>NC_134874.1:50808010-51523010 GCF_049852395.1 Peromyscus maniculatus bairdii
GTAACTGATGACGAAGTGTAGTTCAAACATGCATTAGTTCCTGATGCTGTGATAGAAAACCTTGACAAAAAGCAACTTTGGGGAGGAAAAGTTGAGTTTGTCTTACAGTTCCAGAGGGGATCGAGTCCACCGTGACAGTGAGGACCAAGAGGGGATCGAGTCCACCGTGACAGGGAGGACCCAGAGGGGATCCAGTCCACCGTGACAGGGAGGACCCAGAGGGGATCCAGTCCACCGTGACAGGGAGGACCCAGAGGGGATCCAGTCCACCATGACAGGGAGGACCCAGAGGGGATCCAGTCCACCGTGACAGGGAGGACCCAGAGGGGATCCAGTCCACCGTGACAGGGAGGACCCAGAGGAGATCCAGTCCACCGTGACAGGGAGGACCCAGAGGGGATCCAGTCCACCATGACAGGGAGGACCCAGAGGGGATCCAGTCCACCGTGACAGGGAGGATCCAGAGGGGATCCAGTCCACCGTGACAGGGAGGACCCAGAGGGGATCCAGTCCACCATGACAGGGAGGACCCAGAGGGGATCCAGTCCACCGTGACAGGGAGGACCCAGAGGAGATCCAGTCCACCGTGACAGGGAGGACCCAGAGGGGATCCAGTCCACCGTGACAGGGAGGACCCAGAGGGGATCCAGTCCACTGTGACAGGGAGGACCCAGAGGGGATTCAGTCCATCGTGACAGGAGGACCTGGCTACAGGAGTATGAGGCCAGTGGTTCCCTTGCTCTGAACCCAGGAAGTGGAGGGAGGACAGAAAGTGGCCTGGGCTGGCAAACTGCAAAGCCGGTCCTCAGTGACACACTTCCTCATCAAGGTGCCACCTCCTAAAAATGCTATAACCTTCCAAAACAGCACCACAGAGCGGCTGAGTGTTCACACATTTCATGTCCGATCACTTCATATTCAGACCACAGTGAAGCATAAACATTGGTTGATTTTGTTTTACTGTTGTAGATAGCTTACAGAATAATGGGTTTCATTATGTTTTTATACTTACATAGCACTATACTTCCTTATATATACCATCCCTTGTTCCTCCCCTTCTTTACTGGTCTCTTTCCTCCCCAGGAATCATCCCCCTTTCTGTTTTCATGTCCCACATATGTGGGATGGACACACACACACACACACACACACACACACACACACACACACACACACCTGTATAATTTACATATATATATGAAAGAAATTGCACATTGTTTTGTCTTTATCCCCGTTAGCCTCTTGTTCCGTCATCTCCCTCCCCTTGAACTCTTCCTCTCTCCTCCTTGTCCCCTGTTTACTGTTGTGTAATTTACAGCTGTCTTTGTCTCTCTGAGTCTGGATTATCTTGTTTAACCTGTTGATGTCCAGTTCTGTCTTTGCTCTGTGTTCTCAGGCAGGGTCTTGCTGTATAGCCAAGGTTGGCCTTGAACTTGTGATCACCCTGCCTCAGCTTCCCAAATGCTAGGATTACAGGCGTGTGCCACCTCACCTACAGGTATGCATTAGCTTCATGTCCCCCCTTTCATTAAAGAGTAAGACGAGAATTAAGTGAGACACACACATTTGAAAACTACAGCCAGTACCTTTGCCAAGCCAGGTACTTTTTAAACGGGGCCGAGCAGTTTTCTGTGTCATTGATCACGCCATCGTTGTAGAACTGACAGACTTTAAATTCAGTCGGCTTTGTGGTTCCAGGCTCCTTTCTGTTGCTGTGACAAAACACTCTTACCAAAAGCAACCTGGGGAAGAAAGGGCTTATTTGAGTTTACACTTACAGGCACAGTCAGGAACTTGAGTAGGAACTTGAAACAGAAGCCATGGAGGAAGGTTTGCTTGCTGTTTCACTGGCTCCTGCTCAGCTTGCTTTCTCATACAGTTCAAGACCACCCGCCGAGGCATGATGCCACCTACAGTGGGCTGGGCCCCTGTGTTACTGTTTAACAAGACATCCCCTCCTAGACACAGCCACAGACTAACTTGCTCTAGGCAGTTCCTCAATTGAGGCTTTTCCTAGGTGACTCTAGGCTGTGTCAGGTTGACAATGAAGGCTAACCTGGACACTGATTAACATTTTGGTCTCTCACTTTCTCTAAGTTGGACAAAGTATAGAACCCTGAATCCATTCATGATTTGTAGTGTTTGCCTATTTCTAGTGTCCAGAAGGCCATGGGATGCTCAAGATGGTATGTCTATCTTTTCCTCCTCTAGGCAGCCGGATGGGCCAATGGGACCATTGTATGCATCTTCAAACCCTGAGTACCTCAGTGCCAGTGATGGTGAGCACTACTTCCTTTTCTGTGGGAAGCCAGAACCCTGTCCTTGGTTTCCTGGGCCACACGGTTAAGTCAGATCCGAGGGTTGGCCAGCATCACAGGGAGGAGGAAAAGCCATCCCAAAGAGGAAAAGCCATCCCAAAGAGGAAAAGCCATCCCAAAGAGACTCAGAGAAGCCCCCTTGAGTGCTGAGCTTGCCCATCTGCTCTTGTGCAGAGACTCAGCTACTATGAGATGTTAGACCTGTTATCAGGACCTGCTTGGCTGGCTTGATATCACCCACTTGGGATATTCAGGCTGGAATGTGAGACTAAAATCCTTGTGTCACAGCCACAGGAGTGTGTTAAAGTCAGGGCCAGAAACCTTCCATGAAATTTAGAAGCCATAACAGGATACTGAGGGAAGAGAAGTGGATATAGTAATGTTGGGAAAAGGCTCAGTGGGTAAATGTTGCTGTCCACACCTGAGGACCAAGTATGACCCGTAGTGTCTATGTAAAAGTCTGGGTGCTGTGATATGTACCTGTCATTCCTGCACTGGGGAAGCAGGGACATGAGGTTCAGTAGCACATCAGCCTGGCTTAATCTGTGAGTTCCAGGTTCAGTGAGAGATCCTGCATCAAATAGAAGATAGAGTGATCAAGGAAGACACCTGATGTCAGCCTCTGGCCTGTGTGTGCACGAGCACACATGTGTACCTGCACATAAATGCATGCACACACACAAATGTATACACACACGCATGCGCACATAAACAAAAAGGAAGTAAAGATAGGATGGGGCAGGTAGGGGCCGGGTGAGTGCTAGGGAGACATTTGCTGGTGGCGGAACTGAGTGTGAACTGATGCTGATGGTGGGTACTTAGCATTGGCACCCACACCACCCCAACTGCTCCTTAGCATTGGCACCCACACCACCCCAACTGCTCTCTAGAGAGAAGGCATGCCTGTTTCTTAAGAATTTCATAATATGGCATGCCTTTCTTCTTAAAAGCACAATCAAAATTTGAGTTTCAGGGCATGAAAGTGCTGGGCCTGTAGGCTGTTGCCTTACATAACTCCACTCACTTGTGTGTTGGTCAGCAGTCTAGGTGATCCCCAGGAGTAACCACAGCTACAGGTGGTTAAGTCTCTCCTCTGTGGTCTCTTGCCTGATGCCCTTCCCTAGCATGCTCTGTGGGTTTATGTCAGTAAAGGTGGGCTATAAAACATCTTCTTGCTGAGTCTTATGGACTGAAGAGAATCTGAAGGCCATGAAGGAGTCTGGGGGTGGGGACAGAGAATCTACTACTTTCTAGGAAGGATTGCTAAGCATTGTAGACAATTCTCCCCCCAGTCTATGTTAACCTAACCCCTTTCCTCCACCATTCTATTGGTACTTGGTCAGACATCTCCAGTGGGATGATTTCTAGTCATTACTTGACAGAATACCTGACAGAGGCATCTTAAGGGAGGAAGGGTTTATTTTGGCTCACAGTTTGAGGGTGCAGTGCTTTATGGTGCATCCACTGTCAGGAAACAGAGAGTGGCACACTTGTTATTCAGTCCAGAATTCCAGCCTGTCAGATGATCTGCCACTTTTAGGGTGGGTCTTTGTACTTCAATTAACTTTATCTAAAAGCTTCCTTCATAGACATTCCCCAACGCTTGTCTCCTAGGTGACTCTAGATTCTATGGCATTCAGAGTATTGACTATCACAGGAAGAGACATCATCCAGTAGCAGGAATCCGGAGTCAGGACAGGAAAGATGGGGATACAGGACCATCTTAGTGCTTCTAAGCAGGATCCTGGACTAGCTATAGCTCATTCCCTCGCCTCTGCCATCTCCTTGAAGGTGGCAGAAGCTTGTCCTGTTCTGGTTTGTATACCCAATGCCCAGCAGAAGTCTTAAGTCACAGAATGACTGAATATTTGTATGAAGCTCAAGAAAAAGTTGTGGTGGGAGGTGTCTGGGGGACCTTAAGAGGTTGGCCAAGAATGCTGTGTAGATAAGTGAAAAGTAGTGTTTCCTTCTTCTGTGTACGTGCCGGATGAGTGGGAGGTGCCTCGAGAGAAGATCACCCTCCTGCGAGAGCTGGGGCAGGGATCCTTTGGTATGGTGTATGAGGGCAAGGCCAAGGATATCATCAAGGGCGAGGCAGAGACCCGTGTTGCAGTGAAGACTGTCAATGAGTCAGCCAGTCTCCGAGAACGGATCGAGTTCCTCAACGAGGCATCAGTCATGAAGGGATTCACCTGCCATCATGTGGTGAGTCTGGCTGGGCTGGACAGAGGCTTCCTTTCATGCTCCTTGATAACTCTGCCTTCACTCCCTAGAGCTACCCAGGAACCTGGGTGTAGACTGATGTCCACCCTCCACTGTGTTAAGCCTCCCATCCTAAAGAGTGGGGAAGTTGAGGTTGGGGATTCAGCTCAGTGGTAAAGCGCTTGGTTCCCAGCACCCTGGGTTGGAACCAAGGCCCTGGGTTCGTTCCTCAGCTCCGGAAAAACAAAACAAACAAACAAACCAGAGTGGGAAAGTGACATCTCCCTTCTCCACCTCATCTTTTCCCAGCTTACCTAGAATCAAACTCTATAACTGTTGTGTCACTTTTTAGAATCTTCCTTTGCTTTTCAGACTTTCCCACTGATTTTTGTATTATTATATTTCTTTCCTCTTTTTGGCTTCCCTGTAACCCTTAACCACATGGAAGTACCTGCCCCCATTCTCTCTTCTCCCCAAAGCCAAAACAAACTTCCCTGCCTTTCTGTTCCCAGAGTGGGCTCTTTATTTCTTATTGAGCCTTATGTTTTTTTATCCTTATCAGGCATATTTAGGGGCCCGTTTTGTGTGACTTCTATTGCAGAGAGGTGAACAAAATTTACTCACCTCTGATAGGGTATTTATGACAAACCAAAGAAAAGATTCCATTAGAACTCTACTTGGTGAATCAATGAGTTTATTATAACTTGCAAGAGTATGGGTTTACTTATAGGAACATGGACAATGAGCATAAGTAGCTATATCTCCAAAAAGCCCACCCTAGCATGAGTGATAAGTCATGAAAACTGGAATCTCAGAGCTCTCTGCACAACTTGCAGACAGCTAGAGAGATTGAGAGTCTATTCTTCCTAGAGCTTTTACTGGTTATATAACCTTGGAAAAAAGTGGTGGTGGTCTTATGAATCTTGTAAATTTTAGGAATTTTCTTAGACTTGTGAATTGTTTATTTCCTGAACCTTGTAAGTTTTGCTTACTTCCTCAGTCTTAAGGAGCTTCCCTCCAGGATGGAATGTTTCAATTCAGAAAATATTGCTATGTATCAGCTCCTAAATGCCCTGCTCTTGCTGATGTAGGAGCAGATTCCTGACCTCCCTTTTAGATACTCTATTGCAGGGAAGACATTTCCCAAACTAAATAAATGAGTGGCATATTAGGGGGAAAATGCTAGGAGAAATTGAAAAAGAGAGAGGAAGAGGATTGTGGAATATATTTGAGGAAAGTCTTAAAAGATATGAGACTGAACCATGTGTACATGAGAGGGGACAGGCCAAGGAGAGCAGGAGCTGCAAAGTTTGGAGGTAAGAACATGGTTTCTATACTGAGGAACAGTAAGTAGATAAGATTTGATTGGGAGGACCTATACATGAGTGTGTCTATTTGCTTCCCCTTACTAGAGCTGGCTATGCTTCATCTGGGCACAGGGTAGCCTCTAGTGGGCACCAGACAGAGAGTCCATGGTGAGTTGAAATAATTCCTGGACCCTCATTGAATCACCTCCATGCTTGTTCTGCAGGTCCGCCTCCTTGGGGTGGTGTCCAAGGGCCAGCCAACACTTGTGGTGATGGAATTGATGGCTCATGGAGACCTGAAAAGCCACCTCCGCTCTCTGCGACCGGATGCTGAGGTGAGCTGCCTCTAGGTCCCCAGCAGGGCTCCTGCTCTTAAGTGTACCAACCTCGCTAAGTGCAAACCCATATTTTGACTTCATAACCCTGGCTCCTCTCCCCTCACTCTGCAAGAGATGATTTAGATGGCAGCAGAAAGCTAATTGCAACCCATGTTTTGATTTTAGAATAACCCAGGCCGTCCTCCCCCTACCTTGCAAGAAATGATTCAGATGACAGCAGAAATTGCTGATGGCATGGCATACTTGAATGCCAAGAAGTTTGTGCACCGGGACCTGGCAGCTCGAAACTGCATGGTTGCTCATGATTTTACCGTCAAAATTGGAGGTGTGTCTCGGAATCCTCTAGTGAGTGTGAGTGTGTGTGTGTGTGTGTGCACTTTCCTAGTCCAGAAGTCAACATTTCTGCTCTAGTTTCCTGTCTGTTTCTATTGTAAGTAAGTAAACAAACAAACAAATAAATAAAGCAACTTGGGGAGGAAGGAGTTTGTTTCAACTTGTCATCCATCACCAAGGGAAGTCAGGGTAGGAACTTGAAACAGAAACCATGGAAGAATGCTGCTTTTGGTTTGCTCTGGCTCATGCTTAGGTAGCTTTCACATATAGCTCAGGAGTCCCTGCCAAGGAAATGGTGCTGCCATCGTGGACTGGGCCCTCCTATCTCAATTAACACTCAAGACAGTCCTCCACAGACATGGCCAGAGGCCGATCTTAATAGAGGCTTTCCTCTCAGGTGACTCTAGCCTGTGTCCAGGCAGCAGTTAACACTTACTAGTACAAGACCAAAGGTTGAGCCAGAGAATGCAGAAGGAGATGCCAAGTGCCTAGATGTCTGGCTGGAGTGTGTGGATAGGATGAGAGGACCCAGGACAGTAAGATATGAGGCTGAGCTGAAAGCCAAGAAGCAGGCCTGCAAGAGCTTCATAACTCAAAGGACTCGCCCCTCCTCTACAAAACCAGTGAGATCCGGAAGAGGCAAGGTCCCATAAAGATCCTACAAGACCCTCCCCGCCTCCAACAGTTATGGGAGCAGGTAGGGAGTTGAACCTATGTGTGATTCCGAGAGATATTCTTTTACATAAGAATGGGAGTCATGCAGGAATGTGACCCAAAGACGACATCCTGCATGAACTGTTTGAAGGAAGATGGGACATGATTCTGTATTTATGATCCCAAAGACCTTCTACATTAACAGTGAGAACCCCCACAAAACCCAGGTGTGGTGGTGCATGCATCCCGACACTTGGGGGAGGTAGCGGAAGGAGGATCAAAGGCTTTTCTGTCATTCTCAGCAACATAGCAAAGACAAGGCTCTCTTGGAGTATGTGAGGCTCTCTTGGAGTATGTGAGACTGTCTTGGAGTATGTGAGACTCTCTTGGAGTATGTGAGGCTCTCTTGGAGTATGTGAGACTGTCTTGGAGAATATGTGAGACTGTCTTGGAGTATGTGCGACTCTCTTGGAGTATGTGAAACTGTCTGAAAACCCGAAGAAACAAAAGCAATGGGAACAGGAAGGGGTTGACTCTTTTCACAGGGCCACCCTTGTGTGCTGGGGTGTTGCCGTGTGGGAGGATACACAGGGGAGAGTTGGAGGTGAGCCTGGATTGTGCAAAGGCATGAGAAGTGAGATGCATTGGAGAGAGACGTAGAGACAGAAGAGCTTGGTTGCACACTGGGGATGTGAGCAAAAGGCAGGGTCAAAAGAGACCCCCAGCTTTCAGTTTTTGGCTGAGCAGCTGAGTCGAGGGAACAGAAGGTTGGCTGGAAAAAGGAAAGAAGTCTGGGACACTGGGGAAGGAGTAGGTGGGAAGGATGAGTTGAGAGCTTCAGGCCAGATGAAGCTTCCTTACGTGGTAGCCCCTGTTCTCTATCCCCAGCCTCAGGCACAGCCTCATAACCCCCTCCTGGTGAATTTGCCTACCCCCCTGTAGTGGTTCTACACTCCATGCTAGGATGATGAACTGAAAACATGTGATCTGTTTGTTGTCAGACTTTGGGATGACGAGAGACATCTACGAGACAGATTACTATCGGAAAGGGGGTAAGGGCCTGCTGCCCGTGCGGTGGATGTCACCTGAGTCCCTGAAGGATGGAGTCTTCACCGCCTCTTCTGATATGTGGTGAGTTATGCATGCATGGGTGGATGTCTGTACTGGGATTGAACTTCTGCAGGAGTCCTACTAATGTGGTCAGCAGGAGGTGGTAGAGGGAAACCTGCCTTTCACATATTGAAATGAAGGTGGTTCGTTCTGGATTCTCTTACATGTCTATCCTTATGTATTGACTGAGAATGATTTTAGAAGAATTTATGAATTATAATGTAAATCGTTGCATGCATGCATACGTGTGTGTGTGTGTGTGTGTGTGTGTGTTTTCATGTCCTGTAAAGAGTCTTTCTCTGTCCCTCCAGCCATCTCCCAAATAATGACATGGAGACTTCTTATTAATTCTGAAAGTTTAGCCTATAGCTTAGGCTTGTTCCTAACTAAATTATAACTTAAATTAGCCCATTTCTATTAATCTACATTCTATCACATGGTGTTAACTCTCTTTCATTTTCTACCTCCTGTTTCCTTTCTGTGTCTCCTGGCTTCTCCTGCCTCTTGATTCCTCCTCCTCTTCCTTTCTCTCCCCAGAAATCCTGCCTGTACCTCCTGCCTAGCTATTGGCTGTTCAGTTCTTTATTAAACCAACCACAGCAATATATCACACTGTGTGTGCAAATCAGCACACACACATGTGTCCATGTGGAAGGCAGATGAAAGCCTTGGGCATAGTTCCTTCTCAGGTGCCATCTACCTTGTTTTATAAATAGTGTCGCTCACTGGCCTGGAATTTGCTAAGTTGGCTAGGCTTGATGGCCAGAGATCTCTGGGATCCTCCTGTCTCTGTCTCCGCTGTGCTGGGATTACTAGTACTCACCACCACCACACCTAGTCTCCCTGCCCCCCCCACCCCCCGACCTGGTCCCATTTTCATGTGTATGTGTATATGATTGTTTGCCTGTGTATGCATACCAAGCATGCATTCATGTGTGTGTTCACGCCTGTAGGGGTCTGAGGTTGCTGTCAGAAATTATCCTTGGCTGCTCTTCCACCTTATTCACTGAGGCAGGGTCTCTCAATCAAACCCAGAGCTAGTCAAAATGCAATGGCTACTCTTGCTAGCCAGCTTGCTCTAGGGATCCCTTGTTTCTACCTTCTGAGGTTGGAATTACAGCGAGGTTACTCTGCCCACCTGGCATTTACATGATTTTCTGGGGATTTGGACTTCTATCCTCAGACTCGTGGAGCAAGCACATAAGCCACTGAGTCATCTCCCCAGCTAGCCCCACTTTAAATAAAACACACACACACACACACACACACACACACACACACACACACACACACACACACACACACACGTAGATAGATAGATGCGTGATTGTGTGTGTCTGTTGAGGTGAATATGCCATAGCACATTTGTGGAGGTCAAAGGACAACTTATAGGAGTCAATTCTCTCCTCCCACCATAAGGGTCCTTGGGGATCTAACTCGGGTCATTAGGCTTGGCAGCAAGAGCCTTTGCCCACGGAGATATCTTGCTGGCCTGCACATCCGGCTCTTTACTTGGGTTCTGGGCACTGAACTGAGGTACTCATGTTTTGATGGAAAGCACTTTGCCAGCTGAGCTATTGCTTCAGTCTGTCAATTGTTTTTTTAGTTGGACAACCAAGTTCTAGTAAGGCAAAGGAGGTATGAATGAATGTGAGAGAGAGATGGTGTGTGTGTGTGTGTGTGTGTGTGTGTGTGTGTGTGTGTGTGTGTGTGTGTGTGTTTCGTTGGCTTCTTTGTTAACTGTTCTCAATTGTCATTGGCAGGTCCTTTGGAGTGGTCCTTTGGGAAATCACTAGCCTGGCTGAGCAACCTTACCAAGGCCTGTCTAACGAACAGGTGTTGAAATTTGTCATGGATGGAGGCTATCTGGAGCCACCTGATAATTGTCCTGAGAGACTGTAAGTATAAAGAAGAGGTGGAGAGCATGAGTTTATTCAAAAGGCTTTGCAGTTCATATGTGTTTTGTGTCTGTATATCCCAGGTATATATGTGTGGGGGACAGGCCTTATGCCTACATGTATGTTTGTATAGCATGCCCTTACATATAGGCTTGTGTTTGCATATTGCATTTTGGATGCACACTTACATTTTCACATGTGTCTACATATGTGCTTATGTTCACATATTATTTATGCCTCTGCATGTGTCATGCAGTCTACATGTATACATTTGCACATCAAATCTGCTTTAAAGATTTATTTTTAATCTTAGTATATGAGTGTTTTCCTGTATGTATGTATGTATGTATGTATATGCATAACTTACATGCTTGGTGTCCAAGGACATCAGAAGAGGGTGTTAGATCCCTGGACCTGGACTTACAAGTGGTTGTGAACCAACACATGGGTGCTGGGAGCTGAACCTTTGTCATCTTCAAGAGGGGCAAGTGCTCTTAACCACTGAGCCATCTCTTTGCTCCTTAAAATTTTTTAGATGCGCTTGTGCATACCTGTTGTATATACACGTGGAGGCCAGAGGACATCATCCTCAGAAGTACCATTCACCTCCACTGAGACAGGGGCTTTCCTGGTTGTGGCACTCACTGAGTCAGCCAGGCTGAATAGCCAGCCACTGAGTCCCCAGCACCCCCCCCCCCCCCCCCCCCGACTCTACCTCCCGAGCGCGGGGATTGTAAACGTGTATATTTTTATGTAGGTTCTGAGGGCCCCACTCAGGTCCTCAGGCTTGAGGGGCGAGCACTTTCCTGAGTGAGCCATCTCCCACAACCTTGCCGTGTTTGTGTTCGTATCCGTGTCTTCATGTGCACGCTTACATTCGTCTTGTCTTTTCTCTTCCCATTCAAAGCTTTCTGGACATTGCCTCATCAAGGCCCTTTCCTAACCAGACCAGTTTGTGACTGGTTGAGAACTGGGGAATTTACCTGCGATGATTAGTTTTAATTACACCATCTAGAATTGTCTGGGAGGAGAGTATCACCGATACTCTAGGCAACACTGGCCTGTGGACATGTCTGGGGGGGATTGTCTTGGTTATGTTAACTGAGGTTACCTACCAGCCCACTGTGGGTGACACCATTTCCTAGGCAGGGAAACCTGAACTGTATGAAGCGGAGACAGCAAGCTGAGCAGGCATGCACACTCACTCTCTGGCTGCTCGTGGCTGCGCATGGGACGTGACGAGATGCTTTAGGTTCCCGTTGCCTTCATTTCCCCAGTCTGATGGACTGCAGCCTGGGAGCTCAAATCGATTCTGTCTCCCCAGGTGTCCTTTATTGGGACATTTTGTCATCCTAGCACTGGAAAGGAACCTAAGCCCCAGGGCAGAGGTTCACAACCTTTCCCTAAAGGCTCTATTATAAATACTGATAGCACGATGGCCTTGTGCAGTCGTGGCTTGAATACAGCCATAGGCCTTGCATATGGATGAGGCCATGGACACTGGCGGTCACTGCCGGGAAATGCCTGAGAAGTTCGGCTCGAAGGAGGAAATCCTTACTGTGGCTCACTTGACTCAGCCGCTCAGGGCCGTGGCGAGGCAGAAGGCCAAGGGTGGTAGGGAGAAGAGGAGGACTGAGACTGGAAGTAAAACACACCCCTGATCTACGTGCCTCTGGCGACCTACTTCCTCCAGCAAGGCCCCTCCTCTTAGAGATTCTCTTACTCCGTGGATGGTTTCAGGCATCGACTAGGTTAGTGCCCTCATGACCTGGCCACTTTGCCGGAGCCGTACCTTGAACCACTGTTGCGTCAACAGCTCAGTGTTGGGTGCGCATCTGAGAAACAGCGCAATACCCTGTGACAATAAAACTTTATAAACACATGCAGGGGCCCAGATTTGATTCAAGGTCTGAAATTTGCTCTAGGGCAAGTTACGTGGGAGAAAGGAGAAGGTCAAAATGAAAATGCACGCCCTCGGCTCCCGTAGAGTCTCTGGGGCGTCTTGGGGCGTCTGTAAGGATGAGAAATGGACGCTTGTGTGACGTTAGGCACTCGTTACCCCAGTCCTGCATGGCCACCAGGCTGGCTCTGTGACTAAGGCCCCTCCTGACATTTTCTTTTGACGTATGAAGATACCAGCTCTGAAGGGTCTTTAAGCCTAGTGTGGCTGTCGGGTACAGGTAAGCCTCAGCAAGCAGCTCCAGGCAGGGGCATAAAACACACGGCTCCTGAGGCACAGGAGACTGGGAATGTGGAAGGCGATAAATATGTACAATACAATGCCTGTTCAGTTTCTCACCTCTGTTACCATAGTAAAAACTGACCAAAAGCGATTAAGGGGAGGAAGGATCTCTTTGGGTCACGGATGGGGAAGTCAAAGTAGGCAGCAGCTGGTCATGGCACATCGTTGTCAGAGCAGAGAGAAGTGTGTGATGTTTGCTCGTTTGTCTCGGCGGCTTGCTTTCCACAGTCTTGTGACGTGTGGGAGCCCCTGCCCAGCATGTTCTCCACAGAGCCAGATCTCCCCACATCAGTTGACAGTCAAGACAACCCCCACAGCACGTTGGCAGCCCAGCCTCCTCTAAAGTTTCCCCAGCTGGGGCTCTTTTCCCAGTTGACAGCTTCTTGGGCTCCATTACGTCATTTTCTCCTCCCCGCCCCCACCTCCTCCCTCCTCCCTCCCCACTCCTCTCTTTCCTGATCATTTCCTTTCCTTTCTCTTTCCCCTTCTCTTCCTTTTCCCCTGCCCTCCCTCTTCCTCCACTGAGCACTGTCCCTCTTTGTACTTTTAATTTAGAGGCACTGGTCTCACTAAGTTGCCCAGGCTGGTCTGAAAGTCACCCTAACCTGGCAGGCCTTGAATTTATGGTCGTCCTACCCCAGCCTCCCGAGAGCTGGGATGACAGGCCTCACTACTGAGTTTTCCCGGCTTGCTTTTCAAAGCTGTCTTCCAGTCCTGCAAGAATTGCTGGTCCAGCTTTGGCCGTCATATGTGCAGCCACAGCCAAGGCTCCTTCTACTTGGATGCGGTCTGTGGTGGGGCGGGGTAGGAGGGAGCTGCTTAGTTCAACATCGAGACTCATCCACCCTGGTCCCTGTCCCCGCAGTACTGACCTGATGCGCATGTGCTGGCATTTCAACCCCAAGATGAGGCCAACCTTCCTGGAAATCGTCAACCTGCTCAAGGATGACCTCCACCCCAGCTTTCCAGAAGTTTCCTTCTTCTACAGCGACGAGAACAAGGCTCCTGAGAGTGAGGAGCTGGAGATGGAGTTCGAGGACATGGAGAATGTCCCCTTGGATAGGTCCTCTCACTGTCAGAGGGAAGAGGCTGGCAGCCGGGAGGGAGGGTCCTCTCTGAGCATTAAACGGACCTATGACGAACACATCCCGTACACCCACATGAACGGGGGCAAGAAGAATGGGCGCGTGCTCACCCTGCCCAGGTCAAACCCTTCCTAACAGCACCTGCTGGGGGAGGATTCTTTCTGTTTTTAAACTCTTCTCTAGTTTGACCGCCTCCAGGAAACTCAGGATAATCAGGACTCGACCCAGATGTGAAACTGAGCTCAGAGACAGCTCATACACGTTTCTGTTTGTCTTTTGACCCACAAATACCACGTGTGATTGCCAACCCTGCAAGCCCGCGGAGGGCTAACTGTGACCCTCCAGGGGTTGGGCTTTCCGTGGCTCTGCCCCTCCCCCCGCCACGGTTTCAAACCAGGATTCTGTTGTTGCTGTTGTTTTCCTCATCAATGGAAAGAGCGCATCTGTTTTTATAGGCGTTTTTCTTTTCTTGCTAGTGTCGGAGTTACAGTTAGTTGTCAAAGACAGAGTTTATTTATGGAGCACAAGTCAGAAAGCAAAAGAGAGACAGACAGAAGAAAACAAAAACAAACAGCCCAACCCAGAACCCTGTTCTAGCTTGGGCTTTGAGAAGGTTTCATTAATCTGAGAGAAGGATTTTATTTTAGTTTGTTTTTTTTTTCTCTCATTCACAAAATCAGTTCCTCAAATTGACCAATAGCTGCTGCTTTCATATTTTATTTTGGGAAAGGGTGTGTAGTCCTAAGTGTGTGTTCATGTGCACACTTGTGTGCATTTGTGTGTGTGTTGTGTCCAGGTTAGAGCACACAGGGTGGGGTGGGGGTTGTGTGTATGTAAAATGTTATCTGGACAGATGCTTGGGGGACTGGCTCAGGACGCTCCTGATGCTTGGAGTAGGTGACCTCACGTTGTCCTTCCTTCTTACTGACTCAGCATCTGTCCCTCCAGAGTCCTTCTCAGTCAGTCAGAAGTCTTGCTCAGGGGTCTTCTTTCCTTCCCTTTGGCAATGTTTTCCAAAAACCGAGGGAGGACCGTTTGGTCTGGATTCATCAGGGGTGTTTGGAAGACCAAACAAAGCAAAGGACACACACACACACACACACACACACACACACACACACACACACACGGGAAGTAGAAGTCAGATGACAATTTTGAGAATATATTTGTAACATATTTAATGCTTAAGGAATCTCTGGCATGAGCCTAATAAGTTATTATTTCCTTGTGAGCAGGGAAGTGGGCACACCTGCCTGTGTGGGGAGACAGAACAGTGCGGGAGTCGCCTCTGTGTTTGGTCTTTGAAGCACACATTTTTCTGAGAATTATACCACATTAGCTGCTAGCCCTTCAGGACATGGTGAGGTCTTGTGGAGTTTGTGAGAAACTGGATTTTTGACTGGTTCTGCTAGCAAGATGAACTGGATGTTTCTTGCTTGGAAAAACTGGTGGTTACCGGGAGCTGAGCTGGCCTTCCAGAACACCTGTGTTCATCTTTGGGTTCTTCTCTGCTTGTGTACCTCACCTCTTCAAGGCCTACATGTTGTTCAGTCATTGTATTAAACACAGCAAACTCATCCCAAAGACCAATGACACAGATGGACTTTGAGAACACTAAGCAATATATAAAGGAGATGCGCCCTGGGATAGCTGTTGGTCTCCTCTGCCCTTGGGACATCTCCTATCCTCCACACTAACCTCCCACAGCTGCTCCTGGTGCCAGGAACCTCAGCTCAGGCCAGGTGTGGCTCCTGAGTCTGCCTCAGTCTGGAGGAGGCAACATCAGAGACTTTCTTCGCACCGCTAAGAACTTGTGAAAGGATGTGAACCCACAGCTTCTTCTCTTTGCATAAAACCACAGCTGCTCAAGTGAAAGAAACAAACAACCATGGTGAACTCATGGACTGGGGCTCAGAATCCTCCCACACATTCTTCCCTGTGTGCATTTCCCCACAAATATTTGAAATCCCTCTCCTCTGGGAGATGTGAGATAAAGACCCAGGGTCCACCCCCAAACCCTCTTAATTCTTGGTTGAGAACATGAGTAGACACAAATCCTGATTGCCAGTTACTGTCCAGTTTGTATTAGAAAAATGGCAGACATAAAAATGTTACCAGGGAACTCAGTGATTGGTACAAGAAGCAAGAGTCACAGTTTTTTCACCCAGATCACTTTGTAAATAGAGGGTCTGTGCATCAATGGAAGACATGGAGCTCTGGTATTTGTTGTTTATTTTTCCTTTTCACAGTAAATTTGTAGTGGTCAGATGCTACACTAGCAGGAATTTCCACATTTTTCTAATTCAAAAGGTTTTCTTATATTACTGGGGAAAGTATTTATTTTAATATATAAAATCACTCTTGAAAATCACTTTTGTAAAAAATGGTGTGCATGTAACATTTTTTTTATCAAGGAAAAATAAAAACAGGTGAGTGTGGGTCATGTTTTTATTTCTCACAGCACAGTCTACCTCTGTCTTGTTAGGATGAGGTTCAGTAACAGGCGTCGAGGCTGGATCGTGCTTTGAGTTGGGGAGCTGTGTACCAGTTGATTTCTGAATACCAGGGACTAGGAAAAATTTTGAGAGAGGGAGTTGGGATGAAGAAATTAGAGCCTTCCTGTGAACCCAGATTCTTCTCTTTGCTGATAGTCTCCTGAACTTAACCTCCGCATAGAGCCTGTTTGTTGATGCACACTCCTCACACAAGCTGCTCTTCAGTCTGTCTGGGTTTAGCCTCTGTGAGGCCCCTCATCTCAGGTCTTTTGATGAGAGGCGATGAGGCTGTGAGCCAGCACCCACCGCCGTCACATGAAGTCCCCAGACATGAATGCAAAGGCACTCGGGGTTCTCTAACCATTATTCCTCCTTGCCCTTTTCAGGCGTATGAGGCTTTGGGTGTTTGTGGTCACCTCCTACACAAAAAGCCAGTATGAGGGCATTTGGGGGAAACCCTAATCTAAAACCCATCAGTTTCTTGAACGTATTTTAAGCAATGAAAGGAACCCTATGCTGGGGTTTGGTTGACCTCGAGCTGACACTGTTTGGCCCTGTGCGGTTGTGAGAACTCTGGAAGTCAAGGCAGGGCCCCAGCATGGCACCTGTTTTTAAGCTTCACCATTCTTGCTCACTTTAGGACACTGTCCTTGAAAACTCACTTTCTCCATCTTCTCTGGAGAGAGGTGCCAACGTGGGGTAACCCTATGAAAAAGGACTTGGTCACCAGTTCCATTTGATATCGACTTTTGCTGGGCAGGAAACAAGTAGCCGTTGGGCCATGATACTTTTGGCTTCAGAAGATGTTAGCTTTGTAAGAAAAGAACCTTGGGACCTAGAAAACCATGGCTATCCAGAGAGTTTGTAGTGATGGGTGAGAGAGAGATAAAGCGACAAAACCAGATTTATGTTGGTACTTCCTTGTGTGTCTCATTATTTTAAAACCCTTTTTATGATCATGGTGAGAGCCACAGAGTCATTTCTTCCAGGATACTAGCCGACGTGTCCTCTGTCTGTTCATTGACAGCAAGCACACACCAGGAAGTGCTCGTGTTCTTGGAGCCCTTCTGGATGCTTCCCTGTCATCTGAGGCTAGCTAGAGGGGGAGAGCACAAATTGAGAGAATGTGGAGATTGGTGGGGAGAGCTGCATGTCTATTTCTGTGGCTGTCGGGAGTGATGCCACCAAGACAAGCACAGATCACCCTTGTTATCTTACCAGGACATATTGATGACTGTGTTAAGGACAATACATTTATTTCAAGTCTACTCTAACACTGGCCAAAGGGCAGCATCACTGTGCAAATCTGGTTCCTATTGGCAGTCTTGGTAAATGAGTGGCTGTCATTCTAGCAATGGTTTTTCTACTTCATGATAGGTGGTTGTGTTCTGGATGCTAGCTGGTGAATTCTTGAGAACATAGACTCTTCAAAAATTATGGTTTTGTTGGACATGGGAAAAGAATAATGCTGATTTTGTGTAAATGACACACATAGGGTAGAGCCATTTTAGAAAACCTTCCAGAATGTTCCTCAGAATATGAATTTATACAAGAGATGAGGTTGGGGAATAGGGATAACAGATTATCACTTGCTGTTTAAACTACACAAAGTAATATGGTCTTTTAAGAGGCCATGACTCAAGAAATATTTATCCTCAAGAAATGGGGATCCACTTGATAATAGTCAGGGTCCAGAATCAGTTTCTGGTCAAATTTTTATCTGTATGTGGGCCATTATAAAAACAAAACAAAACAAAAATATGTTAAAAACTGGATCATGAACCTGGGATTCTTGTTACCATTTGAGAAGGAAGGAAGGGCCCTCAACTGTGTGTGTGTGTGTCCATGCACATGTCCAGGAATGGTTTGTTTGGGTCTTATCCTTTGTATCAAAGTTGCTGCTCCTTGCCCCGTTATGTGCTTGGGTAGCTACACCCCATATGTAAGCAGTGTGGGATCAAATGTGCCACAGTGCTGCATAAAACTCAGAAACACAAAACCCACCCAAAACACAATGATGTTTTCCTACAAGAGCCAAGTAGCATCATGTACAGAATATGCCTTTTTTTGTGAGGTGAGGGGAGGGACTGAAATTGTTCTGCATGTACAATACAGGCTAATTACTTGTTTATATTAAAATTTGGAATAAATTATCTGAGACTGTTTTTTATGTGATATCCAGGTTGGTCTGCATGGGGCTGTGGCTTTGAGATTTTCTATATTAAGCAAAAACCAGGGAAATTGTGAGTTCTGTGTGTGTGTGTGTGTGTGTGTGTGTGTGTGTGTGTGTGTGTGTGTGTGTTCATGTATGCAGTTACATATGTGTATGAGTGCTCATGTTTGCAAGTGGAAGCATGTGTCCAGAGGACAGCTTCAGATGTTGTCTCTCAGGTGCTGTCCACCATTATTTTGAGACAGGATTTCTCATAGCTGACTGGCCAATGAACTCTGGAGATCTTCCTGTTTCTGCCTCTCTAGTGCTGAGGTTATAAGCACATGCCACCATGGCTGACTTTTTTTTTAATGTTGGTTTTTGGGATTAAACATTTAAAGGGGGCTAACAAGTGCTTATAACCATACTATAATTCAAAATGCTTTTAGTCTAACTTCAGAGGTCCCCATAGTCTTTCACAGTCTCAAGACTCCTTGAAAAGTCTAAAGTCTCTTCTGAGACTCATGGCAATCTCTTAACTATAACTTTGTGTGAAATCAAAATAAAAAAGCCTACCATACTTTCAATATACAATGGCACAGGACATACATTACCATTTCAAAAAAAGAGGAAAGGGAGGATAGTGAGTAAATATTGGACCAAGGCTGGGCAAACTCCAAACTCTGCATATCTATGTCTGATGTCAAGGCGCTCTTCAGATCTCCAACTTCTTTCAGCTTTGTTGACTGCAACACACTTTTCTTTTTTGGGCTGGTTCTACTTCGAATCTGAAGCTCTCCTTGGCAGGTATCTCATGACTCCAGCATTTCCAACATCCTGGAGTCTCCAATACAATCCAGGTTTCATCTTCATGGCTTCATGAAATGTCCTCTCTGGGCCTCCATGAAGGGACACCCGTGACACACACCTGGCTTCACCAGTTTCCTTAGCTGTAGAGGGAGATTCCACAACCCCTTTCTTGTATTCTTTCTTGACTCTAAAGCCAGAACCATGTGGCTGAAGTTGCCAAATTCTGCTGCTTGCTGGGACTAGAACTTGGCTCCCTCCTTTCATTACATCTTCACTAGCTTTCTGTTGTTCATGGTTTCCTTTCACTGCTTAAGATTTCCTTTAATTCCTTTTCACAAGTTAGAAGCTTAGCTTGGTGGGGTCTGCCCTGAGGTCACCACTCCCCTGATTCCATTTATCAGCAGGCTTTTCTTTAAACTTTTTATCTCCTTGAACACTGGACTTGGCTCCAACATTACATTTCCTGGTGTTCCTTATCTCCTCAAACTGTATATTCTGTATTTTTCCTTGCTCAGCTGTTCCTTTTCATTGCAGATCTGCTTAAGACTGGCCACTAATAATCACCAAACACACTCTTGGAAAGCAATGCAGACTGTCTTGAAATCTCCTCTGCCAAGGCCGTCAATTCAAAAGTCTTCAGCTTCAGACCGATTTTAGGACAAGGGCAAAAAGAAGCTACATTCTTTGCCAAAACATTACAAGAATGGTCAATAGACCACTTACCCTCTGAAACTTTTTTGAGCTGGGCTTCCATAGTTCAAATCACCCTAAGCACTGTCTTCCATGCTTCCACTAGGATGACCCATTAAGCCCCACCTAACGTATCCAACCATTTTTCTAGTCCAAAGTCCCAAAGTCTTCCTATTCTTCCCACAAACATCATGGTCAGGCCTGTCACAGCAAAACACCAGTCCCTGGCCCCAGTTTCTGTCTTAGTCACTGTTCTATTGCTGTGAAGAGACACCATGACCAAGGCAGCTTTTATAAAAGAAAGTATTTAATTGAGGGTTTGTTTACAGTTTCAGAGGTTTAGTTCATTATCATCCTGGCAGGAAGTATGGAGGCATGCAGGCATGCTCTGGAGCAGTAGCTGAGAGCTATATCATGATCAGTGGGCAGAGAGAGACCCTGGGCTTGGCATAGGCTTTTGAAATCTCAAAATCCACTGTCAGTGGCACACTTTCTCCAAAAGGCCACTTTAATCCTTTCAAATAGTGTCACTTATTCCCTGGTGACTAAGCATTCAAATATATGAGCCTATGGGAGCCATTTTTATTCAAACCACAACACAAGTAATGTGTAATTCAGGTCTTTGTGCTTGGAAGGTGTGATGGCTGATCTTGTTTGTCCTTATAGACTGCTGGTTGACGGGGCAAAGGGAAGCACACTGTGGGCAGTACATTCCCTAGGCAGGTGGGCCTGGTATGTATAAATAAGATAGCTGAGCAGAAACCATCAGTGAGTAAGCCACTAGGCGGAATTTCTTCATGGTTTCTGCCTTGAGCTCTTGCTTTGAGTTCCTGGCTTGGTTTCCCTTGATGATGGACTAAACTTTAAGCTTAAATAAACCCTTTCCTCACTGGTTGCTTTTGGTCAGGGTGTTTATTGTGGCAAAAGAAAAAGAAGCAAACACACAAAGCAATGACTTTACTCACTGAGCCATCCCCAGCCAGAGTAGTGGATTCTGAGAGGAGGAATCTAGATCTTCAGCACAAAAAACTGGAAGTTAAAATTTTTTCATTTTATTTTTTATGTATATGAATACTTTGCCTGCTTGCGTGTCTGTGCACCATGTGTGTGAAGTGCCTATGGAGTTTGAAGAGGGTGTCAGATCTCCCAGACCCTAGTAGGAAGCATGGTCATGTGTATCTATAACCCCAGTATGGGGAGGAGATGGAGACAGACAGATTATGGCAGCTTGCTTGCCAGCCAGCCTAGCAGAAGTAGTGACCTTCTGCTCAGTCAGACCCTGTCTCAAGGCGCTAAGTTGGAGCCTGATAGACAAGCCATATGACATCCTACTCTGGTCTCGGAATGCATGTGTGTAGGTGCACACACCTGCACATTCATGTGTGTGTGTGTGTGTGTGTGTGTGTGTGTGTGTGTGTGCCCCAGCATACCATGCATACATATGTATACAACATACACACACACATGCATGCATGTGAGGATGAGCAGAGTCTCCATTTTTAACCCTTTCTGTGGCTTTCAGTGAGATATAATTTCACATGATAGTTTTTTTAATTATGTAACAAACACCCCCAGAACTTAATGACTTAAAACATCAGACTATTTATTTGTGTATATATGTGTGTGATAGTGTTTTATGACTATAGTATGACACCCTCTTCATACTGGGGTTATAGATACACATGACCATGCTTCCTACTAGGGTTGGGAGATCTGACACCCTCTTCAAACTTTTACTTGTGCAGGAGTACATGTCCATGTGAGTATACATGCATATGTATGTATGAATGCATGCATAAGGGAGTCAGAGAACCTTTGGTAGTGTTCCTCAGGTGCTGTCCATGCTCCTCCTATTCTGAGACAGAGTCTCTCTGCTCAGAACTCACCGTGTAGGCCGGCCTGGTTGACCAGCGAGCTCCTGGGATGCACTTGTCTCTGCCTCTCCAGTGCTGCATTAGTCTTGCACCACCACCATCTTCGGGTCTTTTCACATGGGTTCTGGGGCTAAAACTCAGGTCCTTGTGTTTGCAAGGTAAGGACTTTACCAACATGGTTCTCTTCCTGCCCCTATTTCTTTTTAAAAATACTCTTAGCTGATACTTAAAATGTAAAAATTGTATTTTTAATGTAGTACTGTGCTATATTCAATGCATGTATCCATTGCATAATTTAAGTCAGGTTAAGCATACCTGTCTCCTCAAACATTTATTTATTTATGGTGAAAACCTGCAGTTTTTTTCATCATGTACCCGCAGTCTCCTGGAATTCACTGTTTAGATCACTCTGACTCTGAACTCACTGAGATTTCCCTGATTCAGCCTCCTGAATACAAAGATTAATGGTATGTAGCACCTTGCCTGGCCCTTCCAGCTTTTTGAAATGCACAGTATTATATCGTCTATAGGCACCTTACCTTTCGAGAACACAGCAGAATGGCCTGCCCTTGTCTACTTCGACCTGTCTCTCAAAGTTTTCCCATGCCCTCTCAGGCTCTGGTGATCACCATTTCATTCTCAACTTTTATGAGATTGGTTTTGTTTTGTTTTTTAAAACGCGTGTATGCATGTGCGTGTGCATGTGTGTGTGTGTGTGTGTGTGTGTGTGTGTGTGTGTGTGTGTGACATGCATCTGCCATGTGTGCGTATGGAAGTCAGAGGGTAGTTTGCATGAATTGATTCTCTCCTCCCACTATGTGGGTTCCAGGAATTAAATTCTGGTCATTGAACTTGGCAGCAAGAACCACTACCACCATCTTGCCAGCCCCACCTTGTTAAGATGCCAAATGTGAGTGAGACCAAGCAGCATTCGTAGTTCTGTGCCTGAGGCATTTCTCCTCATGAGCCTGAGATGCACCAAGTTGTTGTAATTGAAATAAGTTTTTTTTTTGTTGAATAATATTCCATTGTGCGTGCATATATGTGTATAAGGTGAGAGTATATGTGATGGAGTGCGCTTGTATGTGTGCACATACATAAATGTGTGTGAAGTGTGGGGCCATAGCTCAACCTTGAGTGGTTTTTCTTTTGTGTGCATGTGGGAGGCTATCTACCTCCCTAAAATATTTATTTTAGTTTTGTGTGTGTGTGTGTGTGTGTGTGTGTGTGTGTGTTTGTGAGTGTTTATATGTGTGAAGAGGGTGTTGGATCTCCTATAACTGGAGTTACAGGCAGTTGCAAGCCATCTGGTATGGATGCTGAGAACCAAACTCAGGTCATCTTCAAGAGCAGGAAGTTTTCTTGTGACAAAGCTTCTTGTTGGGTTCTAGAGGTCCCTGATTAGGCTAGGATGGCCAGCCAGTGAGCCTCAGGGCTCCTCCTTTCTCCCACTTCCCGTCATCGCTAGGATTACAAATGTACATCAGCATGCTCGGCTTTTTCATGGGAGCTGAGCCCTGAACTGAGGTCCCCATGCTTGTGTTGCAGACATTTTACTGACTGGTTCATCTCCCTGCCTCCTATCTCAGATGTTCCTCGTCAGTCCCACTCTTGGACAGTTGGGCTGCAGCCACTTCTGGTTTATTGTGAATAGTGCTGCTCTGAAATTGGCAGTGTCCATTCTTTGAATTTTTAGTTTTATTCCTGTTGTTGTGATAAAAATAACCTGACAACATAAAAGAAGGGGTTTATTTTCACTCATAATTACAGGCTACAGTTCATTATAGCAGAGAAGTTACAGCAGCAGGGCCCTGAAGCAGCTGGGCACCTTTCATTTGTGGTCGATCAAGAGTGAAAAGAGAATGAATGTGTGGATGCTGTATGCTCACTTGTGCTCAGCTTGATTTCTCCACTCTTACACAGCCAGGACTCCTGACTAGGGAATGGTGGCACCCATAGTGGGCTCTTCCTACCTCAATTGACTTAATTAAGACAGTCCCCCTGAGACATGTCCACATGTCAGTTCACTGTAGATGCCCTCATTGCAGTGTTCTTCCTAAGTAAGTCTAGGCTGTGCTTAGTTGACAATTAAAACACTATCTGTCACAGATGTATATCAAAGAGTGAGATTATTAGGTTAAATGCTTTCTTTTCCTTGTAGTGCTGGGCATAGAACCCAGGGTCCTGTGCATGCTAGGCAAAATACTCTGCCTCTGATATACATATATATATATGTATATATATATATATATATATATATATATATATATATATATATATATATATATTCTGAGCTATAGCCAGAGCCCTGCACCAAACTTTCATTTCCTGCGTCTTGAATTGCCTGTGGCTTAAGGCTTTTGCTGGTATAGCTAAGATCACTCATCTTCCACAGGTCACTACAGGCTTTTCCTAAGGTTCCAAGTGGGAAGTTAGTAAACGTCAATATTCAAACACTTTCCAAACATGTACTGTATGGTATTTGTTACTGCCCACTTGCCCTAAGGCAAATTATATAACCAAATCCAGAAACCATCTCTCTCTCTCTCTCTCTCTCTCTCTCTCTCTCTCTCTCTCTCTCTCTCTCTCTCTCTCCTCATCTCTTTCCCCCTCCTCTTCCTCCTCTTCCTCCTCCTCTCTCCTAAGTACTGGGATGGCAGTTGTGTACTACAAAGGGATTCTCATAGCAGACTCAGGTTTCCTCTCTCCTGTGGACCCTGTCCGACTCCCCTCTAACTATTCCCTTTCCTTTGTGTCAGCCACCAATACCTGGAGACACTCTCTACCAGGTAATCCTCTGGCAACTCCAGCCTAGGAATCAGGTAGTTCATCTGTACTCTCCTTTCTGCCCTCCACTGCAAATTCCTCAGTCTCATCCCCATCCCTGTAGCAGATCATTTGCAGGTTCCTGTCCCCTACTCTACCTATGTTTCTGCAAATATTGCAGTGGACCAGATTTTCTCCTTCCTGAGGACCTTTTTAGTCTCTTATTCTAGCCACTACCATTGCTTTGTGTCAGTGACCAATAAGTAAAAACACTCTATATGGAATGCCAGGTAGCCACATCAAAACTGGCCAAAGGTAAGTGCTTCCTACTATCCTACTAGTGCTCAAGTACCATCACTTCAGTCTCCTCCACAGCCCTGCAGTACAGCCTTTTCAGGAGTCTGTTCTCCACCACACCTCCAAACAATGAGAACACTACCATATGTTGTGGTGGACCCATATTTCTCCTTCCTGAGCACCCTTTCAAACATCAAACACCCTTTCTAGTCCATCCCCATTCTTTAGTGTCAGCCCCAGTACCCAGAACCACTTCTTACCCATGACCCTCACTGTTCACACCTGGTAGTGACTCAGAAGCACTCCCTGCAAGGCAACACACAGCCAACACACTTTCGTAAGATTCAGAGATGGAAATAGAAATCAGGAAACGAAAAACCTCAAACCCAACAAAGACAAGTCCAGAAAACAACATCTAGAATCACAATCACCTGATGGGTGATGTCGTTCTGTATGCTGTGAATATGTGTTGCTCTGATTGGTTGATAAATAAAGCTGTTTGGCCAATGGTGAGGCAGAATAGGGTTAGGAGGGACATTCTAACTAGAGAGGAGGAAGGAGAAAGGCAGAACAGAGGAGACGCTGCCAGGCGCTGCCGTGAGAAGCAAGATGTAAAGATACCGGCAAGCCATGAGCCACGTGGCAAAGTATACATTTATAGAAATGGGTTAATTTAGGGTGTAAGAGCTAGTTAGCAAGAAGCCTGAGCCATTAAGCCACATGGTTCATAATTAATATAAACCTCTGTGTGTTCATTTGGGTCTGATCAGGAAAACTTCAGCTACAATCATCTGAAACCCAGATACCTGGACACCAGTCCTTAGCAGCCAAGACAATGTGGACTGCACCAAAACTCAGCAACCCTGCTAGGGTAGAAACCGTTCAAAGTAGCCGAAGCACAAGAGAATGGCTTCAAAACTGCTGTCATACATATGTTTAAGGACATTAAAAAGGATGTGAATAAAACCCTAATGAAGCCTACGGAAACACAAACAGTGAAATAAAGTCATGAAAACAGTTCAAGACAACATAGTACAAAAAGAAACACTGAAATTCCAAGCTGAGATAATACTAGAAAATAAAAATTTAAGAAGCCAAAAAAAATTTCAGATGGAAGCCTCACCAACATAGTAATGGAAGAGCCAAATGTGGGTGTTGAAAACAAGAAGAAATGGTATTCTATTCAGAAGTCTTTTCCTCCGTGAGTGAGTTCAAGGCTATTCCTAACTATCTGTTTCATCAGGTTCATTGCACTTGGATTTTGCTGAGGTCTTTAATCCATTTGGATTTGAGTTTTATGCAGGGTGATAACGAGGCACCTATTTGCATTATTCTACATGCTGACATCCAGTTAAACCAGCACCATTTGTTGAAGATGCTGTCTTTTTTTAAAGTGTATTACTACAATCCTTATTAAAAAAAAAGTCATATGTGGATTTGTCTGGGTCTTCAAGTTAATCACTGTTCAAAGTGTCTGTTTCTCTACCAATACCATGCTGTTTTTTAAAATATAGTTTTATAGTTCAATTTAAGGCTGGTGATGGTGATACCCCAAGATGTTGTTATTCAAGATGTTGTTATATAGTTAAATGTTTTATCTATCATTTTTTGTGTTCCCATATGAAACTGAATATTCTTCCTTCATAATCATGAATAAATGTGCTAGAATTTTGATGGGGATAGCATTGAATCTATAAATTGCTTTTGGTAGGGTGGCCAATTATATTGTATTATATTAATCTGTCTGATCCATGATCATGGGAGATTTTTTCCAACTTTAGCACAGGCATTAAGATCAACAATTAACAAAAAAGACCACATAAAACTGAAAAGTTTCTGCACAACAAAGTAGCAGCCTTAAGACTGGGAAAATATTTTTTCCACCTATACAGAGGGCTAATTTCAAAATATATAAAGAGGCAAAAACAAAACAAAACAGATTATCAAGAAAATGTATACTCAAATAAACTCAGGTACAGATTGAAACAGAAAATCCTTAAAAGAAGAAATTCAAATGGCTGAGAAACATTTAAAGAGATATTCAAGATTCTTAGCCACCAGGGAAATGCAAAGCAAAACTACTTTGAGATTTCATCTAGCAACAGTCAGAATTGTTAAGATCAATGAAACAAATTGCAGTTAATGCTAGCAAGGAAATAGAGTAAGGGGAAATATTCATGCATTGCTGGCAGGAGTGCAAACCTGTAAAGACACTATGAAAATCGTTATAGTTGTTCCTCAACAAGATGGAAATCATCTACCTAAAGATTCAGCTATACCAGTCTTGTGCATATACCCAAAGGATGCTTTATCCTACCACAGAGACATTTGTTTAAACATGTTCATTGCTGCCCTATTCAACATAGTCAAAATTGGAAACAACCTGGATGTCCATCAACAGGATAATGTATAAAGAAATTATGTTACACCAATTGGAAGAAGAGCCTAAGCAGCCAGTCAACAGGTAAGAGTCCTGCAGGTAGGCCTCTCTACCACAACTGCCACCCATTGGATGCTGTAACATACAAGATCCACTCCAATGCCCAAACCCAACAAACCCACCGTTATTCCCCTGGCCAACCATCCCCTGCACCATCAGCAGCCCCTAGCGGCACAAATACCACCATACTAGTTGGAAAGGACAGGCAGAAGCAAAACCTATACCAAATGGAAGAAGAAACTTCATAGGCATAGGCACAATCCACACCAGTTGGAAGAACAGACCCCAGAGGCACAAGTAAAATCCACACCAGCCAGAAGAGAAGGAAAACATGCTGGATCTAGACATCCGAAACCCCAAAAACCTTAGCTGAGACAGCCCTACTCAACCTGACAACCAACCAATCACCAGAACCCTTACCATTCAGGCCAAAAGACAATAAAGGAAACACAAAAAAGGAGCAAAAGACCCATCTGACAAAGACATCACAAGAAGCAATGCATTTATCTATAACTATCCCAAACCCAGCTGGGTAAACAACAATGTAAGAATACATTCAACAGTCTCTGCCCCAGTTGCTGGTCAGCAGGGAAGACTCCTGTGGGCAGGATCTCCCCCAAAAACCTGTTATCAGACCCTGCAATATACAAGACCCATGCCCTACTCCAAACATACTCACCCCTCTGTAGCCCCATTGGCTTCCTGAGACATGGAATCTACCAGCTCTCATTGGATCAAGAGGTGAGTGACTCTTTTCCTATCCAGAGAGTCCTACCTATAGGACCTAGGCCCTGGGACACAACCAGCCACTGGAAACCTCCTCCTACCTCTGCTCCAGTTGCTGGCCAGCAGGAAAGACTCCTGTGGGTAGGCTCCCCAACCAACCCCCCCCCCCCACTGGAACCTGCAATCTACAAGACCCATGCCCTACTCCAAAACTACCCACAACCCCTGTGACCCCAGTGGCTTCCTGAGACAAAGAATCTGCCATCTCTCACTGGACTAAAGCTCTCATTCGACTAAGAGAGGCTTACTGAGACACAAAATCTGCCAGCTCTGATTGAACCAAGAGCCCTGATAAAACTAAGAGCAGATCCTTGAGATACAGAATCAACCAGCTTGGACTGGACCAAGAACAGTTCCTCGAGACACAAATTCTACCAGCTCCAATTAGACCAAGAGCTAAGATTGGACCCAGAGTGGCCCCTTGAGACACAGACATAGCAAGCACAGATTGGACCAAGAGCAGTTCACTTAGACACAGGCACCTCTTACACCTATTGGAGGAAGAGATGGGTAGACACCAATGCAAACATACATATAAAAACATAAAGAGCAATATGACATCACTAGAACCTAAGAAGCAGGAGAAAGTGACCTTAAAAATAACTTTATAAAGATGGCAGAGGCCTTTAAGGAGGAAATGAAAAATTCCCTTAAAGAAATTGAGGAAAAGACTAACAAAAAATTGGAAGAAATCAATAAATCCCTTAAAGAAAGCCAAGAAAACCATGAAAAAGCAATTAAACATGTGAAGGAAACAGTTCAAGACCTGAAAATTTAAATAGAAACAATGAAGAAGACACAAACAGAGGGAATGCTGGAAATAGAAAGTCTGAGTAAATGAACAAGAACTACAGATGTCAGCATCTGTTGGTTAACAGAATACAAGAGATGGAAGAGAGAATCTCTGGAATAGAGGATACAATAGAGGAAATGGATTCGTAAGTCAAAGAACACAGTAAAGCCAAAAGAGTCATAATACAAAATATCCATGAAATCTGGGACACCATGAAAAGGCCAAACTTATGAATAATAGGGATAGAAGAAGGAGAAGAATACCAACTCAAAGGCACATAAAATATATTCAAAAAAGTCATGAAAGAAAACTTCCCCAACTTAAAGAAGGAAATACCTATGAAGATACAAGAAGTTTATAAAAAAAAACCCAAATAGACTAGACTCCCCTAAACAAGTCCCCTCGCCACATAATTATTAAACCACCAAACATACAGAATAAAGAAAGAATATTAAGAGCAGCAAAGGAAAAAGGTCAAGTGACTTATAAACGCAGACCCATGAGCATAACACCTGACATCTCAATGGACACTGAAAGACAGAAGGACCTGGACAGATGTAATGCAGACACTAAGAGACCATGGATGCCAACATAGATGAATATACTCAGCAAAGCATCTTCAACAAATGGTGCTGGCATAACTGGATATCAATGTGTAGAAGGCTGCAAATAGATCCATATCTGTCACCATGCACAAAACTTAAGTCCAAGTGGATCAAAGACCTCAACATAAATCCAGCTACTCTAAACCTACTAGAAGAGAAAGTAGGAAGTAGTCTTGAATGCATTGGCATAGGAGATCACTTCCTAAATATAACACCAGTAGCGCAGACACTGAGACAATCAATAAATGGGACCTCTTGAAACTGAGAAGCTTTTGTAGAGCAAAGGATACGGTCAACAAGGCAAAGCGACAGCCTACAGAATGGGAAAAGATCTTCACCAACCCCACAGGTGACAGAGGACTGATATCCAGAATATATAAGGAACTCAAGAAATTAGACATCAAAACGACCAACAGTCCAATTGAGAAATGGGCTTTAGAACTAAACAGAGAATTCTCAACAGAGGAAACCCAAATGGCTGAAAGACATCTAAGGAATTGTTCAACATCCCTAATCATCAGGGAAATGCAAATCAAAACAACTCTGAGATACCACCTTACGCCTGTCAGAGTGGCTAAGATCAAAAACACTGAAGACACTTTATGCTGGAGAGGTTGTGGAACTAGGGGAACTCTCCTCCACTGCTGGTGGGAATGCAAGCTTGTACAACCACTTTGGAAATCAATATGGCACTTTCTTAGAAAATTGGGAATCAATCTCCCCCAAGATCCAGCTATACCACTTTTGGGCATATACCCAAGAAATGCTCAATCATACCACAAGAGCACTTGCTCAGCTATGTTCATATCAGCATTGTTTGTAATAGCCAAAACCTGGAAACAACCTAGATGCCCTTCAACTGAAGAATGGATAAATAAATTGTGGCACATATACACAATGGAATACTACTCAGCAGAGAAAAACAATGACATCATACGGTTTGCAGACAAATGGATTGATCTAGAAAAAATCATCCTGAGTGAGGTGACCCAGACTCAGAAAGACAAATATGGTATGTACTCACTCATAGGAAGATGCTAGATGTGGAACAAGGATGACTGGACTGCTACTCACATCACCAGTGAGGCTACCTGGAAAACGGGACCCCAAAAAAGACACGGAGAAACGGATGAGATCTACATGAACAGCCTGGTCATGAGTGGGAACAATGAAGGGCAACGGTCGAGGGAAAGAGAGTGGGAGATCCTAGCTGGATCAAGAAAAGAGAGGGAGAACAAGGAATAGGAGACCATGGTAAATGAAGACCACATGAGAAGGGGAGGAAGCAGAGAGCTAGGGAGGCCCATGGAGATCCACAAAGATACCCCCACAAAAGACTGCTGGCAATGGTTGAGAGACGGCAGGAACTGACCCACTCTGGTGATGGGATGGCCAGACACCCTGTTAGTTGTGCCATAAACCCCATCCAAGGAAGGTCTGAGGAATCTGGATGCAGACATCCACGGCTGGGCCCCTGGTGGAGCACTGGGAGTCTAATTAGTGAGAAAGAAGAGGGTTTATATGAGCGAGAATTGTTGAAGCCAAGGTTGGATAAAGCACAGGGACAAATAGCCAAATGAATGGAAGCACAGGATCTATGAACCAAAGGCTGAGGGGCCCCCAACTGGATCAGGCCCCCTGAACGGGTGAGACAGTCATTTGGCTTGATCTGTTTGGGAGGCAGCTGTGTGTTGGTGCCGGGTTCTGGGCTCATTGCTTGAGTTGGCTGTTTGAATCTTGGGACCTATGCAGGGACGCTTGGCTCAGTCTGGGAGGGGGGGACTGGACCTGGCTGGACTGAGTCTACCAGGTCGATCCCAGTCCTCGGGGGAGACCTTGATCTGGAGGAGGTGGGAATGGGGGGTGGGGTGGGGGGAGGGGGAGGGGGGCGAGAGTGGGAGAACAGGGGAATCTGTGGCTATTATGTGGAACTGAATGATGTTGTAAAATAAATTTACTAAAAAATTAAAAAAAAACCTTTCAATCATAATAGACAGAGTGAACAAGACATTCCAAGACAAAACCAGATTTAAATAATACCTATCCACATATCCAGCCCTACAGAAAGCACTAGAAGGAAAACTCTAACCTAAGGAAGTCAGATGCACACAGGAAAACACAGACAACAGATAACCTCACAGTAGTAGATCCAAAAGAAGGGAAATACACACACTATAACCAAAAGATAACAGGAATTAACAATCACTGGTTATTAATATCCCTTAATATCAATGGACTCAATTCACCTATAAAAGACACAGGGTAACAGAATGGATACAACATCAGAAACTATCCTTCTGCTGCATGCAAAAAACACACCTCAGTTTCAAAGATAGACACTATCTCAGAATAAAAGACTGAGAAAAGACTTTCCAATCAAATGGACTTAAGAAGCAAGCTGGTGTAGCTATTCTAATATCTAACAAATTAGACTTCAAACTAAAATCAGTCCAAAGAGATTGGGAAGAACACTACATATTCATTACAGGAGAGATCCACCAAGATGAAGTCTCAATTCTGAACACTTTTGCCCCAAATACAAGGGCACCCACATATGTCAAAGAAATATTATTAAAGCTTAAATCACACATCAAACTCCACACACTAGTAGTGGGAGACTTCAACACCCCACTCTCACCAATGGACAGGTCTGCCAGACAGAAACATAACAGAGATATAAGGGAACTAAAAAATATTATGACTGAAATAGACTTAATAGATATCTACAGAACATTCCACCCTAACACAAAATAATATGCTTTCTTCTCAGCACCCCATGGAACCTTCTCTAAAACTGATCACATACACAGTCAAAAAGCAAATCTCAGTGAACACAAAAAATTGAAATAATCTCCTGTATTTCATCAAACCACCATGGCTTACAGTTAGATTTCAACAACAACAAAATTTACAGAAAGCCTCCAATCTCATGGAAAGTGGATAATGCTCAAATGAATCACCAATGGGTCAAAGAAGAAATAAAAGAAGAAATTAAAGACTTCCTAGAATTCAATGAAAATGAATGTACTAGATACCCAAACTTATGAGACACTATGAAAGCAGTGCTAAGAGGAAAATTCATAGCACTAGATGCCCACATAAAGAAGTTGGAGAAATCTCACACTAGTGACTTAACAACACACCTGAAAGCTCTAGAACAAAAAGGAGTAAAGTCACCCAGGAGGAATAAATGCCAGGAAATAATCAAATTGAGAGCTGAAATCAATAAAACAGAAAAAGAGAAAATAATACAAAGAATCAATGAAACCAAGAGTTGGTTCTTTGAGAAAATCAACAAGATAGACAAGCCCTTATCTAAGCTAACCAAAAGGCAGAGAAATAGAGCATACAAATTAATAAAACAAAAAATGAAAAGGCAGACATAACAACAGACAAAGAGGAAATCCAGAGAATTATCAGGTCATACTTCAAAAACATTTACTCCACAAAATTGGAAAATCTAAAAGAAATGGACAATTTTATGGATAGGTACCACAAACCAAAGTTAAACCAAGACCAGATCAACAATTTAAATAGACCAATAACCACTAAGGAAATAAAACATTTTTAGTTTTTATAGCCATTAAAAAAAGCAAAGGACCAGATAGTTTGAACACAGAATTGTACCAGATTTTCAAAGCTAATACCAATACTCTTCAAATTGTTCCACACAATAGGACAGAAGAAACACTACCAAATTCCTTTTATGAGGCTACAGTTATTCTTGGTTCCCAAACCACACAAAGATGCAACAGAGAAAGAGAATTACAGACCAATCTCCCTCATGAACATTGATGCAAAGATACTCAATAAAATATTGACAAACTGAATCTAAGAACCCATCAAAGAAATTATCCACCATGACCCATTAGGCTTCAACCCAGGGCTTGTCTATCTTGTTGAGTTTCTCAAAGAACAAATTCTTAGTTTCATTGATTCTTTGTAGTGTTCTCCTTGTTTCTATTTTATTGATTTCAGTTCTTGATTATTTCCTGGCATAATCCAAGAGATGCAAGGATGGTTCAACACACAAAAATCTATTAATGTAATACACCATATAAGCAAACTGAAAGAAGAAAACTACATGATCATCTCATTAGATGCTGAAAAAGCCTTTGACAAAATCCAACATCCCTTCATGATAAAGGTCTTGGAGAGATCAGGAATACAAGGAACATACCTAAACTTAATAAAGGCAATTTACAGCAAACCAACAGCCAATATCAAATTAAATGGAGAGGAACTCAAAGTGATTCCACTAAAATCAGGAACAAGAAAAGACTGTCAACTCTCTCCATACCTATTCAATATAGTACTTGAAGATCTAGCCACATCAATAAGACAACAAAAGGAGATCAAAGTGATACAAATTATAAAAAGGAAGAAGTCAAACTTTCATTATTTGCTGATGGTATGAAAGTACACATAAGTGAACCCAAAAATTCTACCAAGGAACTATTACAGCTGATAAACCTTCATTAATGTGGCAGGATACAAGAGTAACTCAAAAAAGTCAGTAACCCTCCTATATACAAATAATAAATGGGCTGAGAAAGAAATCAGAGAAACATCACCCTTTCTAATAGCCACAAATAATATAAAATACCTTGAGGTAACTCTAATGAAGCAAATGAAGGACCTGTACAACAAAAACTTTAAGTCTCTGAAGAAGGAAATTGAAGAATATCAGAAAATGGAACAATCTCCCATACTCAGGGATACATAGGATTAGCATAGTAAAAATGGCAATCTTATCAAAAGCAATCTACAGATTCAATGCAAAATCTCAACATAATTCTTCACAGACAATGAAAGAACAATACTCAACTTCATATGGAAAAACAAAAAAACCCAGGATAGCTAAAAGAATCCTGTACAATAAAGCCACCTCTGGAGGCATCACCATCCCCGACTTCAAGCTCTACTCTAGAGCTATAGTAATAAAAACAGATTGCTACTGGCATAAAAACCGACATTTGGACCAATGAAATTGAATTGAAGACCCTGACATTAATCCACATGCCTATGAACACCTGATTTTTGTACAATGGAAAAAAGAAAGCATCTTCAATAAATGGTGCTGGCATAACTGGATGTCAATATGTACAAGATTGCAAATAGATCCATATCTATTGCCATGCACTAAACTCAAGTCCAAGTGGATCAAAGACCTCAATATAAAACAAGTTACACTGAACCTGATAGAAGAGAAAGTGGGAAGCAGTCTTGAACACATTGGCACAGGAGACGACTTCCTAAATATAACACCAGTAGCACAGACACTGAGGGCAACACTTAATAAATGGGACCTCCTGCAACTGAGAAGCTTCTGTAAAGCACAGAAAACAGTAAATAAGACAAAACAGCAATCTATATAATGGGAAAAGATTTTCACTAATCCCACATCTGGCAGAGGGATGATCTCCAAAATATATAAAGAACTCAAGAAGCTAGACATCAAAATAATGAACATTCCAATTAAAAATGGGCTACAGAGCTAAACAGAATTCTCAACAGAAGAATCTCAAATGCCTGAAAGATATTTAAGGAATTGCTTGACATCTTTAATCATCAGGGAAATGGAAATCAAAATGACTCTGAAATACCATCTTACATCTATCTGAATGGCTAAGATAAAAAAACACTGATGACAGCTTATGCTGGAGAGGGTGTGGAGCAAGGGGAACTCTCCTCCACTGCTGGTGGGGGTACAAACTTGTACAGCCACGTTGGAAATCTTTATCATGGTTTCTCAGAACATTGGGACTCTATCTACCTCAAGACTCAGCTATACCACTCTTGGGCATATACCCAAGGAATGCTCAATCATACCACAAGGACACATGCTCAGCTATGTTCATAGCAGCATTATTCATAATAGCCAGAAACTGGAAACAACCTAGATGCCCCTCAACTGAAGAATGGATTAAGAAAATGTGGTACATATACACAATGGAGTACTAGTCAGCAGTGAAAAACAATGACATCATGAAGTTTGAAGGCAAATGAATGGAACTAGAAAAAATCATCCTGAGTGAGGTAACCCAGACTCAGAAGGACAAATATAGTGTATACTCACACATAAGTGGATATTAGATGTAAAGCAAAGGATAACCAGACTATAACCCAGAGCTCCAGAGAAGCTAGCTAACAAGGAGGACCCAAAGAGCCACACATGGATTGCCCTGGGAAGGGGAAATAGAAGAGATCTCCATGAGTAAACTAGGGATGGGGGCTTGGGAAATGGAGGATAGGGGATGGAGGATGAGAACATGAGGGATGGGATACCATGATAGAGGGAGACATCATGGGGATAGGTAGAAACCTGGTGCTAGGGAAGTTCCCAGGAATCCACAAGGATGACCTCAGCTAAGACTACTAGCAATAGTGGAGAGGGTGCCTGAACTGGCTTACTCCAGTAATCATATTGGTGAATACTCTGTCATCATAGAGCCTTCATCAAATAACTGATGGAAGCAGATGCAGAGATCCACGGCCAAGTACCAGGCTGAGCTCTGGGAGTCCAGTCAAAGAGAGGGAAGAGGGATTATGTGAGCCAGGGTGGGTCAAGATCACGATAGGGAAATTATCTATAGAGTCATCTGAATCAGGCTTGTGAGAACTCACAAACTTTAGACTGATAGCTGTGGAGCCTGCAGGGGACTGGACTAGGTCCTCTGCATATGGCAGACTGTTGGGTAGCTTGGTTTGTTTGAGGGAGATATGGCAGTGGGATCAGGATCCATCCCTGGTGCATGAGCTGGCTTTTTGGAGCCTGTTACCTATGTTAGGATGCCTTGCTCAGCCTTGATGTAGTGGGGAGGCACTTGGTCCTACCTCATCTGAATGTACCAGGCTTTGCTGACTCCTCATGGGATGCATTTCCCTTTTGGAGGATGGCATGATGGGATCATGGGGGAAGTGGGAGGAGGGATGAGAGGGGGATCTGTGCTTGATATGTAAAATGAATAAAAAGCTTATTAAATAAAAAAACAAACAGGATATTTACTCACTCATAAGTGGATAGTAGATATAAAGCAAAGGATAACAAGGCTACAATGCACAGCCTTAGAGAAACTAGGTAATGAGGAGGACACTAAGGAGGATTCATGGATTGCCTTGGGAAGGGGAAATAGATGAGATTTCTTGGATAAACTGGGGGTAGGGGAGAGTGGAGGGGATGAGTAAGAGTAACATGGGAGTTTCAGATGGTCGAGTTGGGTGAGGGACAGAGAGGGAGAGCAAAATGAAAGAGATATCTTGATCGAGAAGATTATAAGGTTATAAAATTTTAAGATTAGGAAGAAACCTGTTGCCAGGGAAAATCTCAGGAATCCACAAGGATGACTCCAGCTAAGACTCCTAGCAATAGAGGAGAGTGCCTGAACTGGACTTCTTCTCTAATCATATTGGTGACTACCCTAATTGTCATCATAGAAACTTCATTCAGAAACTGATGGGAGCAGATGTATGTGTGGCTCTTTGGGTCCATATGGAAGCACTGGACCAAGCTCTGAGAGTCCTGATGAAGAGAGGGAAGAGGGATTATATAAGCAAGGTGGGGGTCAAGATCATGATGGAGAAACCCACACAGACTGTAGCTAGAGATTTCCTGCCTTGCCCACAGTCAGGACAAATCTTTGTCACCTGCCAGTCCCACAGCCACTCAGACCCAACCAAGTAAACACAGAGACTCATATTGCTTACAAACTGTATGGCCGTGGCAGGCTTCTTGCTAACTTTTCTTTTTCTTTCTTTCTTTCTTTCTTTCTTTCTTTCTTTCTTTCTTTCTTTCTTTCTTTCTTTCTTTCTTTCTTTTTTTTAATTTTTGTTTTTTTTAAGTTGGAGTTTTTTTTTTTAAGATTTATTTATTTATTTATTTATTTATTTATTTATTTATTTATTTATTTATTTATTATGTATACAGCATATGTGACTGCAGGCCAGAAGAGGGCACCAGATCTCATTACAGATGGTTGTGAGCCACCATGTGGTTGCTGGGAATTGAACTCAGGACCTCTGGAAGAGCAGTCAGTGCTCTTAACCGCTGAGCCATCTCTCCAGCCCCCGCTAACTTTTCTTATAGCTTAAATTAATCCATTTCCATAAATCTATACCTTGCCACGTGGCTCGTTGGCTTACCGGTACTTTACATCTTCCTTGTCCTGGCGGCGGCTCCAGGCAGGCTCCTTCTGCCTTCCTGTTATTTTATTTCTCCTCTCTGTTAGTCCTGCTTATACTTCCTGCCTAGCCACAGCCAATCAGGTTTTATTTATTGACCAATCAGAGCAACTTGACATACAGACCATCCCTCAGCACAGCCAAGTGCAGACCATTTCAGACACCTGCACTCAGGCTTGTGGTCCTAATCATCCTCTATGCAGACCTGCTGGGTAAAGCCATGAGGAACCCGAGAACAGGCTCCCACAGCAACAGACAGCTGACTGGAGCTCATGGGAGCTCATAGACTCTAGACTGAAAGATAGGGAGTCTGCATGGGACTGAACCTAAGTCCTCTGCATGTGGGTGATAGTTCTGAAGCTTGGTCTGTTTGTGGCTCCTAGCAATGGAACAAAGATCTGTCCCTGGTGCTTGAGCTGGCTGTTTGGATGGTGGGATGTTTTGCTCAGCCTTGAAGCATGGGAGAGCTTGGTCCTCCACAACCTGGTATGTCATGCTTTGTTGACTCCCATGGGAGGCCTTACCATTTTTGAGGAGTGGATTAGGGATTGTAGAAAGGAGGTGGGTGGAAAGAATGGGATGAGAGGAGGGAGGCCAATGTGTGGTAAATAAAAAAAATTAAAAGAGGAAATTATGATAAATTTATACAATGAAATATCAGCTGTTTAAAACAATGAAATCATAAATTTTGCAGATCAATGGATATTTGCAGGTAAACTAGGAAAAAAAATCATTCTGAGTGTAAAAAAGAATCTATGAATAATCGAAATCGAGGAAGAAGACAAGAGCCAGGTCAAAGGCCCAGAAAATATTTTCAACAGCATAATAGAAGAAACTGTGATAATCCTAAAGAAGGAGGGCCTTTCAAAGTACAAAAGGCATACAGAACACCAAATAGACTGGAGCAGAAAAGAAAATACACTCAACACATAATAATCAGACAATAAATGTACAGAACAATGAAGGAATATTAAAAGCTATAAGGCAAACGACCAGTAATATATAAAGTTAGGCCCATTAGAATAACACCTGACCTCTCAAGGGAGGCTCTAAAGCCCACTGGGGCCTAGACAGATGTAATACAAACATTACAAGACACAGACTCCTATACCCAGGAGAACTTTTAATCAGAAAAGGAGAAAGATATTCCATGATCAAACCAAATTCAAGCCGTATCTGTCCAGCTCTACAGAGGGCAATAGAAGGAAAACTTCAAATTGAAGAGGTTAACCACACCTAGAGGAGAAAAAAGGGAATAAATATCACCATAGAGGCAAATCAAAAGTGGTAGAAAAACCCACAGCACAACAATGAAATAACAGGAATCAATAACCATAGTTCATTGACAACTCTCAGCTACAATGGTCTCACTTCCCTAATAAAAGGACACAGATTAACAGATTAGAAAACAAGATCTATCCTTCTGCTTTATCTGTTAAACACACTTACCATCAAGGATTGATATCACTACTGTATAAAAGTATGTAATGAGACATTGCAAGAAAATGGAACATGAAAATATATAGAGGGTGTGGTGGATTGAGAGAAAATGGTCCCCAAAGGGAGTGGCACTATTAGGAGCCATGGCTTTGTTGGAGTAGGTGTGGCCTTATAGGAGGAAGTGTGTCATTGTACAGACAGGCTTTGAGGTCTCATATCCTCAAGATACTACCCAGTGTCTCAGACCACTTCCTGTTGCCTGTGAGTCAATATGCAGGGACTATCAGCTCTTACTCTAGCACCATGTCTGTCTCCATGCTCCCTTGCCTCCCACCATTATGATAATGAATTAACCTCAGAATTGTGAGGCACCACAATTAAATGTTTTCCTTTACAATATTTGCTGTGGTCATGGTGTCTCCTCACAGAAATATAACTAAGACAGAAGTCGGTACCAGGGACTGAGGTAATGCTGTGATAGACCTGACCATGATTTTGTTTGATAAAATATGGACTTTGGAAGTGGATTAGAAAAGCAGTTGAACACTTTAAGTCCTGCTTAATGGGCCATACTAATAAGAGCATGGAATGCAATGGTGCTTAGTATGACTTGATGAACCTCTGGGGCCTTGCCCAAGAGGTCATAGAATAGAAGAATATTAATATATGTCCAAGAGATTATTCTTTTGATAGTTTGGCAAAGAATGTGCTTGATTTTTGCCCTTGTCAGAAGAGTCTGCCTGAGGCTAAAGTGAAGAGATATGAAATAATTTGGATTAATTCCACTGGCAGAAAAAAAATCTAAAAACAGCCTAGTATAGACTCTGTCTTGTGGTTATTAGTGGAAACTCTAAGAAAGATTCATAATAAAAAGTCGCAATCTGAGCAAAGAGATAAAGAGATTTAGAAAAGGTATAAATGAAGTGGTGACCTCAGGGCAAGATCCCACCCAGCTAAGTTTCCAACTTGTGAAAAGGAATTAAAGAAAAGCTTAGATCCAGGTGTGATGGTACATGCCTTTAATCCTAGCACCTGGAAGGCAGAGGCTAGCAAAACTCTCAGTTTGAGGCCAGCCTGGTCAAAGAGTAAGTTTCAGAACACCCAAATTAGGTGTGAAGGTACTCATTGAAAACAGAAAGTTGGTGTAGATGTATTTAAATGATGGGGTGCATGTTCCAGTCACGAAAAGCAGCAGAACTTGGCAGCTCCACCCATATGGTTCTGAAGTTAAGGACAGAAGAAAGGAGCAATGGAAATTGCCCATGTGAAAAGGAAAGTCACTGAGTCCAGACATGTGTCAGTGTTGTCCCTGACTGGAGGCCTAGAGAGGCCATTGTGTGAAGCTTTGAAGTTGTAGCCTAGATTGCGTTGGAGACTCTATGATGTTGGGGATGCCAGAGCCTTGCAATACCTGCCTAGGGGAGTTGATAACAGGGAGTGCAAATGGCCCAAGAGAAAGAAGTGTGTTGCAGTCAACCAAGTTGAACACGGTTGGTGATTTGAAGAGCTTTCTGACATCAGACATAGAGATGCAGAGTTTGGAGTTTGCTCAGCTGGTTTTTGATCTTGCTTTGGTCCAATATTTCCTCATTGCGCTCAGTTCTCTACATTTTGGAATGGTAATGTATAGCCTGTGCCATCATTACATGATGGAAGTATATTATCTGATTTTGTATTTTGATTTTTACAGGTGATTAGAGTTAAGATATTAAATGAATCTCAGACTTTTAAATGAGATGGGTAGTGTTACTATGAGGACTTTTGAAGTTGGACTGAAAGTATTTTTGCATTAATTTGTTACAATTTTTGAGGCCAGTGAGTAGAATGTGATGGTTTAAAAGAAAATGGCTCCCAAAGGGAAGGGTGTTGGAGCCCATTTTCAGGTTTCCTAGGGACTTTACCATGCAGGTCTGTATAGAGAGGATGATTGGACCAAGAGCCTGACTGCAGGTATTTGAGATGGTCTGCACTTGGCTGTGAGGGGGAGAGGTCTTGTGCTCCACCCCTTGGCATTCCCTTAAATACCATAGGGCAGAGACAGTCCAGGTCCAATGGACTGGGATCCAGGCCCTATGAGGCTATCCTGCATTTCTCTCTGTTTCTCTCCTTTCTACCTTTCTAACTAATATTTCCTGCTGCTCCTACTCAAGAGTTCTCTGGGAAATGTGGGGGTGAAGGATGGACCCCCACAGATGTCACCACTGAACAAGAATTAAGACAAACAGAAATATCCAAAGTGCTTGATGAAAGAAAGAGTTAGGCCCTGCCAGGTAAAGAGGGTCTGACCTGGTTTTTGTAGTGAAAAAAGTTAAATAGGGCAGGGGGTTTTATCCTCAGGAGAAAAAGAAAAAAATGGACTGAAAGGATATTTGAGTATAAGGCTGCGGCACAGAATCTTCTCTATCAAGATTTCTCTTTCTGTCTCTCTCTTAACTTTTATGTATGAAAAATTAGGAAGGTAGAGTGTGGCAATACAGTGCAGGAAGAAACTTAGAGTAAGGCAGTGTAGAAAAAATTTAGAAAAGTATCATAAGGAAAACTTAGAATATATTAAGCTAAAAGGCAGAGAATCCAAGTCTTTAATTTTCTAATTTTAGGGCCATGAACACAAACTGGGAAGAAAAAAGCTCGTCCTTAAGCTTATTGGGCAGAAAAAAGATTTCTGTGGGTAGCTGTTGTTCTCTTGTGGCAGGAGAAAGTAATTTTCCCTGAGGTAAAAAACGTAGTTGAAATAAACCAAAGATTAGAAGTCTTGGGAAAATTTGGTCTCTCTCAAACTAAAAACTTTCTAGGAGAAACTTGGTGGTGTTTCTCTCAAGCTAAAAGCTTTCTTAAAAAAATTTAATCTCAGCCGGGCGTTGGTGGCACACGCCTTTAATCCCAGCACTCGGGAGGCAGAACCAGGCAGATCTCTGTGAGTTCGAGGCCAGCCTGGGCTACCAAGTGAGCTCCAGGAAAGGCACAAAGCTACACAGAGAAACCCTGTCTTGGAGAAAAAAAAAAACAAAAAGAAAAGAAAAAAAAAAAACCCTTAATCTCTGTCTAAAAATGAAAAGCTTTCAGAACTCTCTCAGTTTCTCTTTCTGTAAGGACAAAAAGTAAGAATCACCTGGAGATATTAGTGCAGGAATTCACCTGTGGTTCACTCTAAGAAAAAAACAACAAACCTCTTAGAACAGGGCAAATCCTCTCTGCTAAGTTCTGACTCTTCTAACCAGTAAAGGGTGATCAAAAATCCCTCCGCAATTAGAACCTAACCAAAGATGCTCCAGAAAGTGCAGGGCAGCTTGAGGAAGTTCCTGGCTTGGAGAAAGCAATAAAGTTGAGCCCTGTCTGCAGCAGCAGTAGAGGCAGCATCAGAAACTCCATCTGGGGGGGAAGATCTGAGCCAGGACAGAATGAAGAACTATCCAGGAGTAAAACTCTTTTCTATCAGAGAAAGGACCTTTCTGAGAAAAGCTTTGCTTCAAGCACTTTTGGTTTCCCTCACTGACTCCCAGTGAGGTGAGGGAGTGAAGCCCTGAGGGGTTGTTGCCCCTGTGAATAAGCCACTGTCTGAGAGTGCACAGACAGATGAACACAAACCACTGGGGAACTAATCCAGGAGAAAGGTCTGATTAGGGAAGTATACCTGTCCTAATGTGAGCTTAGGGATTACAAAAACCTCCCTTGGTGAAAAGCAGAATCTTGATTTATGAACACAAACCACACAGACCCTGAAAACAGAAACAGAGTAAAGCTCCTACCTCCAGAGGTAGCTAACAGAGGAACAGAGCCATAGCCTGAGGCATCTGAAGCTCTGCTTCTGGGAGGAAGGGACCAGCAGGACTAGATAAAGATCTTTCAGGGAAAGTCTCTCTGAAGGAGCTGCATAAAAGCTCTGCTTTAAGTGCTTTTGTTCCTTTTCACTGGCTGAGGCAAATTAAGGAGCCCATAGAGAATTTTGGTATTAGGGATGCTCCCCTCTGTGCACACTAGTGGGGCATGTGTGAATCTGATCTGGGGCCAGTATCAGATGAAAGAAAATCATCTAGCTAGGGCAGCTCAGGGAGAACAGAAATCTCTCCATCTCCCATGGTGAAAAAGCAAAAAAAAAAAAAAAAAAAAGACTCAAATCTCTGAGCCTAAAAGTATGAACACAAGCCTGGTAAAAGGGGACCAGAAGTTGACTCCTGGACCAGAATGTATTTATGGGTAATGGAGTCTGAAAGGTCGCTCACAAGTGCAAACTGATATAAGAGAAATGCATTCTGGGAAAGGTAGTTTTTCCCCTAAAGATGGTGATGCTGCCTGGAAACACTTCTTTTTTTTTTCCAACTCAAAATGAAATTTCTTTCCTAAGCATTGCTAGAAAGCTTAGGTTTTCTTTCCAAAAAGTTGAGAGCAAACAAACAGCTTGCCTCACAAGAGACAATTTAAAAGAAAAAAAAAAATCTGCCGGGCAGTGGTGGCACACGCCTTTTATCCCAGCACTTGGGAGGCAGAGCCAGGCGGATCTCTGTGAGTTCGAGGCCAGCCTGGGCTACCAAGTGAGTTCCAGGAAAGGTGCAAAGCTACACAGAGAAACCCTGTCTCAAAAAACCAAAAAAAAAAAAAAAAAAAAAAAAAAAAAAAAAAAAAAAAAAAAAAAAAAGAAAGAAAGAAAGAAAGAAAGAAAGAGAAAGAAAAATCTTATGAGATTGAGTTGTGTTTAAGATTCCAGAGAAACATTGATAGCATTAAAAAATGCTCATTGTAAACTTAAAATAAAGCTTTTAAAAAATTAAGGAGGAAAATTGTCTTAAGAGTTTGTTGAATGTCAGCTCCTATGAAAAGCTAAAAGGAATATGAGCTCTGAGCTGCTCTGCCTTTGACCAGTAGCAGATCTGACATACAGGGCCCTTTGAGAAAATGCCTTATATTGCCTAATAGCTGCACAAGAAATTTTTGCTAAGAGCTTTACAACAGTTCAATATGGTAATTTCACACTCACCCAGAAGCCAAGCTTTTGGTAAAGCAAGCCAAAAGTTCTGCTGTAACAGGAATATTTGTCTGAATTATGGCACAGGGAAGCTGCTATATGAATTTGTGTAAAGGGACAGCCTCTAGTTTGAAACTGTTTGCTACTGAGCACATTTTCTGCTGGTTCAGGGACAGCTGAGAGAGCCTGGTGAGAAAGATGACTAGGAAAAAATAACTTTACACAAGGATTACAGCCTTAACAATGACACTACAAAGTCACTTAGATATATGTTATGCCCCTTAGAAGGTTTTTCTTCTCATTCTGTTTTTGGGGGTTTGAAAAATTACTCTCTGTCTTGTTGGAAGATAATGTAAATGTTAAGAAATTTTTTAGGTGTTTGTTAAGTTAGATATATGCTAGTGGTAGCCCTATAGAGAGTTTGCTTAATAGTTCTTATGAATATAAGTTTGTAAAATAGATCTATAGAATTCCTTTAAGACACGTAGTAAGAATATAAACTTGTATGGTAGTCCCATAGAATTTCTTTAAGAATATAAGCTTGTATGAATATAAGAAGTATATTTGCTAAGGTAGTCTTGTAGAGTTCCCTTTAGAGTATAAGCTTGTAAGAATATAAATAAGTATATGTTGAGTTTGTGAAAAAGTGTAAATGTTAAATGTGAGTCTATGCTTAATGTATATGATGAAGGAACCTGGGACACAGAAAACAGTGTCTATAGCAAACTGCAAGCTAGCAGTCTGAGCTGTTTCAGAAACTTGAGAAGCTGCTAAGAATGGCAGATGCCAGAGCCAGCACAATGGCCATGGCCAGGCATCACCAGCTGAGACCTATGTAACATCAACATAGCACATAAAACCTGAGCTAACAGCAAAAATGTTGCAGTTTCTGTTTTTTTTTTTACATTAACCAATAATGGATTTTATTTATTTTTTTAATTTTATTTTATTTTACAATACTATTCAGTTCTACATAACAGCCACATATTCCCTTGTTCTCTCCCTTCCTGCCCCCTCCCCTTCCCCCCAGCCCACCTCCCATTCCCCTCCCTTCCAGATCAAGGTCTCTCCTGAGGACTGAGATCAACCTGATAGACTCAGTCTAGGCAGGTCCAGTCCCCTCCTCCCAGATTGAGCCAAGCATCCCTGTATAAGTCCCAGGTTTCAAACAGCTAACTCATGCAACGAGCCCAGGACCTGGTACCACTGCCTAGATGCCTCCCAAACAGATCAAGCTAATTGACTGTCTCACCTATTCAGAGGGCCTGATCCATTTGGGGGCCCCTCACTCTTTGGTTCATAGTTCATGTGTTTCCATTCGTTTGGCTATTTGTCCCTGTGCTTTATCCAACCTTGGTTTCAACAATTCTCGCTCATATAAACCCTCCTCTTTCTCGATAATTAGACTCCCAGTGCTCCACCTGGGGCCCAGCCATGGATGTCTGCATTCAGATTCCTCAGTACTTGGATGGGATTTCTGGCACAACTATTAGGGTGTTTGGCAATCCCATCACCAGAGTAGGTCAGTCCTAGCTGTCTCTCGACCATTGCCAGCAGTCTTTTGTGGGGGTATCCTTGTGGATTTCTGTGGGCCTCTTTAGCACTTTGTTTCTTCCTTTTCTCATGTGGTATTCATTTACCATGAAGCTGAGAAGGAAACCAGAGATACATCACCCTTTACAATAGCCACAAATGACATGAAATACCTTGGGGTAACACTAACCAAGCAAGTGAAGGTTATGACAAGAATTTTAAGTCCCTGAAAAAAGAAATTGAAGATGTCAGAAAATGAAAAGGTCTCCCATGCTCATGGATAGGCAGGACCAACATAGTAAAAATGGCAATTTTACCAAAAGCAATCTACAGATTCAATGCAATCCCCATCAAAATACCAACACAATTCTTCACAGACCTGGAAAGAATAATACTCAACTTCATATGGAAAAACAAAAAACCCAGGATAGCCAAATGAATCCTGTACAATAAAACAACCTCTGGAGGCATCACAATCCCTGGCTTCAAGCTCTACTATAGAGCTACAGTAATAAAAACAGCTTGGTATTGGCATAAAAACCAACATGTGGACCAATGGAATCGAATTGACGACCCTGACATTAACCCACACACCTATGAACATATAATTTTTGACAAAGAAACCAAAACTGTACAATGGAAAAAAGAAAGCATCTTCAGCAAATGGTGCTGGCATAACTGGATATCAAAGTGTAGAAGGCTGCAAATAGATCCATATCTGTCCATGTGCACAAAACTTAAGTCCAAGTAGATCAAGGACCTCAACATAAATCCAGCTACTCTGAACCTGCTAGAAGACAAAGTAGGAAGTAGTCTTGAACACATTGGCATAGGAGATCACTTCCTAAATATAACATCAGTAGCACAGACACTGAGAGAAACAGTCAATGGGACCTCTTGAAACTGAGATGCTTTTGTAGAGCAAAGGATACAGTCAACAAGGCAAAGCAACAACCTATAATTTCTCTTTGATAGCTAAAAGAAAGTCTCTTTTGAGAGGACTTTGCACCAACCAGATCTTATGGAACTAACAGCTTTCACTGTGAAGGAAAAACTGCCATAAAATGCTGCCATAACTAAAAATGTCTCTGGCCTGAGAACAAAAGTTGCAGAGATGCTTGTTTAAACTAAAATTGTTAACTGCAAAAAGGTTTTGACTGTCAAATGTTTCTTCATATTTGGAAGTGGAATTCTAGTACCAGAATTTATGTGAACTTTTTGAACTTACAAAAAAATGAGGTAAAATTACCAAAAGGTTTTGGTTATGGGTTTCTTTGTATTTGGAAGGCTGGTACCATAATTTATTATTTGAAATTTCGGACTTAAGAAATGAGTTGGACAGTAATGATTTCTTTACAATGGGACAGTTTGAATTTACTTATGCATATAGACTGTATCCATGGTGGTGACTTAGGAACAGTTTTATGGAATTCTTTGTTTTAAAAATGGAACTGTTTAAATGGAAAATTTTATTTATTTTTTTATTTAGGCTCAAGATGCAGTTTTGTGAATGCATATATGCTTTACTAACTGTGGTGATTCATGAATTGTTTTGTGTTAAAAATGGAAGTGTTTATGTAAAAATGGAACTGCTTAAAATGGAACTATTTAAATAGAGAAATTTAGGTTTTTTTCTTTTTTCTAAAACAATTATAAAGAAAAGAGGGAGTGTTAATATTCTTCAGTCTATTTATTTTAAAATTATTTTAGTGTTACTTGAGCGAATTAATGTTATGTTTTGTATAGTTCTATTAAGAAATTGTTTTTGTATGTAGGTTTGTAAGAAAGTATTAACGGCTATAGTGAGAATATTGCCTTTGAATGTATGTTTGTAGAAATTATAATGGTGTATAGTAATGTTTATGTTAGAATTATTATGTTAACCTATTGATATTAATGCACCATTGTTTGGTTAAGTTAAGGAAGTTTTTAAGTTTGATGTGAATACATCAGAAGTTTATCCTGTGTTTTGTAAGCAAGAAATTCAAATGGTTCTAATAAGAGTTTGCTTTAAGATGTAAGATTGAGAGAATTGTTAAGTGTGTATAGCAATATTCATAATAGAATTATGTTAACCTGTTACTGTTAATGATGAAGCTATTGGTGTTTTTAAGACTGATACAGTTGCATCAGGAGTTTCTTGATTTAAAGGGCTTGTGCAGCCAAGACTGCTTTAGTCACCTTAGTCCAATTTCGAAAAAGAAATGCCATCTTTATCATCCTCTACTCCCATACTTGGAGGTCTGAAAGGTATGGAGATTGCTGTGAGCTCTTAATGGGGGGTTATTTTTCTAATATATTAAGAAGGGGGGACTTATTGGAGCCCATTTTTAGGTTTTCTAGTGGCTTTACCTAGCAGGTCTGCATAGAGAGAATGATTGGACCATGGACCTGAGTGCAGGTGTCTGAGATGGTCTGATGCCTATGTGAGGGCAGAGGGGAAGCCTTTTGCTACACCCCTTGGCATTCCTTGATATACCCTAGGGCAGAGATAGTCAAGGCCCTCTTGAGACTATCCTGCATTTCTCTCTGTTTCTCTCCTCTCTATCCTTCTATCTAATATTTCCTGCTGCTCCTATTCAAGAGTACTCTGGGGGAAATGTGGGGGTGAGGGATGGCTCCCCACAGAGGGGCACTATTAGGAGGAATGGTTTTGTTGGTATGGATGTGGCCTTAGTGGAGGAAGTGTGTCACTGTGGAGGCATACTTTGAGTTTTCATATATAGTGAATCAGATCACTTCATGTTGTTTCCAAGTCAATATGTAGGGACTCTCAGCTCCTGCTCTAGTGCCATGTCTACCTGTATGCTGCCTTCCCACCATGATGATAATGAAGTAAACCTCTGAACTGTAAGAAAGCCACAAAAATTAATTGTTTTCCTTTATAAGAGTAATAGAAACCCTAACCAAGACAGAAACAATTTAATATTACACATTTAGCAGGGAAAATAACAAAAATTCCCCAGTCAGTCAAAAATAGAATATTCACTGTATACACTAAGTGAGTAATTCCAACATCATACATATAAAAACAAGACATGACATGTGCTGGTCAAGGACACATCTCCACTCATGTTTACTGAAGTTCAATATAGAGTGCACACAATTAGAAATGACTTGATTGTCCTTCAACACATGAATACAAGATATTGTATTATTTGATTTTTTTTAATGCAGAGAAAACATTTTTCTTTTGGTTTTGAGATTGTATTATAATCATGCCTGCTCTCACCTCCCTTTCCTCCCTTCAAATTTTCCCATACATCCCTCCATGGGCTCTTTGATTATCAGGAGTTGTAACAGTTATCAGTAACTGTTTTTACATACATCATGCATATATGTATATGTATATGTATATGTATATGTATATGTATATACATATGTATTCCTACATACATATAAGTAGCATTCAACCTTTCAAGAAAGGCAATCCTATTATTTTGAACATATAGATGAATGCAGAGATTATGTTCAGGGACATGAGATAGGCACAAAAAATCAAATGCTGTCTGACCTCATTCAAAACTGGATCCTAAAGTCAATCCCCTGACCTAAGTTTGAATGGTGATTGTGAGAGGCTGAATATCAGGGTGTTGAGGAATTGCTTGTCAAAGAACACATTTCAGTGACAAAAGAGGGGTAATTTAAAGAAATACTTCAGGGTACGCAGAACAGCTAATAATAGTAATAGTAATAGTAATAGTAATAATAATAATAATAATATACATTGTTGAATTGAAATGTACTTTGTGTATATTTTAAGGACTCCAATAATCAAAATTTTGTAAGGTTATACATAAGTGACATCCATTTTTTTATTTATTGCATATAATTACATGATTTCTCCTTCCATTTATGTACTCCAAATTCCCCAGTGTAGTCCTCATTGCTCCTTTGAAAATCCATGGGCTGTTTTTTCATAAATTGTTGCTACCTATATACATATATAGGTATACCTTAACATATATACATATACAAAAAATTGATTTGTCTTATACTATATAATAATTATCTATAATATATAACAAAATCATGAAGTTATATCAATTGTATTTCTGATGCATAGTATTACAGGAGAGAGGAAGAAGTTTAGAAATTAAGCATGATTCTATTTCATTGTGAATTTTTACAAAATGTAGAGGGGAAAGGAGGTATCAGAGTGCATTAATAACAGAACACAGATTACTGTTTTGGAACCTTAATATTTTGAATATTTGAGGTGGGAAACAATCTTCTGTCCTTTTCTGGACATCCTTACTCCTTCTTTCTCTTCATAATTATTTCTACAAGGAGGAGAGAACAGACCAGGGAGTCAAGATAGATACAAGTTCACTGTACTTCTGAATGGCAGACACTAGAAACTGACATCACCACTTCATCCTGTTGTGAAATCATTGTATGAAATATTACAAGTGCATGCTTTGTGGCGGCCAGCTATGGCTTTTTCTCAGTGTTTATAATTTTTATCTGTGTCTTCCAAAACAGCAATCTAAATCAAACAATCTGGATTGATGACCCACAATTCTGTCTCAGGCTATGGTACAATTGAGAAGTCACTGTGGACCATTATGAAATCATAGAGGTGGAGGAAGAAGGAAAGAAACAAACATGTTTTCCACCAGCATAGAGGATGCAGGTGCAGAGCCCCAGGACTAAGATTCCCCAGAGCACATGCATGCGAGGGGCATAGAAGCAAGAAAAGCCAGCACATTCAGGGCCACTCTAGTTACAGTTAGAGGAGAAGCTCAGCACTCTGTTTTCTGGACTTTGCTTATGTCTGTGCCCTTGTCTTGCATGAGAACAATAGACTATGTGCAGCCTGAGAGCCTGATGCAACATCAGGAACAGCTGCAGCATACAGAGTCTCCTCTAATACTGTTGAGGTCTGAGCCTGTTCCATGACCTAAGTCAATCATCTCCACAGCTCAATCTAGTTGCAGGGCATTGTCTCTGTGTGGTGCAGACCCAGACATGTCCCTTCCTTTGCTTTGTCTCTTCCTACTCCTGCAGTCTTTGTTTATATTAGGTGAAATGAATCATCAGAGTTGCTTTGATTACTGGAAGCCCAGCACCTACATGAAGGCTGACATAATCCTAGGGGCATTTGTTCCCATTTACATCACAATAATAGAAGGATTCAACAAAAGCCATAAATTTTTTGAGTTCAAACCGGATATATTTGATAATTTTCTGTAAGTATTTGTGTGACTGTGCTAAGGGTATTCTGGCTACATGACAGTGCATGCTCCTCTGTGCACATTTAATTCCTTTGAGTATAATGAACTGTATACACAGAAATGTGAAACTCATTTGCAAACTTTCCTCCTTCCTTATGCATCTTACAGACCTTTGATTTCCTCTTGTTTACTTTTCAGTCAGGTAGAGATCAAAGAAGAAAAGGAACTTTTATGTCTGTCCATTCAGTTAGTCCATGGACAATCTTATATTATTTTCACACAGTGACTTTTATGACAAGAAGAGGCTCCACCCTGTTCACAAATATTTCAGAATCCAAATGACTCTTCTTGTTGGAATGTCTGTTTCTTTCTATAGACCTGGAGAGATTCTGCTAAATTCCTATGTCTTTAGTACATATCTTAGCATCTCCTATCCCACGAAGTTCTTGCATTGGTCTCTTAAAATTATCTCTGATTTTGGACACTGTGGTCATGTTTATTACTTATAAATTCCTCATTGATATTTTAATGCAGTGTTCTGAAATCACATCTTTCAGGCTGTTTTGGTCACTTTCCCCTGTGTTTTTATTGGAGGGTTTTTGTTTTCCATTTCCAACATTTCTATCTGTCCTCTCCCCTGGAAGAATCTCAGTTTCCATTTAGGATTTGTCTTTCTTGGTACTGTGTCTTGATATATATTTAATTGCTGCTGTACTTGTCCCTCAGCCTTTGTTCTCCTCTATAGTGTTGCATCTTGGCTCAATGTCCTGTTGGTTTCACTTGCTTGTTTCTATCTTCTTTTAGGTCATTCATCTTTTTGCCCTTTGAACTACTGATCTGGCACTTGCTCTCTCAGTGTCTTTGAGTTTGTTTGTTGGTTTTTTATGATATTGTGGAGGAGTTATTTGGCCTTTCTTTTTCATATTTCCTATTGTTTTTTTTTTCAATTGTTGCTATCGTCAGTACCTTTGTTCATCTGAACATCAATTCTAGATTAAGATTGTCTTCTACTAAGAAATATCTTCTTGAAGGTGCAATCTATGCACTGCTCTGTGAGCAGGAAACAGTCTTCCATGCCTGTAGTCCTGCTAGTTGTGGTATTATGGAGTATGTGAAAAGAAAAATGCCAACATACATGCCTAATTCATTTAGCACTTGAAGTTCTCTTGGGAATTCTTTCACAGGATGGAAAGACTGTAGTTCAGTATCCCACCACAGCAGGAGGTGGAGGGAGTCCCCAGACCAGGAGAAGGAGAGAACCCATCCTCAGGGATAGGCAGTAGGGAGGAAAGCTGGAACTGTTTATTGACAGGAGCTCTTTTTGGGAGTCGGTTTAAATCTGTCATAGGTGGATCCAAGTCATGACTGCCTGAATCTTACATTAATTTTATTAAGTTTACTCACAGAGATAAAAGTTTTAGATATATTAGCATAACACTGTCTCTAATCTGTACTTAAATCCTCATTGTATAAATGAACAAAACCAGTGTTTGTATACAGCTGGGATAGACTTGTACTTTATAGACTTAGTAAAAAACTTGGGGACCCAAAGGATGGTTCTCAGTTACAAATGTGAATACTTTTTCCTCTGCAAGTTTTACACACAGGCACACACACACACACATGCACATGCACACGCACACGCACACACACACATATACCCCCCTACATATATGACATGGATATTTTTAGCACAATCAGTAGCACTTTTAAGTCTATGTTTAGTAAGCAATGAAAGGAAATTAAAAAATTTGGCCTATTAGTATAATAATAGCAGCTAGTGCTTTACCAAGGCTAGATTACTAGCTTGTCAGAACTCCACATACTACTATCATAAAACTGTGAAACTTAGAAATCTTTAAGTCTTATTTTCACATACCTTGAGTCACTTCCTCAGACCTTTGCAACTTGTGTGTACATAATATATCCCTTCCTATGACCCTCGAACTTACATCAACTTTAATCCTTTTTTTCTATCCAATCATTTACCAGAAGACATATATGGCTGATTAATGGGAAGAATGATTGAAAAGCAAGTTCCTTTAATACATGAATAGTAAAAAGTATTTTTATTGCTGAATAATAGCATGATAGCTTCAGTTTGGTTTTCATTTAAACCTAGTTTGTGAGGATATCTTTTTCAAATGAAGCCTGTCAACAAGATGACCCTGTCTGTGAGTCTGCATTTCTTCAGCAGATGACCTATTATTTTAAAAATAAACAGGACATAATTTTCACGTATTATATGGACTGACCATGCAGCTGCAGCCTTGTTGGGAGGAGTTGGTAGGTCTGCTTGCTTCTGCTAAACTTATAAAACAACAACTCATTAGCAGCACAATCAGAAATCAGAGAGACAAATTTGAGCAGGAAATATATATAATCAAAACTTCCCTTGTATCAGTTAAAATGACAGAGACTTACCTGATACCTAAGCATCCATCTGGAATCCTCCATAGTGATCTCTATGACTCTGATGGGAGCAGGGTTGTTACTGGTTAGAAGTCACACACGACACTATTAAAACGTTGGCTGTCACACAGGGAAGCATCTGCTTTCAAACTCCAGACTCATGTGGTCTAAGTGATGTTTCTGTTAAAGAGGAACTAGGGAAAACTGACCTACCTTGGCTGGGCAGAGTAGGGCATTCAACTCAACAGTGTCCACATTTTCGTGGGGACCTGGTGGTGAGTAAATTGTGTGCCAGGTATGAGCCCAGTTGTCCACATTAGCACAACTGAGGAAAGATCAAGGTGGAGTATGTTCTTCCATCATATTTATGAATAGTCTCAGAAGCTGATTCTAGAAGCTGGTATTTTTGTGTATCAGGGGAAGCTTTTTTTGTTAAATAGTCTACATTCCATATTCAGCAGATCTCTCTGAGCAGTGTGAGGGACATCATCTAATTTATTAACTATACCTGATTTTAAACAAACTTTACTTATTTTCAGTTACTTGCTTCATGCTTGTCCTTGATAGCATGAACAGAAGGCTATGGCTTGCCCCTCTGTAAATGAATTACATTCATTTATACTCAAATTACCAAAACCACAGTTCGGAACACAGTAAAAAGTTTGATCATTTATAAAGTGACTGACTGTTGCTTAGATTCTAATGGCTCCCTTGGTGGAGGGGGTGAGAAGGCACAGCATCATTGGCAGAGACACTAAGAGTCCATTGAAGGCAAATAACGAACTCCCTTATTCAATAACAGGGAAGCCCTTATATAACCTCTTCCCAGTGCCTAGTCTGTGTGGTGATCCCTCATTGGCTGCGCATGATCCGGAACTTAGACAGGGACTATTGCTAGGTTCTCAGGCAGACTGCATGATTAGGAACTCTGACAGTGACCAGGACCTCTGACAATGACTAGGAACTCTGATAGCTCCTGTTGCTAGGCCCTCAGGCAGACTCCAGGTTGGCTCTTAAGGAAGTATATTATGTGCATGCCTTGGCTACTGGTCTGAGCCAGTTTCCTTGACCCTATGGGCATTTCCTACTACAACTGACCATTAAGTTGCACGTCTTAATTATCTTCTACAATTTATACCAATTTCATAGTTTTTATAAGATTAGAGTCTTAAAATTTTGAATTGAAAATTTAATTGAAGATCCTTTAGGAACAAAGTAAAACCTTAAACCATAAATACAGTGCACATTGGACAGTTTTCACTTCTTTGTCAGAAATCAGATGTTCATAGGCATGTGGATTAATGTCAGGTCTTCAATTTGAATCTGTTGCTCCACATATTGGCTTTTATGCCAATACAAAGCTGTTTTTATTACTATAGCTCTATAGTAGAGCTTGAGGTCAGGGATGGTGATACCTCCAGAGGTTTCTTTATTGTACAGGTTTGTTTTAGCTGTCTTAGGTTTTTTGTTTTTCCATATGAAGTTAAGTATTGTTCTTTCCAAGTCTGTGAAGAATTGTGTTGGGATTTTGATGGAGACTACACTGAATTTGTAGATTGCTTCTGGTAAGATTGTCATTTTAACAATGTTAATCCTACCTATCCATGAGCATGGGATACTTTTCCATTTTCTGATATCTCCTTTAGTTTTTTTTCTTCAAAGCTTGAAGTTCTTCTGATACAGGTCTATCACTTGCTTAATTAGAGTTACCCCAAGATATTTTATACTATTTGTCGCTATTGTAGGTGATATTTCTCTGATTTATGTCTCAGCCCTTTTATCATTTGTATATAGGTGAGCTAATTGTTTTTTTTTTAGTTAATTTTGTATCTTTCTACTTTACTGAAGGATTTTATCAGCTGCAGAAGTTCCCTGGTAGAATTTGTGGGTTCACTTATGTATACTATCATATCATCCACAAGTAGTGAAAGTTTGACTTCTTCCTTTCCAATTTGTATTTCCTTGATCTCCTTTTTTTGTCTTATTGCTCTGGCTAGAACTTCAAGTACTATATTGAATAGATATAGGGAGAGTGGACAGCCTTGTCTTCTTCCTGATTTTAATAGAATTGCTTTGAGTTTCTCTCCATTTTAATTTCATGTTGGCTGTCAACTTGCTGCATCTTGCCCTTATTATGTGTAGGTATGTTCCTTGTATTCCTGATTTCTCCAAGACCTTTATCATGAGGAGGTGTTGGATTTTGTCAAAGGCTTTTTCAGCATCTAATGAGATGATCATGTGTTTTTTTTCTTTCAATTTGTTTATATGGTATATTTTGGAGCCCACTACGTATAGTGGGACACCTTGCACAGCCTTGATGCAGGGGGAGGGTCTTTGACCTGCTTCAACTGAATGTTCCAGGCTCTGCTGACTCCACATGGGAGGCCTGATCTTGGAGAAGAGAATGTGAGGTGGGTTGGAGTGGGAAGGCTGGGGGCGGGGCTGGGAGGAGAGATGAAGTGGGAGAACTGTGGTTGGTGTGTAAAATGAATGAAAACTTTCTTAATAAAAAATGCAGTCCAAAGTGAGACCAGGAACATTTCTTTTGTGAACATTTATAGTGTATTTTTACAAATATCGGTTTCTTATTTGACTTAGTTTATGTAAATAGCTAAAGATCAACAAAGTTAGAGAAGACAAAGAGGTATATGTCCACCTTCAAATCATTTTCTGCTGGTCTGGATAGACTTTAGGAATTTATAAATTTTATTTATCAAACATATTTTATCCATTAAAAACATGTTGTTCTTTATCTAGATTTTCTAGATGCCTAGTGTTGAAGAGAGTTAGCAAAGACATAACTGATTAGAAATACATCTCTAAGTCAGTTTCTGATAACGAAATAGACTATTATAACCTTAGGGAGTTATTTATTATTATTATTATTATTATTATTATTATTTATTTTTTATTAAGAATTTTTTTCATTCATTTTACCCACCAAAGATCCCCCTCTTCCCTCCTCATTTCCCGCCCCAGCTTTCCCTTCCCAAACCACCCTCCATTCCACCCCACAAGAATGCAAGGACTCCCATGGGGAGGCACATCCAGTAGAAGCAAGTCCAAGCCTTTCCCCCTGCCTCAAGGTTGCAGGAGGTATCCCATCATAGGTAGTAGGCTCCAAAAATCCTGCTCATTCATCAGGGTTGGATTCTGATCTTACTGCCAGGGGGCCCCCAAGCAGATCAAGCTACACAACTGTCTCACCATGCAGAGGGCCTAGTCCAGTCCCATGCAGGCTCCACAACCATTGATCCATCTTTCATGAGTTCCCACTAGTTTGGTTGTCTCTGCAGATTTCTCCATCATGATCCAGATTCACTTGCTAATAGAATCCCTCTTCTCTCTCTTTGACTCGACTCTAGGAGATCTGCCTGGTGCTTGGCTATGGATCTCTGCATCTGCTTCCATCAGTCATTGGAGAAAAGCTCTGTGATGACAGTTAGGGTATTCACCAGTCTGATCCCTGGGGTAAGCCAGTTCAGTACAGGCACCTGCTCTACTATTTCTAGTAGTCCAAGCTGGGGTCATCGTTGGGGATTCCTGGCAACTTTTCTAGCACCTGGGTTCTCTCTATCCCCATGATATCTTCCTCTATCATGTTATCTCTTTCATTGAATTCCCACTCCTTCCCTGTTCCAGCTCAACCATCCCATTCCATTATGTTCTCATCCCCTCTCTCCTACCCTCCATTGTTTACGCCCCATTCCCAGTTTACTCATGGAGATCTCATATATTTCCTCTTCCCAGGGTGATCCTTGGGTCTTCCCCAAGGATCCTCTTTGGGTCTTCCTTGTTAGCTAGCTTCTCTGGAGTTGTGGAATGTTGTCTGCTTATCCTTTTCTTTACATCTAGTATTCATTTATGAGTGGGTACATACCATGTTTGTCCTTCTGAGTTTGGTTACCTCATTCAGGATGATATTTTTTAGTTCCATCCATTTGCTTGCAAATTTCATGTTGTCATTGTTTTTCTGTGCTGAGTAGTCCTCTATTGTATAAATGTACCACATATTCTACATCCATTTTTCAGTTGAGGGGCATCTAGGTTGTTTCCAGTTTCTGGCTATTATGAATAATGCTGCAATAACATAGTTGAGCATGTGTCCTTGTGGGATGATCGAGCATTCCTTGGGTATATGCCCAAGAGTGGAATAGCTGGGTCTTGAGGAAGATTGACTCCTAATTTTCTGAAAAACTGCCATACTGATTTCCATAGTGGCTGTACAAGTTTGCACTCACACCAGCAGTGGAGGAGTGTTCCCTGTGCTACATATCTGCTCCATCATAAGTGGTCTGCAGTGCCTTTGATCTTAGCTATTCTGACAGGTGTAAGATGGTATCTCAGAGTCGTTTTGATTTGCATCTCTCTAATGACTAAGGATGCTGAGCAATTCCTTAAATGTTTAGCTCTATCTCCCATTTTTAATTGGATTGTTTGGTATTTTGATGTTTAGTTTCTTGAGTTCTTTATATATTTTGGAGATCATCCCTATGTCAGATTTGGGGTTGGTGAAGATCTTTCCCATTCTGTAGACTGTCATTTTTGTCTTATTTACTTTGTTCCTTGTCTTACAGAAGCTTCTCAGTTTCAGGAGGTCCCATTTATTAATTGTTGCCCTCAGGGTTTGTGCTACTGGTGTTACATTTAGGAAGTGGTCTCCTGTGCCAATGTGTTCAAGACTGCTTCTCACTTTCTCTTCTATCAGGTTCAGTGTAACTTGTTTTATATTGAGGTCTTTGATCTACTTGGACTTGAGTTTTGTGCATGGCGATAGATATGGATCTATGTGCAATCTTGTACATGTTGACATTCAGTTATGCCAGCACCATTTATTGAAGATGCTTTCTTTTTCCATTGTACAGTTTTGGCTTCTTTGTCAAAAATCATGTGTTCATAGGTATGCGTGTTAATGTCAGGGTCTTCAATTTGATTCCATTGGTCCACATGTCGGTTTTTATACTAATACCAACCTGTTTTTATTACTATAGCTCTATAGTAGAGCTTGATTTCAGGATGGTGATGCCTCCAGAGGTGGCTTTGCTGTATAGGATTCTTTTGGTTATCCTGTGTTTTTTGTTTTTCGAAATGAAGTTGAGTATTGTTCTTTCCAGGTTTGTGAAGAATTGAGTTGAGATGTTGTATAAGGATTGCATTGAACCTGTAGATTGCTTTTGTTAAGATTACCAATTTATATATGTTAATCCTAACAATCCTTGAGTGTGGGATATCTTTCCATTTTCTGATATCTTCTTCAATTTCTTTCTTCAGAGACTTAAAGTTCTTGTTGTATAGGTCTTTCACCTGCTTAGTTAGAGTTACCCCATGGCATTTTATGTTATTTGTGGCTATTGTAAAGGGAAATTTTTCTCTAATTTCTTTCTTTGCCCATTTATCATTTGTATATAGGGGGGCTACTGATGTTTTTGAGTTAATCTTGTATCCTGCCACATTACTGAAGGTTTATCAGCTATAGGAGTTCCCTAGTAGAATTTTTGGGTTCACTTATGTATACTATCATATCATCTGCAAATAGCGAAAGTTTGGCTTCTTCCCTCCCTCTTGTATCCCCTTGATCTCCTTTTGTTGTATTATTGCTCTGGCTAGAACTTCAAGTAGTATATTGAACAGATATTCAATTCCTGATTTTAGTGGAATCACTAAGCATTTCTCTCCATTTAATTTGATGTTGGCTGTTGGCTTGCTGTAAATTGCCTTTATTATGTGTAGGTATGTTCCTTGTATTCCTGATCTTTCCAAGACTTTTATCATGAAGAGGTGTTGGATTTTGTCAAAGGCCTCTTCAGCATCTAATGATATGATCATGTGTTTTTTCTTTCAGTTTTTTTATATTGTGTATTACATTGACAGACTTTCTTTTTTTAACTAGCTTTAAGTTTTTTTTAAACTAATGCAAAAAAACCCCCTAGCATCTGCAGATAGACATTGGCTAGTAGAACAACTGCTAAATTAAATCAATGTGTATATTATATCTATTTTTTCCATTTTTCTTTGTTAAAAAATTTCTACTTACTCTATACACCACCCACAGATCCCACCTCCTCCCTCTTCCCATCTCCCAGGCCACCCTCCCAAACTACCCCACATCCCCATGTCCCCCAGTCAAGGTCTCCCATGGGGAGTCAGCATAGCTCAGCCCACTGAGCCTAGGCAGGCTCAAGCCCCTTCCCACTGTACCAAAGCTGCTCAAAGCACCACACCACAGGCACCAGATTCCCAAAAGCTTGCCCATGCACAAGAGATGAATCCTAATCCTCCTGCCTGCATGCTCCCCAAACAGTTTGAGCCAAACAACTGTCTTCCATACCCAGAGGGCTTAGTCCAGGTCCGTGGGGGCATCACAGCCACTAGCCTATAGTTCATGAGCCTTCAGTAGTCTGGCCAGTCATCGCTACACTTCTTCCCATCATGATCATGATATTCCCTGCCTGCAGAATACCTCCTTTCTCTCAGTGATTGGATTCCCCGAGCTCAGCCTGGTGCCTGGCCATGGAGCTCTGCATCTGCCTCCATCAGTCACTGGACAAAAGCTCTATGATGATAGTTAGGGTATTCACTACACTGGTCACCAGAGTAGACCAGTCCAGACACCATCACCAGCAGTCCAAGGTGGTGACATTGACAGATTGTCATGTGTTGAACCATCTTTGCATCTTGGGATGAAGCCTACTTAATCATGGTGGATATTTTTTTGTTGTGTTCTTGGAGTCAGTTTGTCAGTATTTTATTGATTATTTTTGCATTAATGTTCATGAGGGAGATTGGTCTGTAACTCTCTTTCTTTGTTGCCTCTTTGTGTTGCTTGGGAATCAGAGTAAGTATAGCCTCATAATAGGCTATAGTTGGGTAATGTTCCTTCTGTTTCTATTGTGAGGAACAATTTGAAGAGTGTTGGCATTAAATGTTCTTTGAAAATCTGGTTGAATTTTGCATTGAAGCCATCTGGGCTGTGCTTTTTTTGTTTGGGAGAATTTTAATGGCTGTTTCTATTTCCTGAGTGGTTATTGGTCTATTTAAATTGTTTATCTGGTCTTGGTTTAACTTTGGTATGTGGTACCTAACCAGTAAATTGTCCATTTCTTTTAGATTTTCCAATTTTGTGGAGTACAGTTGTTTGAAGTACGACCTGATCAGTCTCCGGACTTCCTCGTTGTCTGTTGTTATGCCTCTCTTTTCATATCTGATTTTGTTAATTTGGATGCTCTCTCTCTCTCTGCTTTTTAGTTAGTTTGGATAAAGGTTTGTCTATCTTGTTGAGTTTCTCAAAGAACCAACTCTTTGTTTCCTTGATTCTTTGTATTGTTTATTTCTATTTTGATGGACAATAAAGGTGTTCAATCTCCTTAGGAACCAGTGAAACTAACATAAAAGCTTCTTTGTGATTTCATCTTACCAAAGAACATAAATTACAACAAATACTGTCCCTTATGTGGGTTAAGGGGACCAAAAACTGGTATAGGCCCCATGTAAATCAGTGTGGAGCCTTCCTGAAAATGTAGAAAGAGATCTACAACATTCCCTATGTTTATTAATCCTGGGCATATACCTAAAGGACTGTTTACCCTACTATAGAAATTTTTGATCACCCATGTTCATTGTTGGTCTATTCACAATAGCTAGAAATGGGAATAGCCTAGATGTCCATCAATTGATGAATGGATATTGAAACTGTGGTGCATATAAATAATTAGGTTTTATTCAGCTACAAAAAAAAACAGAATTATGAAATTTACATGTCATGAATGGAGCTAGTAATTACCATTCTGAATAGGGTAACCCAGACACAGGAAGACAAAACCAGATGCTTTCTCTCATATGCAGATCCTAATTTTGAATATTCATGTATCTCTACTTAACTGTTGTACCCATGAAAATCAGGGAACTAGTAAGGTGCAATGGAGAAGGGATTTCACTAGCAGAGGAATGGAGCACATGTGGTATGAACAGGGGAATGAAATACTGGAGCAGGAAGGATTAGGCAGTGAGTGCTGGGAGTGCAGATCAGCAGAGGGAGTGTGCAAAGGATTAGCAGTAAGACCTTGGTGTAGCTAGAGTTTTCCTGCCTTGCCCAGAGTCAGGACAAATCTTTGTCACCTGCCAGTCCCACAGCCACTCAGACCCAACCAAGTAAACACAGAGACTTATATTGCTTACAAACTGTATGGCCATGGCAGGCTTCTTGCTAACTGTTCTTATAGCTTAAATTAATCCATTTCCACAAATCTATACCCTGCCACGTGGCTCATGGCTTACCGGCATCTTTTCATTCTGCTTGTCAGGGTGGTGGCTGGCAGTGACTCCTTCTGTCTTCCTGTTCTTTTATTTCTCCTCTCTGTTAGTCCTGGCTATAATTCCTGCCTAGCCATGGGCCAATCAGTGTTTTATTTATTGACCAATCAGAGCAACTTGACATACAGACCATCCCACAGCACAGCCAAGTGCAGACCATCTCAGACACCTGCACTCAGGCTTGTGGTCCTAATCATCCTCTATATGGACTTGCTGGGTAAAGCCATGAGGAACCCAAGAACGGGCTCCCACAGTACATACAGCACATCCCACAGCACCTTGGAGAAAAATACATGGAAATGTACTGATATGGAGCATCCTAAAATACATACATATCTAAGGAATTTAAAAGGTGTTCTTCTCTAGGTACAGAATAGTGCTTCTCCCAGATAACATGGGCCATCAAACAAAAATCCCAGTGCTAGATATGTTTCAAGTTGTTTGTCAATGCTGTCAATACACACCCAAACATTACAAGCTATTTCTGTTGTTCGTGGTTACCCTCCAGAATTTGATGGTGTTTGCATACTTGAATTATAGTACTTGGAGAAATCAAGCTGCGGCTGACTTGAAAACTTTATTCCTACCTGCTAGAATCCATAGAGCTGAAAAGTTTTATGCACATTAATAAAAGAAAGCATAATCAACTCTCTAACCCACCGGTGATTTCTGAAACCTACAACTATGACTGGCAGGGGAAGATATGCACACTGGTGGCATATCTTTATAGTGGCATGAATATAACAAGGGCAACCCATAATATTCTTATTATATTTAAGTCCAGTTCCATTAGACAGATCTCATGCCTCACTCCCTTAACTGACCTAAGAATCTTGGCTAGTCATGCCATTAATCCAAAATGAGACCTAATATTATTACTATGCTAAATACACACTCACACACACACACACACATTTATAACCTGCTTCCTCAGTTCTTAGCTTTATATAGACACTTCAATGCATACTTCTTTCACATCTTTTCAGAGAAGCTTCATTTTTCAATAGCTGGTGTTATTACATAGACCTATAAGTGGTCACCAATCAGACAATAAGAAACTGCTCAGCTCTACATGGGACATGTTTCATGCAGTCTTTCCCAAAACCTCAGAGACCATGTCAGAAGACGGGTAGACTTTTCAAAGAGTCAAAAGTAGTGCATGATTTGGGGTGAAATTATTCCTTACATCACATGGTCATGGCACACATGAACCTACTGCACAGGACCTGCAGGAAAAGACATCAAACACATTAATGAGATAGAGGATCATGAATACCATTCTGCCTGAGGAGCCTTTGGCATTTGGTAGCTTCTGGGAATGAGAAGTACAGTTTTCTTTAGGGTGTAAACACTAAGAGGATCCCCATACTGCAGCAGAAGGCCTTACTACAATGTATATGCTGGTAATGCAGAGTGGACTCTATGGGGAATTACAGAGAATGCACTTGAATTTGGGTGGAGAAATTGTCAGGAAGGATAAGGAAGGAAAAAGTGGTAATGGGGGTGGTGTAGATTTGATGAACACATATGCTATGCATATAAGGTATTCTCAAGTAATTTAAGCATACATACTCTGCTAAATGGAGTGGAAAAAATTGAATCAAGTATAAAAATAAAGAAAAGAAGATGAGGATTAGCAGAAAGGAATCCCCCTGTCTTTAGTAATTTCAGACTGCCAGCTGAACATATGGAGGGAGGTCAGCTGACAGTGTGGACTCTTGTCTTTTTTTTTTTTTGGCTTATGTTGTTCTTGAGTCTTTTAGATAAGAGTATGATGTCCACCAGCCTGTGCTCATAGGCACCATTTTCCCACCTGGGACATCAGAGCTATGTAGCCACTTTGAGCTGTGAATTCTAGGGGCTGGCTACATTCTCTCTCTCGTTGGGGCCAACCCAACAATACTGCTCTGGTTACTGTTTAGCTGGAGGATGTCTCCTTGGTGACTTGAGACCGGGAAGCCACCACAGCATGAGATCATTACATGAGAACACTGACACTTGAAAACCTGTTCAGTATTAATCACCAGGCGAGAGGGCTGCTGTGTGGCTCTCTGACAACATCATGTCACAGTCTTGTCCTTCACTGCAATGACCAACAGGTTTGCAATTCTGTATTTTTTACTGAACTCATGGTCTCAGAGGTTTCATTCAAACCCCAGGATAACTCTGTGGTGAGAAGCCTGTTTTGTGGTTGCCCAGGACTGGGCTCTCTTTCTTATGCCCTTCCTGGAATAGCTTACCTGCTGCTTGGTTCCTTTGGTTGATAATTTTCCTGCAGTCCTGCTCTCTAACATACACGTTCTATACTTTCTTTCACTCGGGACATGAGGCAGATTAAATACAGTGCTCATAAAAATATCTCAGACAATATATTTTGATCTTTCTGCTCCCCAACATCTCAATATTTAAGATGCAATTCTATCATTTTTTCTTTGATTTTCTACCTCCAACTTTATCCTGTCCTCCCAGTCCCACTCTCTCTCAAATTAATTTTGTTTTATCATTTTAATGAAGAAGGATGCACATGCATATAGATACATAAGTACACAAATATAACCAACTGAACCAGTTGTTTCGTTTTGAGTATTGCTTTTGTGTCATAGGAAAATCCTCAGCCCTCAGATCAAACAGAAGAGACAATTCATTCTAGAACCAAATTTGAGTGACTCTGGCTGGTGAACACAGATTTGGCTGACCCCAGATTCCATGTTCCAAGGTGGGGGCAGTTTCATGAAGTTTTTGTAGTCAAATATAAGAAATTTGTAAATCAAAAGATTAGTGGAAACAACAGAGAGGAAGTCACGGGCAAGATGGGAAAACTTATCCCACAGGCCCAAGATGCTATGTGATGTTATTTTTAGCTTTTAGGTTGTTGGAAGTCACTTGTCTGATAAGTCAGTAGTTTTCAAAAGTATTTAATTAACTAGTTATAGGAGGTTAGCTCACCTGCAGACATGACCAAGAAAAGGCTGTTCAGGGTGCTACAGTTAGTCTCGAATAAGTTAATGAGTCTCTAGACCTACAACACTTCAACCTTCCATATCACAGAAGTTCTATTCAGTCAGTTTGCAGACACGGCTTTTTCCAGGGATTCTCATGTATGTATTTATAAACATGCATACAATTATACACATGTATGCATTTATACAACCTATGAATTTGGACACATGTATGCATTTATACACATGCTTATACTTGTACACATGTGTATTTATACACATGTATACATTTGTACATGTTTATGGTTTCTACACAAGTATGCATTTATAGAAATTCATACATTCATACTCAAGTATTCTTTTATATATACATGCGTTTATACAAATGTATTCCTTTATAAGCATGCACATACTATAGTATGCATATACTTGCATATATTTATACATATGTATGTATTTATAAACCTGCATGCATTTATATTCATGCATATATTTATATACACATATGCATTTTTACACATGAATACATTTATGCACATCTATGTATTTTTACAATATATACATTTATATACATGCACACATTTGTATACATGCATTAATTTATACACATGCATACATTTGTACACATAGATGCACTTATGCACACATATTCATTTCTACACATTCATACATTGATACACATGTATACATTTATACACAGGCACAATCTTTTACTGCTGAATATTTGGTATTGGATAATCCCTGGGGAAGAATAATTTCTCCCTCTCTCGATAGGTTTTGAACAACAGACTCTCTCTTAATATAGCATCTAGCCATAGACCTCAAATTAATACATTGTAAACTGCATTCCTCTTTCTGTCTTCAGGCCGCTAGGTAGATTCTACTTCAACAGAACCCAGGGGACTTGAGCCTCATGAATTCTCTTACTCGTTTCCAGTGGGACTAGCTAAGTTCCCATCTAACCCAGGTTTTGAAATAGCTCCTGGGACCACTCCCCAACCACCGAATAACATGTGTGAGACAGTTCAGCCCAACTTCCTGCTTCCAAAGATTCCTTTCTTCTCATTCTGAGCAACTTTCACTGCCTCCATTGATTTGGGAGCTTTTCTTCTTTTCATATTCTATTTCCACTTACTTCGAATCTTTCACTGGCTTACATAGGAGACTTGACTCATTCATGTAATCTGCAAGATTAGCGGAAATACTCTTTTCTTTCTTTATTAGTTTTTTGATTTTTGTTTTTTATTTTATGTCTATGAGTGTTTTCCCTACATGTCTATCTGTGTACCATGTTTGTGCATTCTGACTGAAGAGGCCAGAGGAGAACTCATAACTTCTTAAAACTGGTGTTGCACACTATTGTAACCCAAAGAGTACCTGCTTTGACCTGTTAGAGCACTCCCCAAGAACAGCAAGTGGTCTTAACCTCTCAGTCACTTCTCAAGCCCCAGAAGCACTTCCAAAAAGGTTTATTTATTTTTATGTCAGATGTTTAAGTGATTTCCTTATTGTATATGTGTGTATGCCACATGTGTGCCTGGGGCTCAAATATGCTAGAAGAGGAGCTCCTGGCTGGATCGACAAATGGTTCTGAGCCACCATGTAGGTTCTGGGAATTGTAGCAAGGTTTTTCTACAAGAGGAGGCAGAATGCCTAATGCCTAGCTCTCTGTCTATCTCCATAAGAAACACTTTAACACTAGGTGTGCATGCAAACAAAATTATTATACTTTTCAATAATGAGTATGAAATCAAATCATTACAAAATAAAAAGATATGAAGCTCTTATTCACAATCCTAGAGAAAACATTAATGACTCTTCCCTTGCCCAATGCTTCCATGAATAGAAACATCATAAGCACCATGTACTCAGCAGCCATAGGACACAGACAAGTGACACTAAATCCACACTATGCTCTACAAGAAACCAAGTACTGAGACTTCATGAGTCATTCCATGATGTTTCTTAGCTGTCAGGGGCTCATTCATACAAGCTTTATGTGTCAGGAAAGAAGTCAGGACTTAATGACCTCTAATGGCCTGACTGTGCACAACATTCTGCCCCTCCTGTTTAGAGAGAGATGGAAAAACTATCAATATTTGCTGACCTTCTACTTTGCCATAGAGGAGATTAATAAGGATGCCAACCTGCTACCCAATGTGACCTTGGGTTTCCACCTCTACAATGCCTTTAACTCCCACCGGAGAACCTTGGAGGGCCCTCTGATGTGGCTGTCTGGAAGGAGTGAGTTTATTCCTAACTACAAATGCAAAACTCAACACAATGCTCTTGGAATCATAGCGGGAAACAGGCCTGAATTTTCAGCTGCAATTGGAACCCTTTTGGAGCTCTACAAAGTTCCACAAGTAAGTTGGCAAAGTTTTGGTGTCCACAATCACATAGGGAATCTGACCAAAAGAAAATGGAGAAGTTGTCTATGTTTCCTGCTGGTGATTTCAATTGTAAGTGAAAGAATTACATGGATCCTGCTATGATCAACAGTGGAGTGTGATGAAAAACATGAGCAGTAAATATTGTGGATTTCTAAGAAGATCACTTAGTAATATTCATGATTCTATCTCCAGTCATTGGCAAGATGTACTGTGGCAGCTCCTAGCTGAGTGCTGTTCATAAGTCAAACATACAACCCAGATAACTAACTGCCCAAGCTGTGGTATAAATATCTTATAGTTAATCCTGTGTTCAAAGACTGACAGATAGAGGAATAGTAAGTTCAGGACATGTAAAAAAATCTGGGACAATCCTTGGGCCATAACAAATGAAAATGTTCCAAGGAATTTGTTTTCATCTTCTGGAAAGTCGATCTCAGAGTACCACTCACAGAGAATATCCCTTTGATACATCCCGACATTTAGTTCTTGCCAGGCACTACTGAGCAAAGCAACCATCAGTAGGCATCACTGCAAGTAGAGAAAATATTTGGTGAGTGCCTTACTCATGGATCATCAAAATTAGAAAATCAGACAGTGTAAAACTGATTATTATCACTCAGTGAAACAATTCATACATTTATTGTATCCTAAAGTAAGACAAAAATTATATACACAGTTATTTCCATTTATCTCAGAGATTTGCATTTTAAATTAGTTTCTCGGTAATGGTTTTGTCAAATCTAACATTTGGGAAGTATGATGCAACAATGCTTGGTGAAGTTCCCCCAGATATTCATGATTTGCTCTTTTCTAATGCAGGAAAGAAATCTGTGAAAAACATGTGTTATTTACATTTCCGAAGGCAGAGTTTGTAGGGAAGGTGATGTCCTGTGGTCAGAGTAAAGCACTTGGTAATGCTTCTGCAGTCTATCTCTACACCCCATACTCTGTTCCATTGTTACTGGAACAAGAGAAATCTTGATGCCTTTAAAATCTAACATGAACAGAATATTGTTCACTCACTTACTTCAGAACTCTTAGTAATTTTAGAGCCCATAGTTCTTGACAAAGACCATATTCCATCACACAGTGAGAGAGAAGCTAATATCACAGAAGACAGTCTCCTTACTAACATTCAGTTTCCTGATCCCCTTATGCGAATAATGAACTCACTTCCTCTCTACGGGTGAAGACACTAAATACCTAGAAACTCAGAATTACGTTTTTTTCTGTTTGCTTCTGCAGGTCACATATGGAACTTTTGATTCTGTGCTAAGTGAGAAAGATACATTCCCATCCCTTTACCAGATGTCTCCTAAAGACACAGCTCTAACCCAAGGGGTGACCTCTTTACTGTTGCACTTTGGCTGGAAGTGGGTAGGGCTCATCGTGTCTGATGATCTGAAAGGAAAGGAGTTCCTCTCTGACCTGAAAGCAGAGATGGTATCAAAAGATATCTGTGTGGCTTATACAGAAAAATTCCAGGCTAAATGGAATTATCAGTTAACATTTGAGGTTGGGTTGATGAACTTGATCCAACATACACAAGCAAATGTGCATGTATTCTATGGTGATACAGATGACTTAGGACTTTTCTTCATGAAAATTAAATTCATGAAAGCCAGAAGGAAGGTGTGGATCATGGCAAAGTCCCACTTTGTTTACTTAGAGTCTGCATTCAATAAGGTAAATGATTTGATGGACCTTTTAGAAGGAAGCTTTTCATTTTCAAAGAAGAGAGATATCCCTGGCTTCAACCACTTTCTAGAAGGTCTTACACCCTCCCAGTACCCAGGTGAACTTTACTTTAATAAATTCTGGATTGATACTTTTTATTGCTCACCTCCTCCTGTGCTATGTAAAATTCACAAACCCTGCCCACTGAATATATCTCTAAAGACAAAGCAAGGAAAAAATGTGATGGTCACGTCTGAGCCCAGTTTTTCCATATGGAATGCAGTGTATACGGTGGCCCACACCCTCCATAAAATGCTTCTGAGGACAACAGAAATGGGATCTCATGAAGACACAAACCACGAGAGGCTTCTCCCCTGGCAGGTAAGCCTATCTCAAAAGCAAGGGTAGCACTGGGAACTTATTCGTAGGTGAGTCACTGAAGTCAAACGTACAACACATTTTCATTTTATAGTAAAAATAGCCAGGCAGTGATGGCACCCGCCTTTATTCCCAGCATGTGGGAGGCAGAGGTAGGCGGATCTCTGTGAGTTCAAGGCCAGCCTGGTCTTCAAAGCGAGTTTGAGGACAGGTTCCAAAGCTACACAGAGAAACCCTGTCTCAAAAAAAAAAAAAAAAACCAAAACAATAAATAAATAAATAAAAAAATAAAAATAAAAATTAAAGTAAAATGGAAAGGGTTCTTTCACCATGGGTGTGTATATGTCTGTATTTATGGTTCATGATTTGGGCTACTGTAGCTTTGATTTCAAGACACTAAATTTGTACTTATTTCAACAAATGTTTTCCTTGTATGAGATGAAATTCTGTTAAGATATCCAAAATCAATTATTGTCAAAATTAACAAGTTCAATTATAAAAATTTACACAATTTCATGGAATATGTCTGATGCCATCAGATAGAGACATAGTCACCATATCTAACAGCAGCTATTTCACATAAAATATAATATATATTTAACCACCCAGACCATAGGGAGAAACTTTCATGGAAAATAAAAATAGGCTGCCATAACCTCAAAAGTAACTGAGAAAGAAATTGCTTTTTACAGATTATTTATTCTTAAATAAGATAAAATTAAGGAGAAACCAAAGACTGTGCTTCCATTATTAAATGTTAGAATACAGATGGTGCTCATGACCCTAGGCCATGTCTCCTTGTTATAGTTACATGTGTGTATGTTTGGGCTTAAACCATCCTCATATAAACTTAGGACTCATTTATAACTATGAGCCTGAATGTATAGTGTACTATGCAGTTTTTAGTATTATGGATAATAATAATATTTGACATAGACACTGACACTGTATGTGAACATGACATCCAGAGATGTGATATCAGGTAAGTTAGTGGGTCTCTTGTACAGATAACTGAATATCTAAAAAATGGTTCTTTATGAAACGAGTTGTCAATTAGTTAACACAATAATGAATCTCAAAACATGAATTATTAACCCATTGTATTAATTAAATACATAATAAAATCAAGCTGGAGGGATGGCTCAGCAGTTAGGGGCACTTGATGCTCCTGCAGAGGACCAGAGTTTGGTTGTTAGCACCAACAGGCAGCTCACAGTTGTCTGTAACTCCAGTTCTTAGGAATGTGACACACTCCTCTGCTCTCCTAAGGCATCAGGCATACAGTTTGTGCACATACATACACATAGGCAATACACAGAATTAAGAATAATATAAATCTAGGTACCAGAGATGGCTCTGAAGTCAAATGTAACTGCTGCTTTGACAAGATGCAGGTTCAGTTCCTAGTATCTACATAGCAGCTTACAAATGTCTGCAACTCCACTCCCACTGGATCCAGCACACTCTTCTGGTCTTAATGGGCACCAGGAATATGTGTAGTGCACATACATGTGTCCAGGAAGGAAATTCATACACAAAACAAAATAAATTAATATAAAAATATAAAGAAATCTTCTGAAAAATCTAGCTTAATCACAGAACATTTGGGTTTTAATTTTAACTCCAATATTGTTCTTATCAAAGTTGAAAGACAAAAATTGTGACCCAAACTAAATAAAGGATTGGAGGTAAGCAGTGTGTCTTTTTCCAATTTCCTGAAGTAGAAATGGCATACAAAATTTCTGCATATTAATATATATTCTCAAGAATTTGGAATTTTGCATAAACCCCTGCTAATATTATCAAGTCCAGATACTCTCTCTATCGACATGTGTACATATCTACCTACCTAACCATACACACACAGGTTCATGGTGTGCAATAAAGAAGGTAAATATATTAACACCTATAAACCCATAGACTAGTGTTGTTTCCATTTTGCTCCAGATTCACTCTGAAACCATCTATATTTTCTAATTGGAGACATTTTTCTTTTGCTGGGGAGAGAAACAGGGCCTTGTTTGCACTAAAACATGTCCCACCCTGAACTATGTTCCACCCCTTAGATAATATTTTTCTTTGTGTTCAGCTACGTCTACATTCATTTTATAGGGAGAAAAGTTCATCTCACTGGAACAAGTCGGGGAGACAATTGCTCATATGAAGCCTCTTCAAAAAGAAAGCCAGAGTAGGGAGAGAGAAAGAGGATTGCTCTTAGGGACCACAAGGAGAGATTTGTATGCACTACTCATACCCAATTGATGTCTCTCTCCAGCTTCATCCTTTTCTGAGAAAAATTCAATTTACAAATGCTGCTGGAGACCAAATATGCTTTGATGAGAACAAGAATCATGTGGAAAAGTATGATATACAAAATTTTATGGGACATACAAATCATTATTCATTCCTAGTTAAAGTAGGAGAGTTTGTCTCCAGGAGTCCACAAGATCAAGGCTTCTTCATCAATGAAGTTATGATCAAATGGCCAAGCAACTTCAATCAGGTCTGAATTTCAACATTTAATATGTAGACAAATATCTGCAAAGATTTATGAGAATTGATTGTGTGATGTCTCTTTGGAATTTTAAATTATTTTTATATTCTAATTTCTTAGCTTCTGTTGTGAGCTTGTGTGTGAATTCTCATGCATGTCACTGCCTGTGCCCGTTGAGGCCCCAGTCAGCACTGGTTACCTTCCTCAGTTTTTCTCCATTTTATTTTAAACATAGTCTCTCTCTGAATCCCTTGCTTTCTGATTTAGCTGTACTCAGCTGGACAGTGACACCCAGCTTGTCCCTCTGTCTCTATGACTGCCATATTGGGAATACAGTAATACAGTTCTAAACCTCATTTTTCTATACTTCCGTTCTGCATGATTGAATTCAGGACCTCATGCTTATATTGCAAATACATTAAGTATTGAGCCATCTCCTTAGTTCTGTTTGATATCTTCAATATAATAATGAATCAATCTTTTGATTTTGACATATATACACACATGACATATATTTTGATTTTGATATATATACACACATGTGCAAGTACATATACATATACACACAAGCACACATATATTGATGGATAATGTGGGAGATAGAAATAGTTTAAATTGAAATTCAATTTGGGTGTGTTCATTCATGCTGCAGTGAATGAATAAATCAGCATTCATGACTGTATATATGAGTGTGTGTTTCTGTGAGTATTCATATACATGCACACAATCATGTGTATACATATATACATTTTTTTACTTATATATGCTTTCTGATGCTTAATTTTCCCTCAATTTAAGACAACTCATACTCAAACATGCCCACAGGTTTTACAAAGAGGAAATAAATTACCAATGTTTATGCAATTTCTCATTATAACTGATGTTTGTGAGCTGCCTGGTTTATATACTGGGAGCTGAACTCAGGTTTCTCTGTGAGAGCAGCCTGCACTCTGAACTGCTGAGCTGGTTCTCCATGCCCATGTACCTATTAATATGTAGATATTTATGAAACAGACACTGACTTCCAATCATGGCAAGAAGCTTGTCTAAGGGAAGAACAGAATTATATCTTTGCAAACACAATTTCCAAAAATATTAATATTAAAGTTGTGTTAGAAATATAGTTTTCTTAATATAAATATATTTTCTTTCTTTCTTCTTTTTTATTATTCAGAAATTTTCTATTCATTTTACACACTAACCACAGATCCCCCTCTCCTCCCTCCTCTCACCCACAGCCTTCCCTCCCATCCCACCCCCCATTCCTGCCTCCTCCAAGGCAAACCCTCAAATGGGGAGTCAGAAGAGCCTGGCACATTCAGTAGAGACAGGTCCAAAGCCCTTCCCCTGCACCAAGGTTGTGTAAGGTGTCCCACCATAGGCACTGGGCTCCAAAAAGCCTGATCATGTACCAGGCATGGATCCTGATCCTACTGCCAGGGGTCCCCTTAAACAGTTCAAACTATTCAACCATCTCTCCTATGCAGAAGGCCTAGTGTGGTCCAGGGGGGCTCCACAGCTATTAATCCACAGTTCGTGAGTTCCCACTAGTTTAGTTTGGTTGTCTCTGTATGTTTTCCTGTGGTGATCTTGATGCTTCTTGCTCATAGAATCCCTCTTCTCTCTCATCAACTGAACTCCTAGAGCTTGGCCTGGTTCTTGGCTGTGGATCTCTGCATCTGCATCCATTAGTTACTGGATGAAGGCTCCCCAGTTTGTTCATGGAGATCTCATCTATTTTTCCTTCACAGGGTGATCCATGCATCCCTCTTAGGGTCCTCCTTATTAGCTAGCTTCTCTGGAGCTCTGGTTTGTAGTATGGTTATCCTTTGCTTTACATTTAGTATTCATTTATGAGGGAGTACATATCATGTTTGTCCTTCTGAGTCTGGGTTACCTCACTCAGGGTAATATTTTCCAGTTCCATCCATTTGCCTGCAAACCTTATAATGTAATTGATATTTACTGCTGTGTAGTATTCCATTATGTATATGTGCCACATTTTATTTATCCATTCTTCAGTTGAGGGGCATCTAGGTTATTTCCAGGTTCTGGCTATTATAAATAATGTTGCTATGAACATACTTGAGCATGTGTTCTTGTGGTATGATTGAGCATTCCTTGGGTACATGCCCAAGAGTGGTATAGCTGGGTCTTGAGGAAGATTGATTCCCAATTTTCTGAGAAACTGCTATACTGATTTCCACAGTGGTTATACAAGTGGCATTTCCACCAGCAGTGGAGGAATGTTCCCCTTGCTCCATATCCTCTCCAACACACGCTATTATCAGTGTTTTTGATCTTAGCCATTCTGACAGGTGTAAGATGGTTTTGATTTGCATTTCATTGATGAATAAGGATGTTGAACAATTCCTTAAATGTCTTTCATTCATTTGAGATACCTTGTCCTTTGCCCTACAAAACCTTTAAGTTTCAGGAGGTCCCATTTATTAATTGTTGCTCTCAGTGTCTGTGCTTCTGGTGTTATATTTAGGAAGTTTATTCCTATGCCAATGCATTCAAGACTACTTGCTGTGGGAAAATACCCTTGTACACTGGTTTAATAAAATGGTGATTGGCCAGTAACAAGGCAGGAAGTATAGGCAGAGTAAGCAGATGAGGAGAATTCTGGAAAGAGGAAGGGCTGAATCAGGAGTTGCCAGCCAGACACAAAGGAAGCAAGATGACAAGGCAGAACTGAGAAAAGGTACCAAGCCACATGGTTAAACATAGGTAAGAATTATAGGTTAATTTAAGTGTAAGAGCGAGTCAGTAATAAGCCTGAGCATAGGCTAAGCAGTTATAATTAATATAAGCCTCTGTGTGTCTACTTGGGGGACATGAGTGGGAGAGATTTGTCCCTATTGCCATTCAGTCAGGACACAGGAAAATTTCCAACAACAACTACTTCCTACTTTTTCTTGTATCAAGTTCAGTGTAACTGAATTTATGTTGAGGTCTTTGATGTACTTGGAATTGAATTTTATGCATGATGACAGATATGATCTATTTGTAATCTTCTATATGTTGACATCCAGTTATGCCAGCACCATTTGTTGAAGGTGCTTTCTTTTTTCCATTGTATAGTTTTGGTTTCTTTGTCCAAAATCAGATTTTTCATAGGTGTGTGGATTAACGTCAGGGTCTTCAATTGATTCTATTAATCCTCATGTCAATTTTTATGCCAGTACCAAGCTGTTTTTACTACTATGGCTCTATAGTTGAGCTTGAGGTCAGGGGTGGTGATTACTCCAGAGGTTTTGTACAGGTTTGTTTTAGCTGTCTTAAGTTTTTTGTTTTTCCATATGAAGTAAAGTATTGCACTTTGCAAGTCTGTGAAGAATTGTGTTGGGATTTTGATGGAGACTACACTGAATCTGCAGATTGCTTTTGGTAAGACTGTCATTTTAATTTTGTTAATCCTACCTATCCATTAGCATGGGATATCTTTCCATTTTCTGGTATCTCCTTCAGTTTCTTTCTTCAAAGGCTTAAAATTCTTGTGATACAGGTCTTTCACTTGCTTAATTAGAGTTACCCCAAGGTATTTTATAATATTTGTGGCTATTGAAGGGGATGTTTCTCTGATTTCTTTCTCAGCCCATTTATCATTTGTATATAGGAGAGCTAAATTTTTTTTAGTTAATCTTGTACCCTTCCACATTAATGAAAGTGTTTATCAACTGCAGAAGTTACCTGGTAGAATTTTTGGGTTCACTTGTGTATACTATCATATCATCCACAAATAGTGAAATTTTGACTTCTTCCTTTCCAATTAGTATTTCCTTGATCTCCTTTTTTTTGTCTTATTGCTCTGGCTAGAACTTCAAGTACTATATTGATAGATATAGGGAGAGTGGACAGCCTTGAATTCTTCCTGATTTTAGTAGAATTGCTTTGAGTTTCTCTTCATTTAATTTGATATTGGCTCTCAGCATGCTATAAATTGCCTTTATCATGTTTAGGTATGTTCCTTGTATTCCTGATCTCTCCAGGACCTTTATGGTGAATTGGTGTTAGATTTTGTAGAAGGCTTTTTGAGCATCTAATGAGATGATCCTGTGTTGTTTTTTTTAAATTTGTTTATATGATGGGTTGCATTGACAGATTTTCATATGTGGAACCATCTTTGCATCCCTGGGATGAAGACTTCTTGGTCATGGTAGATAACTTTTTTGATGTGTTCTTGGATTTAATTTTTCAATATTTTATTGAGTATTTTTTCATCAATGTTCATGAGGGTGATTGGTCTGTAATTTTCTTTCTTTGTTGCATCTTTGTGTGGTTGTGCTATCAGGCTAACTGTAGCCTCATAAAAGGAGCTTGGTAAGGTTCCTTTTGTTTCTATCATGTGGAACAATTTGAAGAGTATTGGTATTAAATGTTCTTTGAAAATCTGTTAGAATTCTCCACTGAAACCATCTTGTCCTGGGATTTTTTTTTTTTGGTTGGAACACTTTATTTTACAGATAGGATTTCTCTGTGTAGCTTTGGAGCCTGTCCTGAAATTCACTCTGTAGTCCAGGCTGGCCTCAAACTCACAGAGATCTGACTGCCTCTGCCTCCCAAATGTTGGGATTAAAGGCATGTGCCACCACACCCAGCTAGGTTGGGAGACTTTCAATGACTGTTTGTATATCCTTAGGGGTTATTGGGTTTTTAAATTGTTTGTCTGGTCTTGTTTTAACTATGATAGGCCTATCCAGAAAATTGTCCATTTCTTTTAGCTTTTTCAATTCTGTGGAGTACAAGTTTTTGAACTATGCCCTCGTGATTCTCTGGGTTTCCTCATTATCTGTTGTTATGTCTCTCTTTTCATTTTTGATTTTGTTAATTTGGATTCTCTCTCTCTCTCTCTCTCTCTCTCTCTCTCTCTCTCTGCCTTTTGGTTAGTCTGGATAAGGGTTTGTCTATCTTCTTGATTTTCTCAAAGAACCAACTCTGTTTCATTGACTCTTTGTATTGTTTTCTTTGTTTCTATTTTATTGATTTCAGCTCTCCAATTGATTATTTCCTGGCATCTATTCCTCCTGGGTGAGTTTGCTTCTTTTTGCTCTAGAGCTTTCAGGTATGGTGTTAAGTCACTAATATGAGATTTTTTCTATCTTTATGTGAGCATTTAGTGCTATGAATTTTCCTCTTAGCACTGCTTTAATGGTGTCCCATAAGTTTGGGTATGTAGTACATTCATTTTCATTGAATAGTAGGAAGTCTTTAATTTCTTTCCTATTTCTTCCTTGACCAGTGGTGATTCAGTTGGGCATTGTTCAGTTTCCATGAGATTGTAGGCTTTCTGTAATTTTTGTTGTTGTTGAAATCTAGCTTTAAGCCGTGGCAGTCTGATAAAATACCTGAGGTTATTCTAACTTTTTTTTTGTGTCTTTTGAGATTTGCTTTGTGACCAAGCATGTGGTTGATTTTAGAGAAGGTTCCATGGTGTGCTGAGAAGAAGGTATATTCTTTAGTGTTAGGGTGGAATGTTGTATAGAGATCTATTAAGTCCATTTGAGTCACAATATCTGTTAATTCCCTTATTTCTCTGTTATGTTTCTCTCAGGCATACCTGTGCATTGGTGAGAGTGGGGTGTTGCCATCTCCCACTATTAGAGTGTGGGGTTTGATGTATGATTTAAGCTTTAGTAATTTTTTTTTTTACAAATGTGTGTGCTCTTGTATTTGGGGGCATTAATGTTCCGAATTGGGACTTCATCTTGGTGGATTTTTCCAGTGATAAATATGTAATGTCTTTCCTGATCTCTTTTCATTGACTTTAGTTTGAAGTCTATTTTGTTAGATACTAGGATAGCTACACCAGCTTTATTCTTAAGTCCATTTGTCTTGAAAGTCTTTTCCCATTCTTTTATTTTATTTATTATTCTGAGATAGTGTCTTCTTTGAAGTTGAGGTGTGTTTCTTATATGCAGCAGAAGGATGGTTCCTGACTTCATATCCATTGTGTTATCCTGTGTTTTTTATAGGTGAATTGAGTCCATTAATATTAAAGGATATTAATGACCAGTGATTGTTAATTCCTGTTATCTTTTGGTGGTAGTGTTTGTGTGTTTTTCTCTTCTTAGGGATTTACTGCTGCAGGGTTAACTATTGCCTGTGTTTTTGTCAGTATATCTGACTTCCTTAGATTGACCTTTTTCTTCTAGTGCTTTCTGTAGAACAGGATTTGTGGATAGGTATTGTTTAAATCTGGTGTTGCCTTGGAATGCCTTGTTCACTCCATCTATGATGATTGAAAGTTTTGCTGGTACATTAGTCTAGACTGGCATTTATGGTCTATCTGTGTCTACATTAATCTGTGCAAGGACCTTCTGGCTTTCAAATGCTCCATTGAGAGATCAGGTGTTATTCTGATAGGTCTGCCTTTATAAGTCACTTGGCCTTTTACTTTGCAGCTCTTAATATTCTTTCTCTGTTCTGTATGTTTATTGGTTTAACTATTATGTGTTGAGGGAACTTTTTGGGTGTCTAGTCTGTTTGGAGTTCTATAAGCTTTTTGTATCTTTATAGGTATTTCCTTCTTTATGTTGGGAAAGTTATCTTTTATGATTTTGTTGAATATATTTTCTGTGCCTTTGAGTTGGTATTCTTCTCCTTCTTCTATTCTTATTATTTTTAGGTTTGGTCTTTTCATGTTGTTTTAGATTTACTGGACATTTTTGTGTTATGACTTTGTTGGCTTTAGTGTTTTTTTTTTGATTGAGGAATCTATTTCCTTTATTGTATCTTCAATGGCAGAGATTCTCTCTTCCATCTCTTGTATTCTGTTGTTTATACTTACATCTTTGTTTCCTGTTCATTTACTCAAGTTTTCTACTTCCTGCATTACCTCAGTTTGTGTCTTCTTTATTGTCTTTATTTCAGCTTTCAAATCTTGAACTGTTTCCTTCACCTGTTTAATTGCTTTTTATAGGCTTTCTTTAAGGAATTTATTGATTTCTTCCAATTTTTTGTTTGTCTTTCCTCAATTTCTGTAAGGGAATTTTCATTTCCTCTTTAAAGACCTCTGTCATCTTCTTAAAATCATTTTTAAGGTAAATTTATCCTGCTTCTTCTGCATTGGGATGTTCAAGTCTTGCTGATGTAGAACCACTAGGTTCTGGTGTTGCCATATTGGTCTTTATATTGTTGACTGTATTTTTGCACTGATGTCTACTCATCTCTTCCTCTACCTGGTTCAGTTGGTGTCTGTGTCTGAGGGAGACTCTCTTCATTCGATTGATACTCTTGGTCCAATTGGAACTCTTGTTCTAATCAGAGCTCTTGGTCCAATTGGTGCTGATGGACTCTGTGTCTCAGGGAGCAGCTGTGTTTTCAAAGGCTGAGTGGGTTTAGGAGGTGGGGTGGGGCCTTTACCTATAGGATCTAGTGGGGGATGGTGGTAGTCTGACCTGCCTGCAAGAGACCTGCCTGCTGGCCTCAAACAGGCTGCAATGGGTGGTGGTGTGGGGGTGCAGGAATGTGCCCTGGGCCCAAAGCCTAGAGGTTGGGTGATTGGCTATGTGAAGAAAGACTCACCTCTTAGTCTAATCTGCACTGATAGACTCTCAGAAGTATAGTTGTTAAGTGATTAACTAAGAAGGCAATTGATGAAAATTCTAAGTAATGATGTCACTAATGTTTGGAAGAAAAAACATAGCACTATTCTCGATATGGGGAGTCAAGGATAAAGATCACAGTAATGGATCATAATTCAGTGTCTATGGACTATCAGCATATGATGGTGTCAGGAGAAGCTGTGGCCATCCACCAATGGCTATACGCTCTTTCCTGAGAAATCTAAATCAGACTGAATGGTTGTAACTGTAATCTGGAAATGTAAAGGTAGACATGGATAGAGAGGCCTGACTGGGTTTATGTCTGACAACTCACCTGTTTCATAATTCATACAAGGAAGGATTTCTGGCTTTCTGCCTCACAGGAGAGAATATATAGATATCCTACACATTTCACAAAAGCTAGCAGAAGTTAGTCACAGTTGGGACACCATAATGAAATTTTGAACTTTCAGCATCGGGAAATGTGATAACTTCAACTCTACATTCCATACTACTATATGGAGACATCACAGTGACTCACAAATATGTACAATTTTCAGAGTCTGCTTGCAGTTTAAGTAGTTTAGCTTAAAAATATTTTAAGGCTGTGACTGATGCACAAAATTATGAAGATTTTTTTTCTGTGTTGCCCTCAGACTCCTCAATCTGTATGTACACAGAGCTGTGGTCCAGGTTTCTGGAAAATTCTGGAAGATGAAAGACCGATCTGCTGTTTTTCTTGTGTGCTTTGTCCAGAGAGTTACATTTCCAACGAGACAGGTAGAGAATTAATATTTTCCTCAATCTGCTTGTGAATGTAGGAGAAAACTAAGACATGACTGTGGTGTTGTGATGCAGTGTTTCTCCATATCTTTCCCACTCATCCCCATATTCATTAGTAATCACTGCTGATGCCACACAATGTGTGAACATTTGAGTAGCAGTCTTCATGTTATTGTGTCATCTGCATCCCCACTTCCCAAAACTGCCTTTCATTTCTTGGTAGTTTCATCTCAGCTCTTGCAGTGAGTGATCCATGCTATGTACTGCCAGGCAATATGAGGTGTGCAAGTGTCCAGGTTGCATGTGTATTTCTTGAATCAATGAATCCAATAATTCTTTCCTGAGAATAATTCCTGGACAAATACATGTGGGGCTGTTTCCTAAATGTACCATACATAGAAGTAATTTTTCAACACTTACAGTTTTCATTTATAATATCAAACATAGTATGAAAAACAAGTTTTTGTAAAGAAAGGCCTGGCTGCCTGTAGATCTTTGCCTGTAATGGTGGTCAGCCCTGAGATATATACAGCTAATGTTATATAGACATAACACATGGTATTTAGGAATACATGCATGCATACATACACATAAATCAACAATTAATGAAAAAGCAGGATAAATTTAATAAAAAACAAAACTATGTTGAGTCCAGGACAGAGATTAGGAAAAATGAGAAGAGAGGTAATAAGGTAATTATATTACAATTTAAATAATGAAAGATAACATAAAGAAAAATTGGTGAAAGTAAAATATGAAATTCTGATAATGATGACAATCTACTATTTAACTACTGGCTTCAATAAAACCAACACTTAAGGAACTGTATAACAAATAGAATGTGCTATCACAACAAATGAAAGTCAGGGAGATTAATTAAATAGAATTTAGTTTTCTAAAAGCTAATGTTACCATAGGTTAAATTATTGGCAGAGTGCTCTGTGATTGTCATCATTATAAGGGCAGGATAACTGGAAATATCTAATTGCTTAGTAGATGTCTTCAGGTAAAGTAAAGGTTATTAAATAACTCTGATTATTTTGATGTGTATGTGCATGTGTGCATGCATGTATGTGCCACAGCTCACATGTGGAAGACAGAGGACACCTTTGTGGAGCTGGAGAATTTTCCTTTACTTTGGCATGTGTTTAGAATTCAGATTCAGGTTATCAGGTTTGCATGATTAGCCCTTTTCTCTACAGAGTTATATATTATACTAACACCTACCCTGATTCTTAGAGCAATTGCTACATCAAGCATTTGGTTTTTGTTTCCTTTTCTTTTGATTTTGAAATTATAAAGAAATTGTGTTATTTCTCTTTCCTTTTCCTTGATGTGAAAAGTGTCATATACACCTTATTACTCTCTTTCACATTAACAGCCTGTAGATCTTTGATTGGGTTACATCATATATGTATACATATGATTTACTAATATAACTGTATTGTTCTGTATGACATTACTTGCATATATGTTCTTAGGGCTGACCATTTTGTATTGAATGACAAACTGTGCTCTTCCCTGGGGAAGACCATTTCTCCCCCTCTCAACATTTTGTAGTTGCATCCTGTTCTTTGGGTAGGGTTGGGGCATGTGGTCATTCTCCTGAATACTTTGGCATGTCTGTTGCTGTTGTCCCTGGTCAGTTCCACATATCTAGGTGGTCATGTTGGTAGGACTTATGGGTTCAGCTTATGATGTTACTAGGAGACACAATCTCACAGAAAAATCCCTGAACTTTCAATTTTTATCATCTTTCCACAACCTAATCTGAAAATGTTCTGTGAGCCCTAGGTTTGGGAATGGTTTTGGAGATTTATCCACTCGAGATGCCCTCCACAAATCTGCATTTGATTGGTCTATAATGGTCTCATCTGTTGTGAGGAGAAGTTTTCTTGCTGGGGGTATGTGTGGTGAAGACTACAATTATCTATGGGTATCAGAACAAACATTTACAGATTGTTGTTAGAGATTATGCTGGTTTAATAAATTAGTAATAATCCTGACTTCACTATCACTGAATACTTTGGTTTCAGGCAATGGAATGGTTTCTTTATTGTTGAGTGGGTCTTGAGTCCTATTTAAAGAGTTGTTGAATACTGTCAAGGTATGCAAGCCACTACTGCACCCTTAGGGTTTTGTGCTATGCTGGTCATTGATATGGCTCTTAGTGGACATAGCAGGCTAGGACTGTTGGTTGTCTCCATCATTTGGAAGTTTGCATGATGTCTTCTGGTACTGTGAAACCAGTCCTCAGGGAAAGGACATTCATGTAGGCTCCACCTCAAGGGTCTCTGGGCTCTGTTTCTGAAGTAAATGGTGTTGTCAGCAGTAAGGACTTACTTTTCAACTATGCAGGATGAAAAAGGGCAACATCGACAGGCAGTATGCTTTGGGATCCCCTTCACCAACCCTGGACAACAACTCCAAAGGAAGTTTCTCATGTCTGGTGTTGGGCTTGTGTTCATATGTTGGTCTTGGAGAGAGGAGCATCAGCCCATAGGAGAAAGATTTACTAGAACTCTATGTATCAGTATAAAGAGAATTAATGGTACTGCAGAGTTTTTCTAGGTATAGTAATATTATGAGTCTTTGTGGCTTTTCAGACATCCTTACTGATATTTTCCCACCTTCCTCCTTCTTCTGAATTTACTTTCCTTCCTCTTCCCTAAAGTTCCCTCATCCCATTTTCCTTTTCAGATCACATCACTTATTCTGGACATTCTTACTGTTATTTCACTCTCTTCCCTCCTTTATCTGTATTTATCTCTCTCTTACCTTCATGATTAGAGTCTCCCTCTTTTTGCATTTCCACCTTCTGATCATTCCTTCTCTGCTATTCCATTCTCTCAATCTCCATTGGCATCAGAAGGGTAGATTTTTTCATGAAGACTCATTAGGTCTCTGTCATGTTGGGCTTCAGCAGCAGCCACAGGGCATGTTCCATGGTCAGGAATCCAAAGAGGAACCTCATCGTCCTGAGGAAAGACATAAACAGAACCCCAGTGCCATGCCAACACTAGATTGGGTCTCCTCCACATGCTATTTGAAAGATCCTTCCATCGCTCCAGAGGGTGATTTGCAACAGGAGCCCTCCAGTGCTTGTCTGCATCGTTTACTCCAGCAGAATCCACTGATAAACTTACAGGAATTTTTTTATTTCTGTCTTGATTTCTTCTTTGACTCATTCATCATTAAGTACTGAGTTTTTTTTTTATCTCCAAGGAGTCTGTATATTTACTAGAGATATATTTGCTCTCAAGTTTAAGTTTTCTTGTGTTGGGATAAGATAGGACAGGTATTTCAATCTTTTTTATTTGTAAATATGTGTTTTGTGTTCCATGATTTGGGTTATTTTTGAAGAGCTCCCATGTTTTAAAGAGTAGACTAAATTTTCTTTGCAGTTTGTGGGGGATACTATGTAGATATCCGTTGAGTCTAGGAAATTTGAGATGTGACTTAATTCTGATTATTTCTCTTTATTTTTTCCCAGATGCCCTGTCTCTTGGATAAAGTGGGCCTTTGAATTCACACACTACTAGTAGATTGTTGTTACTGTATCACTAAACACAGCAGTACAATTTTTATAAAATTAGCTGCCCCAGAATTGGATGCATGCATGTGTAGAGCTGTAATGTCTTTTTTTTTTTTTTATAAACTCTTCCTTTCATTAGAGTGTAGTTTCCTGTTTTACTTTTTTCCAATTAGTTTTATATTATAATCTACTTTGCCAGATGTTATGGCAGGCATGCATGCTTGCTTCCTGAATGTATGAAACTGGAGTATTTTGTCTCTTGTTTCAGTCTAAGGTGGTGCTTATCTTTAAAATCAAGATATGTTTCTTATAGAGAACAGGCAGATGAATTTTGTGTTATGATCCAATCAGCTAGTCCACATTTTTAAATGAAGAATTGAGGCCATTGATATTTAAGAAATTGTAGAAACTTGTGTTATTTGTGGTCACTCTGCTGTTGAAATTAAAGTTGTTTTTTATGTTCTCAGTGGTGTTTCATGTTGTAATAATTATGTCTTCTTATTTCTTTCCACCATCTCTCTGCTATGGTCATTGCTTTCTTCAGTCTCAAATATTATTTCCTATATTTTCTTTAATTCTGGTTTGGTGGATATGATTTTGTAGGCTGTTTATGTCTTGGGAAGTTTTTATTTTCCTTCAGTTAGACATATATTTTTGCTGGGTACATTTCTCTAGGCTGGCCAACATAGTCTTTCAGGACTTGACATGCTGTGCTCTAGGTTTTTCTGGCTCCCATGGATTCCATTTAGAAATCAGCTTTATTCTCTTGGATTTTCATTTATATTTGCCTTGTGTTTTGTTTTCTCTTGTAGCTTTCAACACACCTTCTTATTATGTTTTTTGTTATAATTAAAATTTATTCTAAAATATTTTTCTTTGTTAGTATTTTAGTAATAATATGGATTTTCTTTTCTGGTCTTGTCTATTAGTGTACTGTGTGCTTCTTCTGCATATTTGGATGTATCTTGCCATCTGCTCCTCTTGGGTAGGCCTTCTTGTCTTTGTCCGATAGCTTTCAAGTGTGTTGTTAAGTTTCTGGTATGAAAATTCTCTAATTTCTTTATGCAGGCACTTGGTGCTATGCATTTTTCTCTTAGTACTGCTTTCATTGTGTCCCATCAGTTTACCTATGTTATGTGTTCATTTTCATTGAATTATAGGAAGGTTTAATTTCTTTCTTTATTTCTTCCTTGACCCGGAAGTCAAGAAGTCAAGACTTCAGTTTCCCTAAGTTTGTAGGTTTTATCTTGCTTAATCCATGGTGGTCTGATAGGATACAGAGAGTTATTTCAATATTTTTATAGCTATGCAGATTTGCCTTGTGCCCTAGTGTATGGTCAGTTTTGGAGGAGGTTCTATGTAGAAGGTGCTGAGAAGAAGATATATTCTCTTGTGTTTGGGTGAAATGTTTTGTAGATACCTGATAGGTCCATTTGAGTCATAATGTCTGTTAATTCCATTATTTCTTTGTTTAGTTTCTATCTGGATGGCCTATTCAGTGGTGAGAGTGTTGTGTTGAGGTTTCCCACTATTAATGTGTGGGGCTCGATGTGTGATGTAAGCTTTAGAAATGTTTCTTTCACAAATGTGCATTTGAGGCATAGATATTCAATATCAAGATGTCATCTTGGTGGATTTTTCCAATCATAAACTTCCTTCTCCATCTCTTTGATTAGCTTTTGCATGAGCCTATGCTGTTACATATTAAGTTAGTTCCATCAGTTTGCTTCTTAGGTCTATTTGATTGGAAAATATTTTTTCAATCATTTCCTCTGAGGGAATATCTACCTTTAATGTTGAGGTATGTTTCTTGTATACAACAGAAGGATGGATCCTATTTTATATCCATTCTGATGGATGGATACAAAACACAGCCAGTATGTTTTTTATTGGGGAATGTAGTCCATTGATGTAGAGAGATATTAATAACCAGATTGTAATTGTTGTTATTAAGTTGTTGGTGCTGGTGATAGTAGTGTGTGTGTGTGTGTGTGTGTGTGTGTGTGTGTGTGTGTGTGTGTGTGTTTTCCTTCTTTTGATTTTGTTGATGAAAGATTAACTATTGCTAGTGTATTTATGGGTGTTATTTAAATTCTTTGGCTTAGAGTTTTCCTTTTAGTAGCATCTATAGGACTGGATTTGTGGGTTGGTATTGTTTAAATTTGACTTTCGGTTTTTAAATCTATGGTTTTTGATAATTTCAATAGGTGTAGTCTGGGCTGTTGTCTGTTGTCTCTTAACATCTACAAGACACCTGTTTATGCCCTTCTGTGGTTTGGAATCTCATTTGAGAAGTCCTGTGTAATTGTTATAGGTAGCCTTTATATTTTACTTGGCCTTTTTTCCCTTGCAGCTTTTAGTAGTCTTCCTTTGTTCTATACATGTAGTGTTTTGGTTATTATGTGACGTGAGGAATTTTTTTCTGATCTAATCTATTTGTTGTGTTTTTTTTCTAAGCTTCTTGTACCGTTAGAGGCATGTCCTTCTTTAAGTAATGGAAATTTTCTTCTATGATTTTGTTAAATGTATTTTCTGTGTTTTTTTTTTGCTAAGATTCTTCTTTTTCTTTTCTGATTATTGCTAGATTTGGTCATTTCACAGTGTCCCAGATTTCCTTGATGTTTTGTGTTAAGAGTTTTTTAGATTGAGTATTTTCTTTGCCCAATGAAACTACTTCTTTTGCATTCAACATCTTGTATCTCTTGCATTCTTTTGGTGCTGCTTGAATCTGTAGTTCACATTTGCTCACTCAGATTGTTCTTTTTCTTGAAATTATTAAGTTTGTGGTTTTGCTATTGCTTCTATTTCAATTTTGATGCCATGGATACTTTTCTCCACCAGCTTGTTTTATTCTTGGCTTTCTTGACATTCTTTAAGGGATTTGTTCATTTCATCTTATTGTTCAATTACCTTTTAATCAATCTATTTAAAGGAGTGTTTCATTTCTTCCTTAAGGACTTCTATCATGTTCAATAAAGTTGTTTCAAGGTCATTTTCTTTTGCTTTGGCAATGTTGAAATATTCAGGTCTTGATAGCATGGGATGGATGGCTTTTGTGGGGTCATAATGCTTTAGCTGTTGTTTATTGGATTTTTTTCACTGGCATTTAGGCATCTGGGTTTAGAATGATTAGTTCTAGTCCCTGAATTCAAAGTTTCTCTTCATTCATTGGTTGTTTTCTCTCTCTGTTTCTGTTTGCTCTTTAGTTTTCTAGTCTTGGTGGCCAGGTTTTCTGGCAGCTGGTCTGACCTCTGGTCTAATTGGGAATCCCTGATCAAGTTGGAAGTTGTCCTTCTGGCTGTTAGCTTGGGCTTTCGTATAACAGGGTGTCACTGTTCTGACTGGTTTGCCTGCGTCTGTGATTGGGAAATATCTTTCTGTATGCTGTGAATGTGTTGCTCTGAGTGGTTGATAATTAAAACGCTAACTGGCCAGTAGCCAGGCAGGAAGTATAGTTGGGATAAACTGACAAGGAGAATTCTAGGAAGAGGAAGGCTGAGTCAGCAGAAGTCAGCCCATAGCCCAGGGAGCACACAGGTAAAGGCACGGAAAATGTGGCAACATGTAGATTAACAAAAATGGGCTGAGTTGAGTGTAAGAGCTGGTCAATGGTAGGCCTGAGTTAGTGGCCATAGAGTTATAATTAATATAAGCCTCTGTGTGTTTACTTGGGGGACACAAGTGGGAGAGATTTGTCACTAACACCAGCAGGCTGGGACACACATACAAAACTTTCTGACTACACACCTGAACAGTTGAAGTCTGATCAAACTGGTGTGGCTTAAGTTTAGAATTCTTTAAAGGATTACTTGACAGTTTTACTTCAATTGAACAAGTAGATTACAAATTTATTTTTATCGCCTTAGACAAAGAAGAATAAACTTGTCAGGCCATGGCATATCATGAGGTATTCATGGCAGACATTAGGAAGGGGATGTCTAAAGAGTTATTTTCCTTCTTGACATGATAGTAAGGCAGAATGAACAAGGCTACAAACAACCTCAGTGCTCTTCATGGCTGAAGTACAAAATGTAAATAATTGTAGAAGCTTAAATGTTGATTCATTTCCTCCCATAGATCAGCAGGAGTGTATCCCTTGCCCACTTCAAGAGTATTCAAATTCTGAAAGAAACATCTGCCTTCCCAAGTCAGTGACATTCCTGTCCTTTGAGGATTCTTTGGGCATGGCTTTGTCTTACACAGCTCTGTGCTTCTCTGTCAGCACAGCTGTAGTTTTGGGGATCTTTCTCAAACACCAAGACTCACCCATTGTTAAGGCCAATAACCGGACACTCAGCTTCATCCTGCTCATCTCCCTCCTCCTCTGCTTTCTATGTTCTTTTCTCTTCATTGGGCACCCAAGCGCAGCCTCCTGCATATTGCAGCAAATTGCATTTGCACTTGTGTTCACTCTGGCTCTTTCCACTGTTTTGGCCAAAACTATAACTGTAATTCTGGCCTTTAGAGCCCTGAAACCAGGAAGGACAATGAGAAGGCTGCTTGTCTCAGGCATCCATAACTCTGTCATCCCCATCTGTGTCCTGATCCAGTTTATTCTTCTTGGAGTCTGGCTGGGAACCTCGCCTCCCTATATTGAGGCAGATGCACACTCTGAACAGAGTCACATCATCATTTTGTGCAACAAGGGCTCACTTACTGCTTTCTACTGTGTGCTGGGATACTTGGGGATCCTGGCCCTAGGGAGCTTCACTCTGGCTTTCCTGGCCAGGAACCTGCCTGACACATTCAATGAAGCCAAGTTCCTGACATTCAGCATGCTGGTGTTCTGCAGTGTCTGGGTCACCTTCCTCCCTGTCTACCACAGCACCAAGGACAAGGCCATGGTGGCTGTGGAGGTCTTCTCCATCTTGACTTCCAGTGCAGGGCTGCTAGGATGCATCTTTTTCACAAAGTGCTACATTATTCTTGTTAAACCTGATGAGAACTCTTTGAAATATTTTAAGAACAAAACACAGTCTAGAAAAAATTGATTGTTTTGATGAATTGAGTCTTTCTCATAAAATCTTTTAATTTAGTAAAGTAATAATTGAACTTACTTAACTTTTCAGTATGATTTTCTGAAATACATATTTAAACAAAATATGCCTCACATACAGACAATCTATTTCCAAATAGAAACTACTACTGAAAATTCACTTTATTTAGGTATTCTTGTTACTTATAAATTTGTGGGCAATAGACATATTCAAAGTTCAATTACAGCCAAGAGAACAGCCCCCTGCAACACCAGTGAAAACCAGAGCCACAAGCCTACCCTGCACCAATTGGGAACAGGTAAAGCCCCATCTCTGGTCTGGGCAGACCAGGTCCCTAGTTCCTAGGCCCTGGGAGAAACACCCTGTGCCCTTCCCACAAACCATCGGAGCCCCAGGGTCTAGCCAGCTGCCCCTTCCCCCACCTCCTTGCTAAGAAAACGTTCCCCTGTGATACCAGTGAAAACAGAGACATAAGCCCACCCTCCACAAATTGGGAACAGAAAACAGGTTCCACCCTGCACCCATTGGGAATAGCTGCTCTCTGAGATAGAGCCCACTGGTGCCCATTGGACTAAGTTCTGCTCTCTGAGACACAGAATCCATCAGCACAGATTGGACCAAGAGCCTGGATTAGACCAAGTCCTCCCATTAGACCAAATGTAGTAATTGAACCAAAAGAGGCTCCCTCAGAAACAGACAGCACTTGCATGGAATGGAGGAAGGGATGGGTAGACACCATTGCAAAAATACAGTAAACAACATAAAGACCAATATGGCACCATCAGAACCTAGTGGTGCTATATCAGGAAGACCTGAACATCCCAAAGCAGAAGAAGCAGAAGAAATAGGCCTTTAAAATGGCTTGAAGAAGATAATAAAGATGAAATGAAAACTACCCTTAAAGGATTTGAAGAAAAGACAAACAAATAATTGGAAGAAATCAGTAAATCCCTTAAAGAAAGCCAAGAAAAAGCAATTAAACAGGTGAATGAAAAAGTCCAAGATTTGAAAACTGAAATAGAGGCAATAAAGAAGACACACCTGAGGGAAGGCTGGAAATGGAAAATCTGAGTAAACAAACAGGAACTATAGATGCAACCATCGCTAACAGAATGCAAGAGATGGAAGAGAGAATCTCTGACATTGAAGATACAATAGAGGAAATAGATTCATCAAAGAATATACTAAAGTCAAAAAAGTCATAACATAAAACATCCAGGAAATCTGGAACACCATGAAAAGACCAAACCTAAGAACAACAGTGATAGAAGAAGGAGAAGAATACTAACTCATAAGCATAGAAAATATATTTAACTAAATCATAGAATTAAACTTTCCCAACTTAAATGAGGAAATGCCTATGAAGGTACAAGAAGCTTACAGAACACCAAATAGACTGGATCTAAAAAAAAAAACCCTTGCCACAAATAATCAAAACACTAAACATATATAATAAAGAAAAATATTAAGAGCTGCAAAGGAAAAAGGCCAAGTAACATATAAAGTCAGGACAATCACAATAACACCTGACTTCTCAATGGAAACTCTGAAAGCCAGAAGGTCCTGTCCAGACCTTAGGCAGACAATAAGAGACCATAGATGCCAACCCAGACTATTATATCCAGTAAAACTCTCAATCACTATAGATGGAGCAAACAAAATATTCCATGATAAAACTAGATTTAAACAATACCTATGCACATAACCAGCCCCACAGAAATCACTAGGACAAGTCCAACCTAAGGAAGTTAGATGCAACCATGAAAATATAGACAATAGATAATCACACACCAAAAAAAAAAAAAACCAAAAAAGAGAAACACACAACAATTACCAACAAAAAATAACAGTAATTAACAATCACTGATATTAATATCCATTAATATCAGTGGTCTCAATTCACCTATAAAAGATACAAGCTGACAGAATGGATACAAAAATAGGATCCATTCTTCTGCTGTATACAAGAAACATACCTCAACTTTAAAGACAGACACTACCTCAGAGTAAAAGGCTGGGAAAAGACTTTCCAATCAAACGGACTTAAGAAGCAAGCTGGTGTATCTATCTTAATATCCAGGAAAATAGACTTCAAACTAAAATCAATCAAAAGAGATCAGGAGGACATTACATACTTATCACAGGGAAAATCGACCAAGCTGAAGTCTTAATTCCGAAATTTATGCCCCAAGTAGAAGAGCACCCACATAGGTAAAAGAAACATTACTAAGGGTTAAATTGCACATCAAGCCCCACACATTAATAGTGGGAGATTTCAACACCCCAACTTACCACTGGGTGAATCTGCCAGATTGAAAATTAACAGAGAAATAAGGGACCTAACAGAAGTTATGACTCAAATGGACTTAATAGATATATACAGAACATTTCACTGAAACACAAAAGAATATACCTTCTCATCACCCCATGGGGCCTCCTCTAAAATCAACCACATATTTGATCACAAAGCAAATCTCAATGGATAAGAAAACGTTGGAATAGCCTCCTGTATCCTATTGGACCACCATGGCTCAGTTAGATTTCAACAACAACAAAATTTACAGAAAGCCTCATCAAAACTGGAGAGTGCCCAAATGAATCACCCATGAATCAAGGAAGAAATAAAGAAAGAAATTAAGGTTTTCTAGAATTCAATGAAAATGAAAGTACTTCATACCAAAACTTATGGGACACTATGAAAGCAGGGCTAAGAGGAAAATACATAGCATTAAATACCGACATAAAGAAGATGGATAAATCTAACCCTTATGACTTAAGAGCACACCTGGAAGCTCTAGAACAAAAAGAAGCAAACCTCACCCAGAAGGCATCGATGCCAGGAAATCAAATTGAGGGCTAAAATCAATAAAATAGAAACAAAGGGAAAAACACAAGCAATAAATAAAATAAAGAGTTGGTTCTTTGAAAAAATCAAGAAGATAGATAAGCCCTTATCCAAATTAACCAAAAGGCAGAGAGAGAGAGAGCATCCAAATCAACAAAATCAGAAATGAAAAGGGAGACATAACAACAGACAATGAGGAAATCCAGAGAATCATCAGGTTATACTTCAAAAACCTGTACTCCACAAAATTGGAAAATTTGAAAGAAATGGAAATAGGTACCGTATGCCAAAGTTAAATCAAGACCAGATAAACAATTTAAATGGGCAAATAACCCCCAAGGAAATAGAAACAGTCATTAAAAGTCTCCAACCAAACACAGTCCAGGACCAGATGGTTTCAGCACAGAATTCTACCAGAATTTCAAAGAAGGGCTAATTCCAATACTCTTCAAATTGTTCTAAACAATAGAAACAGAGGGAACATTACCAAACACTTTTTGTGAGGCTACAGTTACCCTGATACCCAAACCACACAAAGATGCAACAAAGAAAGAGAATTACAGTCCAATCTGCCTCATGAACATTGATGCAAAAATACTGAATAAAATATTGGCAAACAGAATCCAAGAATATATCAAAACAATTATCCACGATGACCAAGTAGGCTTCACCCCAGGGATGCAAGGATGATTCAACATACAAAAATCTGTCCATGTAATACACCACATAAACAAACTGAAAGAAAAAAACCGTATGGTCATCTCAAGATGCCAAGAAAACCTTTGACAAAATCTAAAACCCCTTCATGATAAAGGTCTTGGAGAGATCAGGAATACAAGGAACCTACCTAAACATAAGAAAGGTATTTTACAACAAGCCGACCACCAACATCAAATTAAATGGAGAGAAACTAAAAGTGATTGCACTAAAATCAGGAATAAGACAAAGCTGTTCACTCTCCCCATACTTATTCAATATAGTACTTGAAGTTCTAGCTATAGTAATAGGACAACAAAAGGAGATCAAAGGGATTGAAATTCAAAATGAAGAAGTCAAATTTTCACTATTTGCAGATGATATGATAGTGTACATAAGCGACCCCAAAAATTCTACCAGGGAACTCCTCCAGCTGATAATCTTTTTCAGTAAAGTGGCAGGATACAAGATCAACTCAAATATATCTGAAAGAATACTAAGTAGCCATACTATGAACTATCTATCTAAAAATACCTATAATATGTGTTACTTTGGGTATAACTATACAAATGCAGTTTAAATGGAAAATCTACAACCATCACTTTAATAAAATAGGCTAATGTTTAACAAAAATATCATTATACCCGCATATAAATATAGTTTCCCCTCACCAAAGAAAAATTTCTTTGCAACAATTTATGGGAGAAAACCATAACCAATCAAATGGCAGAATTCTGTAGCCTAGTCATGTCTGACACATCTACAAAACAAATCCCACATCTAAGGCTTAGAGAAGATGCAGAACAGGGGCGCTAAAAGACAGTAAAAGGCAGAGGATCAGAGTTTTTTCTCTGAGACTGTGTATCTCAATATCAGGAGATACACTCTTATGTCTTACCAATGTGATGCATAAACATAAACTGAACAAGGAAAATGCTAATAGACATTACAAAGTAGTTCAGGAAGAGACTTTAAGGCCCCAACTTCACACAAAAAACTACATTGAATGAATAAAGGCTGAAAGTGGGAACAATAGTCTTCCCTTGGAAAAAGCACACATATCAGTTATCCAATACCAAATGGTCAGCACTGAAAACATACATACAAATAACATTATAAAGACTGAACAAGTTATATAGAGAGTATGTACATATACATATATGCCTGTAATAACACTTAATGAAGAAGAGGCCATAGATTTGAAAAAGTCAGGAAAGCTGTTTGTGAAAGTTTAGATGAAGAAATATAACGCAGAAAATGATGTAACTGTATGACAACTTCAAAAAAAAGAAAAAGTATTCAGTTGTTTAAAAACTGAAATTTACAGAAAATTGGATAAAACTAGAAGAAAATATTGAATGAACTAACCTAGACCCATTATATAAACCTTGAACATTCTCTCTCTTGTGAGGTTTCTAGCTCCCAATCTGAGTACATATGTGCCTCTATATGAAGGCTTTTGCCTTGTCTTAGTGTATGTTGTTTTGTCCTATTGGAATGTTTGACTCTTATAGGCACAATCTTTTCTGAAGAAGAAGTGAAGGGAGTAGATCTGAGGGAGAGGATAGGTTGGGGTGAGCTGGGAGCAGTGGAGAGAGGGGAAACTGTGGTCTGGATATATTGTATAAGAGAGGACTTCATTTTTAATAAAAAGAAAGATAATAAAGAGCAAAATATAAAAAATACAGCAAATAGAGAGAACAATATATTGCTCTTTCTGCTATTCATTTTAAAGAAAGCAAGAATCTATATTTTTATATTCAGTGATATATAAGATTCCAAAGGAGCAAAGACAACAAGCATCTTATACAAGTGTGAACCACACAAAATATCAGCATGACAAAATAACCTGAAAGCTGCAATAGAGGCATGTAGATCATGCTAATAGCCAACAATTGTCTACTTAGACTTACGATCTGATCAACAAGAGGTAAACCATAACTGGTAATGTAAACCTAAATATTACCATTGGCTAACAAACGTATGGATGTTGGAAGGGCACCTACAAGCCTCATTTTACTAAATCAGCATAATTCCTAACTATACTCTAAATCTTTGTTCTTTTCACCAAGAAATGTAGAGACACTAGACAGAGACCACTACAGAAAACCACAACCAACAGAAAGGAAGAGTTTTGTATCCCTGTCTCAAGTTTACATCTACAATATAGCTCCTGAACCTAAAACTCAGGGATCATTGCAGGGGAAGGGACGGTAACATTCTAAGAACCAGAGGAACAGGTAGTTTGTGTTTGGTTGTGTCTCCAGCAATGAGCCACACCATTGGATGACATAGCAGTTTAAGATGCTCAATAAAGACATATCCAGGAAGGAAAAGACCTCTAAACAGGTCACAGTGTGTAGCAGGAATCTTAAATGTTCTTATTAATAAAATCAAACCCGAGGCCAGTTATTGGGGTCAATGCTGGTAGATCAGAGAGACAGAACAAGCCACAGCTATCTCACCTTGCCAGTTCCTCAGCTGGTCCTATTTCCTCAGACTGGAGGCCTCTGTGTCCTCATCCGGAATGGGTCTCAGCTGAATTACTGCTCAAAAGCCTGAATGCTTAACCAGCCAAAATCTTAACCAGCCAAATGCCTCTAGTTTCTGATCCTCACGCCTTATATACCTTTTTGCTTTCTATCACCACTCCCTGGGATTAAAGGCTGGCTTTCTGGGATTAAAGGTGTGTGTCACCATGCTTGGCTATTTCCAATGTGGCCTTGAACTCACAGAGATCCAGAGGGATTTCTGTCTCTGGAATGCTAGGATTAAAGGCGTGTGCTATCACTGCCTAACTAGTGGCTTGTCTGTTCTCTGACCCCAGGTAAGTTTATTAAGGTACACAATATTTTGGTGAACACAATACCACCACAACAGTGTGTTTAAAAAAACCTGTGAAGGGTTCAAATGCAAAACAAATGGGTATAGACAAAGGAAAAATAGTTCATAAATAATAAAATAAGTCTTTAAAAGAAAATCAAATAATATAAAACCAAAAGCCATGTATAGAGAGAAAATATACAGAGATTCTGGATCCTATGTAGTGTTTTGTTGATATTAAATTTTTTGATTGCTGAGGTGTGAACAATAGCTGCTAAGAGACATTGGATTATGGAAACTGCAAAACTGAACCAATTTATATATTTTATAAATGTGTTAACTTCAAAACAGAAGTAAAAAATATGTTGCATTGGGGAAGACGTTATGCTTTTGTTTCCACAGAAAATAAAAGGCTGTGGATTCATTGAAGGTTGATAAAGATCATGTTTATCAGGGGTCACTTTTTGAAAATCCTGATTACATACATAAGGAAATAAACCTTAAAAAAAACCAACACACTGCTGTATATTTTACCTGCTCAAATATAAAAGAAAAAAATCACTTTTGCCTGTTTTGTACACACTGCACATTCTACACTTTTGTTAATGTGTGTATATATATATTACCTTTGAAAGCTTGTGTGTTTTCAGAACAAGGGGATCTTGAAATGAAAATGGGTGGTCCAGGTGATCTAGGCTTTTATAATACCTCTCTTGCAGTTTCCTCAGAGTTCTGCTTCCAGAATAGCTTCAAGGCTACTGGCTGAGATTGTCCAGACTCACAGACGATTCTAACTAGGACTTACACATTATCTTAATTTTCTTGGAGTCCTCCAAAGAGGCCATCACCCCCAGACAAGAGGATGCAGTATAGAGAATATGATGCCAGCATTCCCAAGAGGTAGGGTGGGTGTTTTTTGGCCATTCAATGGGTTACAGATGTTTGTCACCATTTGGGGGTTAGTTACATATTGCTGCTGGACATGGCCAGGGAAAAAGCTAAACAAAGGAGATTAGATTCAGGAATCTCTTATGAGGGAAAGAGGAAATATAGTTTAGAAATCATGGGATAAAAGGATGGATTGTTGAGTCCACTTTTGAAACTGTCTAGTCTCAAATATTTCACATTTTTATGAATTTTTGTATATTAATAAATTTAAGGTTATTTTTGTTATACTGTATGTATACTTTATGTTTCTACTATATTGTTTAAGATATTTTTGTTTATTGATATGAATTAACATTATTTTTGTTATACTGTATATATGTTTCTATTCTTGTACCATACATATGCAGCTCATTTGTAATAGTAATGTAAAGTTTTCATCATTGAAAGATGTTTAGGATAATAAAATAATATGGGTTAATAATACTCTATTAAAATCAAATTTATACAATGATGGTATGTATGTTTCAAGTTGATACAGAAATATATTTTAGGTAGATAGGTGATCTTCAAACACTTCAAATATGACATTGAAATGTTTTAATAACATAAGGATTGTTTTTGACAGACATGTCTGCTCCTGTCAGTATCAATTTGCTGCAAAAAAGAATGATGGATATTGAAGAACCTTTATATGGGGTTTGCTTTCTTTGTGGCAAATTTAGCCATTTGGATAAGAAACTGCCCTTGCCTCAACTGCTGACAGTGCACTGTGCAAACAGGATAAGCTGTATACAAAGGAAAATGTCTGCCAAACTTTGTCAAGACAAGGAAGGAGAATCCTCCAAAATTCCTGCTTTACAGAAAAGTCTGTCACATGTGCTAGGCCTGTAGGCAAAAGATGAATTACCCAGCTTTACAGAGAAAACTTGGGTGACTGAGTAGGCAGCCAGCTGTTTCTGTCATTTCTCTTAGTTTTGGAAGTTGATTTCTCTACACTTCCTGTTTAGTCCATTAATATTCTATCCTTCTTGAGTCTATGATATAGATAGTTATAGTTTTACAATTTCCTTTGTTACTAAATTCAGAAAAGAAACTTACACAAGAGGCATAAAGTTTATAAGGTTGAGAAACACAAAAGCTTAAATAGTTTTTCCAAAAAGATGTTTTAAGGTTTGAAAAGTTATTTTTAGGATGGTAACACAGGTTATGACAAATATGGTTTAGGTATAAAACTGGAATAAGATTGGACAGAAAATTGAGTATTTTCTCTAAATTTGACAAATACAAATGGACAGAAAATTGTGAATGTAATTCTTACCTGATATTGTTCTTATTGTATATAATCTTACCGTGTTAGAATTAAAACCTTTTTTTTTATTTAGAAAAAGTGGGAGGGGATATTGTGGAATATTCCTTTACACTATGTGAAGATGTGTCACTCTGGTTTGATAAAAAGCTAAATGGCCAATAGCTAGCAATAGTTAGAACAGGGATTTCTGTACAGAGAGGTGCCGGGAATAAGAAGGCAGGGATACCAGCCAGATGGAGAGAAAGCAGGATGGACATTACAGAGTAAATATAATTGAGCCACATAAAATAAATTAGATTAAAAGACATGGGTTAATTTAAGTTATAGGAGCTGTGTGGGGGGAGAGATAAGTCTAAGTAGTAGGCTGCTCTTTTATAATTAATAATAAGTCTCTGTGTCATTTTCTGTGACACTCCTCCCCATGACTGAACACATGAATTGATTATTAAATGATCATTTACCAATGATCAGCCCTGAAAATGTAATTTCAAGTATAATATACATACTGAGAAGATTGTACTTGTGTGTGTGTGTTTGTGTGTGTCACTCTGTATGTATAAACACATATATATGTAATAAAAATTAATGACCATACAGGCCATGAATGAATTTGAATAAAATCAGCAGTAGGTATTTTAGAAGATTCAGAAGGGGGAATGAAAAAGGAAGAAATGATGTAATTATATCATAATCTCAAAAAGTAAATAATAAAAATATAATGAATAACATTTCTTTGTTTATATTTGCAGCCAAGAAGTATAAATGGAAATTATATTGAAAAAATATAATCAACTGGTTACTGTCTTAATGAGTATGCTACTGCAGTTAAGAGACATCATGACATGGCAACACTTATAAAGGAAAAAAAGTTAATTAGCATTGGCTTATAATCTCAGAGGTTTAGTTCATGTACAGAATGGCAGGTAGTATGGCAACATGGAGGCAAGCATGGCATTGAAGAAGTTACTGGGAGTTCCACGTTGAGAACCATAGATAGCAGGATGAGAGAGAGAGAGAGAGAGAGAGAGAGAGAGAGAGAGAGAGAGAGAGAGAGAGAGAGAAAGAGAGCCCCTCTGGGCCTGGCTTGGTCTTCTGAAATGACAGAGCCTATACCCAATAACATTCCTCCTCCAACAAGGCGACACCTGTTCCAAAAAGGCCACAGTTCCTAATTCCTGTCAAACAGGGCCACTCACTAATGACCACGCATTTAATATATGAGCCCGTAGAGGATATGGCTGTTCAAACTACCAAAGTTTCTTTGTTGTACTTTGTTGGCCTGTATTTTCTATTTAAAACAAGATTAAATGGCTCTAAGTGATTGTAGTTTAATAGGAATAAATTTTAATCAATTAAAAAAAAAACAACTCTCACACATAGAACCAAAAAAAAAAAAAATCAAGAATTAGTACCCATCTTTTGATAATAACTCAATGTTAAGGGACTCAATTCCAGAAAAAAAACTGAAAAAAAAATGGACATTCAATTAGAAAAAAAATGATCTTATTGCAGGGGCCTGTACTACTTCTCTGACTCCTATATTTGGGGATTCTTCAGTTAAAGGAAACGTTAACTGAAAAAAATATATGGGAAACTCCAGGAAATGTAAGACAGTGTGAAAAAGAATCTATGCTTAATAAAAATAAAGGAAGAAGACTAGTGTCAGGCTAAGGTCAAAAAATATTTTCAACAAAATAATAGAAGGAAATGTCCTCATCTTAAAGACGGAGGGTCTTAAAGATACAAGAAGCATGCAGAACACCAAATAAGACTGGACCATAAAAGAAATTACCATCAATACATAAAATCAAACAGTAAGTGTACAGAAAAATGAAGGATTATTGGAAGCTGTAAGGGGAAAAGACTATTAATATACAAATTCAGGACTATTAGAATAACACCTGTCCTCTAAAGGGAGACTCCAAAACCTAGAAGGGCCTAAATAGATGTAATGCAAACATTAAGAGACACAGACTACTATCTATACCCAGGAGAACTTTCTATCAGAAAAATGGGAGAAATACAAAAATTCCATGATAAAATCAAATGTAAGCAATATTTATCTATACTTCCAACTCTACAGAAGACAATAGAAGGAAAACTTCAGTCTGAAGAGGTTAACCACAACTAAGGTGAAAAAGGGAATAAATATCATCAGAGAGACAAATCAAATTTGGAGAAAAATCCACACTACTATAACAAAATAACAGGAATCAATAACAATTGTTCATGGAAAACACTCAACTACAATAGTTTCAATTCCCCAGTAAAAGGACACAGATTAACAGAAGGAATTAGAAAACAAGATCCATCCTTCTTCTTTATCTATTAAAAATGCTTTACCATCAAGGATAGATATCACTACTGGATAAAAGGACAGAATGAGACATTACAAGAAAGCGGAACATGAAAAATAATTTAGAGAGTGTGATGGTTTGAAAGAAAATGGCCACCAAAGGGATTGGACTATTAGAAGCCAAGGCCTTGTTGGAGTAGGTGTGGCCTTATTGGAGGAAGTGTGTCACTGTGGAGGCAGGCTTTGAAGACTCACATATTCTCAAGATAATATCCAGTTCCTGTTGCCTGTGAGTCAATATGTGAAGACTCTCAGCTCTTACTCTAGCACCATGTCTGCCTCCATGCTCCCTTGCCTCCCACCATTATGATAATGAATTAACCTCAGAATTGTGAGGCACCACAATTAAATGTTTTCCTTTACAATACTTGCTGTGGTCATGGTGTCTCTTCCCAGAAATAGAAACTATAACTAAGACAGAAGTCGGTACCAGGGACTGAGGTAATGCTGTGTTAGACCTGACCATGATTTTGTTTCATGAAATATGGACCTTGGGACAGTGGATTAGAAAAGCAGTTGAAAACTTTAAATCCTGTTTAATGGGCCATACCAACATGAGCATGGAACATGGTGATACTTAGTATGATTAGATGAACCTCTGGGGCCTTGCTCAAGACGTTACAGAATAGAAGAATATTAATATATGGCCAAGAGAATATTCTTTTGATAGTTTGGCAAAGAATGTGCTTGATTTTTGCCCTTGTCAGAAGAGTCTGCCTGAGGCTAAAGTGAAGAGATATGAAATAATTTGGATTAATTCCACAGGCAGAAAAAAAATCTAAAAACAGCCTAATATAGACTCTGTCCTGTGGTTATTAGTGGTAACTCTAATAAAGATTCATAATAAAAGGTGCAAGCTGCACAAAGAGATAAACAGATTTAGAAATTGTATGAATGGAGTGGTGACCTCAGGGCAAGATCCCACCCAGCTAAGTTTCCAACTTGTGGAAAGGAATTAAAGAAAAGCTTAGATCCAGGTGTGATGGTACATGCCTTTAGTCCTAGCACCTGGAAGGCAGAGGCTAGCAAAACTCTCATTTTGAGGCCAGCCTGGTCAAAGAGTAAGTTTCAGAACACCCACATTTAGGTGTGAAGGTACACGATGTAAGTATCTTATCTGATTTTGTGTTTTGATTTTTACAGGTCATTAGAGTTAAGATATTAAATGAATCTCAGAAGAGACTTTGAAGTTCAGACTTTTAAATGAGTTTGGCAGTGTTACTGACTATGGGGACTTTTGAAGTTGGACTGAAAGTATTTTTGCATTAATTTGTTACAATTTTTGAGGCCAGTGAGTAGAATGTGATGGTTTAAAAGAAAATGGCTCCCGAAGGGAAGGGTGTTGGAGCCCATTTTCAGGTTTCCTAGTGGCTTTACCCTGCAGATCTGTATAGAGAGGATGATTGTACCACGGGTCTGAGTGCAGGGGTTTGAGATGGTCTGCACTTGGCTGTGAGGGGGAGAGGTCTTGTGCTCCACCCCTTGGCATTCCTTTAAATACCCTAGGGCAGAGACAATCAAGGCCCTATGGATTAGGATCCAGGCCCTATGAGGCTATCCTGCATTTCTCTCTGTTTCTCTCCCCTCTATCCTTCTAACTAATATTTCCTGCTGCTCCTACTCAAGAGTACTCTGGGGGAAATGTGGGGGTGAGTGATGGACCCCCACAGATGTCACCACTGAACAGGGATTAAGACAAACAGAAATATCCAAAGTGCTTGGTGAAAGAAAGAGTTAGGCCCTGCCAGGTAAAGAGGGTCTGACCTGGTTTTGTAGTGAAAAAAGTTAAATAGGGCAGGGGGTTTATCCTCAGGAGAAAAAGAAACAATGGACTAGAAGGATCTAGAAGGATGTTCGAGTGTAAGGCTGCAGCATAGAATCTTCTCTTTCAAGATCTCTCCCTCTCCCTCTCCCTCTCCCTCTCCCTCTCCCTCTCCCTCTCCCTCTCCCTCTCCCTCTCCCTCTCCCTTTCCCTCTCCCTCCCCCTTCTCTCTCTCTCTCTTAATTTCTATGTATGAAATATAAGGAAGGTAGAAAAATAGCATAAGGACACCTTAGAATATATTAGGCTACAAGACAGAGAAACCAAGTCTATAATTTTCTAATTTTAGGGCTAAGAACACAAACTGGGATGAAAAAAAGCTCTTCTTTGAGCTTAACTGGCAGAAAAAAGCTCTTCCTTAATCTTATTGGGCAGAAAAAAGATTCCTGTGGGTAGCTTTTGGTCTCTAGTGGCAGGAGAAAGTAATTCTCCCTGAGTTTAAAACTTGGTTGAAATAAACCAAAGTTTAGAAGTCTTGGGAAAATTTGGTCTCTCTCAAACTAAAAAATTTCTAGGAAAAAACTTGGTGGAGTTTCTCTCAAGCTAAAAGCTTTCTTGAAAAAGCTTAATCTCTGTCTAAACTGAAAAGTTTTCAGAACTTTCTCAGTTTCTCTTTCTGTAAGGACAAAAAATAAGAATCACCTGGAGATATTAGTGCAGGAATTCACCTGTGGTTCACTCTAAGAAAAAAAAAAAACCTCTTAGAACAGGGCAAATCCTCTCTGCTAAAGTTCTGTCTCTTCTAGCCAGTAAAAGGTGATCAAAAATCCCTCCGCAATTAGAACCTAACCAAAGATGCTCCAGGAAGTGCATGGCAGCTTGAGGAATTTCCTGGTTTGGAGAAAGCAATAAAGCTGAGCCCTGTCTGCAGCAGCAGTAGAGGCAGCATCAGAAACTCCATCTGGGGGGAAGAGCTGAGCCAGGACAGAATGAAGAACTATCCAGGAGTAAAACTCTTTTCTATCAGAGAAAGGACCTTTCTGAGAACAGCTTTGTGTCAAGCACTTTTGGTTTCCCCCACTGACTCCCAGTGAGGTGAGGAGGTGAAGCCCTGAGGGGTTGCCTCTGTGAATAAGCCACTGTCTGAGAGTGCACAGACAGATGAACACAAACCACTGGGGAACTAATCCAGGAGAAAGGTCTCATTAGGGAAGTACACCTGTCCTAATGTGAGCTTAGGGATTACAAAAACCTCCCTTGATGAAAAGCAGAAGCTTTATTTATGAACACAAACTACATAGTCCCTGAAAACAGAAACAGAGTAAAGCTCCTACCTCCAGAGGCAGCTAACAGAGGAACAGAGCCAAAGCCTGAGGCATCTGAAGCTCTGCTACTGGGAGGAAGGAACCAGCAGGACTAGATAAAGATCTTTCAGGGAAAGTCTCTCTGAAGGAGCTACAGGAAAGCTCTGCTTTAATTGCTTTTGTTCCTTTTCACTGGCTGAAGCAGATGAACAAGCCCAGAGAGAATTTTGGTATTAGGGATGCTCCCCTCTGTGCATACTAATGTGGCCTGTGTGAATCTGATCTGGGGCCAGTATCAGATGAAAGAGAAACATCTAGCTAGGGCAGCTCAGGGAGAACAGAAATCTCTCCATCTCCCATGACTCAAATCTCCCAGGCTAAAAGTATGAACACAAGCCTGGTAATAGGGGACCAGAAGTTGACTCCTGGACCCGAAAACATTTATGGGAAATGGAGTCTGAAAGGTCGCTCATAATTGCAGGCTGATATAAGAGAAATGTATTCTGGGAATGGTAGTTTTCACTAAACATGGTGATGATGCCTGGAAACACTTCTTTTTTTCCCCCCAACTCAAAATGAAGTTTCTTTCCTAAGCATTGCTAGAAAGCTTAGGTTACTTTCCAAAAAGTTGAGAACAAACAAACAGCTTACCTCACAAGAGATAATTTAAAAGAAAAAAATCTTATGAGGTTGAGTTGTATTTAAGATTCAAGAGAAACATTGATAGCGTTAAAAGATGCTGATAGTGAGATGCAGGTAGGCCTGCGGCAGCAGCCAGCAGAGACATACAGGCCCAGCGGTTGCCAGCAGAGGTAGACAGGCCAGGCAGCGGCGGCCAACAGGGACATACAGGTCCGGTGGCGGCCCAACGAGGTAGACAGGTCCAGCGTCGGAGACAAGCGGACACAGGTAGGCCCGCAGCGGTGGCTGGCAGAGGTAGACTGACTGGGCAGAGGCAGGCAGGCCCAGAGTGGAGGCAGGCAGGCACAGCAGGTGGCAGCCGAAACACAGTTGCAATAAAGACCAGAAACAGAGCTATTACCTGCTGAAGAGCTAGCGAAAACAAACTCTTAATCAAAAGCTTGGAACAGGGACGCCTCTAACCCCAACACCTGGGGAAAAAGCTATCTCCGTGGGATGGAACCATAACAAATCTGAACACTCTGTCTGAGGCCAACCCAGGGCCCAGCTGCTGATCCTGCAAAACCCAACTTGGAGGTGTTGGTGAGACTACCCCACTCAGCTGAAATCCATCCAGGAGAGGATTCAGATCCCTACAGTTTGAAGTCTGAAGACACAAGATCAGCTGAGGAGTTGACGAATGAACAAAACGTGACCTGGGAACACAGAAGAAGGCACTGCCCAACCACCAGACCAGATCACCAGAATCATAAGTATATACTTCACTGACTGAGATCAACTGCCCCTGAAGAAACAGCCCAATAGCACCAATTTAACCAAGAACTCCTACTGAACCAAGACTAAAAATTAGTACAAGAGAGACACTCTCAGACACAGACACCACCTGCAACAAGCAGAGGAAGAGATGAGTAGCCACCAGTGCAAAAATACAGGCAACAACATAAAGACCTATATGGCAACATCAGAACCTAGTGATTCTACACCTGCAAGACCTAAACATACCAAGACAGAAGAAATAGAAGAAATCAATTCTAAAAATGACTTTAAGAAGATGATAGAGGCCTTTAAAGAAGAAATAAAACATTCCCTTAAAGAGGAAATAAAAAATTCCCTTAAAGAGGAAATGAAAAACTCCATTAAAGAGGAAATAAAAAGTTTCCTTAAAGAGGAAATGAAAAACTCCCTTAAAGAGGAAATAAAAAACTCCCTTTAAGAAATGGAAGAAAAAACGAACAAAAAATGGGAAGAAATCAAAGAAAGCCAAGAAAAAGCAATTAAACAGATGAAAGAAATATTCCAAGATCTGAAAAATGAATTTGAGACAATAAAGAAAACACATGCTGAGGGAATGTTGGAAATAGAAATCCTGACTAAACGAACAGGAACTACAGAAAAAAGCATAACCAACTGATTGCGAGAGATGGAACAGAGAATCTCTGACACTGAAAATACAATAGAGAAAATAGATTCGTCAGTCAAAGAAAACACTAAAGACAAAAAAGTCATAACACAAAACGTTCAGGAAATTTGGGACACCATGAAAAGACCAAACCTAAGAATAATAGGGATAGAAGAAGGAGAAGAATACCAACTCAAAGGCACAGAATATATATTCAACAAAATCATAGAAGAAAACTTTCCTAACCTAAAGAAAGAAATACTATGAAGATACAAGAAGCTTACAGAACACCAAATAGGCTGGATCCAAAAAAAAAAAAAAAAACAAAAAAAAAAACCTCCCCTCGTCACATAATAATCAAAACACTAAACACACAGAACAAAGAAAAAATATTAAGAGCCGCAAAGGAAAAAGACCAAGTAAAATATAAAGGCAAATCCATCAGAATAACACCAGACTTCTCAATAGAGACTATGAAACCTAGAAGATCATGGACAAATCTTATGCAGACACTAAGAGACCACAGATACCAACCCAGACTATTATACCCAGCAAAACTCTCAATCACCATAGGCAGAGTAAACAAAATATTCCAGGATAAAACCAGATTTAATCAACACCTGTCTACAAACCCAGCCCTACAGAAAGCACTAGAAGGGAAAATCCAACCCAAAGAAGCTAAACACATCCAAGAAAAATCAAGCAATAGATAATCCCACACCAACATACACCAAAGAAGGACAACACAACACAACCACAAAAATAACAGGAATTAACAATCACTGGTCATTAATATCCATCAATATCAATGGTCTCAACTCACCTATAAAAAGACACAGGCTAACAGAATGGATAAGAAAACAGGACCCATCCATCTGCTACATATAAGAAACACACCTTAACTTCAAAGACAGACACTACCTCCGAGTAAAGGGCTGGGAAAAGGCTTTCCAAGCAAATGGACCTAAGAAACAAGATGGTGTAGCTATCCTAATAACTAATAAAATAGACTTCAAACTAAAATCAATCAAAAGAGATCAGGACGGATATGACATATTTATCACAGGAAAAATCCACCAAGATGAAGTCTCGATTCTAAACATTTATGCTCCAAATACAAAAGCACACACATTCATAAAAGAAACACTACTAAAGTTTAAAATGCACATCAAACCCTACACATTAGTAGTGGGAGATTTTAACACACCACTCTCACCAAAAGACAGATCTACCAGACTGAAACTTAACAAAGAAATAAAGGACCTAACAGATGTTATGACTCAAATGGAATTAATAGATATCTACAGAACATTCCATCCTAACAAAAAACAATATACCTTCTTCTCAGCACTCCATGGAACCTTCTCAAAGACTGACCACATGCTTGGCCACAAAACAAATCTCAACAGATACAAAAAATTGGAATAACCTCCTGTATCTTATCAGACCAACATGCCTTAAAGTTAGACCTCAACAACAACAAAAATTATAGAAAACCCACAAACTCATGGAAACTGAATAATGCTCACCTGAAACATCAATGGGTCAAGGAAGAAATAAAGAAAGAAATTGAAGATTTCCTAGAATTCAATGAAAATGAAAGTACAACATACCTAAACTTATGGGACACTCTGAAAGTAGTGCTAAGAGGAAAATTCATAGCTCTAAATGCACACATAAAGAAGATGGAGCAATCCCATACCAATGAATTAACAGCACAACTGAAAGCTCTAGAACCAAAAGCAACAAACTCACCCAGGAGAAATAGATGCCAGGAAATAATCAAATTGAGGTCTGAAATCAACAAAATAGAAAACAAGAGAACAATACAAAAAATCAATGAAACAAAGAGTTGGTTCTTTGAAAAAATCAACAAGATAGACAAACCCCTAGCCAAATTAACCAAAAGGCAAAGAGAGAGCACCCACATTAACAAAATCAGAAATGAAAAGGGAGACATAACAACAGACAATGAGGAAATCCAGAGAATCATCAGATCATACTTCAAAAACCTGTACTCCACAAAAATGGAAAACCAGGAAGAAATGGACAATTTCTGGATAAATACCACATACCAAAATTAAATCAAGACCAGATAAACCATTTAAATAGACCAATAACCCCTAAAGAAATAGAAACAGTCATCAAAAGTCTCCCAACCAAAAAAAGCCCAGGATCAGATGGTTTCAGTGCAGAATTCAACCAAACTTTCAAAGAAGAACTAATACCAATACTCTTCAAAGTGTTCCACCCAATAGAAACAGAAGGAAACAGAAGGAACACTACCAAACTCTTTTTATGAGGCTACAATTACCCTAATACCCAAACCACACAAAGATGCAACAAAGAAAGAGTACTACAGACCAATCTCCCTCATGAACATTGATGCAAAAATACTCAACAAAATATTGGCAAACCGAATCCAAGAATACATGAAAACAATTATCCATCACGACCAAGTAAGATTCATCCCAGGGATGCAAGGATGGTTCAACATACGAAAATCAGTCAATGTAATACACCATATAAGAAAAGAAAAAAGAAAAAAAACCACATGATCATCTCCTTAGATGCTAAAAAAGCCTTTGACAAAATCCAACACCCCTTTATGATAAAGGTCTTAAAAAGATCAAGAATACAAGGAACATTTCTAAACATAATAAAAACAATTTATAACAAGCCAACAGCAAACATCAAATTAAACAGAGAGAAACTCAAAGTGATACCACTAAATTCAGGAACAAGACAAGGCTGTCCACTCTCCCCATATTTATTCAATTTAGTACTAGAAGTTCTAGCTAGAACAATAAGACAACAAAAGGAGATCAAAGGGATACAAATTGGAAAGGAAGAAGTCAAACTTTCACTATTTGCAGATGATATGATAGTATACATAAGTGACCCCAAAAACTCTACCAGGGAACTCCTACAGCTGATAAACTCCTTCAGTAAAGTGGCAGGATACAAGATCAACTCAAAAAAAAAAAATCAGTAGCCCTCCTATACACAAATGATAAAAGGGCTGAGAAAGAAGTCAGAGAAACATCACCCTTTACAATAGCCACAAATAATATAAAATACCTTGGGATAACACTAACTAAACAAGTGAAGGACCTTTTTGATAAGAACTTTAAATCTCTAAAGAAAGAAATTGAAGAAGATATCAGAAAATGGAAGAATCTCCCATGCTCATGATTAGGTAGGATTAACATAGTAAAAATGGCAATCTTACCAAAAGCAATCTACAGATTCAATGCAATCCCCATCAAAATCCCAATACAATTCTTCACGGACTTGGAAAGAAAAATAATCAATTTCATATGGAAAAAACAAAAGACCCAGGATAGCTAAAAGAATCCTATACGATAAAGCAACCTTTGGAGGCATCACCATCCCTGACCTCAAACTCTACTATAGAGCTATAGTAATAAAAACAACTTGGTACTGGTATAAAAACCAACATACAGACCAATGCAATCGAATTGAAGATCCTGACATTAATCCATGCACATATGAACACCTGGTTTTTGACAAAGGAGCCAAAACTATACAATGGAAAAGAGAAAGTATCTTCAACAAATGGTGCTGGCATAACTGGATCTCAATATGTAAAAGATTACAAATAGATCCATATCTGTCATCATGCACAAAACTCAAGTCCAAGTGGATCAAAGACCTGAACATAAATCCAGTTACACTAAACTTAATAGAAAAGAAAGTAAGAAGCACTCTCAAACACATTGGCACCAGAGACCATTTCCTAAGTAAAACACCAACAGCACAGACCCTGAACACAACAATTAATAAATGGGACTTCTCGAAGTTGAGAAGCTTTTGCAGGGCAAAAGACACAGTTAATAAGACAAAAAGACAGCCAACAGAATGGGAAAAGATCTTCACCAACCCCACATCTGACAGAGGATTGATCTCCACAGTATACAAAGAACTCAAGAAACTAGACATCAAAATACTGAACAGTCCAATTAAAAAATGGGCTAAAGAGCTAAACAGAGAATTCACAAAACAAGAATCACAAATGGCTGAAAGACATTTAAAGAAATGCTCAACATCCTTAATCATCAGAGAATTGCAAATCAAAACGACTCTGAGATACCACCTTACACCTGTCAGAATGGCTACAATCAAAAACACCAATGACAGTCAATGTTGGAGAGGATGTGGAGCAAAGGGAACACTCCTCCACTGTTGGTGGGAATGTAAACTTGTACAACCACTGTGGAAATCAGTATGGCGGTTTCACAGAAAATTAGGAATCGAACTACCTCAAGACCCAGCCATCCCACTCTTGGGCATATACCCAAGGAATGCTGATTTATACCATAAAGATACATGCTCACCTATATTCATAGTAGCACTATTTGTAATAGCCAGAACCTGGAAACAACCTAGATGCCCGTCAATGGAAGAATGGATGAAAAAAATGTGGTACATATACACAATGGAGTACTACTCAGCAGAGAAAAACAATGAAAGCATGAAATTTGCAGGCAAATGGATGGATGGAACTAGAAAAATCATCCTGAGTGAGGTAACCCAAACCCAGAAAGACAGTCATGGTATGTACTCACTCATAAGTGGATTCTAGATATAAAATAAAGAACAATCAGACCACAACCCATAGAACCATGGAGGCTATATACATATAGCATGGAGGTCCCTAGGACGACTGTGGCTTATAATAAATTTCGGTTTTACTCAATTATTGAAAAAAATAGCCAAATGAATGGAAAAACATGAACTATGAACCAAAGGCTGAGGGGCCCCCAGCTGGATCAGGCCCTCTGAATAGGTGAGAGAGTTGATTGGCTTGATCAGTTTGGGATGCAACTAGGCAGTGGGACCGGTCCTGTGCTCATTGCATGCATTGGCTGTTTGAAACCTGGAGCTTATGCAGGGATGCTTGGCTCAGTCTGGGAGGAAGGGACTGGACCTCCCTGGACTGAGTCTCCCAGGTCGATCTCAGTCCTCCGGGGAGGACTTGCCCTGGAGGAGGTGGGAATGGGGGGTAGGCTGGGGGTAAGGGGAGGGGGTGGGAGGGGGGAGAACAGGGGAACCCGTGGCTGATATGCAAAATAAAATAAAATTTAAAAAAAGATGCTGATAGTAAACTTCAAATACAGCTTTTAAAAATTTAAGGAGGAGGAAAACTGTCTTAAGAGTTTGTTGAATGTCAGCTCATATGAAAATCTAAAAGGACTGTGAGCTCTGAGCTGCTCTGCCTTTGACCAGTAGCAGACCTGACACACAGGCCCCTTTAAGAAAATGCCTTATATTCCCTAATAGCTGTGTAAGAAATTTTTGCTAAGAGCTTTACTGCAGTTCAATATGGTAATTTCACCCTCATCCAGAAGGTAAGCTTTTGGTAAAGCAAACCAAAAGTTCTGCTGTAGCAGGAACGTTTGTCTGAATTATGGCACAGGGAAGCTGCTATGAATTTGTGTAAAGAGACAGCCTCTAGTTTGTATAGTGATATTCATATTAGAATTATGTTAACCTTTTAATGTTAGTGAAGAAGCTATTGGTGTTTTTAAGACTGATGCAGTTGCATCAGGCGTTTCTTGATTTAAAAGTCTTGTGCAGACAAGACTGTTTTAGTCACCTTAGTCCCATTTCAAAAAAGAAATGCAATCTTTATCATCCTCTACTCCCATAGTGGGAGGCGTGACAGGTAGGGAGATTGCTGTGAGCTCTTAATGGGGGAGGGAGGTTGTGGTTTTTCATATATTAAGAAGGGGGACCTATTGGAGCTCATTTTTAGGTTTCCTAGTGGCTTTACCTAGCAGGTCTGCAAAGAGAGAATGATTGCACCATGGGCCTGAGTGCAGGTGTCTGAGATGGTCTGCACTTGGCTTTGTGAGGGCAGGAGGGAGGCCTTTTGTTCCACCTCTTGGCACACCTTTAAATTCCCTGGGGCAGAGATAGTCGAGGCCTGATGGATTAGGATCCAGGCCCTCTTGAGACTATCCTGCATTTCTCTCTGTTTCCCTTCTCTCTATCCTTCTAACTAATATTTCCTGCTGCTCTTACTCAAGAGTACCCTGGGGGAAATGTCGGGGTAAGAGATGGCTCCCCACAGAGGGGCACTATTAGGAGATATGCTTTTGTTGGTATGGATGTGGCCTTATTGGAAGAAGTGTGTCACTGTGGAGGCAGGCTTTGAGTTCTCATATATGCTCAAGATTAGTGAATCAGATCACTTCATGTTGCTTCCAAGTCAATATGTAGGGACTCTCAGCTCCTGCTCTAGTGCCATGTCTACCTGTATGCACCCTTTCTTCTCACCGTGATGATAATGCAGTAACCTCTGAATTGTAAGAGAGCCACAAAAGTTAATTGTTTTCCTTTATAAGAGTAATAGAAACCCTAACCAAGACAGAAATAAGTTAATATTACAGAGTTAGCAGGGAAAATAACATAAGAATTCCTCAGTCAATTAAAAATAGAGTATTCACTTTATACACTGAGTAATTCCAACATCATACATACAAAAACAACACATGACATGTGCTGATCAAGGACACATCTCCACTCATGTTTAATGAAGCTTAATTTAGAGTGCACACAGTTAAATATGACTTGATTGTCCTTCAACACATGAATACAAGATATTGTATTATTTGATTTTTTAATGCAGAGAAAACATTTTTCTTTTGGTTTTGAGATTGTATTATAATCATGCCTGCTCTCACCTCCCTTTCCTCCCTTCAAATTTTGCCATACAGCCCTCCATGGGCTCTTTGATTATCAGGAGTTGTATCATCAGTAACTGTTGTTACATGCATCATGCATATATGTGTATGTATATACATATGTATTCCTACATACATATAAGTAGTATTAAACCTTTCAAGAAAGGCAATCCTATTATTTTGAACATACAGATGAATGCAGAGATTATGTTCAGGAACATGAGCTAGGCACAAAAAATCAAATGCTGTCTGACCTCATTCAAACCTGGATCCTAAAGTCAATCCCCTTACCTAAGTTTGAATGGTGACTGTGAGAGACTGAATATCAGGGTGTTGAGGAATTGCTTGTCAAAGAACACATTTCAGTGACAAAAGAGGGATAATTTAAAGAAATACTTCAAGGTGTGTGCAGAACTACTACTACTACTACTACTACTACTACTACTACTACTACTACTAAATACACAGTGTTGAATTGAAAAGTACTTTGTATATTTTTTAAGGATTCCAATAATCAAAATTTTGTAAGCTTATACATAAGAGACATCCATTTTTTAATTTATTGCATGATTTCTCCGTCCATTTATGTACTACAAATTCCCCAGTGTAGTCCTCATTGCTCCTTTGAAAATCCATGGCCTCTTTTTTTTCATAAATTGTTTCTACCTATCTAACTTATATACATATACAAAATTTGATTTGTCTTATACTATATAATAATTATCCATAATATATAACAGTATATCAATGGTATTTCTGATGAATAGCATTACAGGAGAGAGGAAGAAATGTATAACTCAAGTATGATTCTATTTCACTGTGAATTTTTAAAAATGTAGAGGGGAAAGGATGTACCAGAGTCTACTAATAGCAGAACACAGAATACTGCTTGGGAATCTTAATATTTTGGATGGTTGAGGTGGGAAATGATCTGTACTTGTCTGGAATGTCCTTACTCCTTTCTCCATCTTCATAATTATTTCTACAATGAGGAGAAAGCAGACCAGGAAGTCAAGATAGATACAAGTTCATTGTGCTTCTGAATGGCAGACACTAGAAACTGTCATCACCACTTCACCCTCTTGTGAAATCATTGTATGGAATATTACAAGTGCATGCTTTGTGGCGGCCAGCTATTGCTTTTTCTCAGTGTTTATAATTTTTATCTGTGTCTAAATCAAACAATCTGGATTGACGACCCACAATTCTGTCTGTGGCTATGGCGCTCTTCAAAGCCACTGTGGACCATTATGAAATCATAGAGGTGGGTGAAGAAGGAAAGAAACAAACATATTTTTCACCAGCATAGAGGATGCAGGTGCAGAGCCCCAGGACTGGGAGATTCCCCAGAGCACATGTGTGAGAGCGGAATAGAATCAAGAAAAGCCAGAAAATTCACGGCCACTCTAGTTACAGTTAGGGAGAAGCTCAGCACTCTGACTTACCCTCAGTTGTCTGGACTTTGCTTCTGTCTGTGCCCTTGTCTGGCATGAGAACCATAGACTATGTGCAGCCTCAGAGCCTGATGCAACATCAGGAACAGCTGTAGCATACAGAGTCTCCTATGACATTGTTGAGGTCTGAGCCTGTTCCATGACCTAAGCCAATCATCTCCTCCACAGCTCAGCCTAGTTGCAGGACATTGTCTCTGTGTGGTGCAGACCCTGACATGTCCCTTCCTCTGCTTTGTCTCTTCCTACTCCTGCAGTCTTTGTTTACATTAGGGGAAGTGACTCACCAGAGATGCTTTGATTACTGGAAGCCCAGCACCTACATGAAGGCTGACATCATCCTAGGTGCATTTGTTCCCATTTACATCACAATGGAAGGATTCTACAAAAGCCATATGTTTTTTGAGATCAAACCAGATATATTTGATAATTTTCCGTAAGTAATTGTGTGACTGTGCTAAGGGTATTCTGGCTACATGACAGTGCGTGCTCCTCTGTGCACATGTAATTCCTTTGAATATAATGAACTGTATACACAGAAATGTGAAACTCATTTGCAAACTTTCCTCCTTCATTATGCATCTTACAGACCTTTGCTTTCCTCTTGTTTATTTTTCAGTCAGGTAGAGATCAAAGAGGGAAAACAACTTTTGTGTCAGTCCATTCTGTGTGTCCGTGGACAGGCTTATATTGTTTTCACACATTGACTCTAACATGACAAGGAGAGGCTCCACTCTGTTCTCATATTTTTGAGAATCTAAATGCCTCCTGTCAGAATGTCTCTTTCTTTCTACAGGCCTGGATAGTTTCTGCTAAATCCCCATGTCCTTAGTGCATCTCCTCTCCCTCAGGTTCTTGCATTGGTCTCTTTAAAATATCTTTTTTTTTTTTTTTTTTTTTTTTTTTTAGTAAATTTATTTTACAACATCAATTAGTTCAACATAATAGCCACAGATTCCCCTGTTCTCCCACTCTCGCCCCCCTCCTCCTCCCCCCACCCCACCCCCCATTCCCACCTCCTCCAGATCAAGGTCTCCCCCGAGGACGGGATCGACCTGGTAGACTCAGTCCAGCCAGGTCCAGTCCCCCCATCCCAGACCGAGCCAAGCGTCCCTGCATAGGTCCCAGGATTCAAACAGCCAACTCATGCAACGAGCCCAGGACCCGGCACCAACACACAGCTGCCTCCCAAACAGATCAAGCCAAATGACTGTCTCACCCATTCAGGGGGCCTGATCCAGTTGGGGGCCCCTCAGCCTTTGGTTCATAGATCCTGTGCTTCCATTCATTTGGTTATTTGTCCCTGTGCTTTATCCAACCTTTTTAAATGTTTACTTGGATTTGGTTTGCTAGTGTTTTATTGAGAATTTTTGCATCAATGTTCATGAGGGAGATTGGTCTGTAATTCTCTTTCCTAGTTCCATCTTTGTATGATTTGGGTATCAGGGTAACTGTAGCCTCACAAATAGAGTGACAATGTTTCTTTTGTTTCTATTGTTTGAAACAATTTCAGGATCTTCTTTGAAATTCTGGTAGGTTCTAGGCTGAAAGCATCTGGCCCTGGGCTTTTATTGGTTGGGACACTTTTGGTAACTGCTTCTATTGCCTTGGGGTTTGTAAGTCTATTTAAATTATTTATTTGATCTTGATTTAATTTTGGTATTTGATACCTATGCAAAAAATTATCCATGTCTTTTATAAAATATCTCAGAGTTTAGACACTGTGGTCATGTTTATTACTTATTAATTCCTTATTGATATTTTAATGCAGTGTTCTGAAATCACATCCTTCATGGCTGATAGTCTGTCTTCTGCTTAGTCAGTTCTCCTGGGGTCACTTTCCCCTGTATTTTTATTGGAGGTTTTGTGTTTTTCATTTCCAACATTTCTATCTGTTCTCTCCCCTGGAAGAATCTCAGTTTCCATTTAGGATTTGACTTCCTTGATACTGAGTCTTTATATATATATATATATATATTATATATATATATATATATATATATATATATATATATATATAATATATATATATATAATTGCTGTGGTTCTTGTCCCTCAGCCTTGGTTTTCCTGTACAGTGTTGCATCTCGTCTCAATGCCCAGTTGGTTTTGCTTGCTTGTTTCCATGTTCTTTTAGGATATCATCTTTTTGCCTTTTGAACTACTCATCTGGCACTTGGTCTCTCTCAGTATCTTTGAGTTCATTTGTTGGTTTGTTATGATATTGTGGAGAATTTATTTGACCTTGCTTTTTCATATTTCCTACTTTTTTTCTATTGTTGCTATTCTTGGTACCTTTGTTCATTTGAACATCAATTCTAGATTAAGATCGTCCTCTACTGAAAAGTATCTTCTTGAAGGTCCAATCCATGCACTGCTCTGTGAGCAGGAAACAGTCTTCCATGCCTGTAGTCCTGGTAGTTGTGGTATTATGGAGTATGTGAAAAGAAAAATGCCAACATACATGCCTAACTTATTTAGCACTTAAAGTTCTCTTAGGAATACTTTCACAGGATGGAAAGACTGTATGTAGTTCAGGATCATGCTACAGCAGGAGGCGAATTGAGTCCCAAGGCCAGGAGAAGGAGAGAGTCTATCTTCAGGGATAGGCAGTAGAGAGGAAAGCTTGAACTGTTAACTGACAGGAGCTTTTTTCAGGAGTCTGTTTGATCTGTCATAGGTGGATTCAAGTCACGACTTCCTGAAGCTTACATTAATTTTTTTAAGTTTACTCTCAGAGATAAAAGTTTTAGATATATATTGTCATGAACACTGTCTGTAATCGGGGCTTAAATTCTCATTGTATAAAAGAACAAAACCAGTGTTTGTGTACAGCTGGTGTAGATTTGTACTTTATAGACTTAGTAAAAACTTGGGGACCCAAAGGATGGTTCTCAGTTACAAACATGAATACTTTTTCTTCTGACCAAGTTTTATACTCTCTCTCTCTCTCTCACTCTCTCTCTCTCTCTCTCTCTCTCTCTCTCTCTCTCTCTCTCTCTATATATATATATATATATATATATATATATATATATATATATATATATATAGAGAGAGAGAGAGAGAGAGAGAGAGAGAGAAGGCAGAGTAGGGCATCTAACTCAATAGTGTCCACATTTTGGCATGGACCTGGTGGTGGGTAAATTGTGTGCCAGGTATGAGCCCAGTCGTCCACATTAGCACAACTGAGGAAAGGTCAAGGAGGAGTATGTTCTTCCACCATATTTGTGAATAGTCTTAGAAGCTGATTCTAGAAGCTGGTATTTTTGTGTATCAGGGGAAGCTTTTTTTTTGTTAAATAGTCTACATTCCATTTTCAGCAGATCTCTCTGAGCAGTGTGAGGGACATCATCTGATTTATTAACTATACCTGATTTTAAACAAACTTTACTTATTTTCAGTTACTTGCTTTGTGCTTGTCTTTGATAGCATGTACAGAAGGCTATGGCTTACCCCTCTGTAAATGAATTACATTTATACTCAGCATTACCAAAACCACAGTTCGGAGCACAGTAAAAAGTTTGATCATTTATAAAGTAACTGACTGTTGCTTAGATTCTAATGGCTCCCTTGGGGTAGTGGGTGAGAATGCACAGCATCATCGGCACAGACACCAAGAGTCCATTGAAGGCAAATAACGAACTCTCTTATTCAATAAGAGGGAAGCCCTTATATACCCTCCTCCCTAGTGCCTAGTCTGTGTGGTCATCCTTCATTGGCTGGGCATGATTAGAAACTTAGACAGGGACTGTTGCTAGGTCCTAGGCAGACTCTGCATGATCAGGAACTCTGACAGCAGTCAGGACCTCTGACAGTGACCAGGAACTCTGATAGCTCCTGTTGCTAGGCCCTCAGCCAGACTGCAGGTTGGCTCCAGGTTGGAAGTACATTATGTGCATGCCTTGGCTCCTGGTCTGAGCCAATTTCCTTGACCCTATGGGCCTATCTAACTACAACTGACCATTAACTTGCGTGTCTTAATGATCTTCTACAATTTATACCAAGTTCATAGTTTGTATAAGATTAGAATTTTATAGTTTTATCCCTGTCAATCTGAGCCCTAAAATTTTGAGTTGAAGATTTAATTGAAGATCCTTTAGCATCAAAGTAAAACCTTAAACCATAATTACAGTCCACATTGTACAGTTTAGCTTCTTTGTCAGAAATCAGATGTTCGCAGGCATGTGGATTAATGTCAGGTCTTCAATTTGATTCTGTTGGTCCACAGATTGTTTTTTATGCCAATACAAAGTTGTTTTTATGACTATAGCTGTAGTAGACCTGAGGTCAGGGATGGTGATGCCTCCAGAGGTTGCTTTACTGTAGAGGTTTGTTTTATCTATCTTGGATTTTTGTTTTTCCATATGAAGTTGAGTATTGTTCTTTCCAGGTATGGGAAAAATTGTGTTGGGATTTTGATGGAGACTGCATTCAATCAGTAGATTGCTTTTGGTAAGATTTTCATTTTAACTATGTTAATCCTACCTATCAATGAGAGTGGGAGATCTTTCCATTTTCTGATATCGCCTTCAGTTTCTTCAAAGACTTGAAGTATTTGTAATACAGATCTTTCACTTGCTTAGTTAGAGTTACCCCAAGGTATTTTATATTATTTGTGGCTATGGTAAAGGGTGATGTTTCTCTGATTTCTTTTTCAGCCCCTTTATCATTTGTATGCAGGAGAGCTAAATTTTTATTGAGTTAATCTTGTATCCTGCCACATTACTGAAAGTGTTTATCAGCTGCAGATGTTCCCTGGTAGAATTTTGGGGGTCACTTATGTATACTATCATATCGTCTACAAATAGTGAAAGTTTGACTTCTTCCTTTCCAATTTGTATTCCTTTGATCTCCTTTTTTGTCTTATTACTCTGGCTAGAACTTCAAGTGCTATATTGAATAGATATTGAGAGAGTAGACAGCCTTGTCTTGTTCTCATTTTAGTGAAATTGCTTTGAGTTTCTCTCCATTTAATTTTTTGTTGGCTGTTGGCTTACTGTAAATTGTCTTTATTATGTTTATGTACGTTCATTGTATTACTGATCTCTCCAAGACCTTTACCACGAAGGGGTGTTGGATTTTGTCAAGGGCCTTTTCAGCATCTAATGAGATGATCATGTGGGTTTTTTTCTTTCAGTTTTTTTATATGGTGTATTACATTGACAGATTTTCATGTGCTGAACCATCTTTGCATCTCTGAGATGAAGTCTACTTGATCATGGTGGATAATTTTTTGATGTGTTCTTGGATTCGGTTGCCAATATTTTATTGAGTATTTTTGCATCAATGTTCATGAGGGAGATTGATCTGTAACTCTCTTTCTTTGTTGCATCTTTGTGTGGCTTGGGAATCAGAGTAACTATAGCCTCATAAAAGGAGTTTTATAATATTCTGTATGTTTCTATTGTGTGGAACAATTTGAAGAGTATTGGTATTAAATATTCTTTGAAAATCTGGTAGAATTCTGCATTGAAGCCATCTGGTCCTGTGCTGTTTTTTTTTTTTTTTTTGGCTGGGAGACTTTTAATGACTGTTTCTATTTCCTGAGCTGTTAGTGGTCTATTTAAATTGTTTTTCTCATCTTGGTTTGACTTTGGTATGTGGTACCTAAATAGAAAATTGTCCATTTCTTTTAAATTTTCTAATTTTGAAGTATGACCTGGTGATTCTCTGTATTTTCTTGTTGTCTGTTGTTATGTCTCTCTTTTCATTTCTGGTTTTATTAATTTAGATGCTCTCTCTCTGCCTTTTGGTTAGCTTGGATAAGGGTTTGTCTATCTTGTTGATTTTCTCAAAGAACCAACTCTTTCCTTCATTGATTCTTTGATTTGTTTTCTCTGTTTCCATTTTATTGATTTCAACTCTCAATTTGATTATTTCCTGGCATCTATTCCTCCTGGGTGACTTTGCTTCTTTGCTTCCTTTTGTTCTGGAGTTGTTAAAGTGTGCTGTTAAGTCACTAGTGTGAAATTTCCCCAACTTCTTTATGTGGGCATTTAGTGCTATGAATTTTCCTCTTAGCACTGATTTCATAGTGTCCACAAGATTGGGTATGTAGTACCCAGATTTTCATTGAATTCTAGGAAGTCTTTAATATCTTTCTTTATTTCTTTTTTGACCCAGTGGTGATTCAGTTGGACATTATTCAGTTTCCATGAGATTGTAGGCTTTATGTAATTTTTGTTGCTAAAATCTAACTTTAAGCCATAGTGGTCCAATTGAATACATGAGGTTATTCCATTTTTTGTATCTGGTGAGATTTGCTCTGTGACTGAGTATCTGGTTGATTTTAGAGAAAGTTCCATGGGGTTCTGAAAAGAACATATATTGTTTGTTGTTAGGGTAGAATGTTCTGTAGATATCACTTAAGGTCATTTGAGTCATAACATCTGTTAGGTCCCTTATTTCTCTGTTAAGTTTTGATCTCACAGATCTGTCCAGTGGTGAGAGTGGAGTGTTGAAGTCTCCCACTATTAATGTATGGGGTTTGATGTGTGATTTAAGCTTTAGTAATGTTTCTTTTACATATGTGAGTGCCTTTGTATTTGGGGCATAAGTGTTCAGAATTGAGACTTCATCTTGGTGGATCTTTCCTGTCATGAATATGTTGTGTCCTTCCTGATTAATTTTAGTTTGAAGTCTATTTTGTTAGATGTTAGGATAGTTACACCATCTTGCTTCTTAAGTCCATTTGATTGGAAAGTCTTTTCTCAGTCTTTTACTCTGAGGTAGTGCCTATCTTTAAAATTGAGGTGTGTGCCCAAGAAGAATAGTTCCTGATTTTGTATCTATTCTGTTAACCTATGTCCTTTTATAGGAGAATGGAGTCCATCGATATTAAGGGATGTTAATAACTAGTATTTTTTTGGTTTTAGTGTGTGTGTATTTTCCTTATTTTGGGGTTATCTGTTGCTTGTGGTTTCAAGGGTACATCTGACTTCCTTAGGTTGGAGTTTTCCTTCTAGTGCTTTCTGTAGGGCTGGTTTTGTGGATAGGTATTATTTCAATCTGGCTTTGTCTTGTAATATCTTGTTCAGTTTGTCTATGGTGATTGAAAGTTTTGCTGGGTATATTAACCTAGGCTGGCATTCATAGTCTCTTATTGTCTGCATTACATCTGTCCAGGACCTTCTGGCTTTCAAAGTCTCCATTGAGGAGTCAGGTGTTATTCTGATTGGTCTGCCTTTTAAGTCACTTGACTGAGAAAGGAGAAACTTTGCTGCTCTTAATATTCTTTCTTTATTCTGTATGTTTATTGGTTTAATTATTATGTGGTTAGAAGACTTTTTTGGGGGTTCTAGTCTATTTGGCGTTCTATAAACTTCTTGTATCTTCATAGGTATTTCCTTCTTTATGTTGGGAAATATCTTTCATGATTTTGTTGAATATATTTTCTGTGCCTTTGAGTTGGTATTCTTCTCCTTCTTCTATCCCTATTATTCATATGTTTAGCCTTTTCATGGTATCCAAGATTTCCTGGATATTTTGTGTTATGACTCTTTTGGCTTTACTGTTTTCTTTTACCAGTGAATCTATTTCCTCTGCTGTATCTTCTATACCAAAGATTCTCTCTTCCATCTCTTGTATTCTGTTGGTTATGCTTGCATCTGTGTTTCCTGTTTGTTTAATCAGATTTTCTATTTCCAGCATTTTCTCTTTTTGTGTCTTCTTCATCGTTTCTATTTAAAATTTCAGGTCTTGAACTGTTTCCTTCACATGTTTACTTGCTTTTTCATGGTTTTCTTGGCTTTCCTTAAGGGATTTATTGATTTCTTCATTTGTCTTTCCCTCAGTTTCTTTAAGGGGAAATTTTATTTCCTCTTTAAAGGCCTCTAGCATCTTTATTTAGTTATTTTTAAGGTTACCTTCTTCTACATTGTGATATTCAGATCTTGCTGTTGCAGGAGGGCTAGGTTTTGGTGATGCCAGATTGCTCTTTATGCTGTTGTATGTATTTTTGCACTGACATCTACCCATTTCTTCCTCCAATAGTTGCAAAAGGTGCCTGTGTCAAAGTGAGGTGCTTTTGGTCCACTCTGTGCTTTCTGTATCTGTGTCGCAGTGGGGGCCTTTCTGGGTCCAATCTTAGCTCTTGGTCTAATTGAAGCTGGCAGATTCTGTATGTCAGGGAACTGTTCTTGGTCCAGTCAAAGCTAGCTGATTCTGAGACTCAGGGAGCCTCTCTTGGTCTTATTAGGGATCTTGGTTCAGTCAGAGCTGGCAGATTCTGTGTCTCAGGAAGCATCTTTTGATCCAATATGAGCTAGCAGATTGTGTGTCTCAGGAATCTACTGGTATCCCAGGGTGATGCTATTGGGGTAGGGTATGGGTCTTGTAGATTGCTGGGTCCTATGGGGAGTTTTGGTGGGGGAGCCTGACACAGGAATCTTACCTCCTGGCCAGCAACTCTTTGTCCAATGAGAGCTGGCGTTTTTCATGTATCAGGAAGTTACTGGTGTCGCAGGCAGATGGTTATTGTGGTAAGGCGTGGGTCCTGTAGAATGCAGGGTCTGATGGGGGGTTTTGGTAGAGGAGCTTGCCCACAGGAGTTTTTTCTACTGGCTGGCAATTGGGCAGAGTTGGGTGGGGGTTCTCATGGACAGGCTGTGTCCTAGGGCCTGGATCTTTGGGTAGGAGAAGAGTTACTCACCTCTTGGTCTAATGAGAGCTGGTAGATTCCTTATCTCTGGAAGTAACTGGGGTCACATGCAGATGGGTATTGGGTAGGGCATTGGTCTTGTAGATTGCAGGGTCCAGTGGGGGATTTCGGCAGGGGAGTCTACCCACAGGACTTTTTCTTGCTGGCCAGCAACTGGGACAGAGTTGGGTCGGGGTTCTTGGGGACTGCCTGTGTCCCAGGGCCTGGGTCCAAGAGGCAGGACTGTCTGGGTGGGAGAAGAGTCCCTCACCTCTTGGTCCAGTGAGAGCTGGCAGATTCATCAAACATTTGCTGTAAGTTCTGTTTTCCACAAGCAGTAATTGAATTAAAGTCACATATACAGTGTGCTGTGTCAGATGGATCTTCCAGAACAAGAGTTAAGTTAAAGTTACACAGAAGCATGATATAGATTTTATGTCTCTCAATCCTTTTTTTAAAATAAATTTTACCCTAACTTTTTGTTACAGATTTTACAGATTTTTCAACCACATTCAATGAATTTACAAAGCCTGAGATAGAGAAAGTTTACAGACTTTTCTTACAAACATAAAGATAAACTTTATACTTTAGTAAAAGTTTTAGGGATGTAAGAGAGGGAAGCAGATTAGCATCCCTGACCTGTATCGGGAATAATTTACTTTTTAGCTGTTTTTAAACACACAGCATCGTTCCCTGTGCTATTCTGCTTTCTCTACTTCTCTTGTCACAGGTTGAGGTGGCTCACCTGACACAGGACAGATATGAACAAAACCCTTAAACAGAATGCTCAGGTCTGGAGGGAGAGAACTAATACCCAACCCCACAGACACTTTATTTATAGAACACAAAAGCATGAAACAATTTTAATATTATAATATTGTCCATACCCAAAATATATGTGAATGCTTGTAAAAGTGTATACAGTGGTGAGAGAAGGGACTGGAGCAAGCAGAGAGAAAAGAGGGCTCTGAGATAACACAAGAGCAGAGACAAGAGATTTTTGAGAGAAGAGGCAGAGAGAGAGAGAGAGAGAGAGAGAGAGAAAGAGAGAGAGAGAGAGAGAGAGAGAGAGAATGAGAATTTAGTTTGGGATCATATGCTTATGATAACAGAAATTGTTACAGTCTGTGGGCATTTGGAAATCCAGTGTGCCATCTATGGTCACTGAGCTGTCCTGAGGCCAAGTCATGTGCAATAAGACAACTAGGATTAATGGAATCTCCAAGTCTGAGAAGGAAAAGGTATTGGAGAAGGCACATGAGGAGTATGCAGAGCAAGCTCCAGGCATAAGGAGGGAACACACTGGGAGGGAGAGCAAGGATGGGAGAGAGAAGGGTAAGTGTCCCTGTGACAAGAATTTCAACCATGATGTCTCCAAGTGACCTAGAGATTTGTCAGAAGGAAATGTCTGAAATAACAAAGGAGCAGCATCCCTTTCTATGTGACTGACACACAGGCTACACACACTCTAGACAACACATTCACACGTCAACATGGAGTGGCCTCAAGACTGCGTCTCAAACATTCTCACTTTATCTAAAACCAGAGAAGTTGGGATCACAGGAAACAGAGATCCCAATGTCTTATCAACAGGCATTGATTTAACTCTAGATAAAACAAACAAACCAATTTAAAACACATGGCACTGAAATGAGAATGCAGAAAACATGAAATACAAATGGCTGAGAAAGATTTTAAAGGAGTTCAATCTCCTCAGCAACCAGTGAAATAAACATTAAAGCTTCTTTGATATTTTGTCTTACCCAAGAACGTAAATTACAACAAATGCTGGCCCTTATGTGGGTTAAGGGGACCACAGACTGCTGTAGGCCCTATGTAAATTAGTGTGGAGGGTTTCCAAAAGTGTGGAAAAAGATCTACAATATCCTCTATGTTTATCAATCCTGGGTATATACGTAAAGGCCTACACATCCTACTAAAGAAATTCTTGAACATCCAGGTTCATTGTTGCTATATTCACAGTAGCCACGAAGTGAAAGCAGCATAGATGTCCCTCTACTGATGTATGGATAATGAAACTGTAGTACATGTACACCAACTGATTTTATCCAGCTGAAAACACAAATATAATTATAAAATTTACATGTAATGGATGCAGCTGGAATTACCACTCTGAAGAGGGTAACCCAGACACAATAAGACAAAGCCAGATGCTTTCTCTCATATGCAGATGCTAATTTTGAATCTTCAGGTATCTCTACTTACTGGTGTACCCATGTAAACCAGGGAACTAGTAAGGTGCAATAGAAAAGGGATTTCACTAGCAGAGGAATGGAGCACATGTGGTATGAACAGGGGAATGGAAATACTGGAGCAGGAAAGGTTAGGCAGTGAGTTCTGGGAGTGCAGATCAGCAGAGGGAGTGTGTGAAGGATTAACAGTAAGACCTTGGAGAAAACTACATGGGAATGTATTAATATGGAAGCATCCTAAAATGCATACATATCTAAGGAATTTAAATGTCATCCTTCTATAGCTGCAGAATAGTGCTTCTCCCAGATACCATCGGCCATCAAACAAAAATCCCAGCGCTAGGTATGTTTCAAGTTGTTTGTCAATGCTGTCAACACACTCCCAAACATTACAAGCTATTTTTTTTTTTTGGTTTTTCGAGACAGGGTTTCTCTGTGTAGCTTTGCGCCTTTCCTGGAACTCACTTGGTAGCCCAGGCTGGCCTCAAACTCACAAAGATCCGCCTGCCTCTGCCTCCCGAGTGCTGGGATTAAAGGCGTGCGCCACCACCGCCCGGCAAAGAACAATGGCTAGACCTCTTTTGTTATTTTGTCTTTTTTTTTTTTTTTTCCCCAGAGCTGAGGACCGAACCCAGGGCCTTGCGCTTGCTAGGCAAGTGCTCTACCACTGAGCTAAATCCCCAACCCCTACAAGCTATTTTTGTTGTTCGTGGTTGCCCTCCAGAATTTGATGGTGTTTGCATACTTGAGTTATAGGACTTGGAGAAATCAAGCTGGGGCTGACATGGAAACTTTATTCCTACCTGCTAGCATCCACAGAGCTGAAAAGTTTTATGCACATTAATAAAAAGAAAACATAATCAACTGTCTAACACACTGGTGATTTGTGAAACCTACAACTATGACTGGCAGGGAAAGATATGCACACTGGTAGCATATGTTTATAGTGGCATGAATATTATAAGGATAACCCATAATATTCTTATTATATTTAGGTCCAATTCCATTAGACAGATCTCATGCCTCACTCCCTTAACTGACCTAAGAAACTCTGGCTAGTCATGCCATTAATCCAAAATGAGAACTACTATAATTATTATGCTAAATAGACAAATATTGTACCTTACTCTTCAGTTCTTACCTTTATATGGACAGTTCAATGCATACTTCCTTCATACCTTTTCAGAGAAGCTTCATGTTCCAATAGCTGGTGGTTATTACACAGACCTATAAGTGATCACCAACCAGATAATAAGAGACTGTGCTCAGCTCTACATGGGGCATGTTCATCATGTACTTTTTCCCCAAAGCTCAGAGACCATGTCAGAAGACCGGTAGACTTTTCTAAGATTCAAAAGTAGTGCATGATTTGGGGTGAAATTATTCCTTACATCACATGGTCATGGCACACACAAACCTACTGCACAGGACCTGCAGGAAAAGATGCCAAACACATTAATGGGATAGAGGATCATGAATGCCTTTCTGCCTGAGGAGCCTTTGGCATTTGATAGCTTTCAGGAAAGGGAAATTCAGTTTTATTTAGGGTGTAAACACTGAGAGGATTCCCATACTGCAGCAGAAGGCCTTGCTATAATGTATATGTTGGTAATGCAGAGTGGACTCTATGGGGAATTACAGAGAATGCACTTGAATTTGGGTGGAGAAATTGTCAGGAAGGATAAGGGAGGAATATGTGGTAATGGGGGTGGCACAGATTTGCTGAACACATATGCTGTGCATATAAGGTATTCTCAAGTAATTTAAGCATACATACTCTGCTAAATGGAGTGGAGAAAATTGAATCAAGTATAAAAATTAAAAAAAGAAGATGAGCATATGGAGGGAGGTCAGCTGACAGTGTGGAATCTTGTCTTTTCTTTGGCTTATGTTGTTCCTGAGTCTTTATTGGATGAGAATCTGAAGTCCACCAGCCTGTGCTCATAGGAGCCATTTTCCCCATTTGAACATCAGAGCCATGTAGCTACTTTGAGCTGTGAATTCTGAGAACTAGCAAGATTTTCTCATTCTTTGGGGTCAACCCCAACCATACTGCTCTGATTACTGTTTAGGTGGAGGATGTCTCCTTGGTGACTTGAGACTGGGAAGCCACCATATCATGAGAACATTACAGGCGCTGACCCTTGAAAACCTTTTCAGTATTAATCACCAGGTGAGAGGGCTGCTGTGTGATTCTCAGACTGACAACAGGATGTCACAGTCTTGTCCTTCACTGCAATGACCAACAGGTTTGCAATTCTGTATTTTTTACTGACCTCATGGTCTCAGAGGTTTTGTTCAAACTCCAGGATAACTCTTTGGTGAGAAGCCTGTTTTGTGGTTGCCCAGGGCTGGGCTCTCTTTCTTATGTCCTTCCTGGAATAGCTTGCCTGCTGCCTAATCCCTTTGGTCCATAATTTTCCTACACTCCTGCTCTCTAAAATAAACGTTCTATACTTTCTATCACTCAGGACATGTGGCAGACTAAATACAGTACTCATAAAAATATCTCAGACAATTTATTTTGATCTCTCTGCTCCTCAATATTTAAGATGCAATTCTATCATTTTCTCTTTCATTTTCTACCTCCAACTCTATCCTGTCCTCCCAGTCCCACTCTCTCTCAAATTAATTTTGTTTTGTCATTTTAATGAAGAAGGATGCACACGTATATAAACAAATGAGTACACAAATTTAACCAGCTGAACCTATTGTTTCGTGTTAAGTATTGCTTTTGTGTCATAGGAAAAACCTCAGCCCTCAGATCAAACAGAAGAGACAACTCATTCTAGAACCAAATTTGAGTGACTATGGCTGGTGAACACAGATTTGGCTGACCCCAGATTCCATGTTCCAAGGTGGGGGCAGTTTCATGAAGTTTTTGTAGTCAAATATAAGAAATTTGTAAATCAAAAGATTAGTGAAAACAACAGAGAGGAAGTCACAGACAAGATGTGAAAACTTATCCCACAGACCCAAGATGCTATGCAATGTCATTTTTAGCTTTTAGGTTGTTGGAAGTCAGTTGTCTCATAAGTTAGTAGATTTCAAACATATTTAATTAACTAGTTATAGGAGGTTAGCTCACCTGCAGACATGTCCAAGAAAAGGCTTTTCAGGGTACTACAGTTAGCCTGGAATAAGTTAATAAGCCTCTAGACCTACAACACTTCAACCTTCCATATCATAGAAGTTCTATTCAGTCAGTTTGCAGACACGGCTCTTTCCAGGGATTCTCATGTATGTATTTATAAACATGCATACAATTATACACATGTATGCATTTAAACACATCTATGAATTTGTACACATGTATGTATTTATACACAAGTATGCAATTATATTCACATGTATGCATTTATATACCTGTATGCATTTATACACATGCTTATACTTCTATACGTGTATATTTATACACATGTATACTTTTGTACACATTGTGTTGTATACATATTTGCATTTATAGAAATTCATAATTCATACACAAGTATTCATTTATACACATACATGCATTTATACACATGTATTCTTTTATAAGCATGCATAGACTATAGCATGCTATACATGCATATATTTATACATATGTATGCATTTATAAACCTGCATGCATTCATACTCATGCATACATTTATATACACATATGCATTTTTATACATGAATACATTTATACACATCTATTCATTTTACAATATATGCATTTATATACATGCATACATTTATATACATGTATTCATTTATACACATGCATGCATGTGTACACATGCATACATTTGTACACATAGATGCACTTATGCACATGTATTCATTTATATACATGTACACATTGATACACATGTGTACATTTTTAGCCATGCATGCACTTTTACTGGTGAATATTTGGTTTTGGATAATCCCTGGGGAAGAATAATTTCTCCCTCTCTCCATAGCTTCCAATTACCAGGTTTGAATAACAGATCTCTCTTAACAGAGGATCTAGCCATAGATCTCAAATTAACACAGTGTAAACAAACTACATTTCTTCCTGCTGCCCTCAGGCCTCTAGGTAGATTCTGCTTCAACAGAACCCAGGGGACTTGGGCCTCATGAATTCTCTGACTTGTCTGCAGTGGGACTAGGCAGGCTCTTGTCAAGCAAAGTTTTGAAAGCACCTCCTAGAGACCACTCCTCAACCACCAAATGACCTGTGTGAGACAGCTCAGCCCAACTTCCTGCTTCCAGAGTTTCCTTTCCTCTCATTCTGAGCACTCTTCACTGCCTTCATGGATTTGGGAGCTTTTCCTCTTTTCATATTCTATTTTCATGAACTTTGATTCTTTCACTGGCTTACACAGGAGATGCTATCACTCATTTAATCTGCAAGCTTAGAGAAACTCTCTTTTGTTTCTTTCTTAGTTTTTCGATTTTTAATTTTTTTTATTTTATGTCTATGAGTGTTTTCCCTACATGTCTATCTGTGTACCATATGCCATATGTGTGTCTTCTGACTGAAGATGGCAGAGGAGAAAACATAACTTCTTAAAACTGGTATACACTATTGTAACCCAAAGAGTACCTGCTTTGACCTGTTAGAGCGCTCCCCAAGAACAGCAAGTAGTCTTAACTTCTCAGTCACTTCTCAAGCCCCAGAAGCACTTCCAAAAAGGTTTATTTATTTTTATGGCAGGTGTTTGAGTGCTTTCCTTATTGTATATGTGTGTATGCCACATGTGTGCCTGGGGCCCAAATATGCTAGAAGAGGAGCTCCTGGCTGGATCTACAGATGGTTCTGAACCATCATGTAGGTTGTGGGATTGTTGCAATGTTTTCTACGACAGGAGGCAGAATGCCTAGTGCCTAACTCTCAGTCTATCTCCATAAGAAACACTTTAACACTAGGCGTGCATGCAAACAAAATTATTACACTTTTCAAGAATGAGTATGAAATCAAATCATTACAAAATAAAAGGATATGAAACTCTTATTCACAATCCTAGAGAGAAGGCTAGTGTCTTTCCTTGCCCAATACTTCCATGAATAGAAACATCATAAGCACCATGTACTGATAGGCACAGGACACAGACAAGTAACACTAAATCCACACTATGCTCTTCAAGAAACCAAGTACTGAGACTTCATGAGTCATTCCATGATGTTTCTGAGCTGACAGGGGCTCATTCACAAAAGCTTTATATGTCAGAAAAGAATTCAGAACTTAATGACCTCTAATTTCCTGAATTTGCTAAGGAACTACTGAGAATAGTGGCCTGACTGTGCACAACATCCTGCCCCTCCTGTTTAGAGAGAGATGGAAAAACTATCAATGTTTGCTGGCCTTCTACTTTGCCATTGAGGAGATCAATAAGGATGTCCACCTGCTTCCCAATGTGACCTTGGGTTTCCACCTCTACAATGCCTTTAACTCCCACCGGAGAACCTTGGAGGGCCCTCTGATGTGGCTGTCTGGAAGGAGTGAGTTTATCCCTAACTACAAATGCAAAACTCAACACAAAGCTCTTGGAATCATTGCAGGAACCAGGCCTGAATTTTCTGCTGCGATTGGAACACTTTTAGAGCTCTACAAAGTTCCACAAGTAAGTTGGCAAAGTTTTGGTGTCCATAATCACATAAAACATCTGACCAAAAGAAAATGGAGAAGTTGTCTATGCTTCCTGCTGGTGATTTCAAATGTAAGTGAAAGAATTATGTGGATCCTGGTATGATCAATAGTGGAGTGTGGTGAAAAACATGAGCAGTAAATACTGTGGATTTCTATGAAGATCACTTAGTAATATTCATGATTATATCTCCAGTCATTGGCAAGATGTACTTGGCAGCTCATAGCTGAGTGCTGTTCATAAGTAAAACATACAACCCAGATAACTAACTGCCCAAGCTGGGGTATAAACATATAAGTTAACCCTGTGTTCGATGACTGACAGATAGAGAAATAGTAAGTTCAGGACATGTAAACAAATCTGGGACAATCCTTGCGCCATAACAAATGAAAATGTTACAAGGAGTTTAATTTTATATTCTGGAAAGTAGATCTCAGAGTACCACTCACAGAGAACATCCACTTAGATACATCCCGACAATTAGTTCTTGCCAGGCACTACTGAAGCAAAGCAACCATCAGTAGGCATCACTGCAAGTAGAGAAAATATTTGGTGAGTGCTAACTCATGGATAATCAAAATTATAAAATCAGACAGTGTAAAACTGATTATTATCACTCAGTGAAACAATTTATACATTTAATGTATCCTAAAGTAAGAAAAAATTATATACACAGGAATTTCCATCATCTTATAGTTTTGTATTTTAAATTAGTTTCTTGGTAATGACTTTGTCAAACCTATCATTTGGGAAGTATGATGCAACAGTGCTTGGTGAAGTTACCCCAGATATTCATGATTTGCTCTTTTCTAACACAGGAGCGAAATCTGTGAAAAATGTGTTATTTACATTCCTGAAGGCAGAGGTTCTAGGGAAGGTGATGTCCTGTGGTCCGAGTAAAGCACTTGGTAATGCTTCTGCAGTCTATCTCTACACCCCATACTCTGTTCCATTGTTATTGGAACAAGAGAAATCCATGGTGCCTTTAAAATCTAACATGAACAGAATATTGTTCACTCACTTGCTTCAGAGTTCTTTTTTTTTTTTTTTTTTTTTTTTTGGTTTTTTTCGAGACAGGGTTTCTCTGTGTAGCTTTGCGCCTTTCCTGGAACTCACTTGGTAGCCCAGGCTGGCCTCGAACTCACAGAGATCCACCTGCCTCTGCCTCCCGAGTGCTGGGATTAAAGGCGTGCGCCACCACCGCCCGGCGCTTCAGAGTTCTTAATAACTTTGGAGCCCATAGTACTTGACAAAGACCATATTCCATCACACAATGAGAGAGAGAAGCTAATATCACAGAAGACAGTCTCCTTACCAACATTCAGTTTCCTGATCCCCTTATGCGATTAATGAACTCACTTTCTCTCTAAGGGTGAGGAATTCAAATACCTAGAAACTCAGAATCCCCTTTTTTTCTGTTTGCTTCTACAGGTCACATATGGAACTTTTGATTCTATGCTAAGTGACAGAGATACATTCCCATCCCTTTACCAGATGTCTCCTAAAGACACAGCTCTAGCCCAAGGGGTGACCTCTCTACTGCTGCACTTTGGCTGGAAGTGGGTAGGGCTCATCGTGTCCGATGATCTGAAAGGAAAGGAGTTCCTCTCTGACCTGAAAGCAGAGATGGTATCAGAAGATATCTGTGTGGCTTTTACAGAAAAACTCCAGGCTAATTGGAAGTTTCAGTTAACATCTAATGTTGGGTTGGTGTATTTGATCCAACATACACAAGTAAATGTGCATGTATTCTATGGTGATTTAGATGACTTAGTATTTTTCTGCGTGGTAAATGAAATCATGAACGCCAAAAGGAAGGTGTGGATCATGGCAAAGTCCCACTTTGTTTACTTAGAGTCTGTATTCTATGAAAAAAATGATTTTATGGACTTTTTTGAAGGAAGCTTCTCATTTTCAAAGAAGAGAGATATCCCTGGCTTCAAGCCATTTCTAGAGGCACTTACACCCTCCCGGTACCCAGGAGATCTTTATTTCCATAAATTCTGGATTGACAATTTTTATTGCTCACCTCCTCCTCTGCTATGTGGAAATCATAAACCCTGCCCACTGAATACATCCCTAAAGACAAAGCAAGAAATAAATGTGATGATCACTTCTGAGCCTAGCGTTTCCATATGGAGTGCAGTGTATGCAGTGGCCCACACCCTCCATAAAATGCTTCTGAGGACAACAGAAATGGGATCTCATGAAGACACAAACCACGACAGGCTTCTACCCTGGCAGGTAAGCCTATCTCAAAAGCAAGGGTAGCACTGGGAACTTATTAGCACTTGAGTCACTGAAGTCAAACATAGAACACGTTTTCATCTTATAGTAAAAATAAAAGGCAAAATGGAAAGAGTTTTTCACAGTGGGTGTGTATGTGTCTGTAATTATGGTGCACAATTTGGGCTACTGTAGCTTTGATTTCAAGACATGAAATTTGTGTATATTTTAAGAAATGTTTTCCTTTTATGAAATGAAATTCTGTTAAAATATCCAAAAATCAATGATTGTCAAAATTAGCAAGTTCAATAATAAAAATTTACACAGTTTCATGGAATATATCTGATGCCATCAGATAGAGACATAGTCACCATATCTAACAGCAGCTATTTCACATAAAATATAATATATATTTAACCACCCAAGACTATGGGGAGAAACTTTTATGGAAAATAAAAATAGCCTGCCATAACCTCAAAAGTAACTGAGAAAAAATTTGCTTTTTACAGACTATTTACTCTTAAATAAGATAAAATTGAGGAGAAATCGAAGACCATGCCTCCATCATTAAATATTATAATACAGATGGTGCTCATGAGCCTAGGCCATATCACCTTTTTATAGTTACAAGTGGGTATGTTTGGGCTTAAACCATCCTGATATAAACTTAGGACTCAATTATACCTATGAGCCTTGATGTTCCCCTTCAAATAGGTGATCATCAAGAAGTTTGTTGAACAAACTTTTCATTTTTATTTCATTTTCATTCAGTCTAAAGTAGATAAATAGAAAATGAACTCTGAAGGTTTAGTGTACTATGTAGCTTTTAATATTATGAATATCAATATTTGACATAGACATTGACACTGTTTGTGAACATGGCTTCCAGAGATGTGATCTTAGGTAAGTTAGTGTGTCTCTTGTACAGAAAACTGAATATCTAAAAAAACAGTTCTTTATGAAATGAGTTGTTAATTAGTTAATACAATAATGAATCTCAGAATGTGAAAAATTAACCCATTGTATTAATTTAAATACGTAATGAAATCAAGCTGGAGGGATGGCTCAGCATTTGGGGCACTTGATGCTCAGTCAGAGGACCTGTGTTTGGTTGTTAGCATGGCAGCTCACAGTTGTCTGTAACTCCAGGTCTTAGGAATGTGACACTCTCTTCTGCTCTCTGCAGATATCAGGAATACAGTTTGGGAATATACATGCATACACATAGGCAATACACATAATTAAAAATAATACAAATCTAGGGACCAGAGAGGACTGTGAAGTCAGATGTAACTGCTGCTCTTGACAAGATGCAGGTTCAATTCCTAGTGTCTACATAGCAGCTTACAAATGTCTCCAAGTCCACTTCCACTCAATCCAGCACCCTCTTCTGGTCTTAACGGGCACCAGGAACATGTGTAGTGCACATACATATGTCCAGGAAGGAAATTCATACATAAAATAAATTAATATAAAAATAAAAGTAATCTTTTTAAAAATCTAGCTTAATCACAGAACATTTAGATTTTAATTTTGACTCCAATATTGTTCTTATCAAAGTTGAAAGACAAAAGTTGTGACCCAAACTGAATTAAGGATTGGAGGCAGGCAGTGAGTCTATTTCCAATTTCCTGAAGTACAAATGGCATACAAAATTTCTGCATATTAATATATATTTTCAACAGTTTGGAATTTTGCATGAACCCCTGCTAATATTATCAAGTCCAGACACTATATCTATATGTATACCTATCTACCTACCTAACCATACACACATAGGTTCATGGTGTGCCATAAAGAAGGTAAATATCTTAACACTTATAAACCAATAGACATAGTGTTGCTTCCATTTTGCTCCAGATTCACTCAGAAATAATCTATATTTTCTAATTAGAGACATTTTTCTCTTGCTGGGGAGAGACACAGGGCCTGTCCACCCTGCACTATGTTCCACTCCTTAGACAACATTTTTCTTTGTGTTCAGCTACTTCTACATTAATTTCATAGGGAGAAAAGTTCATCTCACTGGAACAAGTGGGGGAGACAATTGCTCACATGAAGCCTCTTCAAAAAGAAAGCCAGAGCAGGGAGAGAGAAAGAGGATTGCTCTTAGGGACCACAAGTGAGAGATTTGTATGCACTACTCATACCCAATTGATGTCTCTCTCCAGCTTCATCCTTTTCTGAGAAAAATTCAATTTACAAATGCTGCTGGAGACCAAATATGCTTTGATGAGAACAAGAATCATGTGGAAAAGTATGATATACAAAATTTTAAGGGACATACAAATCATTATTCATTTCTAGTTAAAGTAGGAGAGTTTGTCTCCAGGAGTCCACGAGATCAAGGCTTGTTTATCAATGAAGTTATGATCAAATGGCCAAGCAACTTCAATCAGGTCTGGCTGAATTTCAATATTTAATATGTAGACAAATACCTGGAAAGATTTATGAGAACTGATTGTGATGTCTCTTTGAAATTTTAAATTATTTTTATATTCTAATTTCTTAGCTCCTGTTGTGAGGTTGTGTGTGAATTCTCATGCATGTCACTGCCTGTGCTCGTTGAGGCCACAGTCAGCACTGGTTACCTTCCTCAGCTTTTCTTCATTTTATTTTAAACATAGTCTCTTTCTGAACCCCTTGCTTTCTGATTTAGCTGTACTCAACTGGACAGTGATACCCTGTCTCCATGAATGCCATATTGGGAATACAGGAACACAGTTCTCCACCTCACTTTTCTATATTTCCCTTTTGCATGATCAAATTCAGGACCTCATGCTTATATTGCAAGTACGTTAAGTACTGAGCCATCTCCTTAGTTCTGTTTGATATCTTCAATTTAAAAATAAATCAGTCTTTTGATTTTACTTTGATATATGTATAGATATGCATATACATGTTCAGGTACATATACATATACACATAAGCACACACTTATTGATGGATAATGCTGGTAGATAGAATTAGTTTAAATTGAAATTCAATTTGGGTGTGTTCATTCATGCTGCAGTGAATGAATAAATCAGCGTACATGACTGTATATGTGAGTCTATGTTTCTGTGAATATTCACATATATGCACACAATCATGTGTATAAATATATACATATTTCCTTATATATATGCATGCTGATGATTAATTTTTCCTCAAATTAAGACAACTCATACTCAAACATGCCCACAGGTTTTACAAAGAGGAAATAAATTACCAAAGTTTATGCAATTTCTCATTATAACTGATGTTTGTGAGCTGCCTGATTTGTATCCTGGGAGCTGAACTCAGGTTTCTCTGTGAGAGCAGCCTGCACTCTGAGTCACTGAGCTGGTTCTCCAGCCCCATGTACCTATTAATATGTAGATATTTATGAAACAGACACTGACTTCAAATCATGGCAAGAAGCATGTCTAAGGGAAGGACAGAAATATATTCTTGCACATACAGTTTCCAAAACTATTAATATTAAAATTGTGTTAGGAATATAGTTGTTTTTTAATATAAATACATTTTTAATTTCTTTTTTCGTCTTTTTTTATTATTGAGAAATTTTCTATTCAATTTATGTACCAACCACAGATCCCCCTCTCCTCCCTCCTCTCGCCCCACAGCCTTCCCTCCCACCCCACCCCACCCCCCATTCCTGCCTCCTCCAAGGCAAGCCCTCGAATGGGGAGTCAGAAGAGCCTGGCACATTCAGTAGAGACAGGTCCAAAGCCCTCCCCCTACACCAAGGTTGTGTAAGGTGTCCCACCATAGGCACTGGGCTCCAAAAGGCCTGATCATGCACCAGGGATGGATCCTGATCCCACTGCCAGGGGTCCCCTTATCAGTTCAACCTATTCAACTATCTCTCCTATGCAGAAGGCCTCGTGTGGTCCAGGGGGGCTCCACAGCTATTAGTCCACAGTTCCTGAGTTCCCACTAGGTTGCATGGTTGTCTCTGTAGGTTTCCCCATTGTGATCTTGATGCCTCTTGCTCATAGAATCCCTCTTTTCTCTCATCAACTGGACTCCTAGAGCCTGGCCTGGTGCTTGGCTTTGAATCTCTGCACTTGTATTCATCAGTTATTAGACAAAGCCCCCCCCCCACTGCAAGTTTGTTCATGGAGATCTCATCTCTTTCTCCTTCACAGGGTGATCCATTCATTCTTCTTTGGGTCCTCCTTATTAGCTAGCTTCTTTGGAGCTGTGAGTTGTAATTTGGTTATCCTTTGCTTTACATCTAGTGTGCACTTATGAGCAAGTACATATCAGGTTTGCCCTTCTAAGTCTGGGTTATCTCACTCAGGGTGTTATTTTCTAGTTATATCCATTTGCCTGCAAATTTCATGTTGTCATTGATTTTTTACTGCTGAGTAGTACTCTATTGTGTATATGAGCCACCTTACTTATCCATTCTTCAGCTGAGGGGCATCTAGGTTGTTTCCAGGTTCTGGCTATTATGAATAATGCTGCTATGAACATAGTTGAGCATGTGTCCTTGTGGTATGACTGAAATTCCTTGGGTACATGCCCAAGAGTGGTATAGCTGGGTCTTGAGATAGATTGATTCCCAATTTTCTGAGAAACTGCCATACTGATTTCCACAGTAGTTGTACAAGTTTGCATTCCCACCAACAGTGGAGGAGTGTTCCCTTTCCTCCATATCCTCTCCAACATAAGCTATTATCAGTGTTTTTGATCATAGCCACTCTGACAGGTGTAAGATGGTATCTCAGAGTTGTTTTTATTTGCATTTCCCTGATACCTAAGGATGTTGAGCAATTTCTTAAATGTCTTTTAGCCACTTGAGATACTTCTGTTGAGAATTCTTTGTTTAGCTCTGTAGTCCATTTTTTAAATGGATTGTTTGGTATTTTGATGTCTAATTTCTTGAATTCTTTATATATTTTGGATATCAGACCTCTGTCAGATGTGGGTCTGGTGAAGATCTTTTCACATTCTGTAGGCTGTTGTTTTGTCTTAATGACCTTGTCCTTTGCCCTACAAAAGCATTTCAGTTTCAGGCGGTCCTATTTATTAATTGTTGCTCTCAGTGTCTGTGCTACTGGTATTATATTTAGGAAGTGGTCTCCCATTTCAATGCCTTCAAGACTACTTGTTGTGGGATAATGCCCTTGTACACTCATTTAATAAAATGCTGATTGGCCAGTAGCCAGGCAGAAAGTATAGGCAGAGTGAGTAGATGAGGAGAATTCTGGGAAGAGCAAAGGCTGAGTCAGGAGTTGCTAGCCAGAAATTTAGGAAGCAAGATGACCAGGCAGAACTGAGAAAAGGTACAAGCCACATGATTAAACATAAATAAGAATTATGGGTTAATTTAAATGTAAGAGCTAGTCAGTAATAAGCCTGAGCTTTTATAAGCAGTTATAATTAATATAAGCCTCTGTGTATTTACCTGGGGGACACAAGTGGGAGAGATTTGTCCCTATAGCTGGCTAGCCAGGACACAGGAAAACTTTCAACTACAACTACTTCCTACTTTTTCTTCTATCAAGTTCAGTGTAACTGGATTTGTGTTGAGGGCATTGATCCATTTGGAATTGAATTTTATGCATGGTGACAGATATGGATCTATTTGCAGTTTTCTGCATGTTGACATCCAGTTATGCCAGCACCATTTGTTGAAGATGCTTTCTTTTTTCCATTGTACAGTTTTGATTTCTTTGTCAAAAATCAGGTGTTCATAGATGTGTGTGTTAATGTCGGGGTCTTCAATTTGATTCCATTGGTCTACATGTCAGTTTTTATGCCAATACCAAGCTGATTTTTTTCTTTTTTCTTTCTTTCTTTTTTTTTTTTTTTTTTACTATAGCTCTATAGTAAAGCTTGAGGTCAGGGATGGTGATGCCTCCAGGGGTTGCTTTATTGGACAGGATTCTTTTTGCTATCCTGGGTTTTTGTTTTTCCATATGATGTTGAATATTGTTCTTTCAAGTCTGTGAAGAATTGTGTTGAGATTTTGATGGGTATTCCATTGAATGTGTAGATTGCTTTTGGTAAGATTGTCATTTTTACTATGTTAATCCTATCTATCCATGAGCATGGTAGATCTTTCCATTTTCTGATGTCTTCTTCAATTTCTTTTTTCAGAAATTTAAATTTCTTATCATATAGGTCTTTCACTTGCTCAGTTAGAGTTACCTCAAGGTATTTTATATTATCCGTGGCTATTGTAAAGGGTGATGTTATTTGATTTTTTCTCAGCCCACTTATCATTTGTATATAGGAGGGCTCCTGATTTCTTTGAGTTAATCTTGTATCTTGCCACATTACTGAAGGAGTTTATCAGATGTAGGAGTTCCCTGGTAGACTCTTTGGGGTCACTTACGTATACTATCATATCATCTTCAAGTAGCAAAAGTTTGACTTCTTCTTTCAAATTTTTATTCCCTTGATCTCCTTTTATTGTCCCATTACTATAGCTAGAACTTTGAGTACTATCTTGAATAGATATGGAGAGAGTGGACAGCTTTGTCTTATTCCTGATTTTAGTGGAATTGCTTTGTGTTTCTCTCCATTTAATTTGATGTTGACTGTGAACATGCTGTAAATTGCCTTTATTATGTTTAGGTATGTTCCTTGTATTTCTGATCTCTCCAGGACCTTTATCATGAATAGGTGTTAGATTTTGTAGAAGAATTTTTTAACATCTAATGGGATAATCATGTTTTTTTTCTTTCAGTTTGTTTATATGATGAATTACATTGACAGATTGTTATATGTTGAACCATCCTTGCATCCATAGGATAAAGCCTACTTGGTCTTGGTGGATACCTTTTTTGATGTGTTCTTGGATTCAGTTTGCCAACATCTTATTGAACTTTTTTCATCAATGCTCATGAGGGAGATTGGCCTGTAATTCTCTTTCTTTGTTGCATCTTTGTGTGGTTTGGGTATTAGGCTAACTGTAACCTCATAAAAGGAGTTTGGTAATGTTCCTTCAGTTTCTATTATGTGGAACAATTTGAAGAGTATTGGTATTCGCTCTTCTTTGAAAATCTGGTAGAATTATCTGCTGAAACCATTGTTGGGTCCTGTGATTTCTTTTTGTTGTTGTTGGTAGACTTTTTTAGACAGGATTTCTCTGTGTAGTTTTGGAGCCTGTCCTGGAACTTGCTCTCTAGTGTAGGCTGGCCTATAACTCACAGATATCTGCCTGCCTCTGCCTTCCAAGTGCAAGGAATATTAAAGGCATGTTCCACCACACCTGGCCAGATTGGGAGACCTTTAATGACTGTTTCTATATCCTTAGGGGTTATAAATGTATTTAAATTGTTTGTCTGATCTTGATTTAACTTTGATATGTGGTATCTATTCAGAAAATTATCCATTTCTTTTAGATTTTCCAATTTTGTCGAGTACAGGTTTTTGAAGTATGTCATTATGATCCTCTGGATTTCCTCATTATCTGTTGCTATGCCTCCCTTTTCCTTTTTGATTTTGTAAATTTGGATGTTCTGTCTCTCCCTTTTGGTTAGTCTGGATAAGAGCTTATCTATCTTGTTGATTTTCTCAAAGAACCAACTCTTTGTTTTCATTGATTCCTTGTATTGTTTTCTTTGTTTCTATTTTATAGATTTCAACCCTCAATTTGATTATTTCCTGGCATCTATTCCTCCTTGGTGAGTTTGCTTCTTTTTGCTCTAGAGCTTTCAGGTGTGCTGTTAAGTCACTAGTATAACCTTTCTCCATTTTCTTTATGTGGGCATTTAGTGCAATGAATTTTCCTCTTAGCACTGCTTTCATAGTGTCCCACAAGTTTGGGTATGTTGTACATTCATTTTCATTGATTAACGTTAGATTCTGATAGTCTGATAAAATGCAGGAGGTTATTCCAATTGTTTTGTATCTGTTGAGATTTGCTTTGTGACCAAGTATGTTTCCAGTTTTAGAGAAGGTTCCATGGGGTGCTGAGAAGGAGGTATATTCTTTGTTGTTAGAGTGGAATGTTCTATAGAGATCTATTAAGTCCATTTGAGTTATAATATATCTTAGTTCCCTTATTTTTCTGTTATGTTTCTGTCTGGCAGACCTGTCCATTGGTGAGAGTGGGGTGTTGCCCTCTCCCAATACTAGTGTGTGGGGTTTGATATGTGATTTAAACTTTAGTAATGTTTCTTTTACATTTAGCCTGTGTGTCTTTATAGGTAAATTACTTCCATTGATATTGATGGATATTAATGACCAGTGATTGTTAATTCTTGTTATCTTTTGGTGGAAGTGTGTGTGTTTTTCTCTTCTTTGGTATTTACTGCTGCGGGGTTATCTATTGCCTGTGTTTTTATGGGTGTATCTGACTTCCTTTTTTAAAATTAGTTTTTCTTTTTTTAAATTTATTTTTTTCTATTATCAGCTTGATACAGTATACATTCTTATCTTAATAGTGAAATGTTTCATTGAGACTTGCTCAGTAATTGAGTAAAAACATAACTTATTATAAGCCACAGTCATTCTAAGGTCCCCCCTGCTATATAGCCTCCATGGTTCTGTGGGTTGCAGTCTGATTGTTCTTTGCTTTATATCTAGAATCCACTTATGAATGAGTACATACCATGTTTGTCCTTCTGGGTTTGGGTTACCTCACTCAGGATGATTATTTCTAGTTCCATCCATTTGCCTGCAAATTTCATGCTGTCATTTTTCTGCCTGCCTCTGCCTTCCAAGTGCAAGGAATATTAAAGGCATGTTCCACCACACCTGGCCAGATTGGGAGACTTTTAATGACTGTTTCTATATCCTTAGGGGTTATAGGTGTATTTAAATTGTTTGTCTGATCTTGATTTAACTTTGGTATGTGGTATCTATTCAGAAAATTATCCATTTCTTTTATCAAATCAAAAACATTTTCCAGGATGTACAAATTTCCTGGACATGTTTTTCTCTGCTGAGTAGTACTCCATTGTGTATATGTACTACATTTTCTTAATCCATTCTTCAGTTGACAGGCATCTAGGTTGTTTCAAGATTCTGACTATTACAAATAGTGCTGCTATGAACATAGTTGAGCATGTATGTTTGTGGTATGATTGAGCATTCCTTGGGCATATACCCAACAGTGATATGGCTGGGTCTTGAGGTAGTTAGAGTCCCAGTTTTCTGATAAACTGCCATACTGATTTCCACAGTGGTTGTATAAGTTTGCATTCCCACCAACAGTGGAAGAGTGTTCCTTTTGCTCTACATCCTCTCCATCATTGATTGTCATTAATGTTTTTGATCATAGTCATTTTGACAGGTGTAAGGTGGTATCTCAGAGTCATTTTGATTTGCATTTCTCTGATGATTAAGGATGTTGAGAATTTCTTTAAATGTCTTTCAGCCATTTGAGATTCTTCTTTTATGAATTCTCTCTTTAGCTCTTTAGCCCACTTTTAATTGGATTGTTCAGTATTTTAATATCTAGTTTTTTTTAGTTCTTTATATACTGTGGAGATCAGTCCTCTGTCAGTTGTGGGGTTGACTCCAGTGAAGAATTCTACCAGATTTTCAAAGAAGAACTAATTAAAATACTCTTCAAATTGTTCCACACAATAGAAACTGACTTCCTTAGGTTGGAATTTTCCTACTAGTGCTTTCTGTAGAGCTGGATTTATGGATACGTAATGTTTAAATCTGGTTTTGTATTGAAATGCCTTGTTCACTCCATCTATGGTGATTGAAAGTTTGCTGGGTATACTAGTCTAGGCTGGCATCTATGGTCTCTTTGTGTCTGCATTACATCTGCCCAGTACCTTCTGGCTTTCAAAGTCTCCATTGAGAAGTCGAGTGTTATTCTGATGTGTCTGCCTTTATAAGTCACTTGGCCTTTTTCCTTTGCTACTCTTAATATTCTTTCTTCATTCTGTATGTTTAGTGGTTTAATTATTATGTGTTGAGGGGACTTTTTGGAGGGGTCTAATCTATTTGGTGTTCTATAGGCTTCTTGTATCTTCATAGGTATTTCCTTCTTTATGAGGGGAAAATTTTCTTTCATGATTATGTTGAATATATTTTCTGTGCCTTTGAGTTGGTATTCTTCTCCTTCTTCTGTCCCTATTATTCTTAGGTTTGGTTTTTTTCATGGTGTCCCAGATTTCCTGGACATTTTTTGTTATGACTTTGTTGGCCTTAATGTTTCCTTTGACTGAGGAATCTATTTCCTCTATCGTATATTCAGCGCCAGATATTCTCTCTTCCATCTTTTTCATTCTGTTGTTTATGCTTGCATCTTTGTTTCCTGTTCATTTACTCAGATTTTCTATTTCCAGCCTTCCCTCAGTTTGTGTCTTCTTTATTGCCTCTATTTCAGTTTTCAAATCTTGAACTGTTTCCTTCACCTCTTTAATTGCTTTTTTGTGTTTTCTTTAAGGGATTTATTGATTTCTTCCAATTTTTTGTTTATCTTTCCTCAATTTCTTTAAGGGAATTTTTCATTTCCTCTTTAAAGACCTCTATCGTCTTCTTAAAAACATTTTAGAGGTCACTTTATTCTGCTTCTTTTGCATTGGGATGTTCAGGTCTTACTGATTTAGAACCACTAGGTTCTGGTGTTGACATATTGGTCTTTATATTGTTGACTCTATTTTTGCACTGGTGTATACTCATCTCTTTCTCTACTTGGTGAAAGTGGTGTCTGTGTCTGAGGGAGCCTTTCAGTTCAATACATACTCATGGTCCAATTGGAACTCTTGGTCTAATCAGAGCTCTTGGTTGGTGCTGATGGACTCTGTGTCTCAGGGAGCAGATGTGGTTTCAAAGGGTAAGTGGGTTTAGGAGGTGGGGTGGGGCTTTTACTTACAGGGTCCAGTGAGGGATGGTGGTAGTCTGACCTGCCTGCAAGAGACCTGCCTGCTGGCCTCAAACTGGGACTGCAATGGGTGGTGTGGGGGCACAGGGATGTGCCCTTGGGCCCAAAGCCTGGAGGCTGGGGTGATCAGCTATGAGAGTAGACTCACCTCTTAGTCTAATCTGCACTGGTAGATTCTCAGAAGTATAGTTATTAAGTGATTAACCAAGAAGGCAATCGATGAAAATTCTAAGTGATGATGTCACTAATGTTTGGAAGAAAAAACATAGCACTATTCTGAATATGGGGAGTCAAGGATAAAAGTCACAGTAATGGATCATAATTCAGCATCTATGGACTATCAACATATAATGGTGTCAGGAGAAGCTGTGGCCATCCACCAATGGCCAGACCTTCTTTCATGGGAAATGTGAATCAGACTGAATGGTTGTGACTACAAGCTGGGAAGGTAAAGGTAGAAATGGATAGAAAAATGTGTCTGGGTTTATGTCTGACAACTCAGCTGTTCCATAATTCATACAAGGAAGGATTTCTGGCTTTCTGCCTCACAGGAAAGAGTATATAGATGTCCTACAAATTTCACAAAAGCCAGCAGAAGTTAGTCACAGTTGGGACACCATAATGAAATTTTGAACTTTCAGCATCGGGAAGTGTGATAAATTCAACTCTACATTCTACACTACTATATGGAGAAATCACAGTGCCTCATAAGTATGTACAATTTTCAGATTTTGCTTGCAGTTTAGGTAGTTTAGCTTAAAAATATTTTAAGGCTGTGACTGATGCACAAAATATGATGATTTTTTTCTGTGTTGCCCTCAGACTCCTCAATCTGTATGTACACAAAGCTGTGGTCCAGGTTTCTGGAAAATTCTACAAGATGAAAGACCAATCTGCTGTTTTTCTTGTATGCTTTGTCCAGAGAGTTACATATCCAACCAGACAGGTAGAGAATTAATACTTTCCTCAATCTGCTTGTGAATGTAGAAGGAGAAAACTAAGACATGACCATGGTGTTGTGATGCAGCACTGTTCTCCATATCTTTTCCACTTATCCCCATATTCATTAGTAATCACTGCTGATGCCACACAATGTGTGAATATTTGAGTGACAGCCCTCATGTTATTGTGTCATCTGCATCCCCACTTCCCAAAACTACGTTTCATTATATGGTAGTTTCATCTCAGCTCTTGCAGTGATCCATGCAATGTACTGCCAGACAATATGAGGTGTGCAAGTGTCCAAGATGCATGTGTATTCCTTGAATAAATGAATCCAATGATTCTTTCCTGAAAATAAGTCCTGGACAAGTACATGTGGGGCTGTTTCTTAAATGTACATACATAGAATTAATTTTTCAACACTTACAGTTTTCATTTAGAATATCAAACAGAGTATGGAAAAACAAGTCTTTGTAAAGGAAGGTCCAGCTGCCTGTAGATATTTGTCTAGGATGATGGTCAGCCCTGAGATCATATATACAGCTAATATTATACAGACATAACAGATGGTATTTAGGAATACATGCATTCATGCACACACACAAATCAACAATTAATGAAAAAGAGGAATAAATTTAACAGAAAATAAGACTATGTTGAGTCCAGGAGAGAGATTAGAGGGAAAAATGAGAAGAGAGGTAATGAGGTAATTATATTACAATTTAAATAAGGAAGGATAACATAAAGAAAAAATTGGTGAAAGTAGAATATGAAATTCTAATAATGATGACAATCTACTACTTAACTACTGGCTTCAATAAAACCGACACTTAAGGAACTGTATAACAAATGGAATACATTATCACAACAAAATGAAAGATGGGGAGATTAATTAAATAGAATTTAGTTTTCTAAAAGGTAATGTTACCATAGGTGAAATTATTGGCAGAGTGCTCTGTGATTGTCATCATCATAAGGGCAGGATAACTGGAAATATCTAATTCCGTAGTGGATGTCTTCAGGTAAAGAAAAGGTTATTAAAATAACTCTGATTATTTTGATGTGTGCATGCATGTATGTGCCATAGCTGACATATGGAGAACACAGGACATCTTTGTGGAGCTGGGGCATCTTCCTTGACTTTGACATGTTTAGAGTTCAAACTCAGATTATCAGGTTTGCATGGTAAGCCCTTTTCTCTACAGAGTTATATATTATACTAACACCTACCCTGATTCTTAGAGCATTTGCTACACCAAGCATTTGTTTTTTGTTTCCTTTTCTTTTGATTTTGAATTTATAATGAACTTGTGTTATTTTTTTCACTTTCCTTGATGTAAAATGTGTCATATATAACTCATTACTCTCTTTCATATTAACAGCCTTTTTTCATTGATTGGATTACAATTATATATGTATACACATGATTTACTAATATAACTGGATTGTTCTGTATGACATTACTTGCATATATGTCCTTAGGGCTAACCACTTTGTATTGAATGACAAACTGTGCTCTTCCCTGGGGAAGACCATTTCTCCCCCTCTCAACATTTTGTAGTTGCATCATGTTCTTTGGGTACAGTTGGGGCATTGTGATCATTCTCCTGAATACTTTGGCATGTCTGTTGCTGTTGTCCCTCGTCAGTTCCACATATCTAGGTGGTCATGTTGGTAGGACTTATGGGTTCAGCTTATGATGTTACTAGGAGACACAATCTCACAGACAAACCCTGAACTTTTGCTCCTTATGATCTTTCCACACCCAAATCTGAAATGTTCTGTGAGCCTTAGGTTTGGGAATGGTATTGGAGATTTATCCACTGGAGGTGCCCTCCACAACTCTGCATTTGATTGGTCGGTCCATATTGGTCTCATCTGTTGTAAAGAGAAGTTTTCTTGCTGGGGAGTAAAGACTATAATTATCTGTGGGAATCAGGGCAAACATTTACAGATTGTTGTTACAGATCATGCTGGTTTAGTAAATTATTAATAATCATGACTTCACTATCACTGAGTACTTAGGTTTCAGGCAGAGGAATGGTTTCTTTATTGTTGAGTGGGTCTTGAGTCCTATTTAAAGAGCTGTTGAATACTGTCAAGGCATGCATGTCACTACTGCACCCTTAGGGTTTTGTGCTGGTCACTGATATGGTTCTTAGTGGACATAGCAGGCTAGGACTGTTGGTAGTCTCCATCATTTGGAAGCTTGCATGGTGTCTTCTGGTACTGTGAAAGCCAGTCCTCAGAGAAAGGACATTCATGTAAGTTCTACCTCAAGGGTCTCTGGGCTCTGTTTCTGAAATACATGGTGTCGTCAGCAGTAGGGACTCACTTTTCAACTCTGCTGGATGAACAATGGCAGCAATGATAGGCGGTATGCTTTGGGAACCTCTTCACCAACCCTTGACAACAACTTCAAAGGAAATTTCTCGTGTCTGGTGTTGGGTTTGTGTTTATAGTCTTGTTCTTGGAGAGAGGAGCATCAGCCCAGAGGAGAAAGTTTTATTAAAGCTATATGTATCAGTATAAAGAGAATTAATGGTATTGTAGGGTTTTTCTAGTTATAGTAATATTATGAGACTCTGTGGTTTTCAGACATTCTTACTGATATTTTACCACCTCCCTCCTTGTTCTGTATTTACTTCCCTTCCTCTTCCCTAAAGTTCCCTCATCCCTTTTTTTCCTTTTTGATCACATCACTTATTCTGGACATCCTTATTATTATTTCAGTCTCTTCCCTCCCTCACCTGTATTTATCTCTCTCTTACCTCCATGATTAGAGTCTCCCTCTTTTGCATGTCAGCTTTCTAGTCATCTCTTCTCTGCTATTCTATTCTGTTATTCCCCAGCTCCTGCAGTGGTCCTGCTCAGTTTCCTGTCTTCTGCAGTTTCTCCAGGACATGTACTCACATCTGAAGATTTGGAGATAGGAGCCTCAGATGAGAAAGAACATGTGACATTTGTCTTGGTGGGTCAGGATTTTTTTACTCAGTATAATCTTTTCTAGTTCCACCCACATATCCACAATGTTTATAATTTCATTTTTCTTTATACTCAAATGGTTTTCCATGGATTACGGGTATCACAGTTTTATTATCCTCTAGTCAGTTCTAGATTATTTAGATGTTTTTCTATTTCCTAACTGCTGTAAACAAAGTCGCATTGCACATGCAGAGCAGATACCTGTGGAGCAGGATGTGGAGTCCTAGGGACATAAGACAAGGAGTGGTTCTGCTGGGTCATATTTCAGAATTACTTTCCCCATGTTTGCACAGTGGCTGCCCCAGTTACAATCCCACCATAAATGAATGAGGATTTCCTTTTCCTCTGTGTCACTCCAGCACTTGTTGGTTGTTCTGTGGATCTTTATATTCTTCCTGTGGTAACATGAAATCTAAAGTTGTTTTGGTTTATGTTTCCATAATGTCTAAGGATGGCAGACTTTTTTGAATTCTTAATTAGCCATTTTATTTCCAACTGAAAATCTCTTTTCAGATGCCAGGATCATTTCTTGTAGAATAGGTCATTTGTTTTTTAAGACTTTGTTTTTTTTTTCACTTCTTTGTATATTCTGGATATAAATCCACTGTCAGATATATACCCGGCAAAGATCCTCTTCCATTCTACAGGCTTTATCCTCACTCAGTTGACTGTTTCTTTGGCTGTAAGGAGGCATTTTATTTCATGAAGTCCTACTTTTCAGTTGTTAGCATTAATTCTTAGTCAAATGGAGTCCTATTCAGAAAGTCTTTTCCTGAACCTGGATCATGGAGACTTTTGATTATGTTTTCTTCTAACAATTTCAGTGTTCCTGTTTTCAGGTTCAGGTCTTTGATCCTTTGGAGTTACATTTGCAACAGGTGCTAGATATGGGCGTAATTGCATTTTTCTATTTGTGGAACTCCAGTTTTTCAAAGAACATGTCTTCATAATGCTTTCAATTATCTATCTTGTTTTTAGTGTCTTTATTGAATATTAAATGACTAATCTAACATATGCTCAAATTTGGGTTTTGGATTTATGTATTGATCTACAGGTATATTTTTCTGCCAGTGCCATATTATTTTGTGGTTGTTTTTGGCACAGTCATATCTCAATGTAATGGCAGAAGTCATAAAGCCAGCACAGCTGCTTGACAAAGATTCAGCAGAGCTGAGCCACATGATGACTGCCATGCCACCTTTGGTTTTTATCTCCACCTGTTACATTCTTGGGGTACTTTTAATATTTGTACAATTTGGGCATGTTGTACTGATGGAAAATTCCATATGAATCAATTATGCCTACTGCAAGGAATGCTGCTTCTAAGCTTACCCAGGAAAGTACTGAACATACTATCCGCCCCCACTTTGAGGGAGATATCCTTATCTACTCGAAGGTCTTCCTTATGCTTTGGAGGTTGTGACACATAAAGAAGAAGCCAGAGGTCTCTTCATGAGGCTATGAGACATTCTTGAAACATCTGTCTCTGTACTTACACTGGAACAAGATATTCAAAACAAAGTAAATTCAAAAAGGTCAACAAGATCTGGTGGGCTAGAGGAGTTGGCCACAGTTCAGATTACAAGGCTCTTCCCATTGTACACTCAGACATTTGTGTGGCATACAACTCTGTAGCAGGAGTCTTAAAAATTCTTATTAATAAAATCAAACCTGAGACCCTTTATTGGGGTGAATACTGGGATATCAGAGAAACAGAACAAGCCACAGCTACCTCACCTCGACAATTCCTCAGCTGATCCTGTTTCCTCAGACTGGAAGTTTCTCAGTTCTCATCCAGAATGGGTCTTTGCTGAACTGCTGCTAGAAGCCTGAAAGCTTAACCAGGCAAATGCTTCTAGTTTCTGGTCTTCAAGCCTTATATATCATTCTGTTTTTGCCATCACTCCCTGGGATTAAAGGCTCACTTCTTGGGATTAAAGGCATATGTAACCATGCCTGGCTGTTTCCAATGTGGCCTTAAACAGATAGATTTCTGCCTCTGGAATGCTAGGATTAAAGGTGTGTGCTACCACTGCCTATCCTAAGTATCTAGTGGCTTTTCTGTTCTCTGACCCCAGATAAGTTTATTAGTGTGCACAATATTTTGGAGAATGCAATACCACCACACAAGTCTGCCCTACATAGAGACATATTGATGAGCAAAGTGTGAAGTGGAAAGATGATAAAAGTATGAGGTGTTAGGACCTCCCTCTCTTAGAAGTTAGCTCATGTAGAGCCACTATAATGTCATATGACCAAGGAATAACAGAATGCCAGGATTAGACATATAGACGAATTCTATAAGGATATAAATGTGAACATTGATTGTATTATGCCAGAATTTGAATAATAACTGCAGCAGCTTTAGCCTGAGGATTTTTCCTGGGTACTCTGACCACTAAGAGTTATTAATCCACTGCTTGGGACATGAAAAAATGCCCAGGGTGGTTGAAGATTTTGTTTTGGTCTAATATCCTTGAAGCAACCAAAACAACCAGCCTGAGCACATGTTGTCATATTCCTCTAGATACTCAAAAATTGGGTTATGGGGTTTATGAGTAAGAAGGATAACTCTATTAATGAAGTCAAAACTTGAGGGGAAATGACTGGAAATGATAACTCTGTTCTGCCATAGTTTATTAATGGTGACTAAAAGATAAGCAAAAGGAAGTGAAACATTTGTCCAAAAACAGAAATGATATGATCTATGTTTTGGAACATCATGAATGTATCCCTGCTAACTAAATTCTTAATAAATAAAGAAACACTCTGGCTGCTAGTCAGTCAGGCTGCAAGATTCTCCCGACCACCATGGCCTGGCTCACTTCATTCTCCTGTGGATTCCTTACATCCTCCGCAGGACCCATCCACCACCGGGGAATGGCTTCTGGCAAATTTTGGTGGTTTTTTTTTTTTTTTACTATGCCTCTGTAATATATCATAAAATTCAGAATGGTAATCCTTCTGTCATAGTTATTTCTTATTCAGTATTAGTTTGGTCTCCTTGGTGTGTTGAATTTTGGTAGAGTTTTTTTCTATCTGCAACAAATGAGCTCAAGGTTTTGATTGGGTTTGCATTGAATTTATAAATAGCTTTCAGTAGAATGTTCATTTTCATAAACTTAATTCTACCAATCAGTGATCACAGGATGGAATGTCTTTTAATTTTCTACTGTCTTTAATGTTTTTTTTCAGGGGTTATAAGTTCTCCTGTCAAAGTCCTTTGCTTCCTTGCTTAGATTTATTCCTAAGTAATTTATTTTCTTTAGGAGGATTGTGAATGGGAGTCTGTCCATGCTCTCCTTCCTATGTTTGTTGTTAGTGTATAAAAAAGGACATTGATTTGTGCAAGATGATTCTGTATCCTGCCACATAGTTGTATTTGTTAATCATTTCAAGAATTTTTTTGGTATATTTTGGGGGGATCTCTAGTGTATAATACCATATCATCTGCAAATAGGGATAGTTTGACTTCTTTCTCTATTTGTAATCTTTTAACTTACTTATCTTGCCTTATTGCTCCAGATAATACTTTGAGCACAATATTGAAAAGGAGTGGGAGTGGTGGACTTAGTTGTCTGATTTCTTACTTCAGTGCAATTGTTTTAAGTTTTTCTCCATTGAGAATGATATTGCCTATGGGTTTCTTATATATTGCTTTTATTGTGTTGAGGTATGTTCCCTCTTTCTGTATGTTGTCTAGAACATTTATGATAAAGGGAGTTGAATTTTGTCACCTTTTTTCATCTATTGAGATGTTCATGTGACTTCTGTCTATAATCCACTTATGTGGATTTTACATTTATTGAGTTAAATATGTTGAACCATTCCTACATTTCAATGATAAGGCCATCATAGTCATGGTATACAATAGTTTTGATGTGAGTCTGTATTCTATTTGCAACCATTTTATTGAATCTATGTTTCTTAGGGATAATGGCATGTGGTTTTCTTGTTTTTGTTGGGCCATTTCCTGGTTTTGGTATTAGAATGAAAATGGCTTTCTAAGGGAGCTTGGAAATGATCCTTCTCTTCTATTTTTTAAATATTTTAAGAAGGTCTGACTGTATATCTTCTTTGAATGTCTGGAGGAATTCTGCTGTGAGTTCATCTGGACCTGGACATTTTTATACCTGGAAGGAATTTATTGTTTCAATCTGCTGTGTATTATGTGTTTGTTTAGCTTGTTGACTTGGTGTTTTGATTTTTTAATTGTTTGGCCGAATCTAGAAACTTATCCATTTCATATAGGTTTTCAAGAATACTGGAATACAGATTTTCTTTTGTTTTTATAATAGTCCCTTACAATAGTCTATGCTTCTTGGTGTTTGTTGTAATATTTCCCTGTCATTTCTGATTTTTTTCTTCCTTTTTTTTGGGTCACTTCTGATTTCTTTCTTTCTTTTTTTTTTTGGTTTTTTGAGACAGGGTTTCTCTGTGTATCTTTGTGCCTTTCCTGGGACTCACTTGGTAGCCCAGGCTGGCCTCGAACTCACAGAGATCTGCCTGGCTCTGCCTCCCGAGTGCTGGGATTAAAGGCGTGCTTCACCACTGCCTGGCTCCATTTCTGATTTCTTAATCTGACTCCTCCATTTCTTTCTTCGGGCTACTTGAACCAAGTGTCTGTCTTTATTTATCTCCTCAAAGAGTCAGTTCTTATGTTGGTTGCTTTGTATTGTTTTCTTTGTTTCTATTTCATTTATTTCTGCTCTGATTTTTGTGGTGGTATTGTGTTCCCCGAAATATTGTGCACCCTAATAAACTTATCTGGGGTCAGAGACAGAATATCCACAATGTTAAACATAGAGGATAGGCAGTGGTAGCACACACCTTTAATCCTAGCATTCCAGAGGCAGAAATTCATGTATTCAAGGATACAGCCAAGCATGGTGACTCATGCCTTTAATCCCAGAAAGTGAGTCTTTAATCCCAGGGAGTGATGGTAGAAAGCAGAAAGGTATATAAGGTGTGAGGGCCAGAAACTAGAAGCATTTGGCTGGTTAAGCTTTTAGGCTTCTAACAGCAGTTCAGCTGAGAGCCATTGGGATGAGGACACAGAAGCTTCCTGTCTGAGGAAACAGGATCAGCTGAGGAACTGTTGAGGTGAGGAAGCTGTGGCTTGTTCTGCTTCTCTGATCTTCCAGCATTCACCCCAATAACTGGCCTCAGGTTTGTTTTTATTAATAAGACTCTTTAATATTCATGCTACAGATTTTATTATTTCTTGCCATTATTTTGGCTTGTGTTTGCATTTTTTGTTTTTCCAATTTTTGAGTTGCATCATTAAGCCATCTACTTGTGTTCCATCTGATACTTTTAACATAGGCACTTAGAGCTGTAAATTTCCCTTGTAAAATACCTTTCAATGTATCCCAGGAGTTTTGTTGGTTTGTGTTTTCATTTTCATTTAGTTCCAGGAATTTTTTTATTTCTGTCTTGATTTCTTCTTTGACTCATTCGTCAGTAAGTACTGAGTTGTTTCATCTCCAAGCAGTCTGTGTATTTACTACAGATATATTTGCTGTCAAGATTAAGTTTTGTTATATTGGGATAAGATAGAACAGGTATTTCAATATTTTTGAATTTGTAAATACCTGTTTTATGTTCCATGATTTGGTCTATTTTTGAAGTGCTCCCATGTGTTAAAGAGCAGAATAAATTTTCTTTGCAGTTTGTGGGGGATGCTATGTAGATATCTGTTGAGTCCAGGAGATTTTAGATGTGACTTAATTCTGATATATTTCTCTTTATTTTTCCCAGATGCCCTGTGTGTTGGAGAAAGAGGGCTTTTGAATTCACACACTATTAGTAGATTGTTGTTACTGTGTCACTAAACACAGCAGTACAATTTTTATAAAACTAGCTGCCCCCGAATGGGATGCGTACACTTGTAGAATTGTAATGTCTTTTTTTGATTGCTCTTCCCTTGATTAGAATGTAGTTTCCTGTTTTACTTTTTCTAATTAATTTTAAATTAAAATCTACTTTGCCAGATGTCATGGTCGCATGCATGCTTGGTTCCTGAATGTATGTAACTGGAGTATTTTGTCTGTCATTTTATTTTAAGGTGGTGTTTATCTTCAAAATCAAGATATGTTTCTTGAAGAGAAGAGGCAGATAGATTTTGTTTTATGATCCGTTCAGCTAGTCCACATTTTTAAATGAATAATTGAGGCCATTGATATTTAAGATATTGTAGAAACTTATGTTACTGTGGTCACTCTGCTGTTGAAATTTGTTGTTTTCTGTGGTCGCAGTGGTGTTTCATGTTGTAATAATTATGTCTTCTTATTTCTTTCCACCATCTCTGCTGTATTCATTGCTCTCTTCAGTCTAAAATATAACTTTATGTATTTTCCTTAGTTCTGGTTTGGTGGATATGATGTTGTAGGCTGTTTATGTCTTGGAAATTTTGTATTTTTCCTTCAGTTTGGCAGTTATTTTTGCTGGGTACATTTCTCTAGTCTGACCAATATAGTCTTTCAGGACTTGACATGCTTTGCTCTAGGCTTTTCTGGCTCTCATGGATTCCATTTAGTAATCAGCTTCTATTCTCTTGGATTTTCATTTATATTTGCCTTGTCTTTTGTTTTCCTCTTGCAGCTTTCAGCACACCTTCTTATTATGTTTTTTAAGTGATAATTAAAATTTATTCTAAAATATTTTTTTGTTAGTGTTTTAGTAATAATATGCTGTAGGGATTTTCTTTTCTGGTCTTGTCTATTGGTGTACTCTGTGCTTCCTCTATATATTTGGATATATCTTTCCATGGTTTCGGTAACTCTTCTTCTATGAAACTGACCTTATTGAAAAACTGGTCTATGTCATTGACCTGGAATTCTTCTCCATCATCTATGCCAATAACGTAAAAATTCAGTTTTCTCAAAGCATCCCACACTTCCTTTACCGTTTCAATTTTTCATATTTCTTGATTACTTTTATCCTCTATTCTATCTTGGATCCTAACTTCTCCTTTCTGCTTGTTTCCTCTGACATGGAAGGCTGTCCTGGAGTTTCTGGCTGGACTATGTGTTTTTTCAGTCCTGTTCTCATTTCAGCTTGAGTCTTCGTCATACTTTCTATTTCTTTGTTGAATTCCATGTTCAAGTCTTGCATTGTCTTCATCATTTACTTCAGGTTTATGTTTGTGTTTTCTCAGGCATCATTATGGCATTGATTCTCCTTGAGTTCTCTTTAGTTTTATTAAACTGTTTGTGTCTTCTTTCAACTGCTTAAATTACTCTATGAATATAAGGAATGTTCTTTTACAGTCTGTGTCCTGAATTTTATTAGGTAATACTCATTGGCAAACATTTCTACCAGACTGGTATATTTGGAGAGAATACACTGTCTGTATCTGTGATATTATTGGTATTTTTGATAATATTTGGCCATGTGGATGTTTTATTACTCCTAATATTCATATACACAATGCAAATTGTGGCAAAAGAGATTATATATAAGCTTGTTATGTCTAGAGGTTGAAAATAGCTTATATGTAATGAAATAAAATACAAAGAATGGCTTGGGCTTTTGTACAGCATGTGGGTCCTTACTGATGCCTGAAGTGTGGGGGTACATCCGGCTGGATGCAGAGTTTGGATGAAGAATTTGGATGTTGCTGAAACATTCATGAATAATTAAAATGTGCTGGAGGTATTATTATCCTAGTTCTAAGTTTTACTATACGGTTAAAGTAATAAAAAAAGGATGGTATTGGCATAAAAGCAAACACATAGGCCAAGGGAATTGAACTGAAGATCCAGACATAAATCCACACACATATGGACACCTGATATTTTATGAAGAATCCGAAAATACACACTGAAAAAAGGATAGCATCTTCAAAAAATGATGCTCATCTAACTGGATGACTGCATGTAGAAGAATGCAAATAGACACATACTAATTATTCTACACAAAACTAAACTGCAGATGGATCAATAACTTCAACATAAGGCCAGATACATTGAACCTCATAGAGGAGAAAGTGGGGAGTGCCCTTAAACCAATTTTCACAGGAATGACCTTCTGGAGAGAATATCGTTAGCACAATCACTAAGAACATCAATTAATATATAGGACCTCATGGTGCTGAAGTGGTTCTGTATAACAAGGACACCAGAACTTGAGCAAAGTTACATTCTACTAAGTTGGAAACTATTTCTACCAATTATATTTCTGAGAGATGGCTAATATATAAAATGTGTAAAGAACGCAAAAGAGAACTGAACATCAAAATACAGGACAGTTAAAATGGAGTACAGAAGGAAGCAGAGTTTTCTTAAAAGATAAAACTGAATTGGCTGGGAAACACTCAAAAATGTTCAACATCTCTAGTCACTAGGAAATACAGATCAAAACTACAGGATTGCAAAGTCAATGAAAGAAATGACAGTATTCCCTGGCAAAGGTCTGCGGAAGGGAGAACGTTTACTTATCCATCACTAGTGGTTGTGCAGACTTGTACAGACCCTATGAAAACAGTGTCGGTTCCTCAGGAAGCTGGGAATAATTCTACCTCTAGATCCAGATAAACCACACTTTGGTTCTATCAAAAGGACCTGCACCCTACTACAGAGACCCTTACTCAACCATGTTCATTGCTGCACTACTTTGAATAGTCGGAGCCTGGAAAGAGCTTAAATATCAACAATTGATAATAGATAATGCACATTTGGTACATTTAGACATTGGGATATAATTCAGTTGTTAAAGAATAAAATCAATTTCCCCCAAAGGGGTCCTATTGGATGTATTAACAACATTTGAGGGCAGGCCCCATGCAAATCATTAGAAAGCCAATAAAAAATGAACTCAATTGTATGTTTGTACACTTTTTTTTCTTCTCATTTTGCTTTAGTGGAAATTTTTTCCTTTTTTTTCTTTGCTTGTTTAATTTCATTTCTGCTTTTATGGAGTGTGTGTGTGTGTGTGTGTGTGTGTGTGTGTGTGTGTGTGTGTGTTTAGGACATTTTCTGTCCTAAAGACAGAGGGAGAAAATAAAAGAAAGAGGGAGGGAATATAAAATTTGTGGTGTCTTATTTAGAGTTTCAATTACTATGAAGAGACACCTTGACCAAACCAAGTTTAATAATTAGAAACATATAATTTACTGGCTTACACTCTCAGAGGTTACTCCATTATCACACTATGGTAAAGGGGATTCTTTCCTTTATTTCTTCCTCAGCCCCTTTATCATTTTGTATGAAGAAGGGGTACTGGTTTTTTAGTTAATTTTGAATCCAGCCAATCTGCTGAATGTGTTTATCAGGTGGAGGAGTTCCATGGTAGAAATTTTTTGGGTTGCTTATGTATACTATCATATCATCAGCAAATAGTGAAAGTTTGACTTCTTATTTTCCAGTTTGTATCCTCTTGGTCTCCTCTAGTTTTCTTAGTACTCTAGCTAGAACTTCAAGTACTATGTTGAGTAAATATGGGGAGAGTGGACAGCCTTGTCTTGTACCTGATTTTTGTGGAATCTTTTGAATTTCAGTTTAATTTGATGTTGGCTATCAGCTTGCTATATGTTGCCTTGATTATCTTTAAGTGTGTTCCTTGTATTCCTATCATGCTGATTTTCTCAAAGAACCAACTCTATGTTTCATTGATTTCTCTGTATTCTCTTTGTTTCTATTTATTTACTTCAGCATTCACTTTTATTTCTTGCCACCTACTCATCTTGGGTAGGCCTTCTTCTCTTTGTTTTACAGCTTTCAAGTGTGTTGTTAAGTTTCTGGTATGAAAATTCTCTAATTTCTTTATAAAGGTACTTGGTGATATGAATTTTTCTCTTAGCACCGCTTTCCTTGTGTACCATCAGTTTCCTTTGTTGTGTGTTCATTGTCATTGAATTCAAGGAAGGCTTTAATTTCTTTCTTTATTTCTTCCTTGACCCAGTGGTCATTCTTTAGAGAATTGTTAAGTTTTCTTAGTTTGTAGGCTTTATCTCGTTTAATCCATGGTGGTCTGATAGGATACAGAGAGTTATTTCAATATTTTTTTATAGCTACAGAGATTTGCTTTATGACCAAGTATATGATCAATTTTGGAGAAGGTTCTATGAGGTGCTGAAAAGAAGACATATTCTTTTGTGTTTGGGTGAAATGTTTTGTAGATACCTGATAGGTCCATTTGAGTCATAATGTTTGTTAATTCCATTATTTCTTTGTTTAGTTTCTATCCAGATGGCCTGTCTAATGGCAAGAATGTGGTGTTGAAGTTTCCCACTATTAACGTGTGGGGCTTGATGTGTGATGTACGCTTTAGAAATGTGTCTTTCACAAATGCCACAAATGTGCATTTGAGGCATAGATATTCAAAATCGAGATGTCATCCTGGTGGATTTTTCCAATTATGCACTTCCTTCTTCCTCTCTTTTGATTAACTTTGGTTTGAGCCTATGCTGTTACATATTAAGAGAGTTACATCAGCTTGCTTCTTAGGTCCATTTGATTGGAAAATCTTTATTCAATCATTTACTCTGAGGTAATATCTAACTTTAATGTTGAGGTATGTTTCTTGTATACAACATAAGGGTGAATCCTATTTTGTATCCATTCTGGTAGATGGATACAAAACACAGCCAGTGTGTTTTTATTGGGGGAATGTAGCCCCTTGATGTTGAGAGATAATAATGCTTCTGTGTGTTTACTTGGGGGATGTGATTGAGAGAGATTTGTCCCTATTGCCAGCAGGTGGGGACACAAAAAAAACTTTCTGACTACACACATGAGAACCTAAAGGCTGATCAAGCTGGTGTGACTTAAGTTTAGAATTCTTTAAAGGATTACTTGACAGTTTTACTTCAATTGAACAAGTAGATTACAATTTTATTTTTATTGCCCTAGAAAAACAAGAATAAACTTGTCAGCACATGGTGTACCATGAGGTATTCATGAAAGAAATTAGGAAGGGGATGTCTAAAGAGTTAGTGTCCTTCTCGACATGATAGTAAGGTAGAATGAACAAGGCTACACACAACCTCAGTGTTCTTCATGGCTGAAGTACAAAATGTAAATAATTATAGACGCTTAAATGTTGATTCATTTCCTCCCGTAGATCAGCAGGAGTGTATCCCTTGCCCATTTCAGGAGTATCCAAACCGTGAAAGAAACAACTGCCTTCCCAAGTCAGTGACATTCCTGTCTTTTGAGGATTCTCTGGGCAAGGCTCTGTCCTGCACAACTCTGTGCTTCTCTGTCAGCACAGCTGTAGTTTTGGGGATCTTTCTCAAACACCAAGACTCACCCATTGTTAAGGCCAATAACCGGACACTCAGCTTCATCCTGCTCATCTCCCTCCTCCTCTGTTTTCTATGTTCCTTTCTCTTCATTGGCCACCCAAGCACAGCCTCCTGCATATTGCAGCAAATTGCATTTGCACTTGTGTTCACTCTGGCTCTGTCCACTGTTTTGGCCAAAACTATAACTGTAATTCTGGCCTTTAGAGCCCTGAAACCAGGAAGGACAATGAGAAGGCTGCTTGTCTCAGGCATCCATAACTCTGTCATCCCCATCTGTGTCCTGATCCAGTTTATTCTTCTTGGAGTCTGGCTGGGAACCTCACCTCCCTATATTGAAGCAGATGCACACTCTGAACAGAGTCACATCATCATTTTGTGCAACAAGGGCTCACTTACTGCTTTCTACTGTGTGCTGGGATACTTGGGGATCCTGGCCCTAGGGAGCTTCACTCTGGCTTTCCTGGCCAGGAACCTGCCTGACACATTCAATGAAGCCAAGTTTCTGACATTCAGCATGCTGGTGTTCTGCAGTGTCTGGGTCACCTTCCTCCCTGTCTACCACAGCACCAAGGACAAGGCCATGGTGGCTGTGGAGGTCTTCTCCATCTTGACTTCCAGTGCAGGGTTGCTAGGATGCATTTTTTTCCCAAAGTGCTACATTATTCTTGTTAAACCTGATGAAAACACTTTGAAATATTTTAAGAACAAAACACAATCTAGAAAAAATTGACTGGTTAATGAATTGAGTGTTTTTCATAAAATCCTTTAGTTTATTATAGTAAAAATTGAACTTACTTAACTTTTCAGTAAGATTTTCTGAAATATATATTTAAATAAAGTAGAAGAGCCCCTCACTGTGTCTCACATACAGACAATCTATTTCCAAATAGAAGCTACTGCTGAAAATTTACTTTATTTAGCTATTCTTGTTATCTATAAATTTATGGGCAACAGACATATTCAAAATTCAATTACAGCCAAGAGAACAGCCCCCTGCAACACCAGTGAAAACCAGAGCCACAGGTCCACCTTGAACCATTTGGGAAAATGTGAGGCCCCATCTCTGGACTGGGCAGACAAGGTCCCTAGTTCCTAGGCCCTGGAGGGAACACCCTGTGCCTCTCCTCTAAGCCACTGGAGCCCCAGGGACTAGCCAGCTGCCCCTTCCCCCACCTCCTTCCCTAGAAAACAGCCCAGGGTGACACCAGTGAAAACCAGAAACATAAGCCCACCCTGCACCAATTGGGAATTGAAAACAGGTCCCACTCTGTACCCATTGGAAATAGCTCCTCCCTGAGACAGAGCCCACTCTTGCCCATTGGACTAAGTTCTGCTCCCTGAGACACAAAATCCATCAGCACAGATTTGACAAAGAGCCTGGATTAGACCAAGAGCTCCCATTAGACCAAAAGTATCATTCAAACACATAGAGTCTCCCTTAAAACCAGACAGCACTTTCATGGAATGGAGGGTAGACACCACTACAAAAATACAGTCAACAACATAAAGACTAATATGGCACCATCAGAACCTAGTGGTGCTACATCAGTAAGACCTGAACATCCCAAAGCAGAAGAAACAGAAGGAATAGACCTTTAAAATGACTTTAAGAAGATGATAGAAGCCTTTAAAGAGGAAATGAAGACTGCCCTTAAAGAACTCAAAGAAAAGACAAATAATTGGAAGAAATCAGTAAATCCCTTAAAGAAAGCCAAGAAAAAGCAGTTAAATAGGTGAATGAAAAAGTCCCAGATTTGGAAACTGAAATAGAGGCTATAAAGAAGACACAAACTGAGGGAAGGCTGGAAATGGAATATCTGAGTAAACAAACAGGAACTACAGATGCAAGCATAACTAACAGATGCAAGAAATGGAAGAGAGAATCTCTGGCATTGAAGATACAATAGAGGAAACAGATTCATCAGTCAAAGAAAAACTAAAGTCAAAAAAGTCTTAACATAAAACATCCAGGAAATCTTGGACACTATGAAAAGACCAGACCTAAGAATAATAGGGATAGAAGAAGGAAAAGAATACCAATTCAAAGGCATAGACAATATATTCAACAACGTCATAGAAGAAAACTTTCCCAACTTAAAGAAGGAAATGCCTATGAAGGTACAAGAAGCTAATAGAACACCAAATGGACTGGATCTAAAAAAAAAGATCCTTTGCCACATAATAATCAAACCACTAAACATATAGAATAAAGATATAATATTAAGAGCTTCAAAGGAAAAAGGCCAAATAATATATAAAGGCAGACCCATCAGAAAAACACCTGACTTCTCAATGGAGACTCTGAAAGCCAGAAGGTCCTGGACAGAACTAATACAGAAATAAAGACAATAGATGCCAACCCAAACTATTATATCCAGCAAAACTCTCAATCACTATAAATGGAGCAAACAAAATATTCCATGATAAAAACAGACTTAAACAATACCTATCCACATATCCAGCCCTACAGAAAGCACTAGAAGGAAAAATCCAACCTAAAGAAGTTAGATACAACCATGAAAATACAGGCAATAGATAATTCCATACCAACAAAGAGAAACAACAATTACCAACAAAAATAACAGGTATTAGCAATCACTGTTATTAATATTCATTAATATCAATGGTCTCAATTCACCTATAAAAAGACATAGGCTGACAAAATGGATACAAAAACAGGATCAATCCTTCTGATGCATACAAGAAACATACCTCAACTTTAAAGACAGACACTACCTCAGAGTAAAAGGCTGGGAAAAGACTTTCCAGTAAAATGGATTTAAGAAGCAAGCTGGTGTAGCTATCCTAATATCCAGGAAAACAGACTTCAAACTAAAATCAATTGAAAGAGATCAGCAAGGACATTTCATACTTATCACAGGGAAAATCCACAAAGATAAAGTCTTAATTCTGAATATTTATGCCCCAAACACAAGAGCACCCACATACACCAAAGAAACATTACTAAAGGTTAAATTGCACATCAAGGCCCACTCATTAATAGTGGGAGATTTCAACACCCCCATTTACCACTGGGTGAATCTGCCAGATTGAAACTTAACAGAGAAATAAGGGACCTAACAGAAGTTATGACTCAAATGGACTTAATAGATGTATACAGAACATTTCACTGAAACACAAAAGAATATACCTTCTTCTCAGCACCCCATGGAACCTTCTCTAAAATCGACCATATGCTCAATCACAAAGCAAATCTCAATGGATAAAAAAAATTGAAATAGCCTCCTGTATCCTTTTGGACCACCATGGCTTAAAGTTTGATTTCAACAACAACAAAATTTACAGAAAGCTTCATGGAAAGTGGACAGTGCACAAATGAATCACCAATGAGTCAAGGAAGAAATAAAGAAAGAAATTAAGATTTCCTAGAATTCAATGAAAATGAAAGTACTTCATACCCAAACTTATGGAACACTATGGAAGCAGGGCTAGGAGGAAAATTCATAGCACTAAATGCCTACATAAAGACGATGGAGAAATCTAACACTCATGACTTAACAGCTCACCTGAAAGCTCTAAAACAAAAAGAAGCAAAACTCTTCCAGAAGGCATAGGTACTAGGAAATGATCAAATTGAGGGCTAAAATCAATGAAATAGAAACAGAGAAAAATAAAACAAAGAGTTGGTTCTTTGAAAAAAATCAACAAGATAGATAAACCCTTATCCAAATTAACCAAAAGGCAATGAGAGAGAGAGCATCCAAATTAACAAAATCAGAAATGAAAAGGGAGACATAACAGACAATGAGGAAATCCAGATAATCATCAAGTCATACTTCAAAAACCTGTATTCCATAAAATTGGGAAATTAAAAAAATGGACAGTTTTCTGAATAGGTACCACATACCGAAATTTAATCAACACCAGATAAACGATTTAAATACCCATAACTCCTAAGTAAATAGAAGCAGTTGTTAATATCAAATTCCCCTCAGGTGCCTGCCCTGAGATTTCTTCCAGAGTCCTGAGGAAGATGCTGTGCAGGCAGGGGTTACCAATCTCAAGGATATCAAATGAAACTAATTACATGAAACTGTTAGGTTCATTCACTTTATTCTTCTGAGACAAAATTCTATCTACACAGTTTCAATTCTGTTCTCATCCTTAGCTCCTCTCTGTCCCTTCTCCTCCTGTCCTCTCATAGTTCTAAGTTCTTTCTATTCCATTCTCCTCATTCTCTTCACTACTCTCTTCATCCTTGTTCCTTCCTCTCCTCTCCCTGCGACCCGTCCATACAGCTACCATCAGCAATACTCTGGCCCTCCTGCTTTCTGGTCAGGTGGGGTAAGTCTGCTCAGAGATAGGAACTATGCCTCATAGCTTGATGAACCTGGTATGTAAAAGCCCCTTTCTTCTAAGTAAGTTGCTTGAGGGTGCCACTTGGGCTGTGAGAGAAAGGGGGGTCTGAGCTAAATTTGCACAAGAGTCAAACCTAACATCTAACATCTGCCTGACCTAGGTGGTGTCTCCATATGGATATTTACCTGGTAGGTGCTCTGGAGAGCTTATTCTGTCTGCCATTTGTCCTTGGATTCTTTTGTCCAGAGCTGGCTCTGGCTTCATGTGCTTGCTAAAAAAATAATTGCAGAAGGCAAACATCTGAATTCTAATGCTATATAGAATAAGCAGAAAGCCTGGAAGCAGGAAGCCTTGCCTGTCTGAGTGTATCCAATACCTTAGTTGTATATGTATATGATCAATCCATACTGTTTAGAAGTTCGAAGTTCTTAGGAAAATAATCAACTGGGAAAACATAGTACACAAGAAAATCATTGCAGGAACTGGCATATGTATATATAATATTATTAGCATATATATAATTGAGCCTTGGCTTTTTCCTCTGAAAGAGCCCTGCTTCTTCTTCCAGGTATTAGCATTTGTTATAGTCAGCTGAATTCCTGCTTCATATTTCTGTGGCCCAGAGCATATTAAAAGTCTCCCAACCAAAAAAATCCAGAGCCAGAAAGTTTCAGCAGAGTTCCACCAGAATTTCAAAGAGCTACTATGAATACTCCTGAAATTGTTCTGAACAATAGAAACAGAAAGAACATTGACTAACTCTTTATGAAACTACAGTTACCCTAACATACAAACCACACAAGGACACAATGAAGAAAGAGAATTACAGGCCAAATTCACTCATGAACATTTATATAAAAATACTCAATAAAATACTGGCAAATTTAATCCAAAAACACATCAAAAAATCATCCACTATGATCAAGTAGGCTTCATCCCAGAGATGCAGAGATGGTTCAACATACAAAAATCTGTCAATGTAATCTACCACATAAACAAATGGAAAGAAAAAAACATGATCATCTCATTAGATTTTGAAATAGCCTCAACAAAATCCAACAGCCCTTCACATAAAGGTCTTGGTGAGATCAGGTAGAAAAGGAACATACTTAAACATAATAAAACAACACAAAGCAAGCCAACATCAAACTAAATGGACATAAACTCAAAGCAATTTCATTAAAATCAGAAAAAAGACAAGGTTGTCCACTCTCTCCAGGTCTATTCAATCTAGTACTCAAAGTTCTAGCTAGAGCAATAAGACAATAAAAGAAGATCAAGGGGATACAAATTGGAAAGGAAGAAGTCAAACTTTCGCTATTTCCAGATGATATGATAGTATATATAAGTGACCCCCAAAACTCTTCCAGGGAATTCCTACCACTGATAAACACCTTTAGTAATGTGGCAGGATACAAGATTAACTCGAATCAGTATCCCTCATATACACAAATGATAATCAGGCTGAGAAGGAATTAGAGAAACATCACCCTTTACAATAGCCAAAAATAACATAAAATATCTTGGGGTAACTCTAACCTAATAAATGAAAGACCTGTATGACAAAAACTTTAAGTCTTTGAAGAAAGGAATTGAAGAATATATCAGAAAATGGAAAGATCTCCTATGCTCTTGAGTAGGTAGGATCAACATAGTAAACATGGCAATCTTATCAAAAGCAAGCTAAAGGTTCAATGCAATCCCCATCAAAATTCCAAAGCAATTCTTCACAGACCTCAAAAGAACAATACCCAAATTCATATAAAAAACAGTATAGTCAAAGCAATCCTGTATAATAAAGGAACTTCTGGATACATCAAAATCCCTGACTTCAAGCTCTACTATAGAGCTATAGTAACAAAACAGCTTGTTATTGACATAAAAACTGACATGTGGACCAATGGAATCAAGTTGAAGATCCTTACATTAATCCACACAATTATGAATGCCTGATTTTTGACAAAGAATCCAAAACGATACAATGGAAAAAAGAAAGTATCTTCAACAAATGGTGCTGGCATAACTGGCTGTCAACATGTGTAGAAAAATTCAAATAGATCCATATCTATCCCCATGCACAAAACTCAAGTTCATATGGATCAAAGACTTCAACATAAATACAGCTACACTGAACCTGATAGAAGAGAAAGTAGGAAGTAGTCTTGAATGCATTAACATGGGAGACCACTTCCTAAATATAACACCCATAGCACAGACACTGAGAGAAATAATTAATAAATGGGACCTCCTGAAACTGAGAAGCTTCTGTAAGACAAAGGACACAGTAAATAAGACAAAACAATAGCCTACAGAATTGGAAGAGATTTTTACCAACCCCACATCTGATAGAGGGCTGATCTCCAAAATATATAAAGAACTCAAGAAACTAGACATCAAAATACCAAATAATCCAATTAAAAATGGGGTACAGATCTAATCAGAGAATTCTCAACAGAAAAATCTCAAATGGCCCAAAGACATGCAAGAAAGTGTTCAGCATCCTTAGCCATCAGGGAAATGCCAATCAAAATGACTCTGAGATATCATCTTATGCCTCTCAGAATGGCTAAGATCAAAAACACTGATGACCTCTTATGCAGGAGAGGATATAGAACAAGGGGAACACTTCTCCACTGCTGGTGGGAGTGCAATATTGTACAGTCATTTTGGAAATCAGTATGGCAGTATTTCAGAAAACTGGGAATCAAACTACCTCAAGACCCAGCAATACCACTCTTGGACATATACTCAAAAGATGCTCACCCATACCACAAGGACATTTGCTCAACTATATTCATGGCAGCACTATTCATAATAGCCAGAACTTGAAAACATCATAGTTGCCCCTCAACTGAAGAATGGATAGAGAAATTTTGGCACATTTACACAATGGAGTATTACGTAGTCGTAAAAAACAAACAAAACAAACAAACAAAAAACAAAACAAAACAAAAGAACAATGCCATCATGAAATTTGCAGCCAGTTGATGGAACTAGAAAAAAATTACTTTGAATCACATGACCCAGACCCAGAGAGACAAACATGGTATGTACTCACTTATAAGTGAATATTAGTGGCAAAGCAAAGGATAAACAGGTTACAAACCGCAGCTCCAGAGAAGCCGGTAAAGAGGAGGACCCTAAAAGGAACACACATGGATCATCCCAGGAAGGGTAAAGGATTAAGATGTCTTGGGTAAACTAGGAGCTGGGGAGTAGAAGGGAGGAGATGAGAGGAACATGAGGGTTCGAGATGGCCAACTTCGGGGAAGGACAGTGAGGGAGGGTAATGACAGAGATATCTTGACAGAGTGAGCCATTATGGGGTTAGGGAGAAATGCGGTGTTAAGGAAATCTCCAGGAATCCACAAGGATGTCCCCAGCTAAGACTCATAGCAATGGTGGAGAGGGTGCTTGAACTAGCCTTCCTCTGTACTCAGATCAGTGACAACCCTAATTTTCATCATGGAACCTATATCCAGTGTCAGATGGAAGCAGATATGAGACCCACAGCCAAGCACTTTGCCAAGCTCCTGGAATTCTGCTGAAAAGAGGGAGGAGAAATTATAGGAGCAAGGTGAGTCAAGATTATGATGGGAAAGACCACAGAGACGGTGGATCCAAGCTAGTGGGAATCCATGGATACTGAACTGACAGCTGGGGAGTTTGCATGGGACCACACTAGGCCCTCTGAATGAGGGTGAAAGTTGTGCAGCTTGATGTGTTTGTGGGTTCCCTAGTAATGGGACCAGGACTCATCCTGAGTGCATGAACTGACTTTTTTTAAAGCCTGTTCACTATGGTGCCATGCCTTACTCAGCCTTGATGCAGGGGAAGGGAGTTGAGTCTGCCCCAACTTGGTGAGACAGGCTGTGTTGAATACTCAAGGGAGGTCTTACCCACTACGAGTAGTGGATGGGAGTGGGATGGGGAGATGTGGGGGGAGAGGGAAAAGAGTAGGGAGGGGGAAAAGTGGATTTATAAAGAAAACAACAATTTTAAATTAATAGATAAACCTTTAAAAATCAAGAAGAACAACAAAAAGAAAATAAGATCCTCTTTCATGGGAATGTAGTTGTATTTGCTCTGCCCATGACCTTGGGCTATAGGAACAGTAGGAGGTGGTGCTTCTTGCCATTGTATGTGACCTCTTAAAAGGAAAAGGGGAAGTGTGATGAGCCCTTGTTCCCTGCTGCCTGGTTCCTAGTGTGATTGAACTGCCAGGTGGATTTGCCCTGGTCAGATCAGAGGAAGACTTCAGCTGTCTACTCTGTTCTGTATTCATGAGTGTATTTCCTCAATTTACCCTAATAAATTTCGCCAATACTCCTTAAACAGACTCCAAAGGATTTATTTCATTACCAGGGCCTATACTGCCTCCCTGACTCCTATCCCTGGGGACTCCAGGGTGTCATGTCAAAAAAAAATTGGAACCAATTGCTAACTGTGATGCATATCAGCATAACAAAATACATACTGGTTTCCAGGTTCTCTCAGCATCTGAAGTAGCTCTTTCAGAGTGCATGCTGGCATCCTGGTTCCTACCAGCTCTTCTCACAATGCTCCCTACCATAAAATTTTCATTCATGGGTTCTCTTCCTCCAGGTTCTCATTCATATATAGCCCTGCAATTTTGGTCTTGTGCCTTCTTGGCTGTCTTGTGGTCCTCTTGGTCCCCTCTCTCTTGACCCTTTCTCCTCTTTGTACTCCCTCTTCTGTCTCCTCTGTTTCTGTCATTGTCTCTCTGTTTCTCTCTCTCTATTCCCATCCCTCTCCTTTCATGGCCCAGTTCAGTAGTCTACCGACCACGTATAGTCTACTAATTTCTTTCCCTCCTCTAGACTCTTCCAGATGCCCATGGCTGTACTCTTCTTCCTTTCAACATTAAGAACCTTCTCCTCAACCATACCTTGGAGTGGTCATGCCCTTACTTTATACAAAGGGATTCTCATGGCAGACTCAGGTGTCCTCTTTCCTGGGGACCTTGTCCGACTCTGCTCTGACCCATTTCCACAACTTTGTATCAGCCATCCAATACCTGGAGACACTCTACTAGGTAATCCTCTGGCCACTTCAGCCTAGGAATCAGGGTGGTGGTGTGGGGGCGCAGGGTTGTGTCCCTGGGCCCAAAGCCTAGGGGCTGGAGTGTTTAGGTATGAGGAATAAAGACTTACCTCTTAGTCCAGTTGGGTGCTGGCAGGCTCTGTCTCAGGCAACAGTTGCAGCCCATACTCAGATATTTTAACATTACTTCATAAACATAAAAACTTCCAATTTTTTGGTGACTTTAATATGCCTAAATTCAAAATGTGCATATTGAGACTGATTATACAGACCACCAAAACTTAATGTGCAAATAAGTACTTTCTGTACATTGGAGTCATGCTTAAGTTTATGTTAAACACGTTGATGTGAGGAAACCAGAAACATCAAAGTCAAACTCTGCATGGTTGCATTTTAAGAAGACACTTCAAAAATATTTTTAGTTTGAAAGAAGAAACTAAAACATAAATGCTAAATATTTCAAAACAGTGAATCATATACTTCCAATCCTATGGAAAAGGTGTATCTATCTTTAAAAAATATGTTTAAAATTCTATAAAATATTTGCAATTTCTTATATACCCTGTGCTTTTACTAATGAAGATACGGTGTTGTGCATATGAAGCATTCATACTCTGTGAGAAACAAACACAAGTAAACACACGAGTTATAGAAGAGATGGAGTGCCTCTGTAGAGAGTAGCAGTTAGGAACATCTGGAAGAAATAACAAATAAAATGCTGATAACGGAGGAAATGATACGATAGGCACTAGAAAAATAATGAATTCAATAGATATTAATAAGATTTTTCAGAAAAAGCAAAATTGAAAAATCTACTTTGCAAATATACTGGATATTTTTAAAGAATGAAAATAAATAACAAATATATTGATAGTTATATCTTTTGAATTCATGATGACAGTCACAAATTGTAAGTGGGCAAGTATCACAAAATTATTTCATAACCAACTAAGACTAAAGCAAGAGTTTTATATCTATCTGTTAAAAAGATCTTTTCTCCTTGGAAATGACTAAACAGTTTCACAAAGGGAGTTTTTCCCAGCTTTCAAGAATCTAATAATTCTCATTCTCTCAAGTACAGTCACAGAATGAACACACAGGAGAATTCAATAAATCCTATGGAAATAGATAGAATTGTTTCTGATGACTGAGAACAACATTACAAGGAAGAAATTCAAAGCACGTACTCCTTATACTGAACTCACATGAAAAAGTCAGACAACATAATTCAGAAGGAGGAAATTCTATGATCATATTAGGTTTTTGTAGTTTATTTCAATAATTTTTGTCAATATAAATAAATACAAATTATCACGGAATTGAAAATATACTAAAGTATAACAATGAAATAGATAGATTGTTTACTTTATGTCCAACAAAGTAGATGAGCAATATCAATCTGGAATGGCTAATTGAGAGCATTTGGGGATTTTCACTATTGAGAAATGATTTACTTGAGTCTGAAAAGTCAAAGGAAATGTGGGCAAATGCCAGAGAGCTGGTGCAGAGAAATGGCTTGAAGTAAAAGGAGAACCTGAGCAGAGACCCACAACAACTTTTGTTCCTAGTAGATGTGGATCATTGTGTGACGTGTCCAGAAAGTCATTATGCAAACACAGAGCAGATCCACTGCATCCAGAAAGCAGTACCATGAAGACCCTTTGGGAAAGGCACTCACCTACTTGGCCTTGGGCTTCTCTGAACTAACAGGAGGTGTTCTTGGTGTCTTTGTGAAGTACCACCACACTCCCATTGTCAAGACCAACAATCTGGTTCTCACTTACATCCAGCTCATCACTCTGACCTTCTGTTTTCTCTGTCCATTGCTCTTCATTGGCCGTCCTAACACAGCCACCTGTATCCTGCAGCAGAGCACATAGATTTGTAGTTCTGTTCATGGTGGCTCTCTCCACAGTCTTGGCCAAACTATTACTGTGGTTCTGGATTTCAAGATAACTGTTGCAGGGAGACTAATAAGGTGAATAATGGTATCAAGAGCACCTAACTACATAATTCCCATCTGCACCATTATCCACCTTGTGCTCTGTGGAATTTGGCTGAGAACCTCTCCTCCATTTATTGAGTCAGATGCTTACTCTGAGCATGGACACATAATTATTATATGCAACAAGGGCTCCACTATTGCCTTCCATTCTTTCCTGGCATACCTCTGTGGATCTTATAGATTACTCCATGTTTTTCTTAATTACACAGAAGTCTTCAAGCCTGTTTAGCACAAATCCAATTGTCAGAGTTCATATAGCAATTTGAGATTTTATATTTGTTGGTTCTGTTTCCTGATGAAATTGATCTTTATTCTCTCATCTTCTATTGTTTTTACATAGTTCTCTAAACTAGAAAGCCTGTTTTCATAAAAATTTCATTGTTTCTCTCAATAAATATTAAAGAGAATATGAATGGGATGCGTATATATTCTTTACTCTCCCAAATTGCATAACTTTGCCTTTACAGCATCAAATGTTTTCATATGGATCCATGTGTTTTTGATGCCTTTGGTATGTTTCCTGGATTCATCATGCTTACATTTCATGTATGCTTTTGCTATGAAGGAAGGCACATTTTTAAAATGAATATGATTTTGACATGAAGGAATTACTCTGCCAAAAATACTGCATAATTAGCTGCATACTAGAATAGAATAGACCAATTCGTTTAATTATAACCCAAAGTCAGATATCAGTTAATAAGATATTTACCCAATTACATGAAGCTTCTGTTAAATCTGTAAAGATTGTGAAATGTCCTGCTGTAACCAGTTCTGTAGAATCTGTGTTCATGTCTATCTTTGACTATAGATATCAAAATGGCTTTTCTACTCACTCATTCACAATTTTTCAATTTTGATAAAATACTCTATATTCTTTATTGTGTAACACCTGCGTATTTATGAGTACTCATTTCTCCATATTTTATCAATATTGTTAAGAGATATGTAATTCTTTGGGAACAACATTTCTGACTCTTCTAATTTCTTGTGTAGTGTACATTTACATAAATATGTAAGACATTATGTGATGTGTGCCTTGTATCTTGACATTTGTCGAGTTTTTTTTGTAGTTTACAAGCTGTAAACTTTCAAGAATAAGGTAGAGGATAACTATGTCAATCACTACAGGTAAACTGAAAACAAGCCAGAGTCTGTCTTTGTGAATGGGCTCATCAGGGTGACTTATATAAATATGTTTTCGCATACAATAAGTTGTTATCATGGTTTGCCTTCCCTCATCTCCTCCCAGATCCTCCTTAAAGCCAACCAACCAACTCCCTGACCCCTTTTTCTCTCTCTTTAGGAAACAAACAGGAAAAACACCCAACCAGAACAAAATAAAACAACAACAAAACTAGGTAGTGTGTAGAACACATGGAAAGGTAGGCACACACACACAAACACACTTTTACACACACAGGTGTCTTGCCTGCAATATAAGCTAGTGCAACTGTGGCATAGATTTTGAGGGAGTAACCAGTCAACATCTGCTTTGACTTTAGGTCCACTCTATGGAAAACACACCTGACACTTTTGTGTGTGTGCCAAACACCTGAAAGTAAACGGAACAAGGGAGGAGGGTAAAACCAAATGCCACTGTTCTATTAAAAGGCCATAGCAATAAGATGACTCCTAATGACATTCTGCAATAGATCAGTGCCTTCCTCAACCACTGTCAGAGAAGCTTCCTCCTGCAGCAGATGAGAGCAAATAGAGAGACCCACAGTCGGACATTGTGCTGAGAAAGATAGACCTGGGAACTCTCAGCCCTGAATGTTATGTCTCCATCTAATCCCTCCCCTCAGGATGTAGGGATCACTGTGGTAGATGAGGCAGAAAGAGTGTTGGAGGGAGAAGGACTACAGGACACTAGAAGAACAAGGCCCTCTACATCAACAAGATAGGTACACAAGTGATCTCACAGAGACTGTGGCAACATGCACAGGGCCTGCACTGGTCTGTACCAGATGGGGTGAAAGTGGATGTGTTCACATTCCTCCATTCCTAACCCAGTAGCTGTTTCCAATTGCTAAGCAATTGCAAATGAAAGTCTAATTTTTTCCAAGAGAGTCTCACTAAGGGAAAAAAAGCTCCTTCTAAGTATAGGATGCAAAGCTAACACTAGATTGCCAACAGAAAAAATCTCAATAGTGTTGCCCAACTTCCCTTCTGGACCAGAGAGAGTTGGACAAGAGAACTTCCTTTTGGACAAGAGAGAGAGACTTCCTGAATCTGTCAGCTCTTTCTGAAACAAGTACACTGATAAGACCAAGAAGGAACCACAAGGAGATGGGCAGACGTCAAGGCAGAAGTACATACAACAAAATGAAGAGCAATACAGCATCATCAGAACCTAGCCCGCCTCCAACATCTAGACCTGAACACCAAAAATTGGAAGAAGCAGAAGAAAGTAGCCTTATAAGTAACTTCATGAAGAAGGTAGAGGCTTGTGTAGAGGAAAAGACAAGAAAATTGGAAGAACGCTGTAAACAACTAGAGGAAAGGGCAAACAAATTAGAAGAAAACAATAAAGCCCTCCAAGAAAACAATAAAGTCCTGGGAGAAAACAATAAAGTCCTGCAAGAAAACAATAAAGCACTGAAAGAAAATCATGAAAGAGTAATGAAACAAACAAAGGAAACAGTCCAAGAACTAAAAAGGGAAATTGAAAAAATAAAGAAGACACAAACAGAGGGAATGCTGGAAATAGAAAACCTGAGTAAAAGATCAGGAACTTCAGATGCAAGTATAACCAACAGAATGTAAGAGATGGAAGAGAGGATTTCTGGCACTGAAGATACAGTAGAAGAAATAGTTTCATCAGTTGAAGGAAACACTAAAGCCAACAAAGTCATGAACCAAAATGTCCAAGAAATTTGGGACACCATGAAAAGACCAAACCTACGAATTATAGGGATAGAAGAAGGTGAAGAATACCAACTCAAAGGCACAGAAAATATATTCAACAAAATTATAGAAGAAAACTTTCCCAACTTAAAGAAGGAAATGCCTATGAAGATACTAGAAGCCTATAGAACACCAAACAGACTAGACCCCCCAAAAAAGTCCCCTCGACACATAATAATTAAACAACTAAATGTACAGAATAAAGAAAGAATATTAAGAGCAGCCAAGGATAAAGGCCAAGTGACCTATAAAGGTAAACCCATCAGAATAACACCCGATTTCTCAATGGAGACTTTGAAAGCCAGAACGACCTGGACAGATGTAATGCAGACACTAAGAGACCATGGATGTCAGCCCAGACTAATATACACAGCAAAACTTTCAATCATCATAGACGGAAGGAACAAGACATTCGAAGACAAAGCCAGATTTAAACAATACCTATCCACAAACCCAGCCCTACAGAAAGCACTAGAAAGAAAATTCCAACCGAGGGAAGTCAGATACACACACGAAAACACAGGCAATAGATAAAGCCACAACAGTAAACCCCAAAGAAGAGAAGTACACACACACTACCACCAAAAATAACAGGGATGAAGAATCACTGGTCATTAATATCCCTTAATATCAATGGACTTAATTCACCTATAAAAAGACATAGACTTACAGAATGGATATGAAAGCAGGACCCATCTTTCTGCTGCATACAAGAAACACATCTCAAATTCAAAGACAGACACTACCTAAGAATAAAAGGCTGGGAAAAGACTTTCCAATCAAATGGTCTTAAGAAACAAGCAGGGGTAGCCATCCTGATATCCAACTAAATAGACTTCAAACTAAAATCAATCAAAAGAGATCAAGAAGGACATTACATCCTCACCACAGGAAAGATCCACCAAGATGATGTTTCAATTCTGAACATTTATGCCCCAAACACAAGGGCACCCACATATGTAAAAGTAACATTACTAAAGCTTAAACCACATATAAAACCCCACACATTAATAGTGGAAGATCTCAACACCCCACTTTCACCACTGGACAGATCTCCCAAATCGAAACTTAACAGAGAAATAAAGGACCTAACTGATGTCATGACCCAATTGGACATAATAGATATCTACAGAACATTCCATCCTAACAAGAAAAAATATACCTTCTTCTCAGCACCCCATGGAACTTTCTCTAAAATCGACCACATACTTGGCCACAAAGCAAATCTCAACAGATACAAAACAATTACAATAACCTACTGTGTTCTATCAGACCACCATGGTTTAAAGTTAAATTTCAACAACAACAAAAACTACAGAAAACCTACAATCTCATGGAAACTGAATAATGCTCAACTGAATCACCAATGGGTTAAGGAAGAAATAAAGAAAGAAATTAAAGACTTCCTAGAGATCAATGAAAATGAAGACACCACATACCCAAACTTATGGGACACTATGAAAGCAGTGTTAAGAGGGAAATTCATAGCACTAAATGCCCACATAAAGAAGTTGGAGAAATCCCACACTAGTGACTTAACAGCACATCTGAAAGCTCTAGAACAAGAAGAAGCAAAGTCTCCCAGGAAGAATAGACGCCAGGAAATTATCAAAGTGAGAGGTGAAATTAATAAATTAGAAACTAAGAGAATAATACAAAAAATTAATGAAACAAAGAGTTGGTTCTTTGAGAAAATCAACAAGATAGACAAGCCCTTATCCAAACTAACCAAAAGACACACAGAGAGAATCCAAATCAACAAAATCAGAAATGAAAAGGGGGACATAACAACAGACATTGAGGAAATCCAGAGAATTATAAGGTCATATTTCAAAAACCTCTACTCCACAAAACTGGAAAACCTAAAAGAAATGGACATTTTTCTGGATAGGTACCAGATACCTAAGTTAAATCAAGACCAGATAAACTACTTAAATAGTCCAATAACCCCTAAGGAAATAGAAACAGTCATTAAAAGTCTCCCAACCAAAAAAAGCCCAGGACCAGATGGTTTCAGCGCAGAATTCTACCAGATCTTCAAAGAAGAGTTAATACCAATACTCTCTAAATTGTTCCACATAATAGAAACAGAAGGAACATTACCAAACTCCTTCTATGAGGCTACAATTACCCTGATTCCTAAACCTAACAAGGATGTAACAAAGAAAGAGAAGTACAGACCGATCTCCCTCATGAACATTGATGCAAAAATACTCAATAAAATACTGGCAAACAGACTCCAAGAACACATCAGAACAATTATCCACCATGATCAAGTAGGCTTCATCCCAGGGATGCAAGGGTGGTTCAACATATGAAAGTCCATCAATGTAATACACCATATAAACAAACTCAAAGAAAAAAACCACATGATCATCTCACTAGATGCAGAAAAGGCATTTGACAAAATCCAACATCCCTTCATGATAAAAGTCTTGGAGCGATCAGGAATACAGGGGACATACCTAAACATAATAAAGGCAATATATAGCAAACCAACAGCCAACATCAAATTAAATGGAGAGAAAATCAAAGCAATTCCACTAAAATCAGGAACGAGGCAAGGCTGTCCACTCTCCCCATACTTATTCAATTAGTACTTGAAGTTCTAGCCAGAGCAATAAGACAACATAAGGAGATTAAGGGGATTCAAATTGGAAAGGAAGAAGTCAAGCTTTCCCTATTTACAGATGACATGATAGTATACTTGAGTGACCCCAAAGATTCCACCCAGGAACTGATAAAGCTTAGAAACACCTTCAGCAACATAGCAGGATACAAGATCAACTCAAAAAAATCGGTAGCCCTCCTATATACAATGGACAAAGAAGCTGAGAAGGCAATTAGAGATACATCACCCTTTACAATAGCCAAAAATGACATAAAATACCTTGGGGTAACACTAACCAAGCAAGTGAAGAACCTATATGACAAGAACTTTAAGTCCCTGAAAAAAGAAATTGAAGAAGATGTCAGAAAATGGAAAGATCTCCCATGCTCATGGATAGGCAGGGTTAACATAGTAAAAATGGCAATCTTACCAAAAGCAATTTACAGATTCAGTGCAATCCCCATCAAAATACCAACACAATTCTTCACAGACCTGGAAAGAATAATACTCAACTTCATATGGAAAAACAAAAAACCCAGGATAGCTAAAAGAAACCTGTACAATAAAACAACTTCTGGAGGCATCACAATCCCTGACTTCAAGCTCTACTATAGAGCTACAGTAATAAAAACAGCTTGGTATTGGCATAAAAACCAACATGTGGACCAATGGAATCGAATTGAAGACCCTGACATTAACCCACACACCTATGGACATATAATTTTTGACAAAGAAGCCAAAAGTGGACAATGGAAAAAAGAAAGCATCTTCAACAAATGGTGCTGGCATAACTGGATATCAACGTGTAGAAGGCTGCAAATAGATCCATATCTGTCACCGTGCACAAAACTTAAGTCCAAGTGGATCAAAGACCTCAACATAAATCCAGCTACTCTGAACCTGCTGGAGGGAAAGTAGGAAATAGTCTTGAACACATTGGCATAGGAGATCACTTCCTAAATATAACACCAGTAGCACAGACACTGAGACAAACAATCAATCAATGGAACCTCTTGAAACTGAGAAGCTTTTGTAGAGCAAAGGATACGGTCAACAAGGCAAAGTGACAGCCTACAGAATGGGAAAAGATCTTCACCAACCGCACATGTGACAGAGGACTGATATCCAGAATATATAAGGAACTCAAGAAATTAGACATCAAAACGACCAACAGTCCAATTGAGAAATGGGCTTTAGAACTAAACAGAGAATTCTCAACAGAGGAAACCCAAATGGCTGAAAGACATTTAAGGAATTGCTCAACATCCCTAATCATCAGGGAAATGCAAATCAAAGCAACTCTGAGATACCACCTTATGCCTGTCAGAGTGGCTAAGATCAAAAACACTGAAGACACTTTATGCTGGAGAGGATGTGGAACTAGGGGAACTCTCCTCCACTGCTGGTGGGAATGCAAGCTTGTACAACCACTTTGGAAATCAATATGGCGCTTTCTTAGAAAATTGGGAATCAATCTCCCCCAAGATCCAGCTATACCACTCCTGGGCATATACCCAAGAAATGCTCAATCATACCACAAGAGCACTTGCTCAGCTATGTTCATATCAGCATTGTTTGTAATAGCCAAAACCTGGAAACAACCTAGATGCCCTTCAACTGAAGAATGGATAAATAAATTGTGGCACATATACACAATGGAATACTACTCAGCAGAGAAAAACAATGACATCATACGGTTTGCAGGCAAATGGATGGATCTAGAAAAAATCATCCTGAGTGAGGTAACCCAGACTCAGAAAGACAAATATGGTATGTACTAACTCATAGGAAGATGCTAGATGTGGAACAAGGATGACTGGACTGCTACTCACATCACCAGTGAGGCTACCTGGAAAACGGGACCCCAAAAAAGACACAGAGAAATGGATGAGATCTACATGAACAACCTGGTCATGAGTGGGAAAAATGAAAGGCGACGGTCGAGGGAAAGAGAGTGGGAGATCCTAGCTGGATCAAGAAAAGAGAGGGAGAACAAGGAATAGGAGACCATGGTAAATGAAGACCACATGAGAAGGGGAGGAAGCAGAGAGCTAGGGAGGCCCTCGGAGATCCACAAAAATACCCCCGCAAAAGACTGCTGGCAATGGTCGAGAGACAGCAGGAACTGACCTACTCTGGTGATGGGATGGCCAGACACCCTGATAGTTGTGCCATAAACCCCATCAAGGACTGAGGAATCTGGATGCAGACATCCACGGCTGGGATGGAGCACTGGGAGTCTAATTAGTGAGAAAGAAGAGGGTTTATATGAGCGAGAATTGTTGAAGCCAAGGTTGGATAAAGCACAGGGACAAATAACCAAATGAATGGAAGCACAGGATCTATGAACCAAAGGCTGAGGGGCCCCCAACTAGATCAGGCCCCCTGAATGGGTGAGACAGTCATTTGGCTTGATCTGTTTGGGAGGCAGCTGTGCGTTGGTGCCCGGTCCTGGGCTCGTTGCATGAGATGGTTATTTGAATCCTGGGACTTATGCAGGGACACTTGGCTCGGTCTGGGAGGGGGGGAATGGACCTGCCTGGACTGAGTCTACCAGGTCGATCCCGGTCCTTGGGGGAGACCTTGATCTGGAGGAGGTGGGAATGGGGGGTCGTTTGGGGGGAGGGGGAGGGGGGCGAGAGGGGGAGAACAGGGGAATCTGTGGCTATTATGTTGAACTGAATGGTGTTATAAAATAAAAAAAACCCAAAAAACTCAATAGTGTCTTTGGAGCATCCTTCTGTTGTAATGTCCTGTAAGTCTTTTCATTTTTTCTCTTTTGTATTTTATTATGTATTTTGTGTATGTATTATGGCTCCTCTTTTAGTGTTTTTATGAGATTCCTGAGAGCGTGAACAAGTGGGTTTCTATGTGTATATCTGTTTTTTGTGTGATCTCTTGGGAAATTTTCCTCTTGTATGGTAGTTTTCTACTATTCTGATGTGCTAGTTTTTGTTTGATATACTGCTATATTATATTATATTATATTATATTATATTATATTATATTATATTTTATAAATTTTCTTTAGAAGCCTGATTGTTTTCTAGTGAGAGATAGAATGGAGTTAGATCTGAGCAGGAGGAGTGATGGGGAGGAACAAGGAGAAGAACAGAGTGGGGAAACTGTAATTAGAATATATCATGTAAGAAAAAAGATATTTTCCATAAATGAAAAGGAAAGATAAAAAAGATATAAAATATAATTGTAAACCATAATATCTAAGCAAATGTTGTATAAGCTAAATTTCGCAAAACAAAATATTAAAAGCCCCAAAACTTTCAAGATATCATTGGTTTCATTTTTTAATTTTGTTGTTTATTGAAAATAGATTTTTTCCATACACTATATTGTTATCAGGGTTTTCCTTCCCCCACTCCTCCCAGATCTCCTGCACCTTCCTATCCACCCCAAAATACATCTTTTCTCTTGCCTTCTCATTAAAAACACACAGACATGCAAAATAAATAAGTCAATAAAAATAATCCAGAATAGGAAACAAACAAATAGAAAATGTCATCATTCCCCACTGAGTTCATCTTGTGTTGCCATCTCCTGCTGCGCATATAGCCTGCCCTTCAGTGTCCTTTGTGTATCCTGTGAGACCTCATGGGAGAAACAAAATTTTCCTTTCATTTCCTGAGCAAGTTTAAGTTTCTGCAGTGATTAACTGAAAAAGAAGTAACAAAAAATTGGTCATAAGAGAAGAGGAAATTGTCTTTTTTGTTTGTTTTTTTGAGACAGGGTTTCTATGTGTAACAGCCCTGGCTGTGCTGGAACTTACTTTGTAGACCAGGCTGGTCTCAAACTCACTGAGATCCACCTGCTTCTGCCTCTTGAGTGCTGGGATTAAAGGCATGAGCCACCACTGCACAGGTGGAAATTCTTTAACATGAGCTTGTTCATGACATATTGTGTACAACACTAAACTTTGTCAGAAGATCAGAGAGACAAAGGAACAAGCCACTGCCAGGTCTTACCTCTAGGACTCCTCAACCTGAAAAGTCCTCAGCTGATAGGATTCAGGTTGAATGAGCTTCCTCAACCGAAAAGGCTACCACTGTTTGACTGTTTATTTCCTAGACTGAGTCAAACATATGTAGTCCAGGGTGGCTTTGAACTCACAGACATCCAGACAATCTCTGCCTTAGAAGTGCTAGGATTAAAGGTATGTGCCACCACTGTTTAGCATCTATGTTTAATCTAGTGGTTTATTCTGTTCTCTGACCTTCAGGTAAATTTTATTGGGGTGCACAATATATCACCACAGTTCTGAATTTTTGTCTAAAATAATAGCAGAAGGTTATAGCTAATATAAGAAAAACTATATACAATAAGTGTATATAATACATTAACAATGTCCAGTCCATTAACATTTGAAACTTCAGACAAAGAGCTCCATTATTTATCCTATTTTGGTGAGTCCAAAATGTTGTATCTAATTCACGTCCTATCCTAACTTTTATTACCAACTGAAAACGGTCTTTTGATGTCTTTCAGACTTGTACACTTTACACCTCTTTAGTGAGTTTCTTTTCTGCTTTTGTTAACATGGAAAAATTTAGCTATAACTATCTAGTCTTCAGAGCGCATGCTCTTTCTTTAATATGTAATAAATACTTCATGGTGGAAAACAAATCTGGACAGATTACCTCCCTAAAGATAGCTTTGACTCTAGATCAAAATTTATTAAAATAATTTAATTCTTATAGTAACAAGGACAAGTACTGTGGAGAGAGACATAAGGTACAGAAAGACATTTACACACTCAGACCCCACACTGTAACCTAAAACTTCTTTAAAACACACCTGTCCAGTTCTAGTATTCCAATGTTCTAACAGAATCCAAAAATACATATCAGCTCATATATATAAGGACTGTGTTGACTTCTGGACAAATAGTTGCTCATCATTTTTATCATTTACTTCTCTGTTCTCTGTGAGAAAAATTACCTGAAATGAAAAATGTAATGGCAGGTAGGCTTTAAGCTTCCTTGTTTTTAAGAGATATCATCAGTATTAAAGAGCAGACATAGTAGGATTCAGGAGAGCTGTAGGTGCTGAGATTTGAGTGTATCAACTCTTTACAGAGCAGAGTACAAGGAACCTGAACTGGAGGCCAGAACCTGAGGTAGGTAGAACCCTCAAAAGTCTGTGAATAATGACCTACTTTCACCATAGAGGCCCAAACTCTTCAAAATCCTACAATCTCCTCGTATAACCAGAACCTCAGTATCACAATCAACTGAATTAGAGAAAGAACAGCAACCATAAATAAAAATATCCTCAAGTTCAGACACACACCCAACATCTAAGTGTAGTATTGAGATGATATGGTCCACAATGCACCATCCCTTAACATGTGGTCTGCTTGCTATATAACACACAATGCCTCTGTGTGGGTTCAGCTCCACACCATGCATATGGCTTTCCTCAGCAAAAGACGTCCCAGATGCAATATCCTCTGAGGCCCTCCCTCCTCACAGGACTCTGGGCATGCCTCACAACCTTGGTCAGTTAAGTCGGAAACCGTGATGCACACTTCCTTAGGCCCCTCAAGTTTGCAACTCTTTACTTCCTGCAACACAGAACCATTTTTAAAATTCTAGTATGCCCTGCCACCATCTTAAACTGTACCCTGATGCCTTGGGTTATAGTTACAGTAGTCTCTCTGTGAAAATCCATGGGAATATGTCTGTATTTGATCACTCTCTAGCAGGGATCCATCTCATTAGCCTTTTCAGTCAAATACATTCCAAAGGAATGACATATCCTCATTTATAGTCTTCTATGGGTGCTCTTTTAAACCGAAGGGACCCCAAATATTATCACTGTGCACAGCTTAAGTTTTCTGTTTAGTATTATACATCTCTTTGTCAATTCCAGGAGCTTTGTCATAAACTTCCTACAGCTTTAAATCACCAGGTTTGACCCAAGATCATGGAATTACTTATTTCTTGTTATTATTTCTTTTGAGATTTGCACTCAGTCCCTTCCCCTCAGTTACCTTATCTAACACCTGTCTGTATCCATTAAACTTTCTGTCCTAGTTTTCAACCATCGAGTAAAATGAGTCCTATCCACATATATGTTTGGACTGCATTCCACTGGAACATAGTGGAGTAACCCAGGGTATAACTATAGATGAAATTTCATATTACTTCTCCCCATGCATGTGTCAAATGCCAATTACTACTCTGCTAGTGGTAGGTCTTCATGGCTACCTCCAATCTCAATGCAGGTATGTGGTCCCCCCATGTGCTTGCACTAGGCTTGTGCATGCTGTCACACTTAATGTGAGTTCATGACTCAGCTGCCTTGTTGTGTACTAAGGACACTGTTTCCTAGAAGTAATCAACACTGTCTGTCCCTTAGAATCTTTCTACTCCTTCACAGTGATCCATGAACTTGTGAGGAGGCGATACGATGTAAATGTCCCTACGGCTGATCATTATCTACTCGTATTCCATGGACCTTGGCCAATAGCTTGTCTCAGTGTTAGACACCACCTGCTCTGAATACAAGCATCTTTTTGCATTACTTAACTTTGACATCACTATTTTCACAGTTTGGAATATAACACCTGTTTGATTTAAAATTAAATACTTCATTGTGTGTAATATCACAATGTAAAAAGAAATTTGGAACTCAGCAGCCTAAAGACAATGGGTAATAATGCTGGACTCACATTTATAATCTTAAAAAATAAAAATTATAAAGCCAAGAAGTCTCAGTGTGGATAGAAGTTTAGACAGTATTTACATGGTACAAGATGAGTATAAAGGTTCAGGGTAACCAAGGGGGAGTTCATTCTTTGGCATGCAAGAAAGGAAGAGCACTGGAATCCACAAAGGAGTCAGGACCCATATAAAGAGGAAACCAGAAAGGCAATGTGGAGAAAGAAAGGGAACAGTCCACTCTTCCCACATGGAGACCAGGTGATAGTAGATGGGAGGACCCACAGAGGATAAGGCATCTGGACAAAGAGCCCTGCTTCTGAAAGACTGGCATTCCATTTCAAATGAGAGACATGTGGTGTTGGTATGTGTCAACCTAGTGGAGAAATTTCCTGTGACAGTCTTCAAGGCAGACTAGATTTGTGAACACAGGGGCTCCATATATTCACAATTCATAGAGCACTATTATCAGGGGCCCACTGGACAGTTTATGGAAGAATCAAATACCAAGGAGCCTGGGGATCACACTGACCGAGTTTGTGTGTGTCAGGTGGTCCAATAGACAGGCATGAATATTGGCCTGTTCAGATGCAGATACTCTGACTAAAGTCAAGAAGAAAGAACCACAGATGACTGTATCTGTCAGGGCACCTAAAATGTAACTTGACACTTCTAACTAGAGACACATGTTTGAGATTGCATTAGTGCTACTTGGATAGGTCAAGGAAATGTCAGAAGAATATTGAGATGACAAATGCCATATAACCAACAGGACAACTCTGCTGATGTCCATGCCATTATTTCTTCCCATTTGGTTGATTTGTGTTTTTATATCTGAAGTTAAATAAACCATGCCTCCTGTAAGTAGATCTTTGCCAACTATTAGATCATAACCACATTGACAAACTGACACAAGAATGTGAGAGAAAAAATTAAAAATCACTATGGATTTTGCCAAGCCTTGATTGGACCATTGCATGTGACATCACATGGAGTCCAAGTGATGTAAGCTAGATATCAGTCAATAAAAGGGTGCCATCTAGGGCTGGGTTTTGTCTTTGTACTTCGAAGAAGCAGTTGGTTGGTGGGAGAGCAGTTGGATTCAGTTGCTTCTAAATTTGGACTTCTCAAAACCTGCCGGATCTCAACTTAGTGAGTATATTTCCCAGGCTTTCAGTTTGGGTTTTTGTATCTATTGGTATCTATTCATTGCTTTATTTACATCTTTGGTTTGGGTTTTGATTTGTGCCTGTAAATGCTTTTTCCTTATTTCACCTCATTTTCCTTTTATCAATTTCTTTATTTGTCATTTTTGCCTTTGTTCTTGTGGAATTCACACATATAGTGGTATAGATTATCTCTATAGCATGAGGAATTTGATCATGACTTCCCATATCTGACTATTTTGCAGTTTGATCATATTTACATGCTCTATTTCACTTACCCACACATTGAATGTGACAAGTACTTCCAAATGATCTAAGGTTCTTCTCTCTGCTTGTTCAGAATCCCTAGGAAACAAAATGTGACACTGGTGTTTGTGGAGCTGGAACATTTGAAGTAACACTTTCTCTAGTTCCAAATATTTTCCTGAAAAAGGCATTTCATTCCTTTGATGTCTGATTATAGGTCTTACCTCAGTGTTGTGTGTGTGTTCTGCTTTGTGTCCATTTGTATGTGTGGATGAATCCTAATGTTCCTGGGTGATCGTGAAGTATGGTCTTAATGTGTTGTTGAATTTGGTGTGAGCTATCTCTCATTAAGGATTTTTATAATCTGTTAGTCCAGGATATTGCCTGACACTGGCCCCCTTTTAAGTTTTATTTACTTGGTGTGAGAATAAGGGTAATGCATCTTTGATGAGAAAAAATTTGAAAATGTTCTTTCCCTTAGACTTATAGGATACTGAAATATCTGGAGAACATTGCTGTTTTATGTTGAGATGATAGAATTCATCAGTGAATTTTCCTGGTCACTGTATGAGTCTTTCTTGATACTCAGTACTTTCAGAGTGTTTGTCTAGTTTTATTTCCTAGACTTTAACTTTCCCTTTGACATTTTATTTCCCTCCTTTTTGGATGTATTTTATTATCAGGGGAAGGAGGGAATGCCCAGAGCTTACAGGACAGTGATGCATGGACAGATCTTCCTTTCAGACAAAAGGTCATTAGTAAAGATGGTCTGGACACTCTGTGGGTGTCTGAAGGAGTTTTCTTCCCACCAGACAAGTGTGTCTCCATTAACTTCGTGTCTGAGGGGAAAGGAGTTGCTTCAATATCAAGAAGCAGGCTTGGTTAATATGAGACCTATGCGACATGACAGAGCATGGGATCTGGAATTTAGGCTACTTGAAGAGCTCATTGATTATATTCACAGGGTGGGTGGGAGGGATATGTTCAATGTGTGACTGTGTGACAGCAATGAATTTGTCTTGGCTTCTGGGAAAGTAACAGGAGTGGGGTTGGGAAGGATAGCAGCCCTCTCTGCTAAGGGCATTTCCTTGGGAACAAGAACGTGAATGGAAAAAAGATTAATAATTTTTTTTTTGGTTTTTCAAGACAGGGTTTCTCTGTGTAGCTTTGCGCCTTTCCTGGAACTCACTTGGTAGCCCAGGCTGGCCTCAAACTCACAAAGATCCGCCTGCCTCTGCCTCCCGAGTGCTGGGATTAAAGGCGTGCGCCACCACCGCCCGGCAAATATTAATAATTTAACAGAAAATAATTTTAAAAAATCACTGTGGTTTTTTTCTGAACCTTGATTGGTCCATAGTATGTGACATCACACGGAATCCTTGTGATGTATGCTAGATACTAGCCAATGAAAAGGCACTGCCTGAGGCTGGGTTTTGTCTGTACTTCAGAAAATCTGTTAGTTGGTGGGAGAGCAGTTGGACTCTGTTGTTTCCCATATACTTGACCTTTTCCCTGACTTGTTGGATCTGGACATAGTGAATTTGATTCCCAAGTTCTCAGTTTGGGATTTTGTCAATTGTATTTAGTTATTTCTTTATTTACATTATTGGTTTGGGTAGTATTTTTTTTTCTGTAATTCCTTTTTCTTCATCTCAACTTATTTTCCTTCTGTCACCTTCTTTTCTTTGTCATTTTTGGCAGTGTTCTTGTGTATTTTACAAATTTATTGTTATATATTAAATGCATAGGATGAGGAATTTGATCATGACTGATATCTGGCTGTTTTCTACTTTGATCATATTAATCTGCTACATTTTACTTTCCGACCCATTGAATTGGACAAGTACTTTGTCAAAGGGTCAAGTCCCATTGAATTCTACCCCTTATACAAAGGCTATCCCCCTGCCTGCTCATGACCTGCAGTGAACAAAATGTGACACTTGTGTTTGTGGAACTGGCATGTTTGTAGTAACACTTTCACTAATTCCAAGTTTTTCCTGAGTTAGGCATTCCATTCCACTGATGTCTGATTTAGGACTTACCTCAGTGTGGTATGTATGCTATGCCCTTTGGCAATTTGTGTCTATGTACGAATCTTGAGTGTTCCTGGTTAAAGACGTCTTGATCATGAAGTCTGGTCTTATTAATGTGGTGTTGAATTTGAGGTGAGTTATCAATTATTCTCATTCAGGTTTTTTCCAATCTGTCAGTCAAGGATATTGGCTGATACTAGGATCTTTTTGAAATGTCTTATATGGTTTGGAAATTGGGGTAATATTTCTTTCATGAAATGTGCTTGAAAGTGTGCCTTCCCTCCATTTTATGGACTACTGAAATACTGCGGATCATTGCTGCTAGTTGTTGAGATTGGACAAGTTGATTTCCAGTTTGTTAGTTTTGGGTCCAGGGATTTATATTTGCTGCTTCATATTTATATTTATGTTTTCAGTTTTCTTTATATTTATTCTTCTTTCATATACTACATCCTGACTGCATCCTCCCCTCCCTCTACTCCTCCCAGTTGCCTCTCACCTCCTCTCTCCACAAGATCCACTGCTCTTCAGTTTTCCTTGAGAAAAGAGCAGGCCCCAAGGGATAGCAACTAAACATGGGATCACGAGATTCAATTAGATTATATTTAAATTTTGGTTTTTTCTCTTTTTTTAATGTGTAAATACTTTTGAAGAAACATTTAATTTTTTATTCTTTGAGAATTTCATTTTATTTTTATTATTATAAATTTTTCTTTTCATTTTACATACCAACCACAGATTTCCCCGTCCTCCCTCCTCCCACCCCCGAGCCTTCCTCCCAACCCACCCCTCATTCCTAGCTCCAAGGCAAGGTCTCCCATGGGGAGTCAGCAGAGCCTGGTGCATTCACATGATGCAGGTCCAAGCCCCTCTCCCTGCACTAAGTCTGTACAAGGTGTCCCACCATAGCCACTGAGTTCCAAAAAGCCTGCTTATGCACCAGGCATGGATCCCAATCCCACTGCCTGGGGGCCCCCTAGCCAGTTCAAGCTAAACAACAGTCTTGCCTATCCAGAGGGCTTAGTCCAGTCCCATGGTGGCCCCTCAGCTATTGGTCCACAACTAGTTTGGTTAGTTGTTTCTGTACTTTTTTCCATCATGATCTCAATGTCCCTTGCTCATAGAATCCCTCCTCTCTCTCATTGATTGGACTCCTGGAGCTTGGCCTGGCCTTGGTTGTGGAAATCTGCATCTGCTTCCATCAGTTACTGCATGGAGGCTCTATGATGACAGTTAGACTATTCACTGTTCTGATTACTGGAGTAGGACAGTTCAGGCACCCTCTTGACTATTGCTAATAGTCTAAGGTGGGGTCATCCTTGTGGATTCCTGAGAACTTCTCTAGCACTCTGTTTTTCTCTATTCCAATGATGTCTTCTTTTATTATGTTATCTCTTTCCTTGCTCTCCCACTCTGTCCTTTCTCCAGCTCAACCCCCACCCCATTCCCTTATGTTCTCATCCTCCATTCTTTGTCCTCCATTACCCCACCTCACCCCCAGTTTGCTCATGTAGATCTCATCTATTTCTCCTTCGTTGGGCTATCTATGCATCTCTCTTGGCATCTTCATTGTTAGCTAGCTTCTCTGGAGCTGTGGGTTTTAATTTGGTTAAATTTGCTTTGCATCTAGTATCCACTTGTGAGTGAATACATACCATGTTTATCATTCTGAGTATGAGTTATCTCGGGATAATTTTTATATACATTCTCATAAACAATTGCATGACACATTTCCATACATGCCTATACTGTACTTTGATCATGTTCCTCTGCACTATGTCAGTCCCCCACCATATCTTTGTGACTGATACTGTGACTTTACACAAGCCTAGCCCTCTCCTTCCTGTGACCAGGAGAAACAAAGTAGATCCTGTTTCTGTTTGTGGACCTGCCTTGTCTCCTAAAAACGATATCTAGTTTAGCTACTTTCCTTATAACACAACAGTTCTCTAATCACTGTGCTGAGTGTGGATTCTTCCCACAGTCTTTTTATGTGCTATGCTGTTGTTCCATTTGTTACAAATGTTACTTCTGTGATTCTGACCATGAACAAAGGGCTCTTTAGTGTGTTGCGGAGATGGAGGTGAAGTATGAGGGACTCTCATGAATGATCTTCACATCTATGTTCATCAAGGAAAGGAGCTCACACTTGCTCCATTTGTTGAGCTTACTTGGTGGTGGGATCAGGCTAACACTGGCACAGGGATGAGTTTGGATGTGTTCCTTTGCTTTTTCTTTCTTGAAGTATTTTCTATAACCCTCGTGTTCATTCTTCTGCAAAGCTTTGAATGATTCAGGGAATCCATGAGATCTGGGCTCTGCCTTGTTTGGAGCTGATTTTGTTGCCAATCTGCACTGGTGTTTTTGACTTATGTGTTTAAGTGTTTTTATTTTATTTTAACTCAATATTCACACATGTGTAAGAATTCCTTTCATATTTTATAATTTTCTGGAGTATAAATACTGTAACATCCTAAAGACCATCTGGACTGTAGTTGTATCAGCTACAACATCAAATTTTTTATGGTGTTATTTTTATCTGATCTCTCTTTGTTTGCATTGTGGCACATCTGTGAACAGAGCAGATCATTCTTTCCAGATTCTCAGGATTTTCCTTTGCATACCTAATTTACTTATACCAACTCTGATCTTTGCTATGATTTCGCATCCACTGCCTTAGGTTTGGGTTCCTCTAGTATTTTTATATCCTTGAAGAGCATCATTAGATTGTTTGGGATATCTCAATTTCATAACAGAGAATCCAAAGTTATGTCCTCCCCTTCTAAAAGTGCATTAATCTTTTTCTTTTAGCATTGTGTGGGTCTGAAATTGCTCACAAGATAAAGTGGTTGAAATTGAGCAGAACACCATGGGCAGCCACATGGAAGAGGACATTCTTGAAAACGATTTCAGGATGTTATCATCTCTAGGGTGTGGTTCATTCGGGGAGGTGAAGCTGGCCTGCCACCTTCCCACACATACACGAGTGGCTGTCAAGGTCCTTGAGAAAAACACCAACAGTGTGGCTGACATCAGCACTAAAGTGAACATCCTTCAGGCTTTAGAACACAGGAACATCGTTCGATTTTTTGACATGATCGACACACTGTCAACCACTTATCTGATTATGGAGTATGTGGCAGGAGAAGATCTGGAGAGCTGCCTCCAGGCACTGGGCTGTCTAAAGGAGGAGGAGGCTAGAGGGATTTTCCGGCAGGTGGTGTCAGCGGTTCACTTCCTCCACCAGAGACACATCGCACACCGTGATATCAAATTAGAAAACATCCTAGTCGATGCAGCAGGAAATGCAAAGTTTTGTGACTTTAGTATGGCAATTGAAATCACAGAGGGGCAGATGTTGGAGGAGATCTGTGGCTCCTTGCTCTATTGGGCCCCAGAGATCTTGGCAAGAAAGCCCTATGATGGACTGGCAGGTGATATGTGGAGCTTGGGTATCGTCCTGTATGTCCTGGTCACAGGGCACTTTCCATACATGGAAGAAACCCTTGAAGGTATGCACAGGCTCATCACCACCACAATGTGTCCCATTCCCTACCATCTGTCAAAACCCTGTTATTTCATCATTGCCCAACTACTCATGGTCCCTATCTGGTACCGATTCACAATCTGTCAGCTTGTGGGAAGAGCATGACTGGGCCCAATTCAAGAACATGTACTGCCTGCCACCAAAGAAATCCTGCCCAGGGTGGTGGAGACCATGTGCACCATAGGCTATACCTGTGAGGAAATTGTTTCATCCCTAACTCACAGGCGAGAAGATAATCATGTGACAGCTACATGCAACATTCTCAGATACCAGCTGAGTGGTGGGGACAGCCATCAGCAAGATCAGATGCCCTGGTTAACCAGCAGCCCTGCAGGTCCTGTTCACCTCCCTCTTCCCTTGACCGGAGAGCCAGCGAACCAGCGTTCACAACCAGTACACAAGCTGGGAAGAGTCACCTTAAGGTGGATGGTGTGGAAGAAAGAGGCAAAAGAGGCAGAAGCTACACCATGCACCACAGATCCTCCTTCCTGGAGGCGATGCCCGGTTCAGACAACACAGTCCCAGAAAGAGAAGCTCTTATGGCTGATGTCATCAATACTGCTACAGAGGACATTGCAGTCAACAGGAATTCTGTTGACCACCTGTCTGGCAATCTCTCCTGTCCTGAATCAGTCTTGGATGTAACACCCACAGGATTTCTAAACCTGGGCTTCTCTGAAGAAGATTCTTCCCAGGAGCCAGACATTCCCAGTGACCAGCCCCAGGTGGCACCCATGACAGCTGGATCCAGGCCATTGAGGGTCTGGAAACTGGTGAGGAAGCAAATTTCCCATGCACTGAGAGCACTGTGCAGCTGCTGCTGCTGCTGCTGCCTGCCCACACAAAGGTGAGCCCTGAACCCTTGCATCAGGGTCTTTAAGGAAAGAGAGGACAGTGGAGGCCCATTGGTTGGGCCACACAGATGAGTTCCTACATTTTCCTTTCAATATGCGTTTTCTTTTCTTTTTTTTTTTTTTTTTTTTTTTTGGTTTTTCGAGACAGGGTTTCTCTGTGTAGTTTTGCGCCTTTCCTGGAGCTCACTTGGTAGCCCAGGCTGGCCTCGAACTCACAGCGATCCTCCTGGCTCTGCCTCCCGAGTGCTGGGATTAAAGGCGTGCGCCACCACCGCCCGGCGCGTTTTCAATATCCTTTTTAAATGAAAAGTTGCACCCACTCAGGGGGCACAGAACTGCAGATATGTGGGACATTAGATGGCACATTGCACAGCTTCCTGTTCATGTACAGTCCTGGAAGGTTGAGGCAAAAGCAGATATCATAGCATGGGGACCACAGGGTGGGAAGGAAGGGAGGAGACTTTGGGTAAAGGGGGAAAGGGTCAGAATGGAGGAATCAGGAAGAGAAATATAGCACAGAAATTTATCTGCCAAAGTCACCAATAGAGGTGCTTTCATGTTTCTTTCTGCTTTCAAGTGTGGAAACTGAAATGGCCCAATAGAATTCCAGAACTGGTGAGGAGTGACTGCCACAGAAGTGAGCCAGAACTGATCTCCAGAGTGCCAGCTCTCTCCATCCTAGGACAACAGTCTCCTGCCTGCATTCATCCTCCAGCTATTGGGTCTGAGCTGCCACTTTGCATCTCTTTTAGCTTAATCCAGGTTCAGAACTCTTGTGGGACAATTGGGGGTCATAAAGCACATGGACCCCAGGACCCTCTACCTTCCTAGTTTTGGTTGTGCTTGTAGGACCACTCACACTGCATGGAAAACAGCAGCCTCTACCACCAGGAATGACTTTATACCAATCTAGGCTGCTCATCATCTTGGTCATTTTAACCCTCCAACTTACTCTGTAGACTGCCTTATGGACAAAACAGCAAGACCTGTGTAAGTCCTCTGGAGAATGGAGGTGGGTGAAGGAGACAAAGAGGACTAATTGGCAAACAATTTTGAGACAGGAATAGGGGACATGAGAGGTGGTGTAGAATAAGGAGTAGAGTCTGTTCTGAGGAACTTCGGGTCAACAAAGTTACATGAAAGAGATGTGTGTATTTTTACCTGTGACAGAGGCCATGCACAGTCTACAGCAGGAACAAACCTCCCCTGAACTGCAGACTGGGAGGGAGCTAGAAATAGCCAGCAATGAGGAGGAGAGGGCCTGCTCTGATGGTTCCTAGCATGTGTCAAGACACACAAGTAGGATGCTGTCTTGCAAATAACATCCTGTTCTCTCCTACAGATCTGGGGTGTAGCAGGAGAAAGATGCAGCACTATTGGTCAGTGGAGTCCAATCCTCCTCAGTGCTGAGTAAGTCCTGTCTGTTGAAGTCACAAGGAGAGACACTTTCTTTATTCTTTTGGGTTTTATTTGGGGAAAGTGAAATGGTCTACTTGAACTACAGTCTTGGTGTGGTGTAGTGCAACAGGAAGGCTCCAGGCTGGAAATCTGTGTCCTGTGTGATGATATGTTAGGGCTACAGGTTCCAGTATCCATCCTCCAGGTAGAGGGTCTCAGCTGCCATCTTCCCCATCCTTCACCTCACTGCTGCCCCTGCACTGTTGTTGAGCATCCCTAAGAGTCACATGTAGCATTGACCCAATGAATGTCTACATCCTTCATGGTTCCTGTGGGACCAGGGTTCCATGGTATCAAAAAGGGCTGCCTCTGTCAACAGGACAGACTTGCACACAGATCTCAGGCTTCCCTCTTCTTTGATTCATTCATCACCTCCAACTGCTTTCTGACTGTCTTCAGAAGAACTGCAGGAACTGTAAATCCACTGGGAGATGGGAGAATGGAGATAAGGGGGAGGAACAGGGGAAAGGAGGCGGAGAGGATCAAGAGGGAATGAGAGAACCTGTAGAGAGGGTAGAGTCTGTCCAGAGGAGCTTACCTGAAATGAGTCAGGAGAAAAGGATGTTTTTCTGGGTCAAGGGTCTTGAAGAAGTGAGACCAGGAACAAATGTCTCAAACAGAGTGGGGTGTGCCCTTGGGTTTATTGCCAGCCATGAGGAGGAAAGACCCTGCTCTGATGGTTCCTGGCATACGTCAAGGTAGAGAACTATGAGGCTGCTTTGAAAAGGAATTCCCATTCTGGGCTACTGAAGAAGGGTCTGGCAGCAGAGAAGGGTGGCTCCATCATGCAGTGGAGTCCTCTGCTGCTCCTGTCTGACATGTCCTTTGGCAGATCTGATGATGTCTATGTCTTTGTCTCTATAGCCCCCTTCATCCAGGATTCCCTTGCCGTCTCCCACCTCCTGATCCAAGAATCTTGCATCATTTTCCAATCTCTTGGAGGGATTTATAACTGACATTTGACCTTACATTAACTTTGTTCTGCTCCAATGTGGGAAGGTAACTAGGCCTCGCCAGGCCTGATACTGGGTATTGCCTTTACAAGACCAGAACATGGGACTTCTTTATGATCAATGCTTCACCATTGGGGTCAGACTTACAAGGAAACCTTGATCATCATGGATCTCTTGATGACAGGCCCTGGTGCAGTGTGAAGCATTGGTTGAGTGTAGTGTCTGAACTGTTTTCCAGGACACCTTCCAGGTAGGGAGCAGCTCACTGAGTTGGCCAGGGGAAATGAAGTCAACAGGGACTACAGGGTACTAATCTGTGTGAATCATGCCCCTGAAGGTACAGTTGAGTACAGTAAGTATCTGTTTGTGGTAGAAGACAAATCTCTGAAGCCTGGTCTTGATGTGGTGAAAAGGATCCCATGAAATAGCATGTGCCAGCATCCCTGACACAAAGGGAAAGTTATCATTGACTTGCTCAACTGAAGAGCAATGGGAGACTGAGAGACTGCAGAGGTTGACAAGGGAGGAACCAGCTTCTCTGCTGTAGTTGGCCTCCAGTTCCACTCAGACCATCTGACCCTGGGCTGTTAGCAAACACTGATGCAAACTAGAGTCTGTGGCCCGAACTTCTTCCCAGTGGATGATGGCCAGCTTGTGCTGTCACTGACTTCTAGAACCCTGACCATCTGGAGAGTTCCAAGTGCAGAGAACAAGATCAGTCAGTTTGTTCAGGAAGAGAGAGAAATTTTCAATTTGTGGGTATCACCTGGTGTCAGACTGTGTTTCTGCTGCATATCAATGAAAGCAGGGCTGAGAAATGGTTCACGATTCTGTTGAATTCTAGAAATGAGATAGGAAAATTTCCTAAATCCTCATTTTATATTTTACTTTTTTTGAGACTGGATCTCATTATATAGCCCTTACTATCCCAACACTCTTTGTGTAGAACACAAGCTCTCAACCTCAGAGAGATTGACCCCTTTCTCTGCCTCCTGAGTGCTGGGGTTACAGATGTGGACTGCCATGCCTGGCTTCAAGTACTGTATGTATAGCATCAATGGTAAATTTCTCAAACATGTGAGGGAAAGGAGACACGTTCTGTGCTTCTTTCATCCTAACAGGTTCAGGGATTGAACTGAAGGTAATGTCATCCAGGATGGACTACAAACAGCAGCAAAGTCCAAATCTAACCTTCAGAATAGAAGTCTATGTCCACCAGTGAACAGATACCTGGAGGTGAGAACTGCTGTCATGAATTCTTCTGGGGACCCCAGTCAGTGGGCTGGAGGAGGTATGCACTAGCTGATACATCCTTGTAAACAAGGCACAGAGCATGCAAAGGATACTCTCTAATCCTTTTTCACAGTATCTCCACCTGCAGTCCAGTCACAAATCCCATGACCTCACCCTGACCAATCAGGAGAGTCCAGATTGGCTACCTGGTCTGATGGATTGAGTTCTTTCCATTTGAGCCCTGTGATCACAGCTGAGGACTCAAGGTGGGTCACTGAGACAGCTGGTGCCTGTCTTGGGATGTTGGAGGCAGGGCTTTCACTTTAAGGACACAAGTGGCAGAGGCAGTACATGAACCCACATATTCTAAATAGGAGCTTCCAGTTCTACTCATCTGACACCCAGATTCTGTCTGCTTGTCTGCTGACTTCCATGGATACTCTTGCTCATGGGTCCCACAGCATTTTTGTTACTTGTCAAAACCACTTTGGGTTGGTTTTAGGACACTGAACCTTGTTCATACTCCCTGGTTAATGGAGAGCCCAGGACTGTAGATTTCTGGATTCTGAACCAACTAGGACTAGACAGTGTGTGATTAGCACACTGTGATAGCAGAGGTGATCAGCCCCTTCCAAGAACATTGTGGACAATCTCAGGAACACCACTGTCCTATTCCATGTCCTGAGCGTTCTGTTGTTCATGTTCTGACCCTTATGACCTGCACATTTTGCATAGGAAAGAAAACAGCGATCCTTGTCTTTTGGGACAAGCTTGTCACACATAACACAGTCATCCTCAGTTGTATCTTGTAGCTGTAGTGCCCGCAGTACCACCACCCATTTACCATGTCCGAGCAAGGGACTATGGATCAAAAAACAGAGACAAGAGACAGCAGGTCATTCACCTCATCAGAATGTCAAATGCCATTTATTGAAAGAGGCAGGAAACCATAAATACAGGCTTACAGCACAATGGAGGGACCCCAGAGGGCAGAACATTGCTACTGAATGTTCTACATTCTTGCATCTAAGCTGTTTATACCAAATGCAGGATACACGAACAAAGAATCTTCAGTGAACATTCAGGAAGAAGGAAACCGTCAGGGAGTCAGCATAGGGAGGACATATGTTCAAGGTCAGCAACCAAGGCAACAGCTACCCAAAATGGGGGGCCAGGGCCCTACAGGTACCTGATTTTTACTAAAAATGAGCTTTTGACTTAGGCTGTGTGAGATGTCAGCAGGTCACCTTACCCATCATGGAGACACCTGCCCCTGCTACACAGGAACTCTGACTTAGGTTGGTGAGCACCCGCCAGGCATTACCCATCTCTGAATTCTCATTATCATACAGGATGAACCATGTGTGAGCTGCAGAGTTAATTGTTGCCAAAGATCTCAAAGTGGCTCTGGGCTTGTAATCTGTACGACATAGAAAAGACCAACAGAAATCTTAACCCACCCATAGCCAGTAGGCTAAGGGCAATTGAGCCATTCCCTTCCTAAACAAGCCTTACTGCAAATTGGAGTTCTTGTAAGATGGTATCCCAAAAGCAAGTGGAACTTGAGTTTCATAAATTTTATAACTTTTAACACTAATCAAAATGCATATAACTGTTGAATTAAATTTATCATGCCCGATAGAAAGGAAGGTTAATTAACTATGGTAGCTACTTTTGCTGCCAGGGTGTCCACTGTGTTAGCTATAGTAACCAATTATGAAATAGCAATCCCAGAAACAGTAGCAGCAGTGGCCACCACCACTATAACAGCAACAAGGCAGCAGCAATGTCAAATTCTCTTCTGGAGTGTGTGAGCATCATCTGTGTCTTACTGCCACGGTCCACTGGCACGGACACAGCTCTAGGACATGAACCACCAAGGCCCATTTTCTTGATCCCAGCACCACTTAAGCTGGCAACTCTTCAAAAGAACAACTAAGAACCACAAAGGAAAAACTGACAGCACACAAGGAGCAGAACTAATAGTCTCATAATGGCTACATTCAGGCTCACAAATTTTAAGGTATCTTTAAAGGAGGCTAGATGAATTTCAGGAGGCCAATAAATGTTGCACAGAGCCACTCCTTAAAAGGTAGGTACTACACCAGCTTGAAGAGAATTGTGAAAATGAAAAGGCTTAGCTGGCATGTTACTGTTGGAAGTCAATGACCTTCAGGGTTATCCTTAATCTCCAAGGTGTCTGGGTGACATGTTTTCAAATGTACTTGAAAAAGCAGTTACCATACATTACTGTTTGTAGAATCCAAACACATGGCTGCAGTTCCCAAGCTTATGTTAATGCTTGCCAAGGTTGGCCATATTGGGCTCTCAATCCACATTGGCATCAGAAGGGGAGAGTTTTTCCCGAAGGCCCAATAGGTCTCTGCCATGTTGGGATTCAACAGCAGCCACAGGGCACACACAGCGCTGAGGAACCCAAAGAGGAATCTCATTGTTCTGTGGAAAGGCACAAACAGAACCCTGGGCCCACACCAACAACTGATTGAGTCCCCTCAAGTGCCAGTAGAAAGATCCTTCCATTGCATCAGAGGAAGTTTTGTAACAGGAACCCTCCAGTGCTTATCTGTAGCAGATACACCAGCAGAATCCCTGATAAAAAATTTAAAATATATAAAACAAGGGAAAGAATAAAATGTGGAGAAGAGAGATGAGCCCCTAGCTCCCCCCTTTTTACTTTCGAAAATATGTTTTTAAGGTATGATGGCAGCATTATGCTATAGCCTGTCCTTGAGGATTATAAGGAATACTAGTCTTATTAACAATAGAAAAATCTTGGCAGAATTTTGAAAATCCCGTACTGCTGTAGGTGGGACCATTATCAGTCTTTATGTATTTTGGCACTCCCATATAAGCAAAAGCATGAAGACAATGATTTTTTATATCTTTAACCTTTTCCCTTGAATGGGCAGAGGCAAAAATTAGAGAGGAATATGTATCAATAGACACATGGACATACTGTAATTTTCCTGAAGAAGGCACGTGACATCCATCTACCACACATGATTAGGTAAAAGTCCTCAGGGATTAACTCCCAAATGAGGAACAGGTAAAAATTCAGCACAAAGAAGACATGATTTAACTATCTGGATGGCTTGTTTCTAGATTATGCCTGTGTGATGACGAAGAGATCCAGCATTAAGATGATAACATTGATGCAACTGAGTTGCCTTTTCAAAGGCAGAACAAATTAATATGACAGCCATATGAGTAATGGCATCAGCCCTCTGATTACCTTATGTAGGCTGTTGTTTTTAAAGGCATAATGTCATGTGTCACATATGTTATCAGTATAAATATTTACACATTATTAGAAAACATCTGTAAAGCAAGCAACAGTGCTTGTACCTCCACCATCTGGGTGGAAGTTTCCTGGACTTTTATTCTCTTTACTATGTTACCAGAAACCACCACAGCACAACCACGTGAAGTGTCATCAGTAAATATCATATGGACCTGAGGAATAGGAGTCATCTGTACTATCTTGGGAAATATAACAGGATGGAATTTAAAACATTGACACACATCATTGGAGGGGTAGTGAGTATCAAACTGACCCTCCATGGAGCATGTCAATATGGTCCAATCATAATCATTATCTTGTAACCATGTTATTTGAGACTGGGTGTAGGGGGTTACCACAATATCTAGCTCCTTACCAAAAGTCTGAACACTTATCTTAATTCCCTTAAATATAATCTGAGCAAAAGCCTGGGGATAAGGAGTAATGGTTTTCACTGGAGAAGCTGGGGAATGTACCCATAGAATAGGGCCTGTTTGTCAAAACACTCCAGTAGGTGAATGAGAAAAACAAAATATTCGTGACCTAAATAATGATAGGGAAAGGATACCTGTACCTTTTTTGGGGCTATTTGTAAATTAGTCAGGCTAAGAACCTCTTGTAATTTAGAAAAGGCATCAAAAACAAGTTTTTTTATCTTTAGCAGCCAATAAAATATCATCCATATAAGTTAATCACAATTAAATGTCAATGTTTAGGAATTGCCACAGGGGCAGGCAAACCAGGCTGTGTTGCTTCCATGAGAAACATGGTTTTATTTACAGCTCTAAGATCTTGTAATAGCCTCTATTTTTTTGACTTTTTGTAGAGGCCAGTTGGGATCTCAGTATTCTTGTGAAATTATAGATATATCCATAACCAGAATCTAATAATCTTTTTATCTCAATTCCATATAATTTTATTTTTAATTTAGATTATTTATCATTGATAGCTGTTTGTCAAAGTACCTTTTTTGTACTTTTAAAGTCTCTAGTTTTACATATAGGTGCCATTTTATATTTAAAATATGAAAGCAATACTAATTGAGCAATTTTATCTTCAGCTTTTATTTTTATGGTCCTTTTTACATATGTCAATTATAAAAGCATTAAATACAATCTTGATAGGATTTGAAGTAATTTTAGGTAATACTCTTTTAGAGTATTTTTATAAAATCTTAAAAAGAGGATACTTTCTTATAAATTTTAAGTAACACATTGGTGTAAATAGCTAGTTATTAACAATGTGGACCAAACAATTTACCTGTATTTTATTTTTTGGAAAAGTAATTTTGTAACCTGTTTATTAGTAAGAGATTATTTTTATGGGTTTACCTTAGCAACAACATTTTTGTTGTTGCTAACATTATTTATTATTTAATAAATTAATAACCCAATTCATTTTAGGTGTTATTTTTATAGAATTTTTAAGAATTTCTAGAAAGCAACTTAAAGAACAGAGCCAAATTTTTAGTAATGATCAACAGACAAGAGCATACCTAATATATAGTTTAAAATTATTAATTCTGTTTTTTAGTTTATCTAACATAAGAATCAAACACTCATCCAAACATTTATTAAGACAATCAAAAGAACAGAACATCCTTTATACAATGAATGATTAATATCCCTGGAAATTCAACAGCATTGACTTATCATTTCATGTCCTGACCGGAACCATTTTTTACCAGAAGTTGGGCCCCTTTGAACTTTTAGCGCCTGTCCCTCCTCAGGCCTCTACTTGTTTGTCTGCCATGAGTCCCTTTCCCTCGTTGGCCTCTTGGCTATGCGAGTACCTGTCCATCCGCTGCCCCAGGCTATCATCACCACACAGGTCTTTGTCCACTGTGCAGGCCCACACACGCGCACTTCTGTTTAAACTTCCCCTTACGCCCATGAATAATAATGAGTTATTCCCACCATAAGGAAAAAACAGAAAAAAATTTCCCATGAAGGGATCCTAAATATTGAATTATTCCTACTATGAGGGAAAAATTAAAAAAATAAAAAAACATTTAAACCAAAGTTAAGCAAACAGACAACAAAACTTCTAACCTCTGGGCTCCCTTGCTTGTTCAGCCAGCAGCAGTGAGGCCCACCTGCCAACTCTTTGTAATTCAGATGCTGCAGCTCTGTGCTGGCAGGCAGGAAGAGCTCCGAGTTTTAGCTTATTCTGAAAATTCTACATTGGAAAGAGCCTTTTCTTTCTCCATTAACACTGGGAAAAGGCTTTTCTCTTTCCTTCATCCTTCCTCTATAGGACCCCAAAGTCTTTGGGCCTAGTTTCAAAATTTTCCCCCTTTTTACCGGGAAAATCTTTTTTCTTTTTTTAATTAAAAATTTCTCCCTTTTCTAATGGACACTTTCCTTTCCTTCCCTCTTCTCTATTTAAAGATTTAAAATCTTTAGCTGTCTTGTCTTTACTGGTGGTGCCCTATTGCACCCATGACAATTTACCCTTACCTTCTCTTTTCTTTAAAATGCTGGCCAGCCTCACTTTCAGGTGTCCGTCTGCGACATCCCTTCTTTCTCAGATCTCGGTGGAACCTCCATTTGTAGCAGGAGCTCCCGAGCTACCACCACCTGTTCACCATGTCCCAGTGAGGGGCTGTGGATCAAAAAACAGAGACAAGAGACAGCAGGTCATTCGCCTCAGCAGAATGCCGAATGCCATTTATTGAAAGAGGGAGGAAACCTTAAATACAGGCTTACAGAACAATGGAGGAACCCCGGAGGGCAGAAGTTCGCTATCTAATGTTCTACATTCTTGCATCTAAGCTGTTTACACCAAATGCAGGATACACAAAGAACCTCTGGTGAGCGTTCATGAAGAAAGAAACCAGCAGGGAGTCAGCATAGGGAAGACATCTGTTCAAGGTCAGCAAACAAGACAACAGCTGTATCTGTTTTCTGAAAAATGTCTAAATTTCATTCACTCTTGAGGGTGAGAATGTGCTTTTTACCCTGTATGCTCTTCATTTATTTATTTCATCTATTTATTTACTTATCTCATTACTGAGTAATTTATTCATTTATATATTCATTCTATGCCTTTTATATTGATCACATTCATGATCCCATCTCTTCATACCTGCCCTCTACTCTTACACCTGCCCCAATAAAACAAAATTTAAGAGAATAAAAAGGGAAAGTAAGATAAATTTTAAAAAGGGGAGACTTAAAAGTTTCCTTGTGGAAGCTGCAGTGACCGAGTGTGACACAGTGAGTCACAGTGTAAACCTTCTGTCCACATGTCTTCACTTTTAAGTGCTCATTGCAGAGTCACTGGTCTGGTTACAAGCCTCAGGTGTCTACTACACTACTTTTGCTTTTGGGACTGTCATCTGGACTGTGTAATTGGCACATTAACTTGTTTCACTGCATGGAAATGCAGATTTAAAACTCTGACTTCAAAATCACCAGTGCCACAGTACAAATCCACTTCTAAATAAAGTGACATAGTTAAGCTGGAGATGGAGAGCAGAAGATGAGACCCAGACATTGCAGAGGCATCAGGAAAGAATTGGCTAAGGGAGGAATTTGGAGAGGATGGAAGAGAAAGAGTGGAGGAGCCATGGGGAGAAGGATGCACAACAGCTTTAGCTTAAGGGCTGCATATTTCAAGTTTCCTTAAAGTCCCTTCACATGTCCTTCCTCTTTAAAGTGATGAACTCTCTACATCAGGAGACACAAGGTGGCGACTTTCAGGTGTGGCCTGAGACAGCAGAAGTGGGAGCTGTGCAGGAAGTCCAGATGGCAGTGTGCCCACTTCCCCAGCATGAAGCGTCTGTGTCCAGTACAGGAAGAGGTAAGCCAGCTACCACAGGTTACTCTCCAGGAAACACTAGTTATCAAGGATCCAATGCTGGTGTTTCACAGCATCAGTCTGTGAGGCAGACTTTAGCCAATACCAGGTACAAGCTACCCTTGAACGTGCAGACTCTGTGGACTAGTCTGCAGTGGAATAACTAGCAGTAATCATTAATATGTCCACCCTTTAGGTTTCTGATCCTAGTGAAATGTTTCCCCACATGAGGGAAAGTGACCTCCTTCCTCTCCTTCCTCTTCTTCCTTCTCTGCTGTTGTGTTTGCAGCCTTCATTTATCCCTGTGTCCTGAACATCAGAAAAGACACAGTTACACTGCATGCTGGTCTAGTTTATGTGTTTGTGAAGGGGCCTCACTGTAGGGAGTTTCATCAAAACCATATTTGTCTTCTAACAGGGAAGTGACAGCAAGCTGGAGGAAAATGGGTACCACTTCGGATGGAATGCTGGGACATTGCTCCACTTTGGAAGTGAGTAGGCCTTATCTAGCCAAGGGCACAGTGATCAGAGGTGTGGTCAGCACTCCTAAAACTACTTTGTACCCAGGTCCCACTGGGTACAGTGGTCAGGCCTAGACAGCCTTGTTGACCATAGAGCTATGGCTTTCTGCTAGGCTGTCTGCTTGCTTGACCTGCTGGGATAATTGTCTAGAGTGTTGTCAGGTACACCTGACAGGCAGACAGCCTCTCCATGCAGTAAAAGATGGCCATTCTTATGGGGATGCATGTCAAGGCTCATCTCTGGGAAGCACATGGCCGAAAGCATCATTGATACCACTATATAACAGCCTGTAGCAAATGCTAAGTTTTTGGTTTCTTGTCTAAACTTGACTCTGGCTTAGAGGTTAGGCAGAATGAGGCTGACCAGGCAGGCCTCCCTCAATTCCAAGAGTAGGTGGTCACTTAGCTTGTATTACAGAGGACAAGAGACAGATAGATGGATAGATAGAGAAATAGAAACAGTTGATGCATGGCTACAGAGGGATATTGAGATTACTTGGTGTAGGTGGCACATCTCTCCCCTCTGATCCTAACGCTATTGAGAAGGAACAATTTGAATCAAAGATGGTGAACATCTTCTCACACCTCTATGTTGTGACATCCATTCTGTCACTGACCAGCGACTTAGGCTGTGTTGGGCTTCAGAGACTGGGGAATGGGGATTCACACAACCTAGCAAGGGAAAGCAGCCAAGAGACAATGACCTGCTTGCTCCTCAAGACAGCAGCTTGTCTGTATGTCAGTGAGTGACAACTAAGGCAGGCTTCACCCTGATGCACTTAACTGAAACCAGGGCCTGTGGAAGGGAGTCTTGGGTAATGTGGCCAGGCATAGAATCTCTCAGGAGACAGCACATGTGGACCAGGACTGAAAGCCCTGGTAATGATGTAATGATGGTCTCTAAGAATGTGACCCTTAAGAACCAGAGTTGATGCCTAAGAAGCCAGGTGAGTTTAATGTGAACTTTTTATAGCACTGGTGACTGTAGGGAGCATGTGGTGGCCTTTAGATAGTTACATGAGAGAAGTCAGCTTATGATCAGGCTCACACACTCAACACCCTCCTTCCCCAACTGCCTGCCTCCTGGAGGCAGCAGGAACAAGTGCAGACAATACATGCTTTTTGTACCAAGATCTTTTCACACACTACCCCAAAGTTGTTCAGTAATGCTCACTTCCCAGTGGAATAAAGGGAGTCCAAGTGATGCTGGGTAGCTTGCTCTTTTGGACAAAGGCTGACTGGTTGGGACTGTTTAAATTCCTTTCAGGTCATTGACAGAGATAGGATGACTAGTGTGGTAAGAGCCTGGGTCTCTTGTAGTCTCAGAGGCCAACTCCAGAACTCTCATTGACCATCCTTTCTTTCCTCAGATCTGTAGGTTCTGGTGGATATGTTCACTTCATCTTCACCATATGCGCATCCTGTCTCATCTAGGCAAGTGTTCAGTGGGCTGGGTGCAGGAAGCACAGCGTCTAGACACAGACATGTTGGTGAAACTGCGTTTCCTTCTTGATCCTAGAGCCCATTTATGGGACAGTAGCAGAGCAGCTAGGACAAACCAATCCCTGCAATCAGGGCTTCGCAGGGAGAGCCCACTGAATTCTCCCACAGGAAGCCACATGGGAAGAAAAAAGTCATTATTCCTGCCTCATTAGGTACTGAATTCCACCAAAATAAACCAGTTATTATCTGAAAGACCACAGGTCTAGGGTGGTAAATGAATCTTTCTGCCAGCCTCATCCATTATCTAACATAAGTGTTTTCTTTTAGGTGCCTGGCCATATCCTCAATCCTGGACTCTGACAACTCCTAACCTGACTATGTGCACACTGAGCATTAGTGACATTGAGGAAAAAGAGCACCTCTCCCCTCCCCTTCCTGGCAGACTAGCATGTCATTGTCTGAGCTCCAGAACTACTCAGAGGCTCCACACAGCAACAGGAGGACATGCTGTGGAGGACGATGACATGGTTTCTCTGCCACCATCCAACTACAGACAACCACCCCAAATTACCAACAAGCCCTGGGGAATCTACAGGAGCTTCCCTTGTGGAAGCCTCCCAGTGGGTACTTATTGTTGAATCCTGCCCAACTTAGACCCCTTTGCATTTTGACAATTCAGAAAATTAACCTATGCCTCTCTGTCTTCACAGATAACAAAGAAAACCTGCCTGAGCAGGTAAGAAATATCTCAGAAGAACCTTGGGAATTAAATGTGCTTCTCTTTCTGAATTCAAGAGTGGATCTCCAGAGAAGGGCAGTACCCTGTCCCAGGCCTCCACTAACATGAAGAGGCAGAACTTGAGGTCATACATTTGGCGCATTTCTCACTGGTTTAGGCAGAAACAATTTACAAAAAAATACTGAAGTATTTCATTAGAATTTCAACATAATTTCTATAAATTGGCATTCAGAATGCTTTGACCCCTGGAGGAGAGAAATCCAAACAATATGAGCTCTCAGGTTCTACCAGTTGTTATTCTAAAGGTGACAGATATTTGCACTTCATCTATACACTCAGCAAAAACCAGTCTGATGCTCAAACACAAGATTTAATAGCTAATGGAACCTAAACCTAGAAGAGATGGCAGAGGACAGGAGAGATCCCTCCAGACCCAAATCTTCTTCTTCCAGGACTTCCCACAAAGCCTCAGCAATCCATAAAGACCTACATGGGAGTAATGGAGACTGGATATGTGGAACAGAACAGAAAGCTCAGAAACAGACCCAGTGAAATCTTGCCAGCTGATTTTTTTCATAGTCACCCATGGAAATCAAGGCAGAGAGAATGGATTGTCCACAAATCACTGCAGAAGAAGATTTAAAAACAAGCACTAAGGTACCAATTGAAAAACTGAACACAGTCACCATTTCAATTGACCTCAAGTACAAACACTATAATGCTCACATAAAGTTATAGAAGAGGACTACATACGTTCCTGTCTTATAGAAAGGAAGATCAGAAATAACATGGAAAAGATGAACTGTGGACTCAGGAGCCCTGATGCCACCAGCCATGAAAATACAGAAGCTGGAGCATGGCAGGAGCAGGACACTCCCCCAGGACATCTAGAGAGAGCTTGGCCCATGACACACTCCGGCAGACAACAAATCCCTGACAGTGAATGTTGTGTGGCTAAGAGGAGGTGTAGGTGTAGTGTGTGCTGTGTGGTGTGAGGATGGCTGAAACCTATCACATCATGTAGGATGGAGATGAGCTGTCCAGCTGATCTGATAACAGCACTGTATTGATGGTCCAGTCAGCTGGGGAAAGCAGCAGGTCTGACACCTGGATACTCACATGTGCTACCCATGCCCCTCCCCTTGTTAACAACTTACATACAGTGTGAGTGTAAGGACATGAATGACGCCCCTCACCCACACTCACCACAGACGTCTCTAGGTATTAGGACTAGATATTCAACTCCCTTCTGCTGTCCCCCACACAATGCTAGATTCTAGACCAGGCTACACATGCCTCCAACCACAGTGTACTAAGACATGGGGAAAGTGTCCCTGTTGGACACTTGACCTCCTACAAGGACACACAGTTACTGCTTGGTTCAAACACTCCTGGAATCATCCTGCACTGTCATACAACACTAGGTATAATGCAGCATGGGGCACTACAGCCATGCATCCTCACTTGAACTAGCAGCTGTCAGACCATGACAAACAATCTCTACATCAGACACACACACACACACACACACACACACACACACACACACACACACACCCTCTAATACACTTCTAAGTATTGGCCCATGCATGACTTCCCACCAAATCACACATTGACTGCTAGATATCAGGTATTGCTAAACAAACACTCTCACATACCTCTCATGTATTCCTAGGTCTGGATTCAGAATGTGACCCACACATTCCTTTATTAACAGCTTCTTATCAGGTCATACAGGACACTATCTTGCCACTGTATCAAAATACTCTGCTAGTATTGGTCCCCAGTTGACACCCTAATATCACTGAAATTCCACATACACTACTAGGGTTCATGCCCTCTTGAATATCACACCCAACCACTATAATCTACAATATAGCATCAGTGCCCAAAAGATGTCACATTCCATCAACCCATATATCCCTGTTGGATATCAGACCTGCTGGTCATTCCAAACACCATGGCAACTCCTACAAGGCTAGCTGAAGGTCCTGGAATGCACACCTCACCCTGCAGCCCTCACATGCACTGTCAGGTGTCAGGCTCTGCTGGCTCCCTCAGTGCCTCACACACACACTCTGAAGTGTCAAGCACACTTGGACATCACATTGCATACTGCCAACGTACTTCAAAATGTGATCAGACCTTGATGGACACCAGCTCAGCCATGAGCTGACACACACTCAGTAGGGATTGTGCAGAGCTTGACACCCCATTCTTCCACTGCTCCCCTCTGATGATATACAATTAGCATCAAGCACATCGGACACAACACCACCTCTGTGACTACACATCCACTCTAGGTACCAGGTCTAGTTTGACCTCATACCCCACATTAATCGACAGCCATCAGACAATTCTGGGAACTTCTCCTCCTGTCAGGTCTTGCAAAATACCTACCAATTAGCATTGACGGATCCCCTCCTTCTGCTGAAGACACACCCACACTGCTAGGCATTAGCTTCTACTGGACAACTTCCTATGCTATACCATGTGCTGTGTGGTGGCAGCAGTTGGGAGCTGTCTGGATCCATTAGGACATGACACCTAGCAGTCTATGTAGGATTTCTAGCCATGCCTGTTCAATAGTAATATATGTGGAGCAGTGGTGAAGATGATGATGTTATAAAGAAAAGTTTGTGTATGCTTGTGTGTGTGAGTGTGTGCATGTGTGTTTGAACTTGTGGTGAGAGGTCAGAGAGTGTGCTGCATTGTCATGGGGATCGCTGTCGTAGAGAAAATGAATCAGTGACTAGGCAAGTAGAAGCCCAGGGTCAGTATATTATTAATGAAGTTGATCAGAGAAAGTATCTTCAAGACATGGATTTGAAAGATTTGGAAGAGTAAGGGTAGAAAACATGAAATGTGAGGCTTGATGAATACAGGCCTGGGGGAGGAATTTGACTTTATTTTTACTGTACCAAGAAGCCAAGTTTTCTCTTTGCCAACAACACTAGGTATCACCATCTGTATGGTGTCCCCACACCTAAAACCCACCCCCATGTTGCTAGGTGTCAGCTTCTACTCTGAAAAATGTCTTCTACAGCAGGTGCCAAACACACATGCCTAGGCGTGAGGTCCGGTGGGTCAACTGTCCACTAAAGAAAATGCTCCTCTCATACAGTTGGGTAGCTTGTCCTCCACGAGATCAGCAATGCAATGGCGAAAGCCCTATGCACAGGGCTGGGTATCTGGTGTTTCTAAGGATCCCCTTACCTACAGCAGCAGAAGCCATAAACAGACGCCCACATACTATGACACAAGTGTCAGGGGCCAGTATTTATCTCTTCCCATACAACCACATATACATAAATGGTTAGGTCACTTTCCTGATAGGAATCGCCTCAGCTACATCAGTGCAAACACACAGAACTGGGCATCACATCTTGCTGGGCACCTCTTCCCCTACATCCAAAGGACCACACATTTACACAGCTAGTTTTCTAGTACTGGTACCCCTCCCCTATAGTCAATGCCTTGTACACAGCCACACACTCACAAACACACTCAGGCACACATGCTTGTATGATCCCATGCACGTGCTCATGCACTCTCATCTAGCTGTCATGTCAACAAGGTCTCCCCCATTCAGCCAAAGCCCTATTTACACACTGCTGTCAAAGTGCTGCCCTTCTGGGTGTCCATCCCCTGCAGCCAAACACATACACAGAGACAGACAGAGAGACAGAGAGACACAGAGTCTGATGTCAGGTCCTGCTGTTCCCACTCCATAACAAAGCTGTCTACTCAGGGCTAGGTGTCAGGTCCTGATACCTCTTTTTCTATATTCATAGTGCAATATTCTTACACAGCTAGTTTACCAGTATGCACCTCCTCCCCTATAATCAAATGCTAGGTACACACTCACACACTCAGAAACACACTCAGGCATGCATACTCCTTCAAATGCCTTCACGAATTCAGTACACTCTCAGCTAGCTATCAGGTCCTAGAAGATAGCCACTATACAAGGAAAGCCCCACATATACTTCTAGGTGTTAAGTCCAGTGAGGTAGAGGTATCACCCATAGAAAATACAACCCCACAAACACCTCTAGTTGTTAGATCCTGTGACATGTCCTGCATAGAGCCAAAACCCTATTTACACACAGCCAACAAGGTGCTTCTGCTGCTAGGTGTCCATTACTAAAGCTAATCTCTCTGTCTCTTTCTCTCCTCTCCCCCTCTCTCCCTGTCCCTCTGTCACATACACACACATGTATATGTGTACATCTAAGCCCCTGTTCTGTTAGGTATACATTTGCCTAGAGCCAAAGACTCCCAATACATGCAATTTGACTGGTCCTTCAGGGTTATTGTCTCCATTATAGGCAAAGCCACCCCCTCATCAACACACAATACACACACACACACACACACACACACACACACACACACACACACACACACACTAGTGCAGTTACATGGCAGGATCTGTTGGATTTACAGCATCCTTAGAGCCAAAGCATCTAAACGGGGACAGGTGTCAGCTTCTGTTAGGTCCACTCTTCCCTACAGCCAATATTCCTCTTATGCAGCTAGGTATCATGACATCCTAGAAATCCACTGTGATACAGTAAAGTCCCATGCACAGGGCTAGGTGTCATATCCTGCTAGGGACCCCAGACCTGGGCAAACACCCAGGCACAGCTCTCATATTCATATAAGACAAATGTCAGGTCAGGAATTTGTCTCTAGCCTTACAACCAAAGTTCCACACACACAAACATGGTTAGGATTTAGGATCTGCTAGGTACCTTCTTCCCCACAGCAAAACACCAGGTGAACAAACATACAAACAGAAATGCAAGCATGCACACATGCACATATACAATCAAGCATGCAGGCCTGTGGGAACCCCAAGTTGTGAGACCCAGGAGTTTTTCCCCTAGTCACATGAATGGAACTATGGATTTAGGGGAAGGCTAGGACTTGGTACCTGCCTGTGAATGTGGTGAATGTGTGATATTGTTGTAGAACTGGGGTCTTCCTCACAGGAATACAAGTAGTCATGTATATGTTTATGGCGTTGGCTGTAAGGGTAGGACTACAATGCTACCCTTGACACCTAGCCCTGTGTGGAGAGCTAGGGCTTAAAATAGAAAGAAGTCCATCAGGACTTGACTCTTTCCGTGTGTGTGTGTGTGTGTGTGTGTGTGTGTGTGTGTGTGTAGAATTGTGCATTAGCTTGGTGAAGTAATGCCTAGTAGGTCTTTACACACCTACCCTACAGCCAAAGACCTTTATTCACATATATGGCTCAATATCAGTTCCTGCTGGATAAACCCTTCCTTACAGCCTAGCCAAACAGACACAAATCTCAAAACCTGCCAGGAATATCACCTTATATTGAAAAGACCCACCTATAACTAGAGCATCATGTCCTCCTCAGTATCACATCCCCAAAAGCAAAGCTTCAGATATACTGGCCAGGTGTCATATCATGCTAGTTACCCTAATCTCTACAGCCAATGTTACAGGTACACAAAGAGATGGAGTTAGGTTATTCTGACTGCCCCCAGACTTATAATCAAAGACTCTATCTCTGTCTCTGTTTCTCTGTCTCTCTCATACACACACACACACACACACACACACACACACACACACACACACACACACAACTATGTATCTGTTGCTTCTAGACATTTCCTCCCCACACGAAAGTCCCACATACACACACAGGGCTAGATTTTTACTCCTGCTAGATACAATCTCCCTGGGAAGATCTCAGAACCACCTCTAAGAGGACATGGTATCTAGCTATGTAAGAAGAATATACATACAGCCAAAGCTAGATACAAAAAGCTAGGTGTCAGTACGTTTGGTATCCCCTCTTCTCTGTGTATCTCTATGTTTTACTCAATTCAGAAGTTTGGGAGCCACCAACAGTTGATGGAGATGATCTCTGGCATTTGTCTTTCTGGATCTGGGTTCTCTCTCAATATCATCTTTTCCACATTCATCCATTTACACAGAAGAATGGCTTAAACAAAGAAGATTATTTGCTGAGTGTCTGAAACTAATCTTGTGATTTTGCTGTTGCATGCAGTTTATAGGACTCATTTCATTATTAATGCCTAATGTGGGAGATCAGGCCCAATGTGGGTGCCTCCATCCCTGTACATTGGTCAGGAATTGTGTAAGAAAGGAAACTGAATTAGCCATGAAGAGCAAGTCAGGAAAGAGCTGTCCTCTGAATCTGCTAGAGTTCCTCAAAAACTTCACTAATGATGGACATTGAAGAGGACATGGGGGCCAAATAAACTCTTTCTACCACATTGGGCTATGTCAGGACCTGTGTATCAACAATACAAAGTATACTAGGACAGTATCCCAGGACTGGCCTCAATTTGTAATCCTCCAAACTTCACCTACTGACCGCTGACTTTAAGAATGTGATATAAACCTGTATGAACAAATAGAAGCTTTAAGGTTGACTAGATCTCAGGGAGTAAACAAATCAAGGACCAGTACAATACAATTTCATCAGGCAAGGTTATTTTAATGAAGTTAATCATCGAATACATCTCAAGCAGACAGATTGGAGAAATACTGCTGAATGAGGATAGACATACAAATAGTGCCTGACGGTATATACAGAGACAGGGGAGGAATCTTTGTTTATTTTTTAATATGTTAAGTACCAAACAGTATAAATAGAAGAGTGGAATCCTATGACTTGAGATAGTTAATCATGGGGGATGTAATTAATAACAGTGATTGCTGAAACCTCAGTTTAGGAGGCTGGCAGAACTGTGAAAACATCATGGCTTGTTCACGCTCTGGATCCAATATTGGTGAATATACCCACTGCACTGTGTGGAACATGGCCCATGAGGTCAGAATATATGTTAGCACATTGTGACCAGCACACACAACCATTGTAATACACATAACATGGCTCATGAGATCAGAACATGTGGGATATTCTGAATCCTGCCCCAGCAGACATCTCATCTCAATTTCTGCATTCTGGTTGATGAGGTCAGAAGGTATAGCACTCCTAGATCATCCAGCATCAGGAAGTTATCCCATCTACAAACCAGCACTGAGTGTCTCCACACCTGAGCTCAAGCAGAACACAGATGAGCCTAGCCCAGCCATACTAGGAACACCAAGGATCAATCCAAATACTCCCCAACAGAAAGCAAACAGAAACATTCAAGTAACAAACTAAACCCAGATGAGCAAGAAGTAACATGAAAATCCAGGACAACATAACTCCTCCCAAAATGACCAGTTCCAAAGTAGTGGCCAACAATAAGAGAGACTTAACCAAATTCAAGGCTGGGTAACAAGGAAAGCCCGATGGCAGATAAATGGATCTCCCTGGGAAGGGGAAATATAGGAATATCTCCTGGGGGCAGGTTAGGATGGGAGCATGAGGGTTTGGGTTGGGAGGTGCATGAAGGGGCACTCTACTGAGAGATGATTGGAATCAGGAAGAATTTTAGGGTCAGGTAGAATATGATGCAAGGGAAACTCCCCAAAATCTACAAGGATGATGCCAACTAAGACTTCTAGTAATAGTGGATACACAGCTTGAACCAGCCATCTCTAGTAGTTAGTTGATGGCTACCTCAATTGTCATCAGGGAGCCTTCATTCAGTAACTGTGGAAAATACATGCATAGATTCACAGCAAAACATTAGATTTCTTTTGGGTTCAGGGAATCCTGCTGAAGAAAGGGAATAAAGATTATAGGAGTCAGAAGGGTCAGGAATATCACAAAAAGCAGAAACAAGTAACCTGGGTCATTGGAACTCACAGAGTCTGAACCAAGAACCAGGGAGCCTGCATAGGAATGACCTATGCTCTCTACATATATGTGACAGATGTGTAGCTTGGTCTACTTGTGGGACTCCTAACAATGGTAGTGGGGCTGTCCCTCGGGCTTTGACTGGCTCTTGGGAACCCATTTGTGAGTCCCTGCTGTGCACCACTCTGCTTCCTAACACATGCTGCTCAGTATAATCCCAATTGGGCAAGTCCTGACTCACAGAACAGTAAAGGATACTGAGATAAATGAGGTCTATAGATGGACAAGAAAACATGGCTATTACTCTGGGAATATATTGGTGTCATTGGGCAGATTCTTTTGTGGGGTGTGGGATGTGAGCACTTTTGAAGATCTGGCAGATCCAGTGCTGGGTGGTGATTAGGATAACCCACATGGCAGGGACCAGGTCAAGGAAGGACTGATGTTCCATTAGTAGAAGGAAACTGCCCATGAGTAATGTCCCAGATGGGTAAGGTTTGGTATTATGCATGGCTTTCCTGATCTCACCCAGCAGCATACTCCCAGCTTGTCCATTGCTGGGACCCCAGGAAAGTTAAACCACTCTGAGAGCAGTGGGCTATGGAGACCGCCTGGTGAGACTAAAGGAAGACAGCTCCACAGTGATGCAAACCCCAGTAAAGCCACATGGAATGCCATGACCATTGACCTTCAGCTGTGTCTTGGCCACAGCATACCTCCCTTCCCACCTTGGTTTTGAATTATACTGCATAGACATTCAGTGTCAAATGTTAATGACCAAGATCTCATATGGAAAACAACACCCAAATGATGCTGATCCTCCATGGATTGTAAGAATGAAGTTAAAGACCAAGGCCAAAGGGCAAGTGGCATGGCACTAATGACTATGGTATCTGCTCATTGCTGGTTCATTGCCCATCAGAAAGAATCAGATGGAATCCATACTATGAGAGCTCTTTGGGAATGAAAGCTCAGCAGAGTGGCGAGATTGGATAAAGGTAAAAGGTTCCATAGCAGCCCATGCCAGGAGCAGCTGAGTGGGTAAGAGGCCATATTTCCTACACTAACACACCTTATACCTTATACCAGGCAAGTGTTCTCCAATCACTAAGGAGCTACTGGAGATCTGTCTTTACCCTCAGGTACTCTGTCTTTTCTGCAGCCATCACTGAGCCAGTCCTGGACACCTCTCTGGTAACCTGACTCACATGTAGACACAACTGAAGATTCTGACTCCACTTTGTATTGATGACTTCTCAGGGATCACATGGTTCTGTGGGAAAGACAAAGGGAGAACACTACCTATTTTCAGTCCTTTTGAGACTGTTGGCCCCTCCTTTCTTCTTAACACTCCCCTTCAAATCAAGATTGGGACTGAACTTCAGAATCTCAGAGCTCAATGAATACTGGCTTGAAAATCATCTGCAGCCCTGGTTTTCCCTGGTTCACACCTGTTCAGTTCTTAATTTCTCAGAAGACTTTTGGTGATGGGGTGAACATTACGTTTGCATTTAGATTTTACAGTCCTGGCAGGTAAACCTGGGGCCTAGGGTTACATATCCGCACTGCCCTGGTCGTCATCCCTTATGCCAAGATCTGAAAACAAAGTAACCCTGACTTGCCTGATAGAGGCCCTCCATCTGTTAGAAAGTCATTGAACTTTCTGATAAGTTTTTGCATCCTGAAGGCAATCCAAATTAAACTGAATCAGACAGAATTATAAAAGCCCAGGTTTAGTGGTTAAAGTGTTCCCAGATGAATCCCCCACCCCTCAGAGAGGAGACAGGGACAGTAGACTGGAAGAACCACATGTCTGTTTTTTGAGATGCAGCTCTGGGGGAGGAGCTGTGTTTGGCAGGCTTTGAAGGGGTGCATTTGGGGAGGAACTGTGTTTGGTGGGCTTTGAAGGGGCAGGTTTGGGGAAAGAAATGGGGGAGGAGAGTTAAGATGGATCTTCCACCAGACTCCTTCCAAACATTCCAGACTCTTTGGATATAGGGAAGCCAGGGTGCCAGGGGCTGAGGTGGAGGTCCCACCTAAATATTCCACACTCTTTGGGTATAGGGGCACTGGTTCAAGTCTGACTACTTCCTTCAGGCATGGGGCAACATGAGGAAGAGGAGTTGGGAGTTGCTGGGCTCACATACAGCAGTAGGTGTGAGGGGAGGAGCCTCTAGTCAATCGTCATCCTGGAGACATCAGGCATCTGTTTCTTGAGGCAGCAAGGAAGGCAAGTTTCTATGAAAAATAGATTATTAACATCTGCTCTAGTTGTACTGTAAAGATGAATGTACAGAGCAGAAGAGCAGACAGACCCTTTATTGGGACATCTTGGAAAACAGAGGGTTGCTGGGGATGTCTTTCTCTATGCTGTGAATGTGTGTTGCTCTGATTTGGTTGATAAATAAAACAATGATTGGCCAGTAGCCAGGCAGGAAATATAGTGTAGGTGGGATAAACAGGGTGGAGAATTTTGGGAACAGGAAGGTTGAGTCAGCCGTCACCAGCCAGACATAGAGGAAGCAAGATGACAAAACAGAACTGAGAAAAGGTACCAAGCCACATGACTAACATAAATAAAAATTATAGGTTAACTTAAGTGTAAGAGCTAGTCAATAGTTAGCCTGAGCTAATGGCCAAGCAGTTTCAATTAATATAAGCCTCTCTGTGTTTACTTGGGTCCAAGTGGCTACAGGGTCGCAGTAGCCAGGCAGGACCAGGAAAATTTCAGCTAAAAATGGTACCCAATGGCTCGAGTTTGTACCTGAATCTTGAGAATATTTAATAAGCAATTCTAAATGGAGCCCAAAACAGGTTCCTACTTCATGTGTCATGTGGGTGGCGAGATGCCACAACATGTGGGTTTGAGATACTTTAAGGCAGGTTCATGGCATGTGGGCTTGACCTGCAGCATGGCAGCAATGAGGCATCTCCAAGCTGTAAATTACACTGCATGGTAAATTTAACCTTTGCTAATAAAAAAAAAGTGAGAGAGAGGGGGAGGGGAGGAAGGGAGGGAGGGAGGAAAGAAAAAGAAAGAAAGAAAGAAAGAAAGAAAGAAAGAAAGAAAGAAAGAAAGAAAGAAAGAAAGAAAAAGGTTTTTGGGCTACAAATTGTTAGATGGAAGCATAGACCCACTGCTCCCCATAGTTCCGCCATGTTGGGAAGCTGAGTTGGGCAGAGTCAGCAGCCAAGGCTTCTGCTTCAGTACTAGCCACTGCAGTTTAAAGCAATAGTTACACAATAAGGCAGATTCAGATGGAACAAGACTTTAAATGGTTTACAATGTCTGAAAAAAAATGTATGTAGGCTTGGAAGAGGTAAGAAAATGAATATAGACAGTTATATAAACAAATAGTTTTAAAAAATAGAGTCCTTATAGAGACAGTAAAAGTAATATAAAAAATAAGCCACATAAAGATGGATATTACACAGAAAATCGGGATTGTGTTGTCTTTGATATATATATATTGGTTTTTCGAGACAGGGTTTCTCTGTGTAGCTTTGCACCTTTCCTGGGACTCACTTGGTAGCCCAGGCTGGCCTCAAACTCACAGAGATCCACCTGGCTCTGCCTCCCGAGTACTGGGATTAAAGGCGTGCGCCACCACTGCCCGGCATGTCTTTGATATTTTTAACTGCAGAAAGACATTCAATTGTAAAAGATGCTCACTTAAACCAATATGTATATTTTAAAGGTAACTTGACTTCAAAATTTGGATCTAAGGATATGTTGCTTGGAAAGGAGGCTCTGCTTTTGTTTCCACAGAAATCAAAAGGCTATGGATATGTTCCAAATGAAGATACGTCAGGTTTGACCAGCCAAGACCCCCTGAAAGGTCTCCAGTGACACCATGGTCCAGATGATCCAACATCCAGAACAGTTTCAAGGCAACTGGCTCAGAGAATACAGCCTCGTGGACTGCTCCATAATCCTATAATTTTCTTTGTGTCCCCATAATAATACAGCATCCTCATCCAGCAGGAAGTAGTATGAGAAGCTATGCCCAAATTCCCAAATATACCAAGCAGGCTTTGGAGGTGGAATTGGCTCACTCCTCTAATCACAAACATATTGCTAAAACAAAATGTTGAGAGATTCTTCTGTCCCATATCAGAAGAGCCCTCTGGTGTGGGACAGAGGAAAACCAATATTTTTATTTAAAGCAGGTTGATTATAAATGTGATCTCTTTCTAAAGAAGAAAAGGAGATAGTATAGATATGATAGGATGAAAGGGTTAATGAACCTACTTTTACAGAGCAACAACTGGTTTAGAAATGTTTTACATTGTTATGGATTTTAGTTTATTGATACAAGTTTAAACTTAATTTTGTTATACTATATATATATATATATATATATATTTCTACTCTCATTTGAGCTATTATGTTTATGTAACTCATTTAGATTGTAATGAATAATTAAAAATATAGATTAATGATTAGTGTTCTATGATAGTCAAGCTTATAGTCATGTTAAGTTTTCCATGTATACATGGATATAATTCAATTAGGTAGGTAATCTTCAAACACTTCAAAGACCTACAGAATATGGAATTTAAAATGTTTTAAAAATTTAGGCTTTCTGGACAGTGAGACATGTCTGCTCCTGGCAGCACCAATTTACTTTAGAGAGGAGAATGGGCATTGAAGACACTCTTTATGGAGTTTATGTTCTTCTCGGCAAAAATAGCCATTTAGGCAAGAAATTGTTCTTGCCTGAACTGCGTGACAAAATGATGTATTGACTGGACATGCAGGACCCATAGGAAGGTGACCACTGAACTTTGCTTGGCAAAATGGTCCTTCACCTGAAAGACTTCCCAGAGGAAACTGTCAGACATTCTAAAGGACATAAAGGGAAGTGACTGAGAGACTCTAGACCTGTGGGCTGAAGACAGATGCCCCAACTTTACAGAGGCACTTTGGATGACTGTCCAGGCAGCCAGCTGTCTCTGTCATTTTAGATTTTTGAAAGTTGCTTATAATGTACTTTCTGTTTACTTAGGTAATATTATATCCTTCTGGGGTCTTTGATGCAGTTGAAGACTAGATAGTTATAATTTCCTTAGTTATGATAAAAGATAAGATAGATAGGATATCTTCTTTAATTTTGCCAAATACAAATAGACTAGATATTATAACTATAATTCTTTTTTTTTATTTTACAACACCATTCAGTTCAACATAATAGCCACAGATTCCCCTGTTCTCCCCCTCTCACCCCCCTCCCACTCCCCCCAGCCCACCCCCTATTCCTACCTCCTCCAGATCAAGGTCTCCCCCGAGGACCGGGATCGACCTAGTAGACTCAGTCCAAGCAGGTCCAGTCCCCCCCTCCCAGACCGAGCCAAGCGTCCCTGCATAAGTCCCAGGATTCAAACAGCCAACTCATGCAATGAGTCCAGGACCCAGCACCAACGCACAGCTGCCTCCCAAACAGATCAAGCCAAATGACTGTCTCACCCATTCAGGGGGCCTGATCCAGTTGGGGGCCCCTCAGCCTTTGGTTCATAGATCCTGTGCTTCCATTCATTTGGTTGTTTGTCCCTGTGCTTTATCCAACCTTGGCTTCAACAATTCTTGCTCATATAAACCCTCTTCTTTTTCACTAATTAGTCTCCCAGTGCTCCATCCCAGCCGTGGATGTCTGCATCCAGATTCCTCAGTCCTTGATGGGGTTTATGGCACAACTATCAGGGTGTCTGGCCATCCCATCACCAGAGTAGGTCAGTTCCTGCTGTCTCTCGTCCATTGCCAGCAGTCTTTTGCGGGGGTATTTTTGTGGATCTCCGAGGGCCTCCCTAGCTCTCTGCTTCCTCCCCTTCTCATGTGGTCTTCATTTACCATGGTCTCCTATTCCTTGTTCTCCCTCTCTTTTCTTGATCCAGCTAGGATCTCCCACTCTCTTTCCCTCGACCGTCACCCTTCATTGTTCCCACTCACAGAATGGGAAAAGATCTTCACCAACCCCACATGTGACAGAGGACTGATATCCAGAATATATAAGGAACTCAAGAAATTAGACATCAAAACGACCAACAGTCCAATTGAGAAATGGGCTTTAGAACTAAACAGAGAATTCTCAACAGAGGAAACCCAAATGGCTGAAAGACATTTAAGGAATTGCTCAACATCCCTAATCATCAGGGAAATGCAAATCAAAACAACTCTGAGATACCACCTTATGCCTGTCAGAGTGGCTAAGATCAAAAACACTGAAGACACTTTATGCTGGAGAGGATGTGGAACTAGGGGAACTCTCCTCCACTGCTGGTGGGAATGCAAGCTTGTACAACCACTTTGGAAATCAATATGGTGCTTTCTTAGAAAATTGGGAATCAATCTCCCCCAAGATCCAGCTATACCACTCCTGGGCATATACCCAAGAAATGCTCAATCATACCACAAGAGCACTTGCTCAGCTATGTTCATATCAACATTGTTTGTAATAGCCAAAACCTGGAAACAACCTAGATGCCCTTCAACTGAAGAATGGATAAATAAATTGTGGCACATATACACAATGGAATACTACTCAGCAGAGAAAAACAATGACATCATACGGTTTGCAGGCAAATGGATGGATCTAGAAAAAATCATCCTGAGTGAGGTAACCCAGACTCAGAAAGACAAGTATGGTATGTACTCACTCATAGGAGGATGCTAGATGTGGAACAAGGATGACTGGACTGCTACTCACATCACCAGTGAGGCTACCTGGAAAATGGGACCCCAAAAAAGACATGGAGAAATGAATGAGATCTACATGAACAGCCTGGTCATGAGTATAACTATAATTCTTGATTGATAATTGTTTTGTTATATGTAATTTTACTATGTTAAAGTTAAAACCTTCCTTTTTAATAAAAAGAAAAAGAGGAAGTGCTGGGGATGTCTTTATGTATGCTGTGAATATGTGTTGCTCTGATTTGGTTGATAAATAAAATAATGATTGGCCAGTAGCCAGGCAGGAAGTATAGTGTAGGTGGGATAAGCAGGGAGAAGAATTCTGGGAAGAGGAAGGTTGAGTCAGGAGTCACCAGCCAGACACAGAGGAAGCAAGATGACAAGGCAGAACTGAGAAAATGTACCAAGCCACGTGTCTAAACATAAATAAGAATTATGGGTTAATTTAAGTGTAAGAGCTAGTCAATAGTTAGCCTTAGCTAATGGCTGAGCAGTTTTAATTAATATAAGCCTCTCTGTGTTTACTAAGCAGCCACAGTGCCACAGTATCCAGGCAGGATCAGGAAAACTTCAGCTACAGAGGGTGGAGGGTCCCAGCTGCTGGACAGACCTTGTATCCTAAATAGGTGCCCATTTGAGCCTGGAGAGATGGTTCCAGCATGGATGTCCCAGGAGCTTGGCATTGAGGGGCTGGTGAGGATCACAGTATGAATGGAGAACGGATCTCAGGAGAGAGAGGGAGGGGATTTACCCAGACAGTGGGGAAGTTTTGGCTGGGAGGTGGCAATTGAGGAGGAAGGGCCTTGCATAAAGGATCTCAAAAGGGCTCAAACATGTGGGAGAGCATGGGGTGGCCTGGAGGTGGGTAAGGGCAATGGGGAGATGGAGGGCCAAGATAACCTGAGTACAATGGAGAGCTTGGTGAGCTGTTGTTTGATGAGTCCATTGCTCTTCTCAACTTTTCCTGAGGATAAAGTTGTCAACCATAGTTACGGGATAACTGAGTTCTTTATGTGTAGGCATGTGAGTGAAGCCCACCTGCCAATTCTAGTCTGGTTGGTGTCCTCGAAGCTGGTGCAGAGGCTGACATATGTGGAGGACCCCTGTGAATGGGCCTGTGAAATATTCAGGAGACTGTGGGGGCCAAGGTGAGTATGACCCCAAAAAGGCTGAGAATATTGCGACCAAGCAGAGGTGCAGGGTTTGCAGGTATGGCCAGAAAAAGAGTGTGAGAAGAGTTGCCTTGCAAGAATGCAGGGAAGCATCAGGGTCTGAAGTGGGAAGGAAGGGATCCTGTCCACCCCTGTGACAGAAATTGGTGAGGGAGCTGTAGGACCTGAGTGAGATGTCAAAAGAGAATAGGTAGCTCCTGTGTCCAAAAGAAAGTCAATGGACTTGCCCAGTACCTGCAGCATCACCCTAGGCTTGGAGAGCGCAATGGGAGTCAGCAGGTCTAGACTGTGTCAGTTCTCTGCCAGGCTTAGGAATTCTCAGTTGCCAGGATGAGCCTGCATGGGGGCATTTCCAGTGCCCAGCCTATCGGCAGACAGGGCATGGCCTCCTGGGTGGCTGGGGGTTAGGGCAATACCATGACTAGTGGCCCTGCTTGCCGCATTTGACAAGTTTTTGGTGGTTGATTTGGGCTGAGCTCCAGCAGGATGGGGTCTCATGGCTGATTTCCCTTGTACCCCTTGTGGGGGCCCTGGTGTCCTCAGAGAAGCTGCTAGGGCTTGGGCTTGGAGCCTATTCTGTTACAGCTCTGTCCGTGGGGTTGACTCAGCTGTCATTCTCAAGCATTAACAACTTTAAAAGTCATTTTCACCAATTCCTGTGGGGGAGTTTGGGGATCCTCCCCAGCCTTTTAATATTTCTTTCTAATATCTCGCACTGACTGAGAAATGAAATGCGTGGGAAGGCAGGAGTCTGGTGAGACCAAGGATAAGAAGAAACCTGGGAAGATTTGGGGGTGTTAGGCCAGTGTGTAGTTTGAGGCATTGGGAAATAGGTGGATCAGTGGGGGGGGGGGAGGACAGGAAGGAAGATGAGGAGGAATTTGGTTTTAGATTTGTGGCCCCAGAGGAGGGGGTTGGGTAGGTAGAGTTTAGTGGAAGTGACCAGTGCTGAGTTCATGCATCCCAAAAGTGCACTGGAAAATTTTTGCAATCAACAAGCACAGTGAAAAGGAGTCTAAACACAGACATTCCTGAACATGATCAGGGATGGTCATGGAGCCCAATGCTTTCAGAGTTAACTGATGGGAGTAAGAGAAAGAAAAGTAGAAGGGCCCTGGCTAAGGGACAGGACACTTAGAAGGTGTAAAGACTCTTGCCGACTACAGAAACATGCTAAAATTTTCACTAATGATACTTAGAGAAGGCACGAACATGTCAGAGACAGAGGAACTGACAAACTCCCAGTGAGGACTTAATTCTCATGACCACCAGAGTCAAGAGATGTTGATGTGCTGTGAGATTCTGAGCATCACAATGTCAGTAACTCTGCTCTACTGTAAACTCACCACTGTAAATGTCAACATAAAAGCCTTGACCCTGTAAGTAGGTATGATGAGCTCAGTCTGTAAAAGGCAAAATTCCTAAGGAAATTAAGTGCTGAAATGAAATTCCATAAAACCCCCTCATTCATTCAGCTGGAAGCAGTTAATACAGCTGTGTCTACTACCTTGCAGAGCTCAAAATTTCTCCAGTCCATCATCATAAGTAAGTTATTCTGTTATATTTATTCATATTGAAGAAACAAGTGTCCATGAAAGGGATGTGATGTGCAATGTCACCACTGTCACATAGGTTTGTATACTTGTCCCCACCAGATCATGCTCTTGAGGACACAGGACACAATCCATGCAGACATGACCTACCAGAGAATCTTAGGTGATTGCAGGAACAGGGGATGAAAATGTCATGTAAACAAGTACATCACACTCCTGATGTACATCCTACGAATTTCCACATTATGTTTCCTTATACCCTTGTAAATCTGAGGTTGAAGAAGCTCCCCTCTCATAAGTAAATCGTTTAAAGCTACTTGATCACAGCCATGAGAAGAATTAGTGTAGTTGTTCAGGATGGAACGGGAGAGGAGGAAACAACAACAAATACAAAATACTGTTGGTTTTCTTGAGCCGTGATTGGCCCATTGCATGTGACATCACAAGGACTCGCTGTGAGGCAAATTAGATACCAGTCAATATAAGATACTACATGGGACTGGGTTTTGTCCTTGTACTACAGGTAAGGAGTTGGTTGGTGGATGAGCAGTTGGACTCAGTCATTTCTCATAGACTTGGACTTTCCCAACCAGATGGATCTTGGGAAAGTGAGTTTTCTTGGTTTTCTGTTTAGGTTTTGTGCTCGGCTTTTATTGATTGATCTTTTTACAATATTACTTTTTGTTTTAAAATTTGCCTGTATTTCTACTTCTTCACTGAGATTTTCCATTTTTTCAAAGTCATTTCGTCATTGTGAGCTGTGTTCTGGCTTATTTTATACTTTGGTGGTGTGGATGTACACAATGAGGAATTTGATCAGGACTACATAATCCTCCTGTAGTAAACTCTGGTAACACTCACCAGCTCTATGCCACCTCCCTGCTCATGTCATGTGATTATTACTTCCCAAAATACAAAAACTTGTCCCTTTGTCTGAATGTGTCCAGAGCTAGACAAAAATTCATATTTTTGTGTTTGTGAAAGTGGATTGCTTGTGGTGAAACTTTCTCTAGTTCCATGTTTGCCCTTGGCAGGGACGTTTCATTCCTGTTCATGGGTGACTATGTCCACTTAATGTTGTGACTATGCTATGATCTTTGTTAATTTTTGTATGTTCATTGATTCTTGTGTTCATAGCAAAGGCATCTTGATCATGAATGGTCTTTTTAATGTGTCATTGAGTATGAATTAAAGCATCTGGTACTCTCATGGAGGATAGTCTCATGCTCTTAGTCAAGGACCCTGCCAGATACTTGTCTCTTTCAATGTGTCTTTACTTGATAATAGAGTAAGGGCTTTATGAAAAGTGTTTATTTTATGAAAAGATTTGAAAGAATGCCTTCCCTCAGTTTTAGGGACTACTGGAATACTTGTGGATCATTACGGGCATTTCTTTAGATTACTGGATTCATCAGTGAATTCTCCTGGTTACAATACTAGACAATATTTACCCATTGGTTCTTCCAGATCATGTTGCCTAGTTGTATTACTTGGACTTTTAAGTTTACCTCTGATTCCTGTATCTCTCCCTGTTGTATCAGTTTGTTTCTTTAGTGAGGAGTAAGGTATAGATGGAGGTTATAGAAGAACTGTGGTGCTAGGAGAGATCCTCCTTCCCGTCAAAAGGACTCTAGTAATGATGACCACTGAGCAGGAATCTGAAGCATTTGCTTTTTTTTAGATTTTTTAAATTCATTTTATATACCAAAAGCAGATTCTCACTCTCATCCCTCCTTCTGTTCCCCACCACTGCCATCCCCACTCATTCTCTCCCCCCAACAGGGTAAGTTCTCCTATGGGGGGACAGCTAAGCCTGGTACATTCAGTTCAGACAGGACCAAGCCCCTCTCTGCTTTATCAGGGGTGAGCAAAGTGTCTGACCATAGGTCCAGAAAGACAACTCATGCACTAGGGATAGATCCTGACCACACTGCAAGGGGCCCTTCACACAGACCCAGATAAAAAACTGTCTCCTGTATGCAGAGGGTCTAGTCCAGTCCCATGCAGGTTCCACAGCTGTCGGTCCCAAGTTCCTGAGTTCCTTTGGGCTTGGTTCAGTTTTCTTTGTAGATTTCCTCATCATCATCTTGATCCCATTTGCTCATTAGTTCCTCTTCCCTCTCTTTCACTGGACTCCCGGAGCTCAGCCTGGTGCATGGCTATGGATCTTGGCATCTGCTTCTATCAGCTACTGGATGAAGGATCTATGATGACAGTTAGGGTATTCACCAATCTGATTACCAGGGTAGGCTAGTCAAGGCACCCTCACCACTGTTGATAGTAGTCTAATCTGTGGTTGTCCTCATGGATTCCTGGAAATTTCCCTAACACCAGGTTTCTCTTTTACCCCATAATGTCTCCCTGTCTCAAGACATCTCTTTCATTACTCTCCCACTCCATCCCTTCGCCAAGTCAACCACCCCATTCCTTGATGTTCTCACCCCCAACCCCTATCCTCTATTGCCCCCGTCATCCCCAGTTTTCTCATTGGGATCTCCTCTGCTTCTCCTTCCCAATGTGATCCATACATGCCTCTTAGGGTTCTCCTTGATTCCTAGCTTCTCTGGAGTTGTGAGTTGTAGTCTGGTTATCATTTACTTTATATCTAATACCTGCTTATGATTGAGTACATACTATGCTTGTCTTTCTGAGTCTGGGTTACCTCACTCAGGATAATATTTTCTAGTTCCATTCTTTTGCCTGTACATTTCATGTTATTTATTTATATATTTATATATTTATATATTTATATATTTATATATTTATATATTTATTTATTTATTTATTTATTTATTTATTTATTTATTTATTTATTTATATATTTACAACTGAGTAGTATTCCACTGTGTATCTACCACATTTTCTTTATCCATTCTTCATTTGAGGACCATTTAGGTTGATTCCAGGTTCTTTCTAATAAGAACAGTTTTGCTATGACCATACTTGAGCATGTGTACTTGTGGTATGATTGAGCATTCCTTGGGTATATTCCCAAGAGTGGTATAGCTGGGTTCTGAGGTAGATTGATTCCCAATTTTCTGAGAAACCGCCATACTGATTTCCAAAGTGGCTGTATCAGTTTGCATTCCCACCAACAGTGGAGGAGTGTTCCCTTTGATCCACATCCTCTCCAGCATAAGCTGTCTTCAGTGTTTTTGATCTTTGCCATTCTGACAGGTGTAAGATAGTATTTCAGAATAGTTTTAATTATTCTTATTAATTATTTAATATTCTTAGTCTCCCTGATGACTAAGAATATTGAGCAATTCCTTTCCTTTCAGTCATTTGAGATTCTTCTATTGAGAATTTTCTGTTAAGCTCTGTAGCCCATTTTTTAATTGAATTCTTTGGTATTTTGATGTCTAGCTTTTTGAATTCTTTATGTATTTTGGAGAACAGCTCTCTGTCAGATATCGGATTGGCGAAGATCTTTTCCCATTCTGTAGGCTGTTGTTTTGTCTTATTGACTGTGTCCTTTGCCCTACAAAATTCTCAGTTTCAGGAGGTCCCATTTATTAATTGTTGCTCTAAGTGTCTGTGCTCCTGGTGTTATATTTAGGAAGTGGTCTCCTGTGCCAGTGCTTTCAAGACTACTTCCTACTTTCTCTTCTATCAAGTTCAGTGTAACTGAATTTATGTTGAGGTTTTAATTCACTTGGACTTGAGTTTTGTACATGGTGACAGATATGGATCTATTTTCAATCTTCTACATGTTGACATCCAGTTATGCCAGCACCATTTGTTGAAGATGATTTCTTTTTTCCATGTAGAGTTTTGGCTTCTTTGTCAAAAATCATATGTTCATAAGTGTGTGTGTTAATGTCAGGGTTTTCAATTTGATTCCATTGGTCCCCATGTCGTTTTTTATGCCAGTATCAAACTGTTTTTTTTTTTAATTACTTTGGTCTATCATAGAGCTTGAAGTCAGAGATCATGATGCCTGTAGAGGTTGCTTTATTAGACAGGATTCTTTTAGCTATCCTGGGTTTTTTGTTTTTCTTTTTTAAAATATCTATCTATCTATTTATTATGCATACAGTGTTCTGCCTGCATATATCCCTGCAGGCCAGAAGAGGGCACCAGATTTAATTACAGATGGTTATAAATCATCATGTGGTTCTGGGAATTGAACCCAGGACCTCTGGAAGAACAGCCAGTGTTCTTAACTTCTGAGACATCTCTCCAGCCCAGGTTTTTTTTCCCATATGAAGTTAAGTGTTGTTATTTCCAAGTCTGTGAAGAATTGTGTTGGGATTTTGATGGGAATTGCATCGAATCTATAGATTGCTTTTGGTAAGATTACCGATTTTACTGTTAATTCTACCTATCCATGAGCATGGGAGATCTTTCCATTTTCTAATATCTGCTTTGATTTTTTTCTTCAGAGACCTAAAGTTCTTATCATACAGGTCTTTCACTTGCTTAGTTAGAATTACCCCAAGGAATTTTATATTATTTGTGGCTATTGTAAAGGGTGATGTTTCTCTGATTTCTTTCTCAGTCCATTTATCATTTGTATATAGGAGGGCTACTAATTTTTTTTTAGTTAATCTTGTATTCTGCCACATTACTAAAAGGAGCTTATCAGCTGTAGGAGTTCCCTGGTAAAATTTTTGGGGTCACTTATGTATACTATCATATTGTCTGCAAATAGGGAAAGTTTGACTTCTTCCTTCCAGTTTGTATCCCCTTGATCTCCTTTTGTGGTCTTATTGCTCTGGCTAGAACTTCTAGTACTATATTGAATAAATATGGGGAGAGTGGACAGCCTTGTCTTTTTCCTGATTTTAGTGGAAGTGCTTTGAGTTTACCTCAATTTAATTTGATGTTGACTGTCAGCTTGCTGTAAATTGCCTTTGTTATATTTAGGTATGTTTCATGTATTCCAGAACACTCTAGAACCTTTATCATGAAGGAGTGTTGGATTTTGTCAAAGGCTTTTTCAACATCTAATGAGATGATCATGTTTTTTTTTTCCTTTCAGTTTGTTTATGTGGTGTATTACATTGACAGATTTTTGTTTGTTGAACCACTCTTGCATCCCTGGGATGAAGCCTAGTTGGTCATGGTGGATATTTTTTATTGGGTTTTTGGATTCAGTTTTCCAGTATTTTATTTGTTGAGTGGTCTTCAACATTGGTATAGATAGCAACCCTTCAGCTGAGTCTTCTTCTAGCTATTTGCAAAGTTCCCAAGGTAGAAGAAAACTTTGCTGCTCTGAGCATTTCAAGAAAGTATGTGGTTATGAGTGTTCCTTCTTTCACTGAATTATTCCAGGATTCCTATGTCTGGATGGTGACATTATATGCCATAGTCACTCATATTAAGTCCATTTATGTATTGGGTGGAATTTAAGGATGAGAACATCATCCTGAACATTCAGGTCCTGGTATTTTGTCAGCTCAGTTCCATGCTAAATATAAAAAACCCACAAAACAAAAATGAAGCCGAGATATGCATGGATCAGCACAGCACATGTGGTCAAACATCATCAGATCTAGAGGCAGTTTCAGGTAAATGAAGGTTCTAGATTGGGTTCATACGTCAGTGGGAAGTTGTGGCCACCTTTCCAGCAGGGGCCCCATTCATCCGCTCTTTTCTATACACAGCAGCATTTTCCATGAATGCTCATGGAGATGGATGTGCAGAGGAGTCATGTCAAGAATCTGCTCAAGAAACACATTTCACGTGGAGGTGCACACCCACAGTGTCATTTACTCAGGAGGCCCAGGCAGGTGTAACCCTTGAACTCGGGGCTTTGAGATCATCCTGGGTATCATAGTAAAGACCAGCCTCACAAAATACACATGATAAACTTAGTGTTGAAATACATTTTTTCTTCCTATTGTATGTTTCTTCCCTAGTCTAGGGATGTAGGTCAATGGGTTGGGTGTTTACCTAGCATGCACTTGGTCCTGGGCGCCATCTTCAGCACTCACACAATAGGGCATGGTGCTGCCTGCCTGTAATTGAAGGACATGGGAGGCGAAGGCTGAAGGATCAGAAGTTCTAGGTCATCCTTGCTACACAGTGAGTAAAAGGCCATCCAGGAGTACACAAGACCCTGCCTCATTAAGACAAACACTGTACTGTCTCTCACACAGGTATTCTGACTTTGAATATTTTCTTTTGTGTGTTTTGGAGAACATGTGAAAGCCAGGTAATTAGAGACAGGCCACTGGGGATGGACTCGTGAGGCAGTTGATACAGGTAAAAAATCAAGGTAGAGAGGGGAAATGCTCGGAGTGTAAAGGTTCAAACATGGATGGAGAAGTGACGCATTCGGAAAAGACCTAACTAGAATGAAGGGCATATAAAGAAGCTATAAGAAGACCTACATCTTGAGGTAGGTATGGTATGGTAACCTAAAAGAGGGTCTCTGAATGATGAAAAGGAGTTTGTTCATGATACTGGCCAGTAGAAGGAAGGTGTGGTAGCCCTCACTGCCTGCTGATTTCTTCTCTTTCCTGGGAACAAAGCACTCCTGGAAGACAATGGTGTTTGGACGAGCCTTGAAGCAAGCTGCTTCCTTCTGCTGCTTCCGTTCTTCCTCTAGCTGTTGCTTCCACATCTCAGCCTTATAGGCACCCCTCTTGTCTGTCTCCAGGGAGAAAGGCTCAGCTTGAGTCACATTCTTTACCTTTTTCTCTGGCAAGTTAATGGTGTCAAAATGGGGCACAGGAAGGGCCTTGAACTTGAACACCTCCCCTTTCTGCATTTCTTTTATTTTCTCCTTCTGCAACTGGCGCTCTTTGTCCCGGGTATCAAAGGAGAAAGGGCACACCTCCATGTTTCTTGCCTCTGGGAGGTGGGGCTTATAAGGCACCCCATAATGTGGCCCAGTTTGAGCTCTTTTCTATCCTATACCTCTAAGTGGATCTTTTAACCATGTGTGATTTTTCTATTGCTATATTTTGTTCTTTTATAAAGTATTTGTAAACAAGTCTCATCACACAATATTAGAGAAATTCCTTGTATTAATGTTACCACCTTCCTCAGAAATGTGGTTAAGTACCAGAAACTGCTAAAATTCTCCTGAGAGATGGTTTTCCAAAATTGTTAATAATTTATATTTAATATTTTATTTATTTTCTCATTTATTTTTGAGTCATGGTTTTATTATGTAGTCCTGGCTAGCCAGGAACATATTATATAAATCTGTACTCAAACTCACAGAGATCCTCCTGTCTCTGTTTCCTGAGTGCTAGGATTAAAGTGAAGGCATGTACCACCAACCCTGGATGGAATTCATTTACCAAAATATCAATTTTTAATAAAAAATTTAATTTAACAACTGTCTAGCCATTTGTTGATTTTTTTCCTTAAATACAAACACCTTCTTGGTACACAATCAACAGGAACCAGATCTAAGAGTTGGGAGCAGAGGCATGGTCTAATATGTCAGATTGCCTTTTAAATCCTCCTACCTATGTGAAAATTTGATTCAGTGTGTTGTGCCCTCGAGTAAGACCACCACTGCGTCAATATCTGACGAAAGCACACAGGGGTTTGTTAATAACAAAACAAGCCCGGGCTTTGTCCGTGTCCAACACTTAACACAGCAAGTGGAGGAGGATGGCCCTGAGCACTCACTTCAAGGAGTTTCTATAAGAAAGATTTATGTGCAGAGAGTTACATATCTCGGGATTGGATGAGAGGCCTAGGGGTGAGGTAGTTCTTTGAAGTTACTGGCTGAACTATAAGCATGAGGTTACTGATGGCTAACAGGATGCAGGGTATCTACAGAGACATGATTTTTTTACTCCCTATGTCCTGCTTTTGCTGAGCCCAGGATATATACATTCAGATTTATTGTTCCTATCCTATTCTCCCATGAGTTTAACTTCTGGTCAGTTGAGTCCATTACTCCCCATATCCTGTGTTACCAAATTCAGGATATATAGATTTATTATTCCAGCCTTATCTTCCCACGAGTTCAACTTCTGGTCAGTTCTAAAATTGCTGGTCAGCAAATACCTTTAGAGGAGGGGGAGGGAGCATCTCTCAAGAGGGCTACTGATTTTTCCCTTAAATTCCCTCCTCTCCTAGTAACTCGAAGACACCCAGTTATGGGTTGTCAATACCTAGTTTGCAAATATGTACCCTAAGTCGAGTGGCCCATTTTTATATCTTGGTTGAGGATCTCATATTGAGTTTGAGTCTTTTGCACCATTATTTGGGTGGGCTCCAACTTTTTCTGATGAACTGCGTCAGCTTGTTTACGAGGTAAGGCCCAAAGGTTAATATGAGGGCTAGTAGCAGCAGGGGTCCCAAAAGAATGGAGGTTAGAGTTGTTAGCCAGGGGGAACTGTTATACCAAGATTCCAACCATCCCTGGCCAGCCTCCCTGTCCCTTTTCCACTTGTTGAGGCCTTTTCTTACTTTGGCCAGAGAGTTCTTAACCAGCCCCGAGTGATCTATATAAACACATCGTTTCTCTCCCAGTGCTGCACATAGTCCCCCTTGTTATCAGACTTGGAGGTCGAGCCCTAGCCTATTCTGTAACATGACCTCAGAAAGCAAGGTGAGGGATTCTAGCATCATCAGTTTAGTGGCATCCAAACAGGAATGATTGTTTAGATAAGACTTCAATGATGTAAGAGCCAACAGTAATTAGTAGAAGCAGAAGGCCGAAAAGCCTTGTGATGGCTGACAGAGTTCCTTATCCTGAAGGAACTTGGAAATGAAAATAGGGATCAGTTATTATTTTATCTCAGGTTCTCCATGACAAGAATTTTTTTCTATCTAATGTTCCAGAAGGGAATAAGGGAGATGTTTTTGTTTCTGTAATTACTTCCTGCTGATGTTGGGATGTTGTTTTCAGGGTCCTAGAAAGCCAGAATGTTAGTCAAAAGCAAGGAGGAGATTTAGAAGCATCTGGTTCATTGACCAGCTGAAGAAACAGCATTTATACTGGCTGGATTGGTCCATATCAGCCTTCAGCAAGTCCATGTGTCACAGGTTGAAGTTAGTAGATGATGCCTGGATCTGTCTGCCAGCCAAATGGAAGCCTACTGAAACAGATGTAGACTAGAGACAAAAGTTAACTTATTTGGAATTTTTAGGCCCACAGCCTTAGTAAATATATTGGTGTTATCAATCAGTAGTGAAATACATATTGTAGAAAAAGCAGGTAACAGGTATCCGTCTGTAAGTCTACATTCAGAAGATAACCATAAGAAATCCAAAATCTTGAGCTCATATTCCAAACAGTAAGTAGTTATTGCTCTATTATCTTATCAGAATTCTATTAATGTTAAATTCTGACCTTTTTAAGTTTTAATGCAATGCCAGTATGGTAAAGGAAAGAAATTTTGTAGTATCTTTTATAAGAACAGCCACTTCAAATTATGTTTAAAACCTGTTTGTCCCTTAATATGAAGCTTGTAAGGCAAACCTGTTTGTCTCTTTCTTTTTTTTTCAGGAGATCTAGTAGCTTTAATTATTTATTCATTGTTCAATGAATTAATAAGGTGGCTGCAACCCTGGGGAAGACTCTGGTTGCCTGATGTTGCTAAGCTGACAAAGTTGTAGCTATTTTGTCAATGCTATCAGAGATCTGAGAAGGATAAATTTTACCTGAGTACAGACTTCCAAATCTATTAAAGAATGGCAGAGACTATCATCCCAGGCTCCTGTAGTCTTCATAGTCTTGGCAGGACAGGTGTCAGGACAGCATCAGTCTTGGCTGCTGGGCCTATACCGTTAAAGTTCTCTGTGTAGGGGCAACTTTGGGAAAGACTGAGCTTATCTTGTCAGTGTCTCATATGTCCATTCTAGGCCGGATCCCTGGCAGCAGGTGTTGAGTCTTGGTGTCATCTTGTTGTTGTTCCATGTCTTATTGGAAACCTTGGGAGTTAAAGCTAGGAGCTGGGAGTCTCTGTTTGTTCTAGTGAGCTAGCAAGCTTTTTATCAAATAATTTAAATGCCATATTCATCAGATCTTTGACAGGTTTGAGGACCATTGTCTATTAAATATATCTGAGCTAAACAAATCTAGGCCTAATCTTGAAAACATCTCCAAGTTTGGTAACAATAACCAAGTCAATTTGTTATCCTGTAGATATATTAGTCAAATGGACCTCTCAGGTTCTGTTTTATTTCTTTTTTAATAACTTATTATTACATAAGAGTTAACAGTTTATGCTTTAAACCAGTATATGGATAGCTGGATGACTAGTATTAGCATGTATTCCCTAATACAAAGGACATGCAAACTCAGACATTCAAAACCAAACATACATGTGGCCACATTTTTATCCATACCTACAGAGTAGACAGTCATTTTTAAAACTATAAACCTTTGGAGTCTCAGTGTAAGAGCAGAATAGCAAGAGAAAGAAATCCAGAACATGTTTTATTTTTTATACATCTCAAATCATTTTTTATCATTACTTAAGCCTTTTTATCCTCAGACTTTTATAACTTGCTTTTACATAGTCTAATAACTTGCATTTTATATACGTTCCTTCTTCCAAAACATTCTTTTTATATTCCCATACCTAAAACATTTATATCTTAGACCCCATATAAACTTTATTTATATTCAAATTTCATAACTTATTTAAAATGTAAAGTTTCATATTTTTATATCTTAAACTACTTCCTCAGACCCAGTACAGTATGTATTCAGTCTCTAATGACATACTTAAGCCTTTAAATTTTTATAAAAATATTATATCTTAAAATATCTTTTTTTTCACCGGGCGGTGGTGGCACACGCCTTTAATCCTAGCACTCGGGAGGCAGAGCCAGGCAGATCTCTGTGAGTTCGAGACCAGCCTGGGCTACCAAGTGAGCTCCAGGAAAGGCGCTCCAAAGCTATGCAGAGAAACCCTGTCTCTAAAAACCAAAAAAAAAAAAATCTTTTTTTCTGTTTAATTCATTGAGTTATCCTTTACTTGGAATTTGATACAGTTTTTTCTTATCTTAACCAATAATAATTTGTAACCAATTCTCTTAAATGATGGCAAGTATTTGTAACCCATTGTACTGAAATGACCAAAATCCATGTATTTTGTGTGTGTATGTGGAAACAAAATCATAATTTTTTAAAACATAATGTATCTTTAACATTTTTACTAAGCATTACCAGGACAGAGAAGGTTTAACATGGGAAGCTAATGATGAACTTGGCTTGGGAAGGAAGGGAGGGGGATTTAGATTCAGAGTGTGCAGGCAGTAAACTCCCAATCGTCCCTATCTCCCCCACCTCTGCCTGCCTGTAGAGAGTGTGCATTTCAGTCTTCTGTGAGAGCCACAGGAGCCTCTCCTGTAGGCTAATACCAGCCCTGCCCATCCTGGCCCTGAGTCTGTTCCAAGCTCCTGTGAGGGAGGCATCTGCCTGACCACTCAGGGCCTCACCTGCCAGATCTGCTCACCCTGAGAACTCACTTGCCAGATTTCTCAGGGAGGACCCAGTCTCAGACCTTCCCAGGGGCCAGCAAGTGATAAGCACTCAGCATGTGGCCCTGCTGATGAGCTTCCCTCACCTGCCAGTGCTGTGGGCCTGATAGCAATAAGGGAAGCTAGTAGACAGAAACAAGAAACATTTACATAGACATAAGTGCCAGAAGGGCCAGTGGTGAAAGGGTTGATTCCCACCTTGATCAAGGGGAACAGTAGCTCTTGTGGGAAGGGCAATCTAACCAGGATCAGGAGTTTCTCCTCTCTGCCTCTGTGTACCTTCACAGCTGGTCCTCCCCCTAGGGCAGGGTTTGTGGGAACCACAGGGAGCTCTTCCTTGGCCAGCATCAAAGGTTGCTTTGGGAGGCCAAGTAAACATTGTAAGAGGCCCATTCTGCACCACAAAAGGTGACAAACTTCCCTTGGTGAATCCATCATTCTATTGTGAGCAGTGGATCACACATCCTTCCAGTATGCTAGGTGAAAGTCCAGGGAGGAAGAGGGAGACTGTCCAATGGCATCCATCTTAGTCAAGTCAACAATGAGAACAATGAACACATTACACTCAAGACCAAGGGCACACACAAAACTTTGCCCCAAGAGACAACCAACAAAGTTCCAAGAACAATGACAGCCTGATGTGCTCTGGAGGGAGCGACCCTCCAGGCTCAGCCACACCAAAAATCTTCCAGACTCGAGGCTCTCTGTCCTCAGTTAAACAGACCTTGGGACTACCACAGCCCCATTAACAGGGTCCAGAATTTCTTCTGAAATCCTGTGATCCTGGTTCCAGTGTGTCTACTGGCTGCCACTGGTATTGACCATTGCTGGACCATTTCACAGATCTACTGTGCCTCAGAAAATGAACGTACAGAGTCACACAAAGACAAGGACAAGCAAAGACACAGAAACTTACCAGCCAGTTAGGAAAACCTCAGTTCAGAGTCTAGGGGTAGCAGAGGATCCAGGACGAGCCCCTAAATGTTGTGACCGCATCGCAAGACCCCTGAGCAAGACCACCACAGAGCCAATATTCTATGCAAGCACATAGGGGGTTTATTAACAACAAAGCAAGCCTGGACTTGGTCTGTGTCCAACACTCAACACAGCAGGTAGAGGAGTGCTGTGGGATGGTCTGTATGTCAAATTGCTCTGATTGGTCAATAAATAAAACACTGATTGGCCAGCGGCCAGACAGGAAGTATAGGCGGGACTAACAGAGAGGACAATTGAGACAACAGGAAGACAACACTGCTAGCCGCCGCCAGGACAAGCAGCATGTGAAGACACTGGTAAGCCATGAGGCAAGGTATAGATTTATGGAAATGGATTAATTTAAGCTATAAGAATAGTTAGCAAGAAGCCTGCCACAGCCATACAGTTTGTAAGCAATATAAGTCTCTGTGTTTACTTGGTTGGGTCTGAGCGGCTGTGGGACTGGCAGGTGACAAAGATTTGTCCTGACTGTGGGCAAGGCAGGAAAACTCTAGCTACAGAGGAGGGCAGCCCTGAACATTCACTTTAAGGGGTTTATATAGGAAAAGTTTATGTGCAGAGGGTTATATCTCGGGATTTGATGACGGGGCTAGGGGTGCGATAGTTCTTTGAAGTTACTGGCTGAACTATAAGGTAACTATGAGATTACTAATGGCTAACAGGATGCAGGGTATCTACAGAGACATAAATTTTACTCCCTATGTCCTGTTTTTGCTGAGCCCAGGATATATACATTCAGATCTATTGTTTCAGTCCTGTTTTCCCATAAGATCAATCTCTGGTTGGCTCTAAAACTGCTGGTCAGCAAATACCTTTAGAGGAAGAGGGCGAGAGAGCATCTCTCAAGAGGGCTCTTGATTTTTCCTTTCAGTAGTAGTGTCTATTGTAATTCCAACAGAGAAAAAATACAAGGCCATAGCAAATAGGCAATCCAGAAGAGAAAACACAAAATCTGGTGTTCTAATGAGCAATATCCTGAATTTGGAATGTAGTATTATGAAGCCAGAAATAGATTGGGTAGTAAATTCTTTTGAGGAACAATTCTTTTAGTGTCCCATAACTTAACTTTGATAATATATAGATTTATATCATTCAATTGATAATAGTACCTAATTCAGTATTACATTAAATTACAAATAGAAATAAGAAAACAACACTTATCTCTTTAATGTATGCATTCTCATTTAATTAACAAATTGAAAAAATACCATTTATGTTGAATTTTATAATTTTATATTTTTTAAAGCTGAAGGGCACTCACACTAAGACCAGGCTCAAATTCATGATCCTCCTGCCTCAGCTTCCCAAGTTGGTAGCTTTGCAAATATGTGTGAGACCAAAATGAGCCATCTTAGAAATAAGACCAAAATGCTTTCACCCTAAAATTAAGGCCTAAGATTTCTCCTTTTGGGAATAGGCCATTAGTTACTGAAACCAGTCAGTTCAGATTCCAGAAACCAGGAAGTATAAATGTACAGAGTCACAAGATAGTCATAATGCCTGCCAGACTATGGAATGTCCTCTCCTTGGTTTCCAGGGTAACTGACCACAGAAATGCCCCCACCTGAGGGCAGCCAATGAGAAATGGTGGCGGGAAACCACTCCCTTAGAAGTAATTTCTAGAAGTCCCTAGAAGCGAGTCAATCAGAATTGTACCCTTACTAGCACCCCTAAATGATGTAACCTTGTGATTTTTCCTTTTAAAAGCTGAGCTTGCAGATAGGTGGGCACTTCCTCCAGCCTCCACTGAGTTGGATGTATTGGACAAAGTCCCTGCCTAGGCTTTTATATGCAGAATTAAACCTTGCTTTTGCATTCCGGCATGCTGGTCTTTGGTGGTCTCTCTGGGGGTCACGATCTGGGCACAACATAAGCACCGCCATACCAAATAAAATATATTTCTCAAACTGGATGGTCAGATCTATGTACTTGCATTTATAAGGTATATGTAATTGGAGTTTATATAGCTGCTGCCAGGTTGCCCGCTCTAGAAGCAACTCCAGAGCTTAAAATGAAGCATAGGTCTATTTTCTAGTTTCCTCTCTCAACCCTTGCACTTGTGTCTTTCATAGGGTCCTACTGATATTGAGTGTAAGTTTGCATGAACAAACTTCAGATGAGATACTTTGATGAAGGTGGAACTTGCTGCCTCCTTTCAAAATTATCCCAACCCAAAATAATTTCCTATCTTGGCAACTGATTCAACAACACCTTTGTTGGTATTTTGCCAGGCTCCAGCTGCATGACTGCACATGCGCAGTTCAGGAGCTATGCAAGGGGTCTGGGGTCTTGTGTCTTAAGTCATCAGTGTGTGCTCGTGATTACATATGTGTAGTGTGGTCAAGCAATCTAGCATGCATGGTGTAGCTCTGTAAGCTCACCTGCACCTTAAAGAGCTGGACACAGAACCCACCTCCTCCCAGTCTGTTCTGTTCTCCCGGCCCCCCCACCATCTCTCTCTCTCTCTCTCTCTCTCTCTCTCTCTCTCTCTCTCTCTCTCTCTCTCTCTCTTCTTCTTCTTCTTCTTCTTCTTCTTCTTCTTCTTCTTCTTCTTCTTCTTCTTCTTCTTCTTCTTCTCTCTCTCTCTCTCTCTCTCTCTCTCTCTCTCTCTCTCTCTCTCTCTCTCTCTCTTTCTCTCTCCTTCCCCAGGCCTGGTTCTCTTGTTCTCTTGTTCTCCCCTAAGCCTCTTCCTCCTAATAAAGCTCTGATACTGATGCTGGGGTTTGTCATGGCCATGACCTTTCCTCACAGTCACAAGCACAGATTATCATTATTACAACCTTCAGGATCAACAGTGACCTGGATGGAAGACAGAGGAGGAACAAGTTGAGAAGCCTCACAGTAAGACTAAAATAAAATCTGTTTTCCTGGACACAAACTGTTTTCCTCCTTTCTCTTCTGCATGACAGTTCTTATCTTAAAAATGATAAAATCACTCAAACATATGCTTTTACATTTCTCAGCCATGAGCCACTAAGCCATTTTACATGCCGAATGTTTACCAAACCACGTGGGCAGGTGAATGATAAGGGTGCAGTCCCGCTGATGCAAGCTCCTTGTTCATGCTGAGTCACAGGAACGCCAAGCTGATGACCTGATACAAAATCAACATTATTAGGTACTGCTTCCTCACTGGGATAAACACAGCCAGTTCTGCGGAATAGAAGTCAACTCTAATCTAGCTGTCTGTGGAATTGACTTGACTAGGGTCCCTGTCCCATACTAGCAGCTGTGTGCTTTTGAGAAAGAGACTATCTGGTTGTCATTTTTTTTTTTTCAAGACAGGGATTCTCTGTGTAGCTTTGCGCCTTTCCTGGAACTCACTCTGTAGATCAGGCTGGCCTCAAGCACACAAAGATCCGCCTGCCTCTGCCTCCCAAGTGCTGGGATTAAAGGTGTGCGCCACCACTGCCTGGCTCTGGTTGTCATTTTAATTTTCTCTTTGCAATAAAGCAGCTCTATCTGGTGGCCTCCCAGAGGGCCAAATAGGTTTTCTGCTAAGGTAAGAGGCTGTGAGACTAGGTCAGTAAGATGAGGCAAGGTGAGACAGAACAAGAATTATGGGATGGTAGGTGTGCAGCTCTGGCCACAAGGCCTCCATCTGTAACTGATGAGCAGACCACTGAGGCCTGAGCGTCCCACTTGTCCTATACTGAGCTGGAAGTCTGAGATGTGCAGACCCCAGTTGAGGGGCTCTACAATATCTGTCCCTTTGAAACACTGCAGACCTTTCCCACCAAAGCCACATCCCACCAGAAAATGCCAGCCTCCAAATAGAGCCACATGCAACACATCCAATCATAAATGGCATGTGAGGCTTAAGCCCGCCCCTGAAGCACTCCGGCCCAATGAGCATCCGGGCAGAGACTCTAAACCTCCCCCATTCCACCTTGGTCTTCCTGCCTGGGACATTGAGCATGCTCAGACTTGAGGTCGTTAAGGAAATGCTCAGGAGCTGCTGAGCCGTTGTGGAGGAGGTCTGTGGAGTTCATCTGTTGAGGGCAGTCCCAGGCCAGGGTGGCCAGGTTCAGGTTCTCCTCAGAGTCTGGACTTCCTCCCAGACCTGGTTCTGGGGAGGAGAGGTGAAGACAAACCTGCCTTCTTGACAGCAGTCTCCTCTAAGACCAGGTCTAGTGAGGCCGTCTTCTCAGAGCCTGGAGACTCCTCACAGCCCAGTCCTCATGAGGCTGAGATGCCCTCAGTGAAGATCCAGGATGGCAGGATGCAGTTCTGAAAGAATTATAGGCATTCATCCAGATTATTATGGGCTTAACGTTTTCCGTATTTCTTTACTTCATCTTAGTGCCTGTGGGATCAGTAATATCCCCTTTCTCATTCCTTATGTGAGTAACTAACAATCTTTCCTTTTTCTTTGCTAGTGTGCCTAGAGATTTATCAGTGTTGTATACATCTTTTTCTTACCCCTTGTCATCTTTATTTGTCAATTAAATTTTAAAAATTGACTAGGGGCTTCTTAATCACTTTGCTTTTAGTATTTATATAAAATTTATGTCACAGATTACAAATTTATTTAAGTCAGGTGTTAAGTATTTCATGTCTATAATCCAAGCCCTTGGGATCAGGATTCCATGAGTTTGAGAACAGTGTGGGTTACACACGTAGCTCTGGATACACTGCTACAGAGTGAGATCTTATTGTAGAACATACAAACAAAATCCAGATGTGTTCACTTTCATATGAAATCAATGTTTTAGTTTTTCTAATCATGGTGTAGCTTATTCCAGAAATTTTGTTATGTTTTATTTCCACTTCCATACTTTTACTTTCGCTATGACTTTCTCTTTTAATCTATTTATTATTTTAAGAATGAAATATTTAATTTTCATTTATTGGGGATTATCAAGATACTGTTCTGTTATTAACTTGCCTTTTAATTTCCCTGTAGTCAGATTGCACACATCACTTTATATCAGGTCTTCTATGTTTATTTAAACCTGTTTAGTAGCTTGTAACGTGGAGTATGTTGAAAAGTGACTTGTGTGTTCTGGAAATGCTGTCTTAAGCTGTCATTTGAGGAGGTGTTCTGTAAATGGCTGTCAGGTGAAATTGATTGACAGCAGTGTTCATGTTCTCCTTGTCCTTAATGACTTTCTCTGCTTTTCATTCTTTCTTGTCTCTTTTTACAGTAAAAGAACTTAATTTGGTTATAATTTAAAATTTTCTTATTACCAAATCTTATCATGTGGATATATCAGGAGTTAAATGGAATTTTCTATTCCAAATACAACATCTTGAAGCCTTGTTATATAGGAACTTCTGTCCCTATGTCAAAATTGCACTGAATTATTCAATATGGTCATGTTCTTTAAAAGTCTAAAACCTCATTCATTTGACAACTTCTTATTGTTTAGTTCATATAAACAAATGGTAGAAAGTGAAAGTCGATTTTTTCTGTATGCATTGTATTTTTTATTGATTCTTTGGGAATTTCATACCGTACACTCTAATCCCACTCCTCTCCCAGACCCTCCATATCTGCCCCTACATCTTGTAGAGTCCTGCCACAAAGGAAAGCAAAAAAGGAATAAAAATAAAATAAAAAATAAACAATAATAAAATAGAAGAAGAAAACAGTAAAGTACTTTGCTCCCCCAGCCCCTGTCTTTCCCACCTCTCCATCACCTCTCCATCATCTCTCCATCATTAGTGGCATTGGGAGCTGCTGTGTATCATGCAGGTCTAGTATTGATGGTATACTGAAGCCACGGGCCTTGAACCTGACCAACATCCCATTACACAATGAACATTTGCAAGTGAAGCTGTTGGACTATCCCTCCTCTTGTTCTGTCGACTCCCATCTCCAACTTTAATTGTAGATTTGTCAGTTTCCATCCACTTTCTCATTCAGGTTGGAGAATTCTTAGTTAAATACTTTTCAAGTGGAGTATTCTGTCTGCCTGAAAAATTGATCCCTTTTCACCACACACATGTATATTATAATATTTGTGTTATTCAGAATAGATACTTTCCTTAGTAAAACTTACTGTTCAGCAGTTTACTTTGGTAGTAACATGGTTACTAGGGCGTTTTTAAGAATTCTGCCTTTTCCTGCCTCATAACTCTGACTCTCTGCCCATACATTTGTTTTCTATTCATCATAGAGTGAAATCCTGTGTGGTTGCTTATCTTCTCTGGTGAATTCTCCCATCTAGAACTTTATGTTTAATGCAATTACATAGTTAGTTTGAGTCTTCTATCTTGATTGTTTTAAGTTCACTGTTTCTGTCCAAAATGTCTTTTGTGTCTGGTTTTGCATTCAGTTTATCATTCTATTTATCCCCTCACCTAGCTTGTTATTTAGACATCTTTTAAAAAAAATTAATAGCTGCTTTTCAGGCACTAAAGGCCCGAGAGCTACTAAACTCAGAGCTCCTTCCTTGCTAAACATGCCAGAAAGCTGCCAGACCTCTGGAGCTCATCCATTGTGTATTATATCGGCTGATCCAATAATAGTTTATATTTTACAGATTATTTGTGTCAAAATTTCTGTCTTTTGTTATGGTGGAATTCAAGACTTTTGTAAACCTCTCTTAATTAAATACACATGATGGATGACAATATGGTGATAGAATTTATGCACACTGTACCTTTCAGTGACTGAAGCTAATGAAATGCTAAGAAATTCCTTATAAAGTTTAAATTTTATGCAGATTTATTTGCATCAACTCTGTACAACTCAGGTGTCTTGCATGATCCAATTATTTTACATTTCCCTGGCACTACCTTTTTATGGTTCTGGGTTCCAGAATGACCTTATAGTCCTTACATTCTGTTTGGTCACAATCTTTTTTTCTTACAACTGAGAGTGTGAGAATGAACTGACGTCATGTATTGCATGGGTGCAAGCCTCTCTGCCTCCCATAAAAATAAACTGAGAAATTATGAAACAATGATTTGAAAATTGCATATATGTGTTTAGACATGTAGGTATGTACACATGAGTGCAGTTCCCACAGAGATGAGAAGAGGCTCCAGATTCCCTGGAACTAGAGATATTGGTGTTTGACTTTGGGTAACTGTGATAGGTGATGGGAACTGAACTCAAGTCCTTTGAAAGAGTACAGTGTGTGTTTTTCTGTTAGGCCAACTCTAGCCCCATCATTCAAAAACTTTAAGAGAAGTTTGGAAGATAGTAAAAATGTAGTCATTATGTTTAGTTGTATAAAAATATATGAGCCCTTATGGAAATAAGTAATTCTTTTTCTGTTTTGTTACTTCTAAAATTAATCTTATCATTCTGTACATTTTACTTATATAAAATAAGTCATTTGTTTCTGTACACCACCTTGTTTCCAAGTTATATTCCCTCCATTTAGAATATTTCCCCTCACACTTTCTCAAAAATTTTTAACCCCTTTTCCTATTTTTCTAGATTCCATTTATGAGAGAAGGTATGTGTTAATTGTTTTTGGAGAGTTGTCTATTTGTAAACTTGATGATACATAGTTGGAACAATTTTCTTGAGAATCATACAACTTTTTTCTATAATTTTTATTTTGAATTATCTTACATTATTTATGGATATTGTGTGATCCTTAGTCATTCATATAATGGTGGTTCTCTGAGCTCATTCCCTGAATCATCTGTTGCAGGGAGTGCAGTGATAAAACATTACACACAAACTCACCTTACATGTATAGTGATTCAGTGTTGTTCATTTCAATCAGTGTGCACACCCAGGAGTGGTACAGCGGGCATGTCTATGTTAAATTTTCATTCATAACCATTGTTACAGTGTCCACAGTACCTGGAATGTTTTAGTTTACAATGAACATGGCATATGTGTTCTTGTTCCACCTCCTTTGCACCTTTAAAAAATTAGATTTGGTGAAAAATGTAATCATTTTAAAGACACTTAAAGCTGGAATTATGGGGCAGTCAGAATATTATTTTACTAATGTGACAAATGAGTCTGGGGCCCAAGAAAATGACCACAGAATCTATAGTATATGAGCCAGGCTATAAATCCTTCTGACAATTTATTCTAATTGAAATATTTGCCACACATTATTCTGAGTGGTCAGAGCTTGACCTCGTATTACTGCATGGCTGGTTACCTCAAAGTGGTCCATTTGGTAAGGAGAATGTACTTGTGAGTACTTAGTTTAACTTTGCACCCATATTTGTATTTCATATATTTGTTGGCATGTGAGATACTGTCTCAGATATGCTGATTGTGAAAAATTGTTTTCATCATGCAGAAAATGAAACTCTGCTCTTTATCTTCTACTATACACAAGCTCTGCACCAAATGTGTCATAGACCAGATACCCTGAAAATGCCAAAGGATACAGAAGAGAAAATACTCCCACTTCTAAGCACAGGTAAGGATATTCTGAATAGGACTCTTGTCCAATAGTAAATGAGACCAAAAATCAACAAATAGGATCTCATGAAATTAAGACTTTATTTCAGCATAAGAAAATATAATTTAAGTCGTAGCATACAGAATATGAGAAAGTTACTGGTGTAATAGTGGCATGAGTGTTATTGTGTAATTAACTTCCTTCTGATCTGGTGAGGCCTGCACTATAGGAAGGAATTAGTACCTGCTACTGTGTACCTGGTCAAAAGACACTGGCTTGACAGGTCATAGCCCTGTAGATGATGCTGCTATTGTTACTTAGTGTAGTAGCAACTGCTTTGTAAATATTTTTGTTTTACACATAGATCTCTTTAGCTCCCAGTCTTGGCCAGAGGTTCTCTTTCTGTGGTATGCAGCAGCAAATGCACAGCCTCATAACTTCAAAATGTTGAAATGACCATGAATGCTCATCCTAAATGGTACCTGTAGATCAACCACTTCCCCTAGGCATAGGAAACATCCTGGAAGTGGGTCCTGAATGTCCTGACTGAGCATGAGGGAACTGCTGTGACATGCTGTCCTTTGGACATAACATGGCCATTTCTCACTCACAAGAGCTGTGATCACCTGCAGCTTCAGGTGACCGTGTTCAGGACTGACTGTGAACACACCTATCTGTCCTGAACCAGACAGCTGGAAGAGGCAGCCTGCTGGTGGAAGACAAAGCCTACTAAGCCTCTGTCTCAGTACAGAAATTGGCTATTTGTTTTTTTTTCTTTTCTTTTCTTATCTATCTACCTGTCTATCTATCTAATTATTTTCCTTTTATTTTATTTTACAATAACATTCAATTCTACATATCAGCCACAGATTCCCTTGTTCTCCCCCTTCCTGCCCCCTCCCCTTCTCCCCAGCCCACCTCCCATTCCCACCTCCTCCAGGGCAAAGCCTCCCCTGAGAACTGATATCGACCTGGTAGACTCAGTCCAGGCAGGTCCAGTCCCCTCCTCCCAGACTGAGCCAAGCGTCCCTGCATAAGCCCCAGGTTTCAAACAGCCAACTCATGCACTGAGCACAGGACCGGGTCCCACTGCCTGGATGCCTCCCAAACAGATCAAGCCAATCAACTGTCTTCAGAGGGCCTGATCCAGTTGGGGGCCCCTCAGCCTTTGGTTCATAGTTCATGTGTTTCCATTCATTTGGCTATTTGTCCCTGTGCTTTATCCAACCTTGGTTTCAACAATTCTTGCTCATATAAACCCTCCTCTTTCTCACTAATTAGACTCCTAGAACTCCACCCAGGGTCTAGCCGTGGATCTCTGCATCCAGATTCCTCAGTCCTTGGATGGGGTTTCTGGCATGACAATTAGGGTGTTTGGCCATCCCATCACCAGAGTAGGTCAGTTCCAGCTGTCTCTCAACCATTGCCAGCAGTCTATTGTGGGAGTATCTTTGTGGATTTCTGTGGGCCTCTTTAGCACTTTGTTTCTTCCTTTTCTCATGTGGTCTTCATTTACCATGGTCTCCTATTCCTTGTTCTCCCTCTCTGTTCTGGATCCAGCTGGGATCTCCTGCTCCCACAAGCTCTTTCCCTCGACTCGCGCACTTCATTACTCCCACTCATGTCCAGGTTGTTCATGTAGATCTCAGCCATTTCTCAGTCATTGAGAGATCCCTCTGTCTTTCTTGGGGTCCTGTTTTCCAGGTAGCCTCCCTGGTGATGTGAGTAGCAGTCCAGTCGTCCTTGTTCCACCTCTAGTATCCTCCTATGAGTGAGTACTGTAGCTAGAGTTTTCTTGCCTTGCCCATAGTCAGGACAAATCTTTGTCACCCGCCAGTCCCACAGCCACTCAGACCCAACCAAGTAAACACAGAGACTTATATTGCTTACAAACTGTATGGCCATGGCAGGCTTCTTGCTAACTGTTCTTATATCTTAAATTAACCCATTTCCATAAATCTACCTTGCCACGTGGCTGGCGGCTTACTGGCGTCTTTATATGTTGTTTGTCCTGGCGGTTGCTGTAGTGTCTCTCCTCCTTCTTCCTGTTTCCCCAATTCTCCTCTCTCCTTGTCCCGCCTATACTTCCTGCCTGGTCACTGGCCATCAGTGTTTTATTTAAATAGAACGATATCCACAGCACTTTTCCTTTTTTTTTTTTAAAGGAAGGTTTTGATTTTAACATAGTAACATTACATATAACAAAACAATTATCGAGCAAGAATTACAGTTACAATATTAAAGAAGATGTACTGTCTATCTTATATTTGTGAGTTTAAGGTTTTATATCTAAATTATCTTTTATCATAACCGAGGAAATTACAACTATCTAGTTTTTAACCACATCAAAGACCTGAGAAGGAACATAATGGTACCTGAGAAATGGTAGATGGATGCAAGCAAATTTCGGGAATCTTGCAAGAGTAGACCAAGACAGCTGGCAGCCTGGACAGTCACCTAATGTTTCTCAGCATTGTTGGTGCATTTATTTATTTATTTATTTATTTATTTATTTATTTATTTTGGTTTTTCGAGACAGGGTTTCTCTGTGTAGCTTTGCGCCTTTCCTGGAACTCACTTGGTAGCCCAGGCTGGCCTCGAACTCACAAAGATCCGCCTGCCTCTGCCTCCCGAGTGCTGGGATTAAAGGCGTGCGCCACCACCGCCCGGCTGTTGGTGCATTTAAATTGGCTACAGGCCTAGAGTATCTGACAGACCATTTTTAGAAGCAGGAATTCTGAGAGACCATCTTACCCTGTCTTGGCAGAGTACAGTGGTCGCTTTCCTTGTGTCCCACTTGTCCAGAAAGAACAGCATTGCATTTGTACTGTCAGCCGTTAAGGCAAGGGCAGTTCTTTGCCCAGTAGGCCATTTTGTGCCAAAAAGACAAACTTCCAAATGGAAATGTCTTAGAAGCCCAACATTCTCTCGGGATCAATTGGTGCAGCCAGGAGCAATTGTGTCTCACTTCAACAGAATTTTAAGTTATTTAAATGCCATATTCTCTAGGTCTATGAAGTGTTTGAAGATTACCTATCTATCTGAAATATATCTATGCATACCTAGAAGACTTAACTAACATGGCTACAAATATGATTATCATAGATGACTAATTATTAATCTATTTTTAATTATCCATTACAATTTTAAATGAGTTAAACATAATACCTCAAACAAGAATATATATATATATATATATATGTATATATATATATATATATATATATATATATATACAGTATAACAAAATTAACTTCAGGTTTGTATCAATAAACTAAAATATATACCAATGTAAAACATTTTAAACAAGTTGTTCTTTAAAAGTAGGTTCATTAATCTGCCCTTTTATCTTATCATCTCTATATCCTCCTATATATCTATATCATATCCCCTTTTCTTTTTTAGAAAGAGATCACATTTATAATCAACCTGTTTTAAATGAAAATATTGTTTTTTCTCTGTCCCACACCAGAGGGCTCTTTTGATTTGGGACACAAGAATCTCTTAACCATTTTTTTTAAAGCAATATGTCTGGGTTTAGAGGGGGAGTGAGCCAATTCCACCTCTAAAGCCAGCTTGGTATATTTGGGAATTTGGGCATAGCATCTCTTACTACTTCCTGTTGGAGGGGGGCGCTGTATCTTATGGGGATGCAAAGAAAATTTTAAGCCTATGGGGTAGTCCGTGAGGCTGTATTGTGTGAACCATTTGCCTTGAAACCGCTCTGGATGTTGGATCATCTGGGCCATGGTGTCATCGGAGATCTTTCAGGGGGTCTTGGCTGGTGAAACCTGACGTATCTTAATCTGGAACAAATCTACAGCCTCTGGCTTTCTGTGGAAACAAAAGCAGAACCTCTTTTCCAAAACAACATATCCTTAAATCTAAATTTTGAAGTTAAGGTACCCTTAAAATATACATTTTGGCATAACTGAACAGCTTTTGTAATCAAATGTTTTTCTTCAGTTACAAATATCAAAGAGAACATAATCCAGATTATCTGTGTGGTAGCCATATTTACGTGGCTTATTTTTTATATTACCTTAAGCCTATTGCTTTAAACTGTACCATTTTAAGACTGAAACTGCGGTGTGGCTGCTGGCTCCGCCCATTTCAGCTTCCCAACATGGCAGTGGTACGTTTTCCGCCAGTTTTGTGAGTCATCAAGTCTCAGAAATAGTGGGTCTAAGCTTTTATCAAAGCAGCGTGTAGCCCAGAAACCTTTTTTTAATACTAGTAAAAACTAAATGTACCACACAGCGTAATGTGCATTCCCACCAGCAGTGGAGGAGAGTTCCCCTAGTTCCACATCCTCTCCAGCATAAAGTGTCTTCAGTGTTTTTGATCTTAGCCATTCTGACAGGCATAAGGTGCTATCTCAGAGTTGTTTTGATTTGCATTTCCCTGATGATTAGGGAAGTTGAGCATTTCCTTAAATGTCTTTCAGCCATTTGAGTTTCCTCTGTTGAGAATTCTCTGTTTAGTTCTATAGCCCATTTCTTAATTGGACTGTTGGTCGTTCTGATTTCTAATTTTTTGAGTTCCTTATATATTCTGGATATCAGTCCTCTGTCAGATGTGGGGTTGGTGAAGACCTTTTCCCATTCTGTAGGCCGCTGCTTTGCCTTGTTGACCATATCCTTCGCTCTACAAAAGCTTCTCAGTTTCAAGAGGTCCCATTGATTGATTGTTTCTCTCAGTGTCTGTGCTACTGGTGTTATATTTAGGAAGTGATCTCCTATGCCAATACATTCAAGACTACTTCCTACTTTCTCTTCTAGCAGGTTCAGAGTAGCTGGATTTATGTTGAGGTCCTTGATCCACTTGGACTTAAGTTTTGTGCACGGTGACAGATATGGATCTATTTGCAGCCTTCTACACGTTGATATACAGTTATGCCAGCACCATTTGTTGAAGATGCTTTCTTTTTTTCATTGTACACTTTTGGCTTCTTTGTCAAAAATTATATGTTCATAGGTGTGCGGGTTAATGTCAGGGTCTTCAATTCGATTCTATTGGTCCACATGTCGGTTTTTATACCAACACCAAGCTGTTTTTATTACTGTAGCTCTATAGTAGAGCTTGAAGTCAGGGATCATGATGCCTCCAGAGGTTGTTTTATTGTACAGGATTCTTTTGGCTATCCTGGGTTTTTTGTGTTTCTGTGCCTTTGAGTTGGTATACTTCACCTTCTTCTATCCCTATTATTCGTAGGTTTGGCCTTTTCATGGTGTCCCAAATTTCTTGGACATTTTGGTTCATGACTTTGTTGGCTTTAGTGTTTTCTTTGACTGATGAATCTATTTCTTCTACTGAATCTTCAACGCCAGAGATCCTCTCTTCCATCTCTTGCATTCTGTTGGTTATACTTGCATCTGAAGTTCCCGATCGTTTACTCATATTTTCTATTTCCAGCATTCCCTCTGTTTGTGTCTTCTTCACTTTTTCTATTTTCCTTTTCAGGTCTTGCACTGTTTCCTTCATTTGTTTCATTGCTTTTTCATGATTTTCTTTCAGTACTTTATTGTTTTCTTCCAGGACTTTATTGTTTTCTTTATTGTTTGTTCTTTCCTCTAGTTGTTTATAGCGTTCTTCCTATGTTTTTTTTTGTGTTTTACTCTACACAAGTCTCTACCTTCTTCATGATGTTATTCATAAGGCTGTTTTCTTCTGCTTCTTCCAATTTTTGATGTTCAGGTCTAGATGTTGGAGGCGGGCTAGGTTCTGGTGATGCTGTATTGCTCTTCATTTTGTTGTATGTACTTCTGCCTTGACATTTGCCTGTCTCCTTGTGGTTTATTCTTGGTCTTATCAGCGCACTTGGTTCAGACAGAGCTGACAGATTCAGGAAGTCTCTCTCTCCCTTGTCCAGATGGGAGCTCTCTTGTCCAAATGGGAACTCCGAGGCAGGATGGAAGCTCTTATCGAAGTTGGCCATTTGTAATACTTATCAGTTCCCCTTTCTTTATTTGTCTGCCTCCCAGGGAAGACTGTGATTCCTATTCCCTCAAATTAATGAGTTTATTGAGGTTAATACAGGAGTATAGGTATGGGATTTCCTATAGGAATATGAATAACTCTAATGTGTGACATCACAAAGGCTCACATTAGAATGGGTGACTCATGAGGACTAGAACTCTGAATGTGGCTGCATGACTTGTTTGCAGCTGAATGGGACAGAGGGTCTCCTTTCTTCAGTTCTCCTTAGTTATCACCCATTTAACCTTGGAAGTGGAATGGCCTTGTAATTCCTGTAAGTTTCAGCTTTCCCAGCCATGATATAATTGCTGGATATTTTTTTCTTTTCGAGACAGGGTTTCTCTGTGTAGCTTTGCGCCTTTTCCTGGAACTCACTTGGTAGTCCAGGCTGGCCTCGAACTCACAGAGATCCACCTGGCTCTGCCTCCCGAGTGCTGGGATTAAAGGGGTGCACCACCACCGCCCGGCTAATTGCTGGATATTATGAACCTCTTCTCTTTTTTCATAGAACTTTTTGAGACTTAATGAAATAGTCCTGCCCAGGGAAGAGTACACCAGTTGGATACTCAATATCAAAGGGTCATTTCTGAAAACATATATGCTAGCTATACAGAATGATTGGTTTACATTTAGGAAATATAACTATATGGATATATATTTTTTTATACACATATATATGTATAAGCATGTAGCAACAATTAATGAAAATAGAGGTCATTAATTAGAAATAGAGCAAGGAAGAGTATTGGAAGGGTTTGAAGAATGAAAGAGAGGAGAAATTAATGTAATTATAATCTCAAAAATAATAGAAAACTATTTCATGTCATAAAAAGGAAAACTGTTACACAACACTTTACCCTTTCCTTAAAATGTTAGTTGTTTCTACAAGTTCACATTCTCCCATGGAGCTCTGCAAAGGCACTAATGGCAAACACCGGTCCTGAAGTCCCTGGTGAATCCATCATTTTATGTTTGACCTCTTCTGTAAGCACAGCCCAGTGCTCCATCATGCCCAGTGAATTGGCCATAAAACACTTCTCTCATATATATTTTAACAGCAGAACCCCATCCTTCCTTCATCATCTTCCAGTCTGTGTGAGACCTCTGCCTGTGATAACCAAGCATCCCCAATGCTTCCTGTGAGCCAGTCCATCAGGAATAATTTCTCTCAGATTTCATTAGATTACATAGCCTGTATTTCAAGGAGGTGTAAATAAGTGCATGACCTACTTTCCCACTTCTATAGCACTCAGATTGATCTCATCTGTTCTCATAGCCTACAATCCCATGAGCCAAGCTTTGGCAGGAGGTTTCATTGATCTTTTGAAAGTCTTTTGTAATTCAAGCAGTTGAGAGACAGAATGCTCCCTGAATAAGACAGTCTCTTTTTGTAGGCCATTTTAAGGCCCTCAAATGCAAGTTCTAGCATGGATTTTCCTTTTCTCTGTATAAAAGATTGAACTATGTGACATCTTCTATCACCTTTATTCTAAACAGAGAATTACATCCTAATTGTATACAAGTGTACTGAATTTTGGCCTAAGGAATTTTAATGAATACAGCAGTTTCATATATGATCTTGATTTTTTTATCTTCCATAAAACTTTTGACTTATGATTAACTCTATTTCCTGGCTTTGTGTACATCTTTCCATTTCCATTTAGAAAACTCTATGGATTTTGCCTCTTGACAAAAATTTATTTAGTGATAAAATATTTTTGTGAACTTCATGGCTAATGAAGAACTAATAAACACTGAATATATCAACTCATTGAATTCATTATATCTAAATTACATTTGTCATAAAAAAAACTAAGATGATGTGTTAGCAAGTTATTAAATTATCAAGTTTTTAGATGTAGGTTTTTAGCTGGTTTGAAACAGTTGCATTTTTTAACAAACACACTTTTACACAAGATTTTGTATCACAGTGTCAGAGATCTAAGAAATGTCACATTTCAGCAAGTGCAGGGGAGGATATGGATTACAAAGATTTCAGGTGGGAAATATGGAGAATAAAACCCACAGAGAAAAGTTTTCATTTGTTTTAATGTAACTAGCATTTTATAAGGCCCTGTAAAAACTTAGGGAGGCAAAAATGATTATAATATCCTGGATGAATAAGGGAAGAGCAAGAAGAAGGAGAAATAGAAGAGGAAGAGTAGTAGTAGGAGAAGATGGATGCATGGATGGATGCATGGATGGATGGATGGATGGATGGATGGATGGATAGAGATAGCTGATGGAAAGATAGATAGATAGATAGATAGATAGATAGATGATAGATAGATAGATAGATGATAGATAGATAGATAGATAGATGATAGATAGATAGATAGATAGATAGATAGATAGATAGATAGATAGAAAAACAGATTGAGTATATACAGTTTTTCAGACTATACAATACAATGGTTATTGTGTCCGCTGAAGGCAGAATGGACTCAGAACATTTGTCCTTTTTTCACCATATTGGTCAGAGAACTAGTTATGGGTAAAGAACTCTGGATTTTTCCTTTCAGCATCTGTAGCCCTTTGAATCTGGACAATTCTAGGACTTCTGGTTCCCAGAAAGAGCCCTCAAATTTAGTTCCGTTTTAATTGTCTTTCAGTGGTCCCACTTTTACTTTAGACTGATATGTGAGGTGAGGTGGGACAAATACTGGTCATCCAGGGAGCCCTGGCATTCTAGACCCCCATGAATCTTTCTAAATGAATGCTCCAGGTTTTGTGTAGAACTCTAGAAAAGGAACAAGGAACCCTAGATACAGCAGATGATACAGAAAGGTTGTGACAAAACAGGCTGAGTTATCACATGGTGATATGGATTATTGTAATGGAGAGGCAAGAGTCTCTGGGTCAGGAATATGCAACAGGCTAGACACTCTGAAGATAAAATTTAGACCACTTTTTTTTCAGAGCTGAGGATCAAGCCTAAGGCCTTGTGCTTGCTAGACAAGCACTCTACCATTGTACTAAATCCCCATCGCCTGACTTTTAAGGACATACTTTAGAGAAAAGTCAGAGGGAAATGGAGGACTTAAGACTACCAATGTCTGATGCCATCTCATAGACTTCCCTAGAATGTGTTGGACTGATCGTGTTTGTCTTTGGGGGATGTTATTTTTATAAAGACAACAGACTTAGTCAGGGAGGGGGGGGGTTGCTAGCATTGAGCTCACCAGCACAAGGACACCCCACTCAATGATTAGTCTGGAATTCTTTAAGGAAGGAGGAGATACAGCAAGTTGATGAAATGAAATGTGGAAGTGCCTGCAGTTGAAAAGTGGGGATGAGGTGGGTCACTCCAGAAAGTTAACCAAGAAAAGTCAGAATAAGAAAAATTAAATATGGGAGGAACTCTGACAATATGTGAGAAAAGTCTTTATTTGTTAATGCTTTGGTGATTGGCATTACACATCATCCTGGGACTTTAAAAACTAATACAATGGGATCCTTCTTTGAGAAATCATTTCCACACTTGACATAATATTTTATATTAAGTCCAACTCTCTGAAATCTTGTAAAAAAAGAGGAACATTATGGACCATGTTTCTGTTAAAAGAAGTAGAAAAGAATTATTGAAGCAGATTTTGGGCTAGTCCAAGCTTCTTGGTAGGAAGGGTATTCCTATGTTACTGTTGTGACTTGTTTGTTCCTAAAAATATCAACTGAAGTCAAGATTTGGAGTTTTATCAGGCCAATACATCATGCACTATAACACCATTTGTATTATGCTATGTCCATATTCGTTGGTTACTCAGATGAGAGCTTGGATCATTATGGTGTGTGACACATCCTGGTTTGCATGTACTGAGGATGATAAGTGTAAATGGAATGTATGTGATCCACACAGTTGGTACTCAGGATGTCAACTTGTATCTGTACATGAAGTCTGTGAGTCTAAGATCTTCAATAAACATTCTTCTGTGTGTCTCTTTTGAGGCCTTCATTGACTGTAAAACATCGAGTGAAATTGAGGTCTGGGATCAGAGTGCCTCAAGGTTCCCTCTAACTACCACATATGTTAATGATGTCCATTTGCTTTCATCTGTAAGGGAGCCATCAGCTCAATTGACAACAATTGAGGTGTTTCTGGTTCCCTTTTGGTTAGGGTGTTGGATGAAGAAGAGAATATTCTGCCCACACATCCTTGAAGTTCAGGGCTTCTGAGTTTAATTCTTGCTCAGTAGGCTGCAGGTCTCCACTGATAGCAGTTTATGGTCAGGATGTTTCTTCTCTTGGATTGCCTGGACTCCTTTCACACAGGGCTTGGTCCTTGACTACTTGATATCAGGGTTTGGCTTAGGAAGAGTTCTCCATTGTGGTTGGAGCCGGTTCCATTTAAATTGTCTCTTTAAACTGTGCTTCCTAGGGTCAACGTTATGTCTGACCACGTATCTCTCATTGGGTTGACAGGAGCTCCCTTGATTTTAGACTTTGTGGTTTATCTTCATGAAGGTCTATTGTTGGCCTGTAACATTTCCACATTTGATTTTACCTGGCTTGTTCTATGAGTTTTGTATGAGCTCTGAATTCTTCCCAGTCAATATTTGCCCCAGAACTGCTTCTTCATTTGGTCCTTGGAGAATGTCCCAGGTCGTCCTCACTCCCTGTTTTGGTTCATGCTTTTGTCAGGGTAAGTGTTAGCACTCTTGCATTCTCCTTTTCATGCTTTGCCCCCGGCCTCTTTCATTTGAGGAATTGGTCTGGGCCCACATCCTTCCTTAGTTTGGCCCAGTCAATTCAGGGTCAGAGGTGTGCTGAGGCCAACTTCTCATCTTGGTGAAGGCCCTGGCTTCAGTCCAGGCAAAGTTGGGGCATGGATACTCTCCTTTTCTTTCTTTGAACCAGGTCTTTTTCTTCTGAGGGATCGGGTAGAACTCATCTCCCTCTTGGTTGGGGCCAGCCTTCTTTATGGTCAAGGTTAGGCATGGGTGTTCTTTTCTTTTCTTTTTGTTTCATTTTATTTTGTGACTTTTCCTTCTTCTCCTTTGCCCTTGGCTCTTCCATTTAATGGACAGGCCCAGGGATACCTCTGTTTTCCTCTGGGCCAGAGCTTATTCAGCTTCAGGTTTTGGTGAAGGCCTCTTTTAGGTCTGGTTTGGCCTTTTCATTCCTAGGGTTGGTCCCTGGCCTTTCTGGGTGAGGGAAGCCATTGCTAATGTAGGCATTATTTCTGGTCTTCACCAGGTTCATCCTTAGGCCTTGGAATACTTCTGTCTTGACATCATGGTTTAATGGTTAATCCTGGTCTACTTTCACTCTAGGTGCTTAGCATGGGTCTTTTCAGGGGCCATGTTGGCCTTGGGGTACTTTAAGGGTGTGCCTGTCTCCAGGCAGTTTTTGTGTTAGAGTTAAGCCTGGTTATATTGATATTCGGGGACCGTTGGTACCTGTTTCTCTTTAGGGTTGAAGCAGCAGATACTTTTGAGTGGAGGTTTGACTGGAGCTACTTTGTATTTGTAATTAGCCTTGGATTATGCTCAGCAATTCTGAATAAAAATAACATGTGGATATTGATAGAGGACTGTATTTATTGTTCTTCCCTTACATCTCAAGTATATCCTGAAGAACATTGGCTCTTTCCAAGGGAAATGGGCACAGATACCAACACACAGCACAGACTCCAGATGAAATAAACTATATATTACACAAATAGAAAGGGGAAGTAGGAAAGAGACAGTGGTGCTTGGGAGAGTCCTTGCTGTTACATTGGTGACTGTGACCATGGTAAAGAGGCACTATGAGCTCATGTGGAAAATTGTTGCTTCTCAATAAAGATAACAAAATAGAGTCCCAACAAGGTCCCTGCTGCCTTTCCTTCTGTCATCTGCTCCCATGAAGGGATATCACAGGGAGTTAATATAACAACAGAGGCTGGTCCTCCATTGATCTAGATGCTGCCTTGTTAGGCACATGAGGGTTGTGCAGATCTTCATGGGGACTCTTATGCAGTGTGGGCACGGTGTCCTCTCCTGTATGTCATTCATGGCATGCACTATGAGGCTGTTCCTCTGTTCCTTGCTATGGAAACACTTCTCAAAATGTCATTTGTCTTCTACCTTGAAAATCCCTTGAACAATGAACCTTGCCTTCGTGATCTCTTTCAAGAAAGCTCCTTGTCATGTCCACTCACTGATCTGAGATCAGGTCTTCCCACAAAGAATGTCTGCAATGACTTACCAGAAATTGATTCCTGCTCATGTTATTATTGTTGTGAATCACAGCCCACTTTAATAGAGTGAGCTGCCAACCTGTCAAGGGCACACATGTAACCATGACAATGATTCCTTATGTAGTGTCACAGAGGCCAGGCCACACTCTGCTCAGAGAAGCACAAAGGTGGTGAAGATATGCAGATGTCTTTGGACTAGTAATTAGGGGAGGCACCTGAAGGCTTCAGTTATCATCATTGCTTGGGGACAATTTCCCATCCAATCATCATTTCCTACTATAGAACTTCATTGCTGAGAAGAGGAAGGTCATTGGGGAAAGGTCAGACTCAGTCCATATGTACACGGTTCAAATATTGGTCTATCATTTCTGATGCTCATTTTATCATCAAGAGTCTCTCATCATGAGGCTTGTATTGTGCCATCTGCAGGACCTGCAGCTTGGGGAACAGAGCTGTTTGATATTTGCCCTCCAGCCTGTCCTTTCACCATCATTAAACACACCTTGAAGTGGGATTGGCCAGAAAGCAGAAAGCCATGTGGCTTTCCCTACCTCCTCTCATCATGGTAGTTGATGACTTCTGAGGCTGTCACTCACTGGATAGCAGTGTAACAGCAGTTCATCCTGTCCCATTTGGAAAGTGGAGTCCTGGGACAGGGGCTTTCTCTGCCTCAGCTGCTGTCACCTTTTCTAACAAACACAAGTGGAGATTAGGAGTAGAAAATAATGGACATATCCCACTCTGAGAATACCCCTTCCCAAACTCCCACTGTCCTTTGCCTTCATGCCTCTGTCCTTTCCTGAAAGTTTATCCCTCAAGGCTGGTCTCAGATTTCCAGCAATCCTTCCAACTCAGGGCCCTTTATTGTTGGGTTTCCTTTTTATTCTTCTTTTCCATGGATGTTTTTTTCCTGCCGAAACATGACATTTGAAGGACAATGGGAAGGAGGCATCTTAGAGTTCTGAGGAGTTCGTCAAGGTATCACAGTGTTCCATTCCTCTATCTTATTGCGGATGGAAACCTACACTTAAGAATTGTGGCATGCAAAAAGAAAACAAGCAAAACTGAATTAACATCTTTTTCTACTGGTCCTCAACCAATCAAATCTCAGTTATAAAAGAAAAACTGTGGGGAGATTCTTTCTAGATGAAGTGTAAGCATTGTGCTACCCTCAAAGCCAAGCAGAATTTAGGGAGGGTGGCATCAATTAACCAGCTATCTAATCACAGAGCTTGAAATCCTTTTCCTGTCTGCAGCAGCAGAATCTGGAAGAAGAGAAGTTATACAGTTGCCCAGCAGAGATGCCTCTTTGCTGTCTCAGTCTGGATGCCTGTCGCAACAGTTGCAGTAGAAACAGCCCACCTGGAAGTCTTCCTGTCAGCATCACTGGATCCTGGGAACCCACAATTTCCTGCTCTTCACCAAGTTCTGGATAGCCAGTAAGCCAAGTTAGACTTACTTGATGGGGGTGATTTCCTATAATCTGAATGTGCAGTGGAAGAGGAAGGAGAGACTTAAAACTTGTCTGTGCTTGGTGTCAAATGGTATCTGAGAGACTTAACATGTGACATAGATTGTAGATCTACATCTAAGAAAGATCCTGAAACACCTACACATTGTTAGTAACATGGTAGACAACATCAGTGCACTAGAAGCATGCAAGTTCCGTGCACAGAATGAAACATGATCAAGCATGCCCCACCCCACTGAAATAGTGCAACTAGCCCATCATAAAGGATGAGGGCACCATCAGAGTTGTGCCACAAAACACACATGCTTGTTTTCAAACAATACACACAAATATGTGCCCACATTCATACATTATAAACATGTATGTGTCTACACCTTTTCATGCACACACACACATACACACATACAAACACAAACACACACAGAATTATACTTTGAAATTAAATTAGATGTATAATAAATTGGCATAACAAGAAATTAAAAAGAAACAAACAACCTTTTTGGCATTGGTATGCATGTGTATGGTATGCATGTTGTATGCAGAACTATGAGTATAGTTAGTTGCATATTTTATAAGTATCTATATGATATACCTAATATGTACAATCATATCTAACTGCATATACATGTGTATATAAATATAAAGATAAACTGAAATCCCAACTTCCACACACCAGCCAAGGAGGCAGCAGAACTTTCCAAGTAGCTGGCTTGATGTGTTAGCTCTTTTCTACCTTCAACTCTGAGTGCCTGTTATGTTTATTAACAGTATCATTCATTTGAAACAAAATTCTGCACAAATTTTTCACAATGCACTTTAATATTAAAATATTCTCTAACTTTCAGAACCACAAGAAAACACTCTAAGGCAGAGAGCCACGAGTTGTCATGAAAAGTACCAGGGAAGGGCCAATGAGATGGGTAGCTGGGTGGAAGGAAAGAGCTGACTCCTTCTAATTTGCTCATTGACCTCCATATGAACAGAATGACAGAATGGCATGGCATGTATTGTATGTTCATTCTCTCTCTTATGTATATATGTATGTATTTCCTCATCTCTAAATAAGTAAATAGATAGATGTTATTATTTTAAATACCAATCAGAAGATTTCTATACACTCATTATATGAAATACTTAATTTTTAAAAGAACAAAAAAAATCTTATGCAGCTCACAACTGTTTGTAATTCCAGGACCAGAGGTTTTGACACCCTCCCACAGGCATACATGAAGGCAAAACACCAATGTACAAAAATAATGAATAAACAATTAAATATTTGTAGGAGCTAGTGGGGTAAGGAGCCCCACAAGCATCCCACAGAACTAACTAACCTAGGCTCATAGTGACTCAGAGACTGAACCACCAACCAGGGAGCATGCATGGTACTGACCTATGTCCTCTGTATATATTTTACAGTTGTATAACTTGATCTCCTTGTGAGACTCCTAACAGTGGGAGCAGGGCTTGTCTCTAATGCCTGCTTTGGGGACCCATTCTTCCTACTGAATTCCTGTGTCCAGCCTTAATATAAGAAGTCATGCCTAGTCTCACCACAACTTGATATCACACAGCAGGCAGATATGCATAGGAGGTCTGCCCATTTCTGAAGAGAAGGAGGAATGGATGGGGAACAGGAAGAGTGGAGGTGGGGGGAGGAATGGAGAGGAGAGGATGGAGGGGAAATTTTGGTTAGGATGTAAAAACAAAAATAAACAAATAAAAAAACCAAAATTATTCTAAAAGAGGGAGACTATTGATGCTTATCATATTTAAATTTGAGATACTAAAAGAATGTCCCTCCAGGGACATTGCCACTTATTCTAACTTATAATTTTTTGCCGTTGTACAGGGATTGCTGGGGATGTCTTTCTGTATGCTGTGAATGTGTTCCTCTGAGTGATTGATAAATAAACGCTGATTGGACAGTAGCCAGGCAGGAAGTATAGTATAGGCAGGATAAGCAGAGAGGAGAATGCTGGGAGTGGAAGGCTGAGTCAGGAGATGCCACCACAACCATGAGAAGTAAGATGTAAAGTACCAGTAAGCCACAAGCCACATGGCAACTTATAGATTAATAGAAATGGGTTAATTTAAGATATAAGAACTAGCTGGGTGGTGGTGGCGCACGCCTTTAATCCCAGCACTCCGGAGGCAGAGCCAGGCGGATCTCTGTGAGTTCGAGGCCAGCCTGGACTCTCAAGTGAGTTCCAGGAAAAGGTGCAAAAGTTACACAGAGAAACCCTGTCTCAAAAAACAAAAAAAGAATAAGATATAAGAACTAGATAGTAAAAAGCCTGCCATGGCCATATAGTTCATAAGTAATTTAAGTCTCTGTGTGTTTACTTGGGTCTGAGCAGCTGCAGGAGCTGGGTGGACACAGAAAACTCCAACTACAAGGGATAATTAAATCATGTTAGGCATAATTTTGAGCTGGTCTAATACATAATGCCTTTGTGTTGTACTTGGAATAATTATACCATGTTTAGACAATATTAAGACCTGGTTATTGTTTTACATTTGGAAATTAAACATGACATAAAAAGATATAATTTTGTGTCAAGTTGACAAGGGTGCAATTGTGATAGCTATTTGTTTGTCAAATTTATTACATCTGGAATTCACTAAAACCCCAAAATGGAGGGGCATGCCTGTGAGGTGTTTTTGCTTAATTTGAAGAGAAAAGATCCACATGTAGTCCTGATCTTTGCATTAGGGAGAAGTTCTCTTAATCTGGATAATGATGAGGAAAGAAACACCTATAACTCATATGGTTTGATCCCTAAAACACCACCTGTAATCTCAGCCAGGCCTTGTGCTGGAAGCCCATATAAAGAAATGGAAGAAGGTGGCTTTTTCTCTTCTGCTGCTTGCTCTCACCTTGCTAGCAAGTCCATGCCTTCACTGCCATTGGAGCCAAATTCCTTGGGATTCCAGACTATACTGCTGATGGGCTGAGACATCAAGCATAGTGGATTGAGCAACTACTGGACATTGGATTATAGCCAGCCAATGTTCAATTAGCTGGACCACAACTTCTAAGTCATTCTAAAACACAGCCTTTTGTATATATATAAATTCATTCTGTTACCCCATAAAACCCTGACCAATGCACCAGACAGGTATAGAACTTTTAGAGTAGTTTGGGCCTGACAACAGCCTTATCTCAGTTATAAATTCCACATGGTTATATTCTCTTAGCCTGCTTTTTATTTTTTTCTTAAGAAATTTTCTACTCATTCCTCATGCTATCCACAGACCCCCTCCCTCCTCCTACCTCACAGCCCTCTTCCTCAAGCCACACCACATCCCCACATCCTACAAATCAAGGTCTCCCATGGGGAGTCAGCAGAGCCCAGCACACTGAGCGTAGGCAGGTCCAAGCCCCTTCCCACTGCACCAAGGCTGTGCAAGATGTCATACCACAGGCACCAGATTCCCAGAAGCCTGCCCATGCACCAGGGACAGATTCCGATAACCCTGCCTAGGTGCCCCCCAATGAGTTCTAGCCAAACAACTTTTCCGTGTCCAGAGGGCCTAGTCCAGTCCCATGGGGGCTCCACAGCCACCAGTCCACAGTTCATGGGTTTCCACTAGTGTGGCCAGTCATCTCTGCACATCCTCCCATCATAATCTTGACATCCTTTGCCTGCAGTATGTCTCCTCTCTCATCAATTGGATTCTTGGAACTTAGCCTGGTGCCTGGCTGTGGATCTCTGTATCTGCCTCCATCTGTCACTGGACAAAGGTTCTATGATGACAGATAGGTTATTTGCTAGGCTGGTCACCAGAGTAGACTGGTCCAGGAACCCTCTGGACCACTGCTAACAGACCCAGGTGGGGTCAACCCTGTGGATTCTTGAGAGCCTCCCCAGCACCCTGCCTCTTCCTATTCCCATAATGTCCTCATCTATCATGGTATCTCCTTCTCTGCCCTCCCACTCTGTCCCTGTTCCGGCTTGACCCTCCCATTTCGTTATGTTCTCACCCCCCACTCCTCGCCCTCTGCCACCCCCCCCACACCCAGTCCACTCATGTAGCTCTCATCCACTTCTCCTTCACATGCTCATCCATGTGTCCCTCCTAGGATCTTTCCCTGTTAGTTAGCCTCTGTGGAGTTGTGGGTTGCAGTCTGGACATCCCTTCCCTCCCATTTAGTATCCACTTACGAGTGAGTACATATTATGTTTGTCCTTCTGAGTCTGGGTTACCTTACTCAAGATGATATTTTCTAGATCCATCCATGCCTACAAATTTCATGATATCATTGTTCTTTACCGCTGAGTAGTACTGTGTATATGTGCCATATTTTATTATCCATTTTTCTGTTGAGGGGCATCTAGGTTGTTTCCAGGTTCTGGCTATTACAAATAGTGCTGCTATGAACATACTTGAGAATGTGTCCTTGAGGTAAGATTGAGCATTCCTTGGGAATATGCCCAAGAGTGGTATAACTGGGTCTTGAGGAAGACTTATTCCCAATTTTCTGACAAACCGCCATACTGATTTCCAGAGTGGCTGTACAAGTTTGCATTCCCACCAACAGTGGAGGAGTGTTTCCCTTGCCCACATCCTTTCCAACATAAGCTGTCTTCAGTGTCTTTGATCATAGCCATTCTGAGATGTGTAAGATTAACCTACATTTTAGATGATGCTTTGATGCTAGCCTACTAGGTTTCTATAGCTTCTGGGCAAGAAAGTAAAATAACACAAGTCTGAAATTTCTCAAATGGAACACACAGTAATCTATTTAAACAAGTAATTATATGAGATGGAGAGATTCTAGCTTAAGTGGGGAATGAAAAACCAGATGTCTTCACTTCTGTGGGCTAAGACCTGGCACAGCCCCACCACATGAAGACCAGAGGACACAAGATTCTTTTTACCCTTGATGTGACAGCTCCAGTCTGGAGACCCACGGGACAACTTCTTTTACACATGAACTCTCTGACTCACTCTCAGTCTCAGGAGTCAGATCTATTCCAGAGGAGCTTCACAAGATTCAATCAGTCATCTGGAAGAACTTTCTCAACATAATCTGAGATCTGCAGTGGTAAAAGAGCAGCATCAATGACCTCTCTCCTTTTTAGTCTTGCACAGAATCACTGTGCACCAGAGACATGGGGCCCCTGATGCAGGTTCCATCCACTCCACCTAGTCATGAAGTTCCTCCCAACATTGCTTATCTGGACCATCAAGAGGGATTCCTCACCCCACCTCCACCCCAGGACAGTCTTCTCAATTCTGCATTTCATCAGACAGTCTTAATACATGTTGTCAACCTAGAAGAGATCTAGCAAATCTGTGCCAGTCTGACAGTCAGTGATACTGGAGCAGGATCTTGAACCTATGAGAGCCCTGCATGGATGTGTGGCAGCCTGAGACAGTTAGCATACCTGTCCCAACAGGTTTCAAGAAACATTGATGGGGAGTGATCCAATCCACCTAAGACAGCACACATGGCTGGGAGGACAAGGTCAGTTGCAGGGACTGGGGAGATGGCTCATCCATGAAGAGCATTTATGCTGTCTCAGAAGACCCACAGGACAGCTAACAAACCTCTTTAACCTAAATTCCAGGTGAAATCTGTCCTCACCTGGCCTCTGTGGGAATTGCATGTACATGGCCAAACACCCATAAGTATAAAGAAAAGCACCACAAAATATCCCAACATGTCTTGCAGGAAATTATCTCTTCTTCTCGGTTATCATTCATGTTAATTTCAATAAAACCAGAGGCAGATTGCTTGTCATTTTCTGATTTCTTTTATACAATTTTAATGAATGTTCTTATTTCCTGCGAGTCCTAGAGCAATATACTTATGTTTTTTTTAATTTAGTCTACATGATGATTTCGTGAACATGTGTGTACAGTGTAGCACATTTTACCAGCAAATAAATATATGACGTCAAGGATACAATGTGTCTAGTTGTTCTATTATGTAGTGGGTATGCATGGAGTTGGCTATTCCATCAGCATCCAAGGTGTCATCCTCCTGTGTAGCCCTGAGACCCATTGCTGGGAAATCCTTGTGCAGCCCAAGATTCCTGGAACTAACTGAGATAAATCCAAGCCTGCGAGTTATGGGATTACAGAGCGTGAAACTTCATTTGACTAAAGAAGTGTCTCAGAGTGAAATTTGAAATTGGATTTTATTCATAAAAGTACATTCATTTTACTAAATGGGGGCATTCAAAACAGCAGTCCTTATATACAATGTATAGCCTTAGCAAACTTTTAAAACAGTGACAAGAATAAAAGAAATAACAACAATTAACAAAACCTTAAACCAAAAAGAAGAAACCAAAATCCAAAGCATAAATATCCCAACATATAACAAAAAAAAAATTAAGCAAATTTCAGGATCCTTTGGAATTTCATTATGGAAGAGCAAATGAGGTAAGCATCTGGCTTATTCTCTACAGTGAATTATCTTCAGCAACACTAGCACATGACATGGCATCAGCTTCAGCACTGCAGTAGAGAGAATCTTATGGTTTTGGTGTGGTCTGTCTGGATGGCAGTGTGATGTTAACACAGTCTTCCTTGTCAGATTTCCATAACATATGGAGTCAGCTTGTCAAAGTCCTTGATAGTCAACAGAAGAACACTTGCTCACCCACATGTCCTCTCCATGTTGTTTTGCCCCTCACTGGGGACACATGCTGATGGATGTCAGGGGTCTTAGTAATTTGTGTTGTGTCCTCTTAATCTCAGACTATTTCTGATACAATCTTTTGTCTGGGAATAGTGAGTCAATGGATGTAGATCAGATTGTGGCTGGATGGCCTGATGGTAGGTTGATATTTGCCTCACTAGTGAGTTCACAGCTGAAAAGAGGTGGCATTTTCTGAGGAGGCTGTGAACCTGGAGTGTAGAATGTCATGCCTTCAAGGTGTCTCTGGCTTCTTCCCACCTTCTCAGTTTTCCTAAGAGGTGTTATTAGGCAAAATTGGTAAAGAAAATAGGATTTAGAAACAGTTTTGCTGTGCCACTGGCAAGAAAAATCAGGGCCAATTCTTCCCTAGTAAACAAAAGTTAAGGAAGAAAACACACCCCATGAACACCCTGGCTGCTGGGGATGGGGCTCAATGGCGGCTTACTTGCCTGGAACATAGTGTTTCTGCACCAGCAGCTCCATCTGCAGGAGACTCTCTTCCTGGGCTGTGGTCTGCTCCAGTTCCTGCTGGAGGGTTTCAAACCTAGGGGAGGAAGGCAGCTGGGGCACAAGCCTGGTGGGGACCTGCCATGTCAGCTTTGAGCCCCCACCAGCTCTACTCAGCTAGACAATCAAGCATCACCTTTCAGCTGAGTTCATTCCCTGCTTACCCAAGGGAAAAGGGTCAGAGAGCACCTGGGCAGGATTTTTTTTCTCAACTTTTAAAAACTGCTAGAAGTTGAACTGGAAAATACACACTTTGCTGGAATAGAAAAAAACAGCATATTTCTCCAACAGTCCAAAGACATCATTTTGGAGAAATAACAGTATGTCAAAGTCTGAGGTACATACAGGTCAGGAAAGATATCCCTGGCCTTGGTTAGATCCAGGTGAAGGCGAACCTCCTGGAAAACTCTCTGCCCACCCTCTCGTGGAGCCTACACAGCAATGCGAAGAAGCCTCTGGTTATTCCTACAGCTCAGAACTCTACATGGGATTAATTTGTCAGCTCCTACTCTGTTTATGACCAAGAGGAAATCTTCTCATGAGAAACTGAGAAACACTGCAGAGAGCCTGCAGTCAGCAGGAGTGTGCTGTATGCAAATCTGCAAAGGGTGGACACTTCTCTCTAAACGTGATGTTCCTGATGGAAAAGATGCAGGGGACACACTTTCCTTCATGATCAATGATCCTCCTTTCCAGGTTTCTGGCAGCCATCGGAATATTCGGGGGGAGATTTAATCTAAAAGATGAGATACTCAGAGTATACTAGAGGTCTCAGAAGGGAAGAAGGGGACACATTCCCCTAAGACCAAGGAGAAGCGTATTGTTTCCTGGTAGTAATTCCTGTTGACTGAGCCAACAACGACACTCTGAGGGGTTCTTTCCCTGGGGTGGCTGGCAGCTTTGCCAATTGACAAAACTCAAATAGCACGGAGATCCCGGTACAGCGGACCCACTTGGATCCCCCTGCTTCTGGAAGCCTGGGCTCCTACCTCATCTGGGACACAGTGAAGTGATGCTGCAGCTTTACTGCCAAGTCCCTTTGCCGAGTGAACAGCTCCTTCTGCTTCAGCAGGGACTGAAGATTTTCCTCAAGTCTTTGATGTTCCTATTCATAAGAAGGTTGTTTTTTAGGGGAGGTTGTCCTCACCATGTACATAAACATGGATGCACTGGTGCGCTCAATCTCTCTGTCTCTCTGTTCTCTCTCTCTCTCTCTCTCTCTCTCTCTCTCTCTCTCTCTCTCTCTCTCTCTCCAGCACACACATTTATATGCATGTACACATAAAAGCACACTACATTCCATCCACACTTAGTTTCTGAGAAAACTAATGTAAGAAGAGATCACCTGGGATACTATGGAGAAGAAAGTTACCTTTCATTAACATACACCCTCTCCACCCATATTCCAGCCCAGAGGCAAGAAACACAGGGATGTGGAGAAGATTGTGTACTTTTACTTGGTTTTGATCATTTTTCAGGTTATTTTTAGTTTATATGTGCAGGTGTTCAGCCTGCCCATGTGTCTGTGTGACACTTGCATGCCTGGTGACCTGGGAGAAGAACTCAGTGGGCAGATAAGTCAATGTAGTGCTTGCCTTGAAAACCTGTACACAGACAGTACAACACAAGGGTTCCTTGATCTGTAATCTAAGTCTCCCAGCAAGTTCCCCAGTCTGTGCATTGAAGGCTTAGTTCCCCAGCACAGGACGACTGGATGGCAGTGGACCAGCCCCTTGCTCTCACTCAGTGCTTCCCAGTGCCTCCAAGGAGGGCAGCTTCCTCCTAAAGAAGCTCTCTGTACCACAGGTTGCCTCAATTTAGGCCCAAAGGAATGAGCTCAGAAAACTAGAAAATCTCTACAATTAGGAGTCTATAGTAAACTTTCCTCCAAGTAAGATGATTGTGTAAGGGATTTCTTTGAGTAACAGAAGGTTGACAAACTCATGGACAAATGATTGCATATATTATTCCACACTTAACAATATCCCATGGACCACATTGTATGTTTGCACTCATCAGTGATGGGTATCTGAATAGTTTCTAGCTGGGGTGTTCTGAGGAGTCCTGCTGTATCCCTGTTATCTGTGTTATCCTGTCCCCTATTATCTGTGGACACCACTTTCCATTCTGGAATCAATGCTTCACCCAAAGACTGCAGTTACACTTTCTGAATAATTGCACATAATTCACAGGGGTGCAATATTTTACAGTACTAGCAACGTCTGAGAGTTCTCATTTCTCCCAACTCTCAATCAGGTTGATTTAAACTCAGTATGAAGAAGTTTGGAATAAAAGCAGTTTCTGGGTGCTGCAGACACAACATGGAGTGGGTACTTGAGAGTATGGTGAGCCTAAGTAGTGCCCTAAGACAACCTCTCCTCACACCTCAGCATAGCTGTGGGTCTTCTGCTGGGCTGGGATACAGCCACAAGCCCCTCTGCAGTTCAGAATTTCTCTGAGAATAAAGTCCAGGCCAAGCTCCTAGGACCAGGTTAGCTGAACCAAGGTTAGGCAAAGGTGAAAGGAAAATGGCAGCAGGCAATGAGGAGAAAAACAAAACAGGATGCAGGGAAGTCATCAGTCACCAGCCACCTTTCACCCAGAGCAGAGAAGGACACAAACCCTCAGGCAGCCTTTCCTGCCTCTCAGTAGCCTCTTTCTCATTGTCATATACCCCATTCCTTTGTTTTTCTCCAGAGGATTTTTTTGCAGATAAATAATTCTGCCTCTACAAATACATGAAAAACTTTTAGCTTACATGAGATATGTGGCCTTTGGTTGTTTAGCTGTGTGGACATGCAGAAGGATGGACAACTCCATCTGTTCTTTGACGGAGGCAAAGTGGTACTAACACAGTACTTTCTCATTGAAATCCATCTCCATCATTCTTAAAGATGTTCCATTGTTCCATGATAGAGTGAACATACACATAGAGGCTCAAACACATGTTCTCATTCCCCAAAGATACACATAGAGACAACACACACACACACACACGCACACACACACCTTTCTTGAATCCAGAAAGGCAAGGTAGAAGACTAGAATGTTGCAGCACCTTTTCTAATCCAGGGGGAGGTAGTGGGTCCTCCCTGCTGTCTACAAGCCTCTTAGACACAGCCAAGCTCTTCTGCCCTGGCCTGAACTTATTTCCCTTCCCAGGAAGTTCTTATCAACAGACTCAATGATCATACAGAGAAGTAACAACCTCTGCACAACTGAGTTGGAGCACACAAAACCAAGTGCTGGGGAAGAGGGTGGGACATGAAACCTCCCAATAGATTTAAGTTGAACCATCATAGTCTCCTCACTAAACTTACCCAGACTCCTCCACAGAAGACATTGACAGCACCAGAGAATGAAGTCACCCATTGTCATTATCCAACAACTTTTGACGAGATTACAGTGCACATTATATGAAAACAGCCCCAGGTCAGTCAGTGGCAGGATACTTAGGTCATCCACAGCACTTTTCTAAAATGCAGAACTCTATACAACTATGAGTCGGACTCTGTTCTAAGTGTGAGTTTCAAAATGTCAGGTTTCATGTTGTGAAGCCGGTAGACAAACAGACCTTTCCTGGGAAGTTACCTCTATGCTGTGAAAGAAAAGAAGTCTACTTTTTTATTTTTAAAGTAGCTCCATTTTTGATTTTTGTTATTTATTATAAGAAGCATTAATTCCAAAGTAATAAAAATGTTTACAAATTAAGAGAAACAAACAAGTCAGTTCTCTTTCTGAGGAAATGAACCATTTAGCAATGAAATGAGACAGAAAAAGACAGGATGCTCTAATGTGAGGAGACAGGAGATTCAAAGATCTGTAGCTATCCAGCTTAGCCAGAACAGAAACTTTCAGGTTCAGTGAGAGACTCAGGATGAAGGGAATAAGAGAGAAAACAACAGAGGACACTCGATGTCATCATCAGACCTTCCAAAACACTCACAGATATATGCACCCTATGGCAGGCATACTCACACACAGACACAAATCCCTCAAATCATCAGTGATCAGAATACAATGAGGAGGACATCACACTGGACAAGGATGACATTACCAGTTGGTTTTAGATTCTTCACACTAGCTGTTATAAGTGAGTCCCACAATTCTGTATCATTTTGGACTAAAAATACCCGGGGAAGCATGCTGTATCTCTGCAGGCTACGTTGATGCAATTGGCTCAAATCGGCCACCCTGACCCCTGCCTGTCATAAGCCCTTGCCACATCCCTGGTCATCCAGTGAGCTTCTGAATGTAAGATCCAGGATGGGAGAACTGGCCAATGCCACTCACAGCAAACAGTACTGACAAGCTGTTAATTTAGTGTCTGTCAGTGTGAACCAAGAGCTTGGCCAGGTAAAGAGAACACCATGGCAGTCTGGGCACAAGAGGGTAAAATGCCATATGACACCCAAAAAGATTTCTATGAGATCCGGTCATTTGGCTTTTTCAGGGGGCGTTCCTCCTTTCATTCTGTGTCTGCTCTGGTCTCACATGACCCCTGCCAAGCAAATGAGACCCAGACCCTTGACCTGACTCACTCAGGCTCACTCACTCTGACTCACTAGGCTCCTCCCATACTGACATACAGGTGAGTGATATGTGACTTATTCCTCTCCCTCAGTAGGCTGCAGCTTCCAGCAGAGCAGTAGGATTTGCTTGCTCTAAGAGGCTAACTCCCAGAAAGACTTGTGAATGATCACAGAAGTGAACTAACTATTGGATGGGATGGGTCAGTTGGATAAGTGAGTAGATGGTTACATGAGTTTGTGTGTATATGTGTGTGTATGGTCAGACAGGTAGCCAGGTTGGCCTTGCTGCTTCAACCTACCTGCAGCTAATTGTCCAGAGGTGATAGATCTTCCCATGGGCCTCCTCATAGAGCCTCTTTGCCTCCTCACAGGACTCTTGTAGTAAAATCTGCTCCCCCTGCAGCTTTTTCTTGTCCTCTAGCAACATTCTGACTTTTTCCTTCAGCTGAGTCTGTTCACTCAGGTGCTGACTATAGAGGGTGCTGAAAATCACCAAAAATGATGAGCTCCGCCTCCATCTTCCACTCCTGCCTCCTAATACCATGATTCCTGCAAGATCCCATGTCCCCATCCCCAACAGCCCTGGGCTGGAGCCCTCATTAGCCATGGCAGCATCACTCAGGTGCAGGCCGAAGCCAGAGAATACCAAATTCCAGAAAGATTTACACTACTTCTGAATACCCTGACAGCAAAAGTGATCCATGTACCTCTGAAGACTGGATGTGCTACCTCCTGCACACACACCCTGGTGCTTAACTGTTCACAGTATTGGGAAAACATGAGTAGGTAGAGGGAAACCATGCTCTGAGGGAGACAGAAGACCTATCGGGAATACTTTCCATCCATGTGTCTCATAGAAACCAGCTCTGTAAGCTCCTGTCAGAGCCACAGAAACCATGGTGCAAACCATGTTTTCTGTCCAGAAATCTCAGAAGCTGACAGGAAAATGTTGGGAGGGGCTCTCAGACTCTTACCACTTAGGAGAAATCAATCTAGGAGGCACAAGTCCAAGACCTATAAGGCAGGCTGCTTGCTAAGAGGTAAACAGACTAGAACCACAGCCCTCACTTTGGTTCAAAGGTAGAGAAGGGAGGAAGATGCTGTGGGATGTCTTTCTGTATGCCATGAATATGTATTGCTCCCACTGGTTAATAAATAAGCTGCTTTGGCCTATGGCAAGGCAGGATGGAGCCAGGCAGGAAAGTCCAGGAGAGACAGAGAAGAAAGGCAGAGGTGGAGGAGATGCCAGCTGCCACCCAAGGAGCAACATGCCAGCAGCCTGGCAATGCAGCAGCCATGAGGGAAAACACAGATGAATAGAATTGGATTAATTTAAGATGATAGAGCTAGCTAGCCTGAAACTTAAGCCATTGGCCATACTGTTTGTAAGTAATGTGTGCCTCTGTGTGTTTATTTGGGTCATTTGGTTGCAAGAGGCAGGAGGGACACATTCCTCCTGACAGCAGGGTCAAGCAGGACTGGAGAAACTTCAGACAACAAGAAGCAGTCCTTACCAAGTTCTGGAGTCCACCCAAGTCAGGCACTCACCGGTAGGTTTTTGTCTTCTCACTCAGCTCTGTGCACTTGTACAAGGCCTCACTAATCGCCTTGGGTAAATTCTTGACATCTGACATCACCTTCTTATGCTCTGTGTTCTGAATCTCATGCTCTGAATTCAGAATGTGGTAGGGAATTGCCCCAGGAACAAAGAACCCTGTGAACACAGGCCTCAGGGACCCTATGAATTAAGGTTGTATTTTGCACTACCCTAGCCTACTGGATGTCACACCCTGAAACCTATGTATGGGGAACTCCTGATGTGCATTAGACTTGCTATCCTTCCCCAGGGCCAGGAAAGGCTGGGTGTCAACAGGGAGGGAGACAGGGCTCCATGATCTCCCTCAGTATGCCTGGAGAGGTAGACTAGCACTCTAAGAAGGTCACCAATGTGGGCCTACCTGAAATCTGTGATGACATTTCCACTGTTGTGAGAACAGAAATGCTTTGTCCTTACAAGGATACCCAGAACTCATCATCAGTATTGCCATGCATGAGGCACTCCATGAGGATGGCTTTATAAACTCACAAGGGGATTCAAATGGGGCACCAGGGTAAGCACAAAGACTGAGTACAGTGATGCTCAAAGTGGAGCTCCAGGGTCTCAGCACTTATATCACCTGAAATCTTTGAATCAGGCAAATCCTCAGGCCTATTATCATTATCTAACTCAAAAGACCTGAAGGGACACACACACACACACACACACACACACACACACACACACACACACACTTTAAGGGAGCCTCTCAGAGACAGTACAGAACACATGGAGATACATTTCCCCAGTAGGGCAAGCATGGCATTGGGAGGCTGCCTCTGGGTCAGGCAAAGGCAGACAACACGCAGCAGGCTTTTTACAGCAGTGGGATTTTAAATAGAAAGGTTAAGTCTGTTCTAGGGTGAGTTGCTGAGATCTGATTGGACAGGTTGGCAAGTGTAGCTGAGTAATGAATTTTGATTGTTGGACTTTGGTGTTTAGTTTCAAGAATGAGTCAATGTCCACAAAAGGGAATGAACTTTCGGGACTAAATTAAGGAATGTAATCTAATGGTTTATCAAGGGAGAGGGAGGTGAAAAGGGCAAAACCTGCCACTACCATGTTTGTGATATTTGGGCCCCTAATAGGGCAATTCACATGCAAACAAACCCATACACAATTAAGATGTCAGAGAAATGCAGGTGGGTGGCATTGTCTCACAGTACAAGCAACAAGACCAGTGAGGAGCTGGGATGGACTCCAAGCCTTCCTTTCACACACAGATGGAGCAACAAGGATCACCAGGCCTTTCAATCTGCTCCCAGAGCAACAAGCAAAAATAAATATGTTGTCAAATACAGAGACTCGGGTTAAACTCAGAGCACCCAGGATCTCCTACAAGCCAACACCTGTCAAGGCCTGTTGAAATGCATGTTGTGATTTTACACCCTACTGCCTGTCTCTGTGGATTGTTTTTCAGGCCACAGGCTCTGGTTTTCATTAGGAAGAATCAGAACAGCCTGTGTCCCATCTCACTCCTACAGGCTTCAGTTCTGCCTCTCAGATGCATTCAGGAAAATTTGCTTGTGCAGGTCACCATGCAGGTGCAGCTTCCAGTCACCTAAGGACTGCTGGAATTGACACAGTTGGGTCAAGACATTCACCAGAGAACAGGGCATGATGAATACCTGTTGTTCAACTCATTGTTGTAATGGGCCAGGAATTCACACAGTTCATTCCTGTCATTGGTCATCATTTGTAGCTGAAGTTTCATTTTTCCCACCTGGTTCAGCTGCTGCTCCTGCTCAGTGAGGAAGAAGGGTGTGGATGATGCCTTCCTAGCAGTCCCTGTAGGTACATAAACACAAGTGAATTTGTACAGATGAATGGCATACGCCAAGAAGATCATGTGGTGTCCCAAGAGGAGGCCTGAGGAAGAGGAAAAGCATGGAACCCAGTGAAGCCCACAAAGATCAGAGCAGCTCTCCTTAAGCTGGGCCTCATAAGCCATGTGTCTGTCTCTAATCACTATGGCTAGATATATGCCTCAGCCCCTACTGCAGCCCCACTGGCCCTGAAAGACATAAGCAAGGCCAGCCATGGTGGTTTTGAATTGTCATCTCATACCTGATGTGATGCAAGGAAGTCCAGGAGTCCCTACTGCTCTTTGCCTAACAGCCCTCATAACCTGTGTCCATGACTAAAAGGAACTGATTGTCTCAGACCTGTGTACATGGATGGAAACTTTTCCTCCTTGGTATTTACATCAGACATAAAGTGCAACAACATCCCATTCTGATAGAGCATTAGTGGTTCTGGGCCTCCTGTTGCATTCTTTGCCTCCTGTTGCATTCTTTGCCACTCAGAATGAACTGAAGGAGGTTCCTGCACAGCAGCTGCAGCCTTGACCATTCCTGGCCCTCTGCCACTGAACCATAAGAAATCCACCACCTTGAATCTGCTCTTTAGGAACCCGGATAAGCAGCATAGGCCCATTGCTTCATGATCCCCAATTCTAGAAGGTCCAGTTCTAGCCTCACCTGCTCCTTAGGAAACTAGGGCTCTCTCTGCCAATCAGTGTGATCAGTCTTGCCAACATGTCAATTTGGTGAACTCTATAATTACTTAGTGAATGCCTCAAGGACAGTTGGCATTGCCCGGGCTCTGGTGATTTCACAGAAGATGCCAAGGGCTCTCCAGGATACAATAGAATTTCCAGATTATGGACTGTTAGGGCCACTGCCAATGGTCATCACCTATCTGATAACAAGCTCTTCCCCGATTCACCAAAAGCCAAGCTGCCCTTCCCAGGAAACTTTCCTGAGACACAGGGGAAGGCCTTCAGCACCTCCTCCTTCCAATCCTGAGATCTCTCTGATTCATTAGAATCTAGTTCATTCTAATTCAACAGTTCATCATGTGTGGAGAGCTAGGGTCATTTCCAAACACTGCCCAGAAATGGCTCTTCTCATTCTTGTAATCGCAAGCTAATAAGATGAGAAATTAAAGATGCTAAGAAATTAGCTCAGGATAATGGGGAAGGAAGATCAGTTCCATGAGATGAATAAGCACATTAGAGAAGATCCACGGGGCAGTTTCAATGTATGGGAATGGTGGATGATTATGTGGGTCCTGTCAGAACAATGATAAGTCATATTAGAAATGATGGAACTTTTGCCAACACCTTCAGCAGAATCCATTTGAACCATCATGAAGTTAGCAAAAGTGTTATCAACTACTGATAGGTGTGACTGAAAATAATTAAGGACTGGGCATCCCCACGTGAGCCCTCAGTCACCAAGAACAAATACTTACAGGAAGAGTCATGGCCAAGTCCTGCACTCAAGGTAGAGGAAAGATGACTGGCTAGTGAGAGGGCAGAAACTCAGAAACCTTAGGGGTCAATGACATGCGGAAATACTTGGTGGCTCCTGCCCTGCCAGTGGTTGTTATTTAAAATGTAAGACTCTCTAGCTCTGGCCAGGGGACTTTACTCTCCCTGTTATTAGTGACACGCACCAAAAGAAATCCAGTGTGGGTGAAGTGCAGGGCTGGAACTGAAACCTCTTTAGTCCCTCTGTGCTTCCTTCCCACTCAGAGTGAAAGTAGAGTGCCCTCAACAGAGCAGCTTCAGCCTTGACCATCCCTGACTTTCTGGCAAACTAACCATGGGAAATACTCATCTCTGGGTCTGCTCTTGAAGAACTCAGAGGACCAGAATAGGCCCATTGCTTCTCAGAAACTCTCCCCTCCTGAGCCCCACTCCTGGAAGAATCAGCTGAAGCCTTCCTCCTTCAGGAAGCTCCCTTCCCTTTCCCAGGACTCACTGTGCTTTCTCCAGAACCATTTGTTTCTTGATGTGTGACATGGAGACTGAAGGTCATCTTCCTTCTGCCTCCCTCTGATCTCCCTGTGCTCGCCATCCTGTCTCCCAAGAATCCTGTTCATTCTAGTCAGCATGTCTGTCGGTGAACCACGAGAGACACTGCACCAATGCCCCAATGACAGTTGGTGTTGCCACAACACTGGTGACATCACATGGAATGCCAGGGCTCTCCAGGAGACAGTAGAATGTCCATGTGCTGATGTCACATGGCATACCTATTTCATCCCTGATACATACCTCACCCAAAAGTGACTTGAAACCAAGGTGCCATTTTCATGAGCCTCTGTGGTCACAATGGAAGCCTTTAGGAAGATCCTCCTTCCAAAGTCAGAAAGCTAGTCCTCTGCTTCATTAGAAACTTTATCTAAATGAAGTTGCATTTCATATATTTTCCTTCTTCCCAAAATATTCTTTTTATATTGCCATACCTTAAACCATTACATCTTAGACCCATTGAAGCTAGAGTTTTCCTGCCTGGCCCACAGTCAGGACAAATCTTTATCACCCATCAGTCACACAGCCACTCAGACACAACCAAGTAAACACAGAGACTTATATTGCTTTCAAACTGTATGGCCGTGGCAGCCTTCTTGCTAACTGTTCTTATGGCTTAAATTAATCTATTTCCTCAAATCTATACCCTGCCACGCGGCTTGTGGCTTACCGGCATCTTTTCATGCTGCTTGTCAGGGTGGTGGCTGGCAGTGACTTCTTCTGCCTTCCTGTTCTTTTATTTCTCCTTTCTGTTAGTCCCGCCTATACTTCCTGCCTAGCCACTGGCCAATCAGTGTTTTATTTATTGACCAATCAGAACAACTTGATATACAGACCATCCCCCAGCACAGCCAGGTGCAGACCATCTCAGACACCTGCACTCAGGCCTGTGGTCCTAATCATCCTCTATGCGGACCTGCTGGGTAAAGCCATGAACAACCTGAGAACGGGCTGCCACAGGACATACAGAACATCCCACAGCATCCCATATAAACTTTATTTGTATTCAAATTTTATTTAAGCTTTAAAGTTCCATATATTTATATCTTAAACTACTTCCTCAGATCCAATATAGAACATATTCAGTCTTTCATGACATACTTAAGCCTTTAAATTTTTATAAACATATTACATCTTAAAATACCTTTTTTTCTATTTAATTCATTGATTTATCCTCTGCTTGAAATTTGATTCAGTTTTTTCTTATCTTAACCAATAATAATTTGTAACCAATTCACTTAAATGATGGCTAGTATTTGTAACCATGCACAGAATGAAGCATGATCAAGCATGCCCCACCTCACTGTAATAGTGCAACTAGGCCATCATAAAGGATGAGGGTACCATCATGTTGTGCCAAAATACACATATGCTTGTTTCCATACAACACACACCAATATGTGTCCATTTCATACATTTAAGAACATGTGTTTGTCTACACAATTGCATGTGCACACACACACACATAATATACTTTGAAATTAAATTAAATGTACAATAAATTGGCATAATAAAAAATCAAAAAGAAACACACAAACTTTGTGGTATTGGCATGCATGTGTATGGTATGCATAGCTATGAGTATAGTTATGTTGATACTTTTGTAAGTATCTATATGGTATACATAGTGTATACAACCACATCTAACTGCATATACATGTGTATATTAATATAAAGATGAACTGAAATCCCAATTCCCAGACACCAGCCAAGGAGGCAGCAGAACTTTCTGAGTGCTTGGATTGCTGTGTTGGCTCTTTGCTGCCTTCAAATCCGAGTGCCTGTTATATTTTTTTTGAAAGGCATCATTTTTTTAATTCACAACTGATACACTGCATTTGCCTTATTAGAAAATATGTAACATGTAACTTTCAAAAAGCAGACATGGGAAATAAATTTTTCTATCAGTATCTAGAAATGAATATTAAAACTTACTTCGATAATTTTTTCTATACCTGCATATCATTTCGGTAGTTTAATATATTTTAAATTTGAGATACTGAAAGCATATCCCTCCAGGGACATTGCCACTTATTCTAACTTTATAATGTGTTGTCAGTTGTACAGGGATTGCTGGGGATGTCTTTCTATATGCTGTGACTGTGTTGCTCTGAGTGATTGATAAATAAACGCTGATTGGACAGTAACTAGACAGGAAGTATAGTATTGGCTGGATAAGCAGAGAGGAGAATGCTGGGAGTGGAAAGTTGAGCTAAGAGATGCCGCTGCCACCATGAGATGGCATAATTTTGAACTGGTCTAATACATAATGTGCTTACATTGTACTTGGAATAATTATATCATGTTTAGGCAATATTAAGACCTGGTTATTATTTTACTTTTGGAAATTAATCATGGCATAATAGATATAATTGTATGTCAAGTTGACAAGGGTGCAGATGTGATAGCTATTTTTGTTTGTCAAATTTATTACATCTGGAATTCACTAAAACCCCAAAATGGAGGGGCACGCCTGTAGATGTAACAACCGTCTTATTAAATAAGAAACACAGAACCAATGCAAAGAAGAAAGCCAAGAGGTCAGAGCTAAGAGCTAAAACCTTCCCCTTCCCCTGCAGTGGTCCTACCTCTCCCAAAGAGAGCTACTTCCTCTGTTAAAGTCTTTATAAAGACTTTCGTTTCTGCCTTCTCATTGGTTGTAAACCCAACCACACGACCGCCTCATCACTGCCTGTCTGTACAGACCTCCAGGTCTCCTATGGTTGGTATTGAGATTTAAGACATGTATTTCCAATGCTGGCTGTATCCCTGAACACACAGAGATCTACCTAGCTCTGCCTACCAAGTGCTGGGATTAAAGTCATACACCACTACTGCCCAGCTTTCCCTATGGCTTGCTAAAGCTCTGACCCCCGGGCAACTTTATTTATTAACATACAAATAACATTTTAGTACAAATAAAATATCACCATATTTCCACTTTTCTATTTTAATAAAAACAAAAATGAAAAAGCTTATAACTAACATAAGAAAAACTATGTACAAAAGCACAATAACTATATACAATATAAACAAGTAATAAATACCTAAACAATGTCTAGTCCATTTGTATTTGACAAATTCAGAGAAAATAATTCCATTATCTATCCTATTGTGCTAAGTCTAAAATGTATCTAATTCACGTTCTATCCTAATTAATCTTCAACTATAACTAACTAATCTTCAACTCCCTCAGAGACCCAAGAAGGAAATAATATTAGCTAACAAAAGTAAAAACAGGAAGTACATGCAAGCAACTTCCAAAAAATTGTGAGTTGACAGAAACATCCAGCTGCTTGGACAGTCATCTGAGGTTTATCCGCAGTGTTGGGGCATCATCTTCAGCCTATAGGCTTAGTGTACCTAACAGACTCATTTGTGAAGCAGGATGTACACAAGGTCAATAGTTCAACCTCACATTAGGTGAGAGCAGTCTATATACCAGAAACACCTGAATTCCACTAGTGTCATGTCATGATTCAGGATTTTAAATTCTGGAAATTGTTGATGTTTTTTGAATTCAGCTGTCCATTCTTCTTGGCTGTGTATATGTGGCTTCATCTCAGCATCCCGTTCTTCCCCACATCCCTCTATTAAATGCCAGTCTACTATTGAGATGCATGAGCTTAGTTACTCTTCAAGAATAACTGTTTCAGCTGCTGTTCCATTGCACATCAGAAGCCATCGGCCCACTGCCTGTTAAGCTGCCTTCGAAGAAAAGGGCACTGTACCTTTTCTGGATTGCGAAGGCCACTTCAGGGATGGTGCCATATTGTCCTGGCCTCAGAAGATGCCTTTTGATAAAGCCATAACCACACTTGTTTTGGCAAAAATCAGTAGTCCTTTGTTTCGTGTCCTGTCTGTCAGCAGTTGATTCCAGGATACTTTGTTATCCAGTGGCTAACTTTTGCCACAGTGAAAGTTAACTCCAATTGCAGTTTTTTCAATGCCCATATTTTCTCTGAAGTAGATTGGTACTGCCAAGAGCCGACATGTCTCATAGTCATGACAAAAAAGAAAAATTTTCTAAGTTATTAAGACATTTTAAATGCCATAATCTGTAGATCTCTGAAGGGTTTGAAGATAACCTGTCTATCTAAAATATATCTACTCAATCTTGAAAACATACCTAATATGACTACAAGTTCTATTATAATGTCTAACTACTAACTTTCATTTCTTTATATCCTAATAGTTGGTAATAACAACATTCAAGGATCAGAAAATTGCATTACATTGTTAAATGAATGGTATAAGTATAATTAGAAATATACATATAGCATTTTCTAACAATATCAAATTCAATATATGTAATTTGTATACAATATAAAACAATCCAATCCAATGTAAAGTATTTACATTTTTCTTTTCTTGTCTTTCATTTTCTTTTCTTTTAAACAAGAACTTTAAACCTAATCTCCTTTGCTTAGCCCTTTTCCTAACCCTTGACAACAACTTGTAACCAACCCCCCATAATCAATGAAAATTATCCCAGAACCAAAACCCATTAATAGACCAAAAAACCCACCCGCCCCACACTACCTCTTTGGGAATTTGGGCATCATATTCTTGAAATTGCTTCCTGCTGGGTATGGGCGAAGGTATCTTTATCCTGAAAAGAAAAATTTTAGGTTAATTGTCAAATTCTAGAAAAGGTAACTATATCCCTCGTTATCCAGTCTGTGTATAATGCCAAAGTTCAGGGTTTATCTCAAATCCTTATTCAAGTAGTTTTTGAGACTGGATCATCTCAGCTAGCTCTCTCAAAATTGCTCTGAGCACTTTGTAGTTCAAAGCTGATCTGTAGATGATGTTGGTCAGCTTAGTGATGTTATTATTGTCCACGTGGAATTGTTGTTGTTGTGGGCCCCCATATTCTTCCTGGAGACTTCAGTTGACCTTAGGCCTGGCCATGAATTCCTGCAGAAAACTGATAAGAGACTCAAACACAAAGACATGTATATGCAGATAATTGAAGCCTTTTTTCTTTTTAGAATTAGTTAGTACTCTAGAGAATACTAATTAATTTCATATCTTAAAAAAGTTTTAAAATGTGTGTGTGTATATATATATATATATTAATCTTGTAAATTTTGATATAAAATTCATACTTTAAGAAAAGTTTAAAGAATCATAATAGAATCAAAGAGTTGAGATTAGTAATAGAATAGTCCCTTAATTAATTTGGCTTTTCTCCTGTATCATAGCAGAAGATGGCTCTTTTCTTCTGGCATGATACAGGGAGTTTGCATTTTCCTTTTAACAACATGCTTGAGTTTAAAGAAGGAGAGAGCCATTCTCCAACTCCAAAGTCAGCTTTAAATTTTAATAGAACTGGGACTATTAGAAGACCAATAGTGTTAAATCTTTAGAGAAAAGCAGAAACAAACATTTAGGAAGACATAAAATTTTTTAGATAATATACCACATGCTATTTCATTCTGTTTCCTGGGGTAGATGATTTGTCCCTTTTCTTCAGTTGTCTCATTTGTCCAGTGTTCTTCAAATTCCTTAACCTTCATTCTCCTAAAAGACAAAAACAAAAACCTTTCCCCAAGGTTTTTTGGGGATGTTCCTTTTTGGGAAGTTATTATCTGATTAAATGAAAAGGCATGTGTCACTGATATAAATTAGTTTAAATTGGATGTTCATGCTAGTTGATGAACTATCACCTCCTCTAATTAAGGAGGAGTCTCTTAATTAGAGAATTAGAATTCTCAAATCAAACCTTTATCAATTTTGCTGGTACCCACAGCTTATCTTCTCCTGTAGAAACAAAAGCAAAACCTCGTCCCCAATGTAACACATATCCTGGTTTCCATTCTGAGGTTAGCACATCCTTAAAGTATATAGGCTGATTTAATTCTGTAGTTTTTTCTATTATCCAAAGTCTCTTTGCAGCTCTTGTTCCTTTCTCATTGGCATTGAGAAAATTCAAAGTTAATAGAGCGTAATGTAATCTATTTCTGGGGGGTTTTGTTACCCCTTTCTGTTTATTTAGCATATCCTTTAGAGTTCTGTTTGATCTTTCTATAACTGCTTGACCTGTAGGATTATGTGGTATACCTGTAATATGGTTTATATTATAATAAGCAAAAAACTGTTTCATTTTAACAGAGACATATGATGGAGCATTGTCAGTTTTAATTTGTGCAGGCATACCCATGATGGCTATAACTTCCAGCAAATGAGTGATTACAGAATCAGCTTTTTCAGAACTCAAAGCAGTTGCCCATTGAAATCCTGAATAAGTATCGATGGTATGGTGTACATATTTCAATTTTCCAAATTCTGCAAAGTGAAACAAGTCCATCTGCCAGATTTCATTCCTCTGAGTACCCTCTGGGTTACATCCTGCTGGTAATGGCTTTGATTGTAGAAGGAATAAGTAGGACATTTCTTTACTATTTCTTTGGCTTGTTGCCAGGTTATGGAAAAATCCTTTCTTAAACCTTTACTATTGACATGATTTTTTAATGAAATTCTGAGGCCTCCAGCACATTTCCTATCAATAATTTATCAATCTCATCATTGCCTTGTACTAGAGGGCCTGGCAGACCAGTATGGGATCGGGTGTGAGTTATATATAAATGATGACTCCTTTTCCTGATTGTATCTTGTACTTGAATGAATAGTGAAGTTAATTCTGAAGCATCAGGGATAAATTCTGCAGTCTCAATATGTAATACTACTCTTTCAGCATACTGAGAGTCAGTTACTATGTTGAGAGGTTCTGAAAATTCCATTAATACCAACAGAATAACATACAATTCTGATGTTTGAACTGAATTATAAGGACTTTGAACCACTTTTCTTAAATTTTTGGATTTATAACCTGCCTTTCCTTGTTTGTTGGCATCTTTATAAAATGTATGAACTCCAGATATGGGTTTTTGCCTTACAATTCGAGGCAAGATCCAATCAGCTCTCTTTATAAGATCAATTCTATCACTTTTGGGACATTTGCTGTTAATTTCTCCCAAAAAAATTACTACAAGCTTTTTGCCAAGGTTCACTTTTTATCCATAATTATTCAATGTCCTCCTTAGTTAAAGGTATGACAATTTCTGCTGGGTCTATTCCTGCTAATTGACGAAGTCTCAATTTTCCTTTCCAAATCAAGTCAGAGATTTTTTTTTCCACATAGGTTTTTAATTTTTTATTTGGTTTATTTGGTAAAAATATCCATTCCAATATAATATCTTCCCTCTGCATTAATATTCCTGTAGTAGGATGCCTAGAAGGTAAAATAACCAAAATGCAATCCAGCTTTGGATCAATACGATCCACGTGTCCTTCATGCACTTTCTTTTCTACCAAGGCCAATTCTTTCTCAGCTTCAGGTGATAATTGTCTTGGACTATTTAAGTCCTTGTCACCTTCTAGGGTTTTGAAGAAATTATTTAGTTCATCATTTTTTACCCCAACAATAGTTCTTAGATGAGAAATATCTCCAAATAATCTTTGAAAGTCATTAAGAGTCTGTAGTTTATCTCTCCTAATTTGTGCCTTTTGGGGTCTAATTTTTTGTAGCTCTGTTTTATATCCTAAATAATTAATAGAATCTCCTCTTTGTATCTTTTCAGGAGCATTTTGTAATCCCCAGCAAGGCAAAATTTTCTTTACTTCTTCAAACATTCTTTCTAAAGTATCTGCATTTGAGTCAGCTAGTAAAATATCATCCATATAATGATAAATTATAGATTTAGGAAATGTTTTATGTATCACTTCCAATGGCTGTTGTACAAAATATTTACACAGAGTTGGGCTATTCAGCATTCCCTGTGGGAGAACTCTCCATTGAAATCTTTTAACTGGTTGAGAATTGTTATAAGTAGGCACTGTGAAAGCAAATCTTTCTCTGTCTTTTTCTTGTAAGTGTGTTGAAAAGAAACAGTTTTTTAAATCAATAACTATGAGAAGCCATCCTTTTGGTAACAGAGTAGGCAAAGGAATTCCAGATTGTAGAGAGCCCATTGGCTGAATTACTTTGTTAATTGCTCTAAAGTCTGTTACCATTCTCCATTTACCATATTTCTCTTTAATAACAAATACAGGAGAATTCCAAGGGCTGGTTGATTCTTCAATATGCTGAGCATTTAACTGTTCTTCTACCAGCTCTTCTAAAGCCTGGAGTTTCTCTGTTGTTAAAGGCCGTTGCTGAACCCATACAGGCTTGTCTGTTGACCATTTTAAATGTAGAGCTATTGGTATTTTGGGAAGATTATCAGTTGTTGTGCCCTGTTTTTGCATGACATGCATGGCTGGTGACCACTCATTAGAATAATATCTTCTAATATTTCTCTCAGAAACATGTACTAGTTTATGATTTGTTTCTGAGATTGGAGGGATATTAATCTGAGTATTCCATTGTTGCAACAAGTCTCAACGCCACAGGTTCATAGCTATGTTAGCCATATATGGTTTCAATTTTCCTTTCTGTCCTTCTGGACATATACATTTGAGCCATCTTGCACTCTGTTTCACTTGAGATAATGTCCCAATTCCTAACAGTTGAGCATTTACCTCCTGAAGAGGCCAAGTTGGATGCCAAAATTCTGGTGCAATTATGGTAATGTCTGCATCTGTGTCTACTAGACCAGACAACAAAACACCATTTATTTTTATTGTTAATTTTGGTCTTTGTTAATTAATAGAAGTTTGCCAAAAATTTTTCTTTATGTTTTTCCCAGAATTTCTTATTCCCTCTGTTTCATCATCCTGACCAACATGATTTATTCCAATAGGCATTTGGTTATTTAGTTGTTTTGAGTAGGGGTTTCCTCTAAAACTGCAGGAAAGGTTTGAACTGGATTTACTGTGGGGGCCTGCCTGAGGCCCCTCTGGGAGTTTCCCGAAGCCTGAGGCAAAGGATTACCCTGTCTTTCCCTTGTTGATCTACATTCATTGGTTCAGTGTTTTCCCTTACCACACCTTCTGCATAATCCAGAAGGAAGGGCATTCTGTTGCCAGTGTTCCTTGAAGAAACATTATTTATAGGAATGACCTTTTTACAGTCCCTTTTCAAATGTCCTTGCTTTCCACATCCAAAACATCTAACATTTCTCAAACCTTTTGAAATTGCTTCTCCTACCCACATATCATCATAGTCATAAGCACCAACATTAACCGTGTCTCTAATCCAATCTTCCAAAGGTGCAGAGCTTGCCCTTAATGGCCTGATTATTCTTTTGCATGCTGCATTTGAGTTCTCAAAGGCCAAAGATTCAATTATTATCTGACTAACCTCTGAATTCGGGACCATTCTCTGTACTGCTGAAGTCAATCTTTGTAAGAAATCTGTGAAAGATTCTTTTGGGCCCTGTATAACCTTTGTAAATGACTCAGTTTTTTTCCCTGGCTCCTCAACTGTGTCCCATGCATTCAAGGCTGTCGTGCAACATAGAACTAGGGTTTGGACATCATATAAACATTGTGTTGGAATGAAGCATATTGGCCTTCTCCAATAAGCTGATCCTGGCAGACTTGTATTCCTTTATTCCTCCATTGTTTTTCTATATTTTTAGCCTCATTATTGAACCACATTTTCCACTGGAGATTTTGTCTTGGTTCAAGAACAGCCTGTGCCAAATCCTATCAGTCCTTTGGTAGAATATTATCACAAGTTGATCAGGTGTTTAACATTTGCTTTACATATGGGGAATGGATGCTATAAGATGCTATTGCCTCCTCAAATCTTCATAAATCTAACATATCAATTGGAATCCAAGTATTTTGTTTATTCTCTTCACCACGTAGCTGCTGTATGGCTACCGGATAAATTAAGGGTGATTGTGTGAATACAGGCTTTCTTTCTTTAACCTTATGATCCAATTTTCAAACAACTTCACTGTTAATTTCTTCTGTCTGAATTTGAATTTCCCTATAATTTATTTTTACAGGTTTAACAGGTTTTTCTAAGACTATTATCCTGGCACTTAAATTGACTATCTTTTTAAATAGTAAAATGAGGATAAGAAAAGTAATAAACTGAATAATTCAAACAATATTAATCTCATATAGTTGTTCCATTTTCAGAGTGCCTAAAATTTCAAACAAAGCCAAATTTTCTTCCAATGTACACATAAAGACAATTTTTAATGTAGAAAATTTCTCTTTTAAATAGATATGTTAATTGACTTACCAAGTCTGGGTAGAACAGTAGAAGTCCGAGGGAATTTCAAAACAGCCACCTATTCACTATGGTGGGATGTTTTGCTCAGCCTTGATGCATGGGAGAGCTTGGTCCTGCCTCAACCTGGTATGTCATGCTTTGTTGACTCCCATGGGAGGCCTTACCATTTTTGAGGAGTGGATTAGGGAATGTAGAAAGGAGGTGGGTGAAAAGAATGGGATGAGAGGAGGGAGGCCAATGTGTGGTAAATAAAAAAGTAAAAAAAGGAAATTATGATAAATTTATACAGTGAAATATCAGCCATTTAAAACAATGAAATCATAAATTTTGCAGATAAATGGATATTTGCAGGTAAACTAGGAAAAATTCATTCTGAGTGTAAAAAAGAATCTATGAATAATAGATACAGAGGAAGAAGACAGGAGACAGGTCAACATCCCAGAAAATGTTTTCAAAAAAATAATAGAAGAAACTATCATCATCCCAAAGAAGGAGGGCCTTTTAAAGTACAAAAGGAATACAGCACACCAAATAGACTTGAGCAAAAAAGAAAATACCCTCAACACATAATAATCAGACAATAAATATACAGAACAATGATGGAGTATTAATAGCTAAAAGGCAAAAGTCCAGAAATATATAAAGTTAGGCCCATTAGAATAACACCTGGCCTCTCAAGGCAGGCTCTAAAGCCCAGAAGGGCCTAGACAGATGTAATACAAACATTACAAGACACAGACTACTATATCCAGGAGAACTTTCAATCAGATAAGAAGGAGAAAGAAAGATATTCCATGATCAAACCAAATTCAAGCAGTATCTGTCGAGCTCTACAGAGGGTTTTAGAAGGAAAACTTCAAATTGAAGAGGTTAACCACACCTAGAGGAGAAAAAAGGGAATAAATATCACCATAGAGGCAAACCAAAAGTGGTAGAAAATGCACAGCACAACAATGAAATAATGGGAATCAATAACCAATGTTTATTGAAAACTCTCAGCTACAATGGTCTCCTTTCCCTTATAAAAGAACACAGATTAACAGAATGGATTAGAAAACAAGATCCATCCTTCCTCTTTATCTACTAAACACACTTACCATCAAGGATAGACATCACTACTGGATAAAAGTATGTAAGGAGACATTACAAGAAAGTGGAACATGAAAAAATTTAGAGGGTGTGGTAGGTTGAAAAAAATGGCCCCCAAAGGTATTGGCACTTTTAGGAGCCATGGCTTTGTTGGAGTAGGTGTGGCCTTATAGGAGGAAGTGTGTCACTGTAGAGACAGGCTTTGAGGTCTCACATTCCCAAGATACTACCCAGTGTCTCAGACCACTCCCTGTTGCCTGTGAGTCAATATGTAGGGACTCTCAGCTCTTGATCTAGCACCATGTCTGTCTCCATACTCCCTTGCTTCCCACCATTATGATAATGAACTAAACCTCAGAATTGTAAGTGAGCCACCACAATTAAATGTTTTCTTTACAATACTTGCAGTGGTCATGGTGTCTCTTCACAGAAATAGAAACTGTAACTAAGACTGAGGTAGATAGGAGGGACTGAGGTAATGCTGTGATAGACCTGATCATGATTTTGTTTGATGAAATATGGACCTTGGAACAGTAGATTAGAAAAGCAGTTGAACACTTTAAGTCCTGTTTAATGGGCCATACTAATAGGAGCATGGAACACAGTGGTGCTCAATATGATTTGATGAACCTCTGGGGCCTTGCCCAAGAGGTTACAAAATAGAAGAATATTAATACATGGTCCATAGATTATTCTTTTGATAGCTTGGCAAAGAATGTGCTTGATTTTTGCCCTTGTCAGAAGAGTCTGCCTGAGGCTAAAGTGAAGAGATATGAAATAATTTGGATTAATTCCACTGGCTGAGAAAACCTAAAAACAGCTAGTATAGACTGTGTCCCATGGTTATTACTGGTAACTCTAATGAATATTTATAATAAAAGGAGCAAGTTGAGCAAAGAGATAAACAGATTTCGAAGTGGTATAAATGGTATAAATGGTGACCTCAGGGCAAGATCCCACCCAGCTAAGTTTCTAACTTGTGAAAAGGAAATAAAGAAAAGTTTAGATCCAAGTGTGATGGTACATGCCTTTAATCCTAGCACTGGGAAGGCCGAGGCTAGCAAAACCTTCAGTTTGAGGCCAGCCTGATCTAAAGAGCAAGTTTCAGTACACCCAAATTTAGGTGTGAAGGTACTCATTGAAAACAGAAAGTTGGTGTAGATGTATTTAAATGATAGGGTTCATTTTTCAGTCCCAGTAAGCAGCAGAACTTGGCAGCTCCATCCATATGATTCTGTAATTAAGGATAGAAGAAAGGAACAATTAAAACTGCCCATGTGACTAAGGAAAGCCACTGAGTCCAGACATATGTCAGTGTTGTCCCTAGAGAGGTCATTATGTGAAGCTTTGAAGTTGAAGCCTGGATTGCATTGGAGACTCCAAGATGTGCCAAGGCCTTGCAATACTTGCCTAGTGGAGTTGATAACAGGGAATACAAATGGCCCAAGAGAAAAAAATGTGTTGTAGTCAACAAAGTTGAACACAATTGGTGATCTAAAGAGCTTTTTGACATCAGACATAGAGAAGCAGAGTTTGGAGTTTGCTCAGCTGGTTTTTGGTCTTGCTATGGTCCAATATTTTCTCACTGTGCTCCCTTCTCTATATTTTGAAGTGGTAATGTATATAATGTATATCCTGTGCCATCATTTCATAATGTAAGTATATTACCTGACTTTTTATTTTGATTTTTACAGGCGACTAGAGTTAAGATCTTAAATGAATCTCAGAAGAGACTTTGAATTTCAGACTTTTAAATGAGTTTGGTAGTATTATAGACTGTGGGGACTTTTGAAATTGGACTGAAAGATTTTTGCATTAATTTATTGCAATTTTTGAGGCCAGTGAGGAAGATGTGATGGTTTAAAAGAAAACAACTCCCAAAGGGAAGGGTGTTGGAGCCCATTTTTAGGTTTCCTAGTGGCTTTACCTAGCAGGTCTGCATAGAGAGAATGATTGGACCACGGTTCTGAGTGCAGGTGTCTGAGATGGTCTGCACTTGGCTGTGCTGGGGGAGGTCTTGTGTTCCACCCCTTGCATTCCTTTAAATACCCCAGGGCAGAGACAGTCCAGGTCCAGTGGATTGGGATGCAGGCCCTATGAGGCTACCCTGCATTTCTCTCTGTTTTTCTCCCCTCTATCCTTCTATTTAATATTTCCTGCTGCTCCTACTCAAGAGTACTCTGGGGGAAATGTGGGGGTGTGGGATGGAACCCCCATAGATGGTTCATTGAACAGAGATTAAGACAAACAGGAAAAAAAGTAATATTCAGAGTGCTTGGTGAAAGAAAGAGTTAGGCCCTTCCAGGTAAAGAGGGTCTGTGCTGTGGGATGTTCTGTATGTCCTGTGGGAGCCTGTTCTTGGGTTCCTCATGGCTTTACCCAGCAGGGCCGCATAGAGGATGATTAGGACCACGGATCTGAGTACAGGTGTCTGAGATGGTCTGCACTTGGCTCTGCTGGGGGATGGTCTGTATGTCAAGTTGCTCTGATTGGTCAATTAATAAAACCTGATTGGCCGTGGCTAGGCAGGAAGTATAGGTGGGACTAACAGAGAGGAGAAATAAAAGAACAGGAAGGCAGAAGGAGACTACCTGCAGCAGCCGCCAGGACCAGGAAGATGTAAAGTACCGGTAAGCCACGAGCCATGTGGCAAGGTATAGATTTGTGGAAATGGACTAATTTAAGATATAAGAACAGTTAGCAAGAAGCCTGCCATGGTCACACAGTTTGTAAGCAATATAAGTCTCTGTGTTTACTTGGTTGGGTCTGAGTGGCTGTGGGACTGGCGGGTGACAAAGATTTGTCCTGACTCTGGGCAAGGCAGGAAAACTCAAGCTACAGGTCTGACCTGGTTTTGTAGTGAAAAAGGTTAAATAGGGCAGGGGGTGTTATCCTCAGGAGAAAAAGAAAAACGGACTGGAAGGATGTTCGAGAATAAGGCTGCAGCATAGAATCTTCTCTATTAAGATTTCTCTCTTTCTGTCTCTCAACTCCTATCTTTGAAAAATAAGGAAGGTAGAGTGTGGTAATATAGTGCAGGAAGAACCTTAGTGTAAGGCAGTGTAGAAAAAATTAGAAAAATAGCATAAGGAAAACTTAGCATATATTAAGCTACAAGACAGAGAAACTAAGTCTTTAGTTTTCTAATTATAGGGCTATGAACACAAACTGGGAAGAAAAAAATCTTCTTTGAGCTTATCAGGCAGAAAAAAAATTCCTGTGAGTAGCTGTTGGTCTCAAGTGGCAGGAGAAAGCAAATCTCCCTGAGGTAAGAAAGTGATTGAAGCTGGGGATTGGTGGCACATGCCTTTAGTCCCAGCATTCAGGAGGCAGAGGCAGGTGGATCTCTGTGAGTCTGAGGCCAGCCTGGTCTACAGAGTGAGTTCCAGGAAAGGCTCAAAGCTACACAGAGAAACCCTGTCTCAAAAAATATGGTTGAAGTAAACCAAAGTTTAGAAGTCTTGAGAAAATTTGGTTTCTCTAAAACTAAAAATTTCTGGGAAAAAACTTGGTGGTCTTTCTCTCAAGTTAAAAGCTTTCTTAAAAAACTTAATCTCTCTCCAAAAAATAAAAAGCTTTCAGAACTTTCTCTCTCAGTTTCTATTTCTGTAAGGACAAAAAATAAGAATCACCTGGGGATATTAGTGCAGGAATTCACCTGTGGTTCACTTTAAGAAAAAACAAACCTCTTAGAACAGGGCAAATCCTCTCTGCTAATGTTCTGTCTCTACTAGTCAGTAAAGCAGTCAAAAATCCCTCCCCAATTAGAACCTAACAAAAGATTCTTGGGAAAGTGCATGGCAGCTTGAGGAAGCTCCTGGCTTGGAGAAAGCAATAAAGCTGAGCCCCATGTGCAGCTGCAGCAGCATCAGCATCAGCATCAGAAACTCCATCTGGGGGGAAGATCTGAGCCAGGACAGAATGAAGAACTATGCAGGAGTAAAACTCTTTTCTATCAGAGAAAGGACCTTTCTGAGAACAGCTTTGTTTCAAGCACTGTTGGTTTTCCCCCTAACTCCTGATAAGGTGAGGGAGTGAAGCCCTGAGGGGTTGTTGCCTCTGTGAATAAGCCACTGTCTGAGAGTGCACAGACAGATGAACACAAACCACTGGGGAACTAATCCAGGAGAAAGGTCTGATTAGGGAAGTACACCTGTCCTAATGTGAGCTTAGGGATTACAAAAACCTCCCTTGATAAAAAAGCAGATGCTTGATTTATGAACACAAACCACACAGACCCTGAAAACAGAAACAGAGTAAAGCTCCTACCTCCAGAGGCAGCTAACAGAGGAAGAGAGCTGCAGCCTGAGGCATCTGAAGCTCTGCTGGGAGGAAGGAACCAGCAGGACTAGATAAAGATCTTTCAGGGAAAGTCTCTCTGAAGGAGCTGCAGGAAAGCTCTGCTTTATGTGCTTTTGTTCCTTTTCACTGGCTGAGGCAAATTAAGGAGCCCAGAGAGAATTTTGGTATTAGGGATGCTCCCCTCTGTGCATACTAATGGGGCATGTGTGAATCTTATCTGGGGCCAGTATCAGATGAAAGAAAAATACCTAGCTAGGGCAGCTCAGGGAGAACAGAAATCTCTCCATCTTCCATGGTGAAAAAGTGGAAAACAAAAAACAAAACAAAACAAAAAACTTGACTCAAACCTCCCAGACAAGAAGCATGAAAACAAGCCTGGTAAAAGGGGACCAGAAGTTGATTCCTGGACCTGAAAAGATTTATGGGAAATGGAGTCTGAAAGATAGCTCACAACTGCAGGCTGATATAAGAGAAATGCATTCTGGGAAAGGTAGTTTTTCAACTAAAAATGGCCATGCTGCCTAGAAATACTTCTTTTTTTTTTCCAACTCAAAATGAAGTTTCTTTCCTAATCATTGCTAGAAAGCTTAGGTTTACTTTTCAAAAAGTTGAGAGCAAACAAACAGCTTGCCTCACAAGAGATAATTTAAAAGTAAAAAGCTTATGAGATTGAGTTGTGTTTAAGATTCCAGAGAAACGGGCCCACAGAGGTAGACGGGCCCAGCGGCGGCAGCTGAAAGGGCTATTCAGGCCCAGCGGCAGCCGGCAGAGACATTCAGGCCCAGCGGCGGCCCACAGAGGTAGACAGGCCCGGTGGCGGAGACAAGCAGACGCAGGTAGGCCTGTGGAGGCAGCCCGTGGAGGTAGACGGGCCCAGCGGCGGCAGCTGAAAGGGCTATTCAGGCCCAGCGGCAGCCGGCAGAGACATTCAGGCCCAGCGGCGGGCCCACAGAGGTAGACGGGCCCAGCGGCGGCACGCTGAGGTAAACGGGCCCGGCGGCAGCGGCCAACAGGGACATTCAGGCCCGGCGGCAGCCCACAGAGGTAGACAGGCCCGGCGGTGGAGACAAGCAGACGCAGGTAGGCCTGCGGCAGCGGCGCCCCGCAGAGGTAGACGGGGGCCCAGCGGCGGCCCGCTGAGGTAAACGGGCCTGGCGGCAGTGGCCGAAAGGGACATTCAGTCCCGGCTGCAGCCGGCAGAGACATTCAGGCCCGGTGGTGGCCCCCAGAGGCAGACAGACCCAGCGGCAGCTGACAGGGACATACAGGCCCGGCAGCGGACCACAGAGGTAGACAGGCCCAGGGACGGAGACAAGCAGACGCAGCTTGGAACAGGGACACCCCTAACCCCAACATCTGGGGAAGAAGCTATCTCCGTGGGTCAGAACCAGAACAAATCTGAACACTCCTTCTGAGGATAACCCAGGGCCCAGCAGCTGATCCTGTGAAACCCAACAATCTGGAGGTGTTGGTGAGACTACCCTGCTCAGCTGAAACCCATCTGGGAGAAGATTCAGATGCCTACAGTTTAAAGTCTGAAGAAACAAGATCAGCTGAGGAGTTGACAAATGAACAAAACTTGACCTGGGAACACAGAAGAAGGCGCTACCCAGACACCAAACCAGATCACCAGAATCATAAGTATATAATTCCCCGATCGAAATCAGCTGCTCCTGAAGAAATAGCCCAATAGTACCAATTTAACCAAGAACCACTACTAAACCAAGACTAAAAATTAGAACAAGAGAGGCACTCTCAGACACAGACACCACCTACACCGCACAGAGGAAGAGATGAGTAGACGCCAGTGCAAAAATACAGGCAACAACATAAAGACCTATATGGCAACATCAGAACCTAGTGATTCTACACCTGCAAGATCTAAACATACCATGACAGAAGAAACAGAAGAAATCAACCCTAAAAATGACTTTAAGAAGATGATAGAGGCCCTTAAAGAAGAAATAAAATATTCCCTCAATGAGGAAATAAAAACTTTCCTTAAAGAGGAAATGAAAAACTACCTTAAAGAGGAAATAAAAACTTTCCTTAAAGAGGAAATAAAAAACTCCCTTAAAGAGGAAATAAAAACTTCCCTTAAAGAGGAAATGAAAAACTCCATTAAAGAGGAAATAAAAACTCCCTTAAAGAAATGGAAGAAAAAACGAACAAAAAATGGGAAGAAATCAAATCAAGCCAAGAAAAAGCAATTAAACAGATGAAAGAAACATTCCAAGATTTGAAAAATGAATTTGAGACAATAAAAAAACACATGCTGAGGGAATGCTGGAAATAGAAATCCTGACTAAATGAACAGGAACTACAGAAACAAGCATGGCCAACCGATTGCAAGAGATGGAACAGAGAATCTCTGACGCTGAAGACACGATAGAGAAAATAGATTCGTCAGTCAAAGAAAACAATAAAGACAAAAAAGTCCTAACACAAAACGTCCAGGAAATTTGGGACACCATGAAAAGACCAAACCTAAGAATAATAGGGATAGAAGAAGGAGAAGAATACCAACTCAAAGGCACAGAAAATATATTCAACATAATCATAGAAGAAAACTTTCCTAACCTAAAGAAAGAAATACCTATGAAGATACAAGAAGCTTACAGAACACCGAATAGGCTGGATCCAAAAAAAAGTCCCCTCGCCACATAATAATCAAAACATTAAACACACAGAATAAAGAAAAAATATTAAGAGCCGCAAAGGAAAAGGACCAAGTAACATATAAAGGCAAACCCATCAGAATAACACCAGACTACTCAATAGAGACTATGAAAGCTAGAAGATCATGGACAAACCTCATGCAGACACTAAGAGACCACGGATGCCAACCCAGACTATTATACCCAGCAAAACTCTCAATCACCATAGGCGGAGTAAACAAAATATTCCAGGATAAAACCAGATTTAATCAATACCTGTCCACAAACCCAGCCCTACAGAAAGCACTAGAAGGGAAAATTCAACCCAAAGAAGTTAAACACATCCATGAAAAATCAAGCAATAGATAATCCTACACCAACATACACCACAGAAGGACAACACAACACAACCAAAAAAATAACAGGAATTAACAATCACTGGTCATTAATATCCATCAATATCAATGGTCTCAACTCACCTATAAAAAGACACAGGCTAACAGAATGGATAAGAAAACAGGACCCATCCATATGCTGCATACAAGAAACACACCTTAACTCCAAAGACAGACACTACCTCCGAGTAAAGGGCTGGGAAAAGGTTTTCCAAGCAAATGGACCTAAGAAACAAGCTGGTGTAGCTATCCTAATATCTAATAAAATAGATTTCAAACTAAAATCAATCAAAAGAGACCAGGATGGACATTACATATTCATCACGGGAAAAATCCACCAAGATGAAGTCTCGATTCTAAACATTTATGCTCCAAATACAAAAGCACCAACATTCATAAAAGAAACACTACTAAAGTTTAAAATGCACATCAAACCCCACACATTAGCAGTGGGAGATTTTAACACACCACTCTCACCAAAAGATAGATCTACCAGACTGAAACTTAACAAAGAAATAAAGGACCTAACAGATGTTATGACTCAAATGGACCTAATAGATATCTACAGAATATTCCATCCTAACACAAAAGAATATACCTTCTTCTCAGCACCCCATGGAACCTTCTCAAAAATTGACCACATGCTTGGACACAAAACAAATCTCAACAGATACAAAAAAATTGGAATAACCTCTTGTATCTTATCAGACCACCATGCCTTAAAGTTAGAACTCAATAACAACAAAAATTATAGAAAACCCACAAACTCATGGAAACTGAATAATGCCCACCTGAAACATCAATGGGTCAAGGAAGAAATAAAAACAGAAATTAAAGAGTTCCTAGAATTCAATGAAAATGAAAGTACAACATACCCAAACTTATGGGACACTATGAAAGCAGTGCTAAGAGGAAAATTCATAGCTCTAAATGCACACATAAAGAAGATGGAGCAATCCCATACCAATGAATTAACTGCACAACTGAAAGCTCTAGAACAAAAAGAAACAAACTCACCCAGGAGAAATAGACGCCAGGAAATAATCAAATTGAGGGCTGAAATCAACGAAATAGAAAACAAGAGAACAATACAAAAAATCAATGAAACAAAGAGTTGGTTCTTTGAAAAAATCAAAAAGATAGACAAACCACTAGCCAAATTAACCAAAAGGCAAAGAGAGAGCACCCAAATTCACAAAATCAGAAATGAAAAGGGAGACATAACAACAGACAATGAGGAAATCCAGAGAATCATCAGATCATACTTCAAAAACCTGTACTCCACAAAAATAGAAAACCAGGAAGAAATGGACAATTTTCTGGATAAATATCACATACCAAAATTAAATCAAGACCAGATAAACCATTTAAATAGACCAATAACCCCTAAAGAAATAGAAACAGTCATCAAAAGTCTCCCAACCAAAAAAAGCCCAGGACCAGATGGTTTCAGTGCAGAATTCTACCAGACTTTCAAAGAAGAACTAATACCAATCCTCTTCAAAGTGTTCTACACAATAGAAACAGAAGGAACACTACCAAACTCTTTTTATGAGGCTACAATTACCCTGATACCAAAACCACAGAAAGATGCAACAAAGAAAGAGAACTACAGTCCAATCTCCCTCATGAACATTGATGCAAAAATACTCAATAAAATATTGGCAAACCGAATCCAAGAATACATCAAAACAATCATCCATCACGACCAAGTAGGATTCATCCCAGGGATGCAAGGATGGTTCAACATACGGAAATCAGTCAATGTAATACACCATATAAACAAACTGAAAGAAAAAAACCACATGATCATCTCCTTAGATGCTGAAAAAGCCTTTGACAAAATCCAACACCCCTTCATGATAAAGGTCTTAGAAAGATTACGAATACAAGGAACATTTCTAAACATAATAAAAGCAATTTATAGCAAGCCAACAGCAAACATCAAATTAAATGGAGAGAAACTCAAAGCGATACCACTAAATTCAGGAACAAGACAAGGCTGTCCACTCTCCCCATATTTATTCAATATAGTACTAGAAGTTCTAGCTAGAGCAATAAGACACCAAAAGGAGATCAAAGGGATACAAATTGGCAAGGAAGAAGTCAAACTTTCACTATTTGCAGATGATATGATAGTATACATAAGTGACCCCAAAAACTCTACCAGGGAACTTCTACAGCTGATAAACTCCTTCAGTAAAGTGGCAGGATACAAGATCAACTCAAAAAAATCAGTAGCCCTCCTATACACAAATTATAAAAGGGCTGAGAAAGAAGTCAGAGAAACATCACCCTTTACAATAGCCACAAATAATATAAAATACCTTGGGATAACACTAACTAAACAAGTGAAAGACCTTTTTGATAAGAACTTTAAATCTCTAAAGAAAGAAATTGAAGAAGATATCAGAAAATGGAAGGATCTCCCATGCTCATGGATAGGTAGGATTAACATAGTAAAAATGGCAATCTTACCAAAAGCAATCTACAGATTCAATGCAATCCCCATCAAAATCCCAACACAATTCTTCACAGACTTGGAAAGAAAAATACTCAACTTTATATGGAAAAACAAAAGACCCAGGATAGCTAAAAGAATCCTATACGATAAAGCAACCCTTGGAGGCATCACCATCCCGAACCTCAAACTCTACTATAGAGCTATAGTAATAAAAACAGCTTGGTACTGGTATAAAAACCGACATACAGACCAATGGAATCGAATTGAAGACCCTGACATTAATCCATGCACATATGAACACCTGGTTTTTGATAAAGGAGCCAAAACTATACAATGGAACAAAGAAAGTATCTTCAACAAATGGTGCTGGCATAACTGGATGTCAATATGTAAAAAATTACAAATAGATCCATATCTGTCACCATGCACAAAACTCAAGTCCAAGTGGATCAAAGACCTAAACATAAATCCAGTTACACTAAACTTAATAGAAAAGAAAATAGGAAGCACTCTTGAATGCATTGGCACCGGAGACCATTTCCTAAGTAAAACACCAACAGCACAGACCCTGAGCACAACCATTAATAAATGGGACCTCTCGAAACTGAGAAGCTTTTGCAGGGCAAAAGACACAGTCAATAAGACAAAAAGACAGGCAACAGATTGGGAAAAGATCTTCACCAACCCCACATCTGACAGAGGATTGATCTCCACAATATATAAAGAACTCAAGAAACTAGACATCAAAGCACTGAACAGTCCAATTAAAAAAATGGGCTAAAGAGCTAAACAGAGAATTCACAAAACAAGAACTACAAATGGCTGAAAGACATTTAAAGAAATGGTCAACATCCTTAATCATCAGAGAAATGCAAATCAAAACGACTCTGAGATACCACCTTACACCTGTTAGAATGGCTACGATCAAAAACACCAATGACAACCAATGTTGGAGAGGATGTGGAGCAAAGGGAACACTCCTCCACTGTTGGTGGGAATGTAAACTTGTACAACCACTGTGGAAATCAGTATGGCGGTTTCTCAGAAAATTAGGAATCGAACTACCTCAAGACCCAGCCATCCCACTCTTGGGCATATACCCAAGGAATGCTGATTCATACCATAAAGATACATGCTCAGCTATGTTCATAGCAGCACTATTTGTAATAGCCAGAACCTGGAAACAACCTAGATGCCCATCAACGGAAGAATGGATGAAAAAAATGTGGTACATATACACAATGGAGTACTACTCAGCAGAGAAAAACAATGAAAGCATGAAATTTGCAGGCAAATGGATGGAACTAGAAAAAATCATCCTGAGTGAGGTAACCCAAACCCAGAAAGACAGTTATGGTATGTACTCACTCATTGGTGGATTCTAGATATAAAATAAAGAACAATCAGACCACAACCCATAGAACCATAGAGGCTATATATATAGAATGGAGGTCCCTAGGACGACTGTGGCATATAATAAATTTCAGTTTTACTCAATTATTGAAAAAAAAATAGCCAAATGAATGGAAACACATGAACTATGAACCAAAGGCTGAGGGGCTCCCAGCTGGATCAGGCCCTCTGAATAGGTGAGACAGTTGATTGGCTTGATCAGTTTGGGAGGCATCTAGGCAGTGAGACCAAGTCCTGTGTTCATAGCATGAGTTGGCTGTCTGAAACCTGGAACTTATGCAGGAACACTTGGCTTAGTCTGGGAGGAAGGGACTGGACCTCCCTGGACTGAGTCTACCAAGTTGATCACAGTCCTCGGGGGAGGACTTGTCCTGGAGGAGGTGGGAATGGAGGGTGGGCTGGGGGTAAGGGGAGGGCGTGGGAGAGGGGAGAATAGGGGAACCCATGGCTGATATGTAGAACTGAATGATATTATAAAATAAAAAATATATATCACAAAAAAAGATTCCAGAGAAACATTGATAGCATTAAAAAATGTTCATAGTAAACTTAAAATACAGCTTTTAAAAAATTAAGGAGGAAAATTGTCTTAAGAGTTTGTTGAATGTCAGCTCCTATGAAAAGCTAAAAGGACTGTGAGCTTGGAGCTGCTCTGCCTTTGACCAGTAGCAGATCTGACATACAGGCCCCATTGAGAAAGTGCCTTATATTGCCTAATAGCTGCACAAGAAATTTTTGCTAAGAGCTTTACAGCAGTTTAATATGGTAATTTCACCCTCATCCAGAAGCCAATCTTTTGGTAAAGCAAACCAAAATATCTGCTGTAACAGGAACGTTTGTCTGAATTATGGCACAGGGAAGCTGCTATATGAATTTGTGTAAAGGGACAGCCTCTAGTTTGAAACTGTTTGCTACTGAGCACATTTTCTGCTGGTTCAGGGACAGCTGGGAGAGCCTGGTAAGAAAGATGACAAGGAAAATATAACTTTACCCCAAGGATTATAGCCTTAACAATAACACTACAAAGTCACTTAGATATATGTTATGCCCCTTAAAAGGTCTTTCTTCTCATTCTTTTTGGGGGGGTTTGAAAAATTACTCTCTGTCTTGTTGGAAGATAATGTAAATGTTACAAAATCTTTTAGGTGTTCGGTAAGTTAGATATAGTCATAGCTCTATAGAGAGTTTGCTTAATAGTTCTTATGAATATAAGTTTGTAAAATAGATCCATAGAATTCCTTTAAGACTTGTAGTAAGAATATTAACTTGTATGGTAGTCCCATAGAATTTCTTTAAGAATATAAGCTTGTATGAATATAAGAAGTATATTTGCTAAGGTAGTCTTGTAGAGTTCCCTTAAGAGTATAAGCTTTTAAGAATATAAATAAGTATATGTTGAACGTGAGTTTGTGAAAAAGTGTAAATGTTAAATGTGAGTCTATGTTTAATGTATGTGATGAAGGAACCTGAAACACACAAAAAAAAGCATCCATAGTGAACTGCAAGCTAGCAGTCTGAGCTGTTTCAGAAACTTCAGAAGCTCCTAAGAATGGCAGATGCCAGAGCTACCACAATGGCCATGGCCAGGCATCCCCAGCTGAGACCTGTGTAACATCAACACAGCACAGAAAAACCTGAGCTAGCAGCAAAAACGTTGCAGTTTCTATTTGATAGCTAAAAGAAAGTCTCTTTTGAGAGGACTTTCCACAACCAGCTCTTATGGAACTAACAGCTTTCATCCTGAAGGAAAAACTGCCATAAAATGGCTGCTGTAACTAAAAATGTCTCTGGCCTGAGAACAAATGTTGCAAAATATAGAGGAAAAGAGGTACCAGAGTGCACTAATAGCAGAACACAGATTACTGTTTTGGAACCCTAATATTTTGAATATTTGAGGTGGGAAATGACCTTCTGTACTTTTTCTGGACATCCTTACTCCTTTCTCCATCTTCATAATTATTTCTACAAGGAGGAAAGAACAGACCAGCGAGTCAAGATAGATACAAGTCCACTGTGCTTCTGAATGGCAGACACTAGAAACTGACATCACCACTTCACCCTCTTGTGAAATCATTGTATGGAATATTACAAGTGCATGCTTTGTGGCAGCCAGCTATGGCTTTTTCTCAGTGTTTATAATTTTTATCTGTGTCTTTCAAAACAGCAGTCTAAATCAAACAATCTGGATTGATGACCCACAATTCTGTCTTAGGCTATGGTGCTCTTGAGAAGTCACTGTGGACCATTATGAAATCATAGAGGTGGGGGAAGAAGGAAAGAAACAAACATGTTTTCCACCAACATAGAGGATGCAGGTGCAGAGCCCCCGGACTAAGATCCCCAGAGCACACGCATGAGAGGGGAATAGAATCAAGAAAAGCCAGCACATTCAGGGCCACTCTAGTTACAGTTAGAGGAGAAGCTCAACGCTCTGACTGACTCTCTGTTGTCTGGACTTTGCTTCTGTCTGTGCCCTTGTCTTTCATGAGAACCATAGACTATATGCAGCCTGAGAGCCTGATGCAACATCAGGAACAGCTGCATCATACAGAGTCTCCTCTGATACTGTCGAGGTCTGAGCCTGTTTCATGACCTAAGCCAATCATCTCCTCCACAGCTAAGCCTAGTTGTAGGACATTGTCTCTGTGTGGTGCAGACCCTGACATGTCCCTTCCTTTGCTTTGTCTCTTCCTACTCCTGCAGTCTTTGTTTACATTAGGGGAAATGAATCATCAGAGATGCTTTGATTACTGGAAGCCCAGCACCTACATGAAGGCTGACATGATCCTAGGTGCATTTGTCCCCATTTACATCACAATGGAAGGATTCTACAAAAGCTATATATCTTTTGAGATCAAACCGGATATATCTGAAAATTTTCTGTAAGTATTTGTGTGACTGTGCTAAGGGTTCTGGCTACATGACAGTGCGTGCTCCTCTGTGCACATGTAATTCCTTTGAGTATAATGAACTATATACACAGAAATGTTAAACTCATTTGCAAACTTTCCTCCTTCATTATGCATCTTACAGACCTTTGCTTTCCTCTTGTTTATTTTTCAGTCAGGTAGAGATCAAAGAGGGAAAACAACTTTTGTGTCTGTCCATTCTGTGAGTCCACAGACAGGCTTATATTGTTTTCACACATTGACTCTAACATGACAAGGAGAGGCTCCACCCTGTTCACATATATTCGAGAATCTAACTGACTCCTGTTGGAATGTCTCTTTCTTTCTACAGACCTGGAGAGTTTCTGCTAAATTATCATGTTTTTAATACATATCTTATCATTTCCTATCCCACATGTTCTTGTATTGGTCTCTTTAAATTATCTCTGATTTTAGATACTGTGGTCATGTTTATTACTTATTAATTCCTTATTGATATTTTAATGCAGTGTTCTGAAATCACATCCTTCATACCTGATATTCTGTCTTCTGCTTAGTCCGTTCTCCTGGGGTCACATTCCACTGTGTTTTTATTGACAGTTTTGTGTTTTCCATTTCCAACATTTCTATCTGTTCTACCCCCTGGAAGAATTTCAATTTCCCTTTAGGATTTGTTTTTCTTGGTACTGAGTTTTTAATATATATGTATTGCTGTTTTACTTGTTCCTCAGTCTTTGTTCTGTACAGTGTTGCATCTTGTCTCAATGCCCTGTTGGTTTCACTTGCTTGTTTCTATCTTCTTTTAGGTCATTCATCTTTTTACCTTTTGAACTACTCATCTGGCACTTGCTCTCTCTCAGTATCTTTGAGTTCACCTGTTGGTTTGTTATGATATTGTGGAGGATTTGTTTGGCCTTGCCTTTTCATATTTCCTATTGTTTTTTTCTATTGTTGCTGTCATCAGTAACTTTGTTCATTTGAACATTAATTCTAGATTAAGATGGTCCTCTACTGAGAAGCATCTTCTTGAAGGTGCAATCAATGCACTGCTCTGTGAGCAGGAAACAGTCTTCCAGGCCTGTAGTCCTGGTAGTTGTGTTATTATGGAGTATGTGAAAAGAAAAATGCCTAATTATTTAGCACTTAAAGTTCTCTTAGGAATGCTTTTACAGGATGGAAAGACTGTAGTTCAGTATTCCGCTACAGCAGGAGGTGGAGGGAGTCCCAAGACCAGGAGAAGGAGAGAGTCCATCCTCAGGGATAGGCAGTAGGGAGGAAAGCTGGAACTGTTTATTGACAGGAGCTCTTTTTGGGAGTCTGTTTGATCTGTCATAGGTGGATCCACGTCATGACTGCCTGAATCTTCCATTAATTTTTTTAAGTTTACTCTCGGAGATAAAAGTTTTAGATATATTAGCATTAACACTGTCTGCAATCTGTGCTTAAATCCTCATTGTATAAAAGAACAAAACCAGTGTTTGTATACATCTGGGGTAGACTTGTACTTCATAGCCTTAAAAACCTTTGGGACTCAAAGGGTGGTTCTCGGTTACAATCGTAAATTCTCTTTCTTCTGTCCAAGTTTTCTTTTTCATCTTTCTTTATTATGAAATTTTATACTCACTCCACATACTATTCACAGATCCCCCTCCTCCTTCCTCCCACCCCTCAGCACTTTTTCCCAAGCCACCCCGCAACCCCACATGCCCCAAATCGAGGTCTCCCATGGGGAGTCAGCAGAGCCCAGCACACTGTTCCTAGGCAGGTCTAAGCCCCTTCTCACTGCAGCAAGGCTGTGCAAGGTGTCACACCACAGGCACTGGATTCCAGAAGCCTGCCCATAGAGCAGGGACAGATCCCAATCGCCCTGCCTGGGTGCCCCCCAGACAGTTGGAGCCAAACAACTGTCTTCCATATCCAGAGGGCCTGGTCCAGTCCCATGGGGGCTCCACAGCCACCAGTCCACAGTTCATGGGTTTCCACTAGTGTGGCTGGTCATGTCTGCACCTCCTCCCATCATGATCTTAATGTCCGTCACCTGCAGTATCTCTCCTCTCATTTATTGGATTCCCATTCCCAGAGCTCAGCCTGGTGCCCTGCTGTGGATCTCTGTATCTGCCTCCACCAGTCACTGGACAAAGGCTCTATGATGACAGCTAGGTTATTTGCTAGGCTGGTCACCAGAATAGACCGGTCCAGGGACCCTCTGGATAACTGCCAGCAGACAAAGGTGGGGTCAACCTTGTGGATTCCTGAGAGCCTCCCCAGCATCCTGCCTCTTACTGTTCCCATGATGTCCTCATCTATCATGGTATCTTCCTCCCTGCCCTCTCACTCTGTCCCTGTTCTAGCTTGACCCTCCCATTTCTCTATGTTCTCATCCCCCACTCCTCACCCTCTGCCACTCCCCCCATACACAGTCCACTCATATAGATCGTATCCACTTCTCCTTCACAGGGTCATTCATGTGTCCCTCCTAGGGTCTTTCCCTGTTAGCTAGCTCTCTGGAGTTGTGGGTTGCATTCTGGCCATCCCTTTCCTCACATTTAGTATCTACTTATGAGTGAGTACATTCTATGTTTGTCCTTCTGAGTCTGGGTTACCTCACTCAAGATGATATTTTCTAGTAACATCCATTTGCCTGCAAATTGCATGATATCATTGATTTTTACTGCTGAGTAGTACTCCACTGTGTATATGTTCCACATTTCTTTATCCATTCTTCAGTTGAAGGGCATCCAGGTTGTTTCCAGGTTATGGCTATTATGAATAATGCTGATATGAATATAGTTTAGCATGTGTCCTTGTGGTAAGATTGAGCATTCCTTAGGAATATGCTCAAGAGTGGTGTTGCTTGGTCTTGAGGAAGACTTATTCCCATTTTTCTGAGAAACCACCATACTGATTTTCAGAGTGGCTGTACAAGTTTGCATTCCCACCAACAGTGTATTCCCCTTGCTCCACATTCTCTCTAATATAAGCTGTCTTCAGTGTTTTTGATCTTAGCCATTCTCACAGGTGTAAGATGGTATCTCAGAGTTGTCCAAGTTTTATAAACACACACACACCCCCAACATATATGACAAGGATTTTCAGCACAGTCAGCAGCACTTTTAAGTCTATGTTTAGTAAACAGTGAAAGGAAATTAAAATTTTTGGCCTGTGACTATGGTAATAGTAGCCAGTGCCTTACCAAGGCTAGATTACTAGCTTATCAGAACTCCATATACTACTATCATAAAACTCTGAAACTTAGAAATCTTTAAGTCTTATTTTCACATACCATGAGTCACTTCTTCAGACCTTTGCAATTTGTGTGTACATAATATATTCCTTCCTAAGACCCTCAAACTTACATCAACTTAAATCCTTTTTTTCTATCCAATCATTTACCAGAAGATATATATGGCTCATTAATAGGAAGGTGATTGAAAAGCAAGTTCCTTTAATAAATGAATAGTAGAGAATATTTTTTTTGCCAAGTAACAGCATGATTGCTTCAGTTTGGTTTTTATTTAAACCTAGTTTGTGAGTATATCTTTTTTACTGTGAAGACTGTCAGCAAGATGACCCTGTCTGTGAGTCTGCCTTCTTGAGCAGATGACCTATATCTTAAAAATAAAAATATGTGGACTGACCATGTAGCTGCAGCCTTGTTGGGAGGAGCTGGGTAGGTCTGTTTGATTCTGCCAAACTTATAAAATGACAACTTTTTAGCAACACCATCAGAAATCAGAGAGACAAATTTCAGCAGGAAGTATATATAAACAAAACTGCCCCCGTATCAGTTAAAATGATATAGATTTACCTGATACCTAAGCATCCATCTGGAATCCTACATGGTGATCTCTATGAATCTGTTGGGAGCAGGGCTGTCACTTTTTGGATGTCACACAAGACACTATTATGACTTTGGCTGTCACACAGGGAAGCATCTGCCTTCAAACACCAGACTCATGAGGTATGAGAGATGTTTCTGTGAAGGAGGAACTTGGAAAAACTGACCTACCTTGGCTGGGCAGAGTAGGGCATCTAACTCAATAGTGTCCACATTTTGTCGTGGACCTGGTGGTGCGTAAATTGTGTGCCAGGTATGAGCCCAGTTGTCCACATTAGCACAACCATGGAAAGGTCAAGGTGGAGTATGTTCTTCCACCATATTTGTGAATAGTCTCAGAAGCTGATTCTAGAAGCTGGTATTTTTGTGTATCAGGGGAAGCTTTTTTTCGTTAAATAGTCTACATTCCATATTCAGCAGATCTCTCTGAGGGACATCATCTAATTTATTAACTATACCTAATTTTAAAGAAGCTTTACTTATTTTCAGTTACTTGCTTCATGCTTGTCCTTGATGGCATGTACATAAGGCTATGGCTTGCCCCTCTGTAAATGAATTACATTTATTTATACTCAGCATTACCAAAACCATAGCTCAGAGCACAGTAAAAAATTTGATCATTTATAAAATAAATGACTGTTGCTTAGATTCCAATGGCTCCCTTGTGGGAGGGGGTGAGAAGGCACAGCATCAATGGCACAGAAACCAAGAGTCCATTGAAGGCAAATAACGAACTCCCTTATTCAATAACAGGGAAGCCCTTATATACCCTCCTCCCAGTGCCTACTCTGTATGGTCATCCCTCATTGGCTGGGCATAATCAGGAACTTAGACAGGGACTGTTGCTGTGCCCTCTGTTAGACTCTGCATGATCAGGAACTCTGACAGGGACCAGGACCTCTGACAGTGACCAGGAACTCTGATAGCTCCTGTTGCTAGGCCCTCAGGCGGACTCCAGGTTGGCTCCAGGTTGGAAGTACATTATGTGCATGCCTTGGCTACTTGTCTGAGCCTATTTCCTCGACCCTATGTCCTACTACAACTGACTATTAACTTGCATGTCTTAATTATCTTCTACAGTTTATACCAAATTCATAGTTTGTATAAGATTAGAATTTTACACTTTTATCCCTGTAAATCTTAAAATTTGATTTTAAGATTTAATTGAAGATCCTTTAGCATCAAAGTAAAACCTTAAACCATAAATACAGTCCACATTGGACAGTTTTGGCTTTTTTGTCAGAAATCAGATGTTCATAGGCATGTGGACTAATGTCGGGTCTTCAATTTGATTCTATTGGTCCACAAATCTATTTTTATGCCAATACAAAGCTGTTTTTATTACTATAGCTCTATAGTAGAACTTGAGGTCAGAGATGGTGATGCCTCCATGGTTGCTTTATTGTCCAGGTTTGTTTTAGCTATCTTGATTTTTTTTCCATATTTAAAGAAGTTAAGTATTGTTCTTTCTAGGTCTGTGAATAATTATGTTGAGATTTTGATGGAGACTACACTGAATCTGTAAATTGCTTTTGGTAAGATTGTCATTTTAACTATGTTAATTCTACCTATCCATGGGAGTGGCAGATCTTTCCATTTTCTGATATCTCCTTCAGTTTCTTTCTTCAAAGGCTTAAATTTCTTGTGATACAGGTCTTTCACTTGCTTAGTTAGAGTTACCCCAAGGTATTTTATATTATTTGTGGCTATTGTAGGGGATGATTCTCTGATTTCTTTCTCAGCCCATTTTCATTTATATATAGGAGAGCCAAATTTTTTTGAGTTAATCTTGTATTCTGCCACATTAATGAAAGTATTTATCAGCTGTAGGAGTTCACTGGTAGAATTTTTTTTTTTGTTTTGTGTTTTGTGTTTTCGAGACAGGGTTTCTCTGTGCAGCTTTGCACTTTTCCTGGAGCTCACTTGGTAGCCCAGGCTGACCTCGAACTCACAGAGATCCACATCGCTCTGCCTCCTGAGTGCTGGGTTAAAGGCATGCGCCACTACCGCCTGGCCACTGGTAGAATTTTTTGGGTCACTTATGTATACTATCATATCATTTGTAAATAGTGAAAGTTTGGCTTCTTCCTTTCCAATTTGTATCCCCTTGATCTCCTTTTGTTGTACTATTGCTCTGGCTAGAACTTCAAGTACTATATTGAATAAATATGGGGAGAGTGGACAGCCTTGTCTTGTTCCTGATTTTAGTGGAATCGCTTTGAGTTTCTCTCCATTTAATTTGATGTTGGCTGTCAGCTTGTTGTAAATTGCCTTTATTATGTTTAGGTATGTTCCCTGTATTCCTGACCTCGCCAAGACTTTTTTTTTATTGACAACTTTATTTTTTTAACACAATTCAGTTCTATATATCAGCCAATGATTCCCTTGTTCTCCCCCCTCCCTCTACCCTCCCCTTCCCCCCCCCCAGCCCACTCCCCTATTCCCACCTCCTCCAGGACAAAGCCTCCCTCGAGGACTGAGATCAACCTGGTAGACTCAGTCCAGGCAGGTCCAGTCCCCTCCTCCCAGGCCGAGCCTAGCGACCCTGCATAAGCCCCAGGTTTCAAACAGCCAAGTCATGCAATGAGCACAGGACCCAGTCCCACTGCCTGGATGCCTCCCAAACAGATCAAACAATCAACTGTCTCACTCATTCAGAGGGCCTGATCCAGTTGGAGGCCCCTCAGCCATTGGTTCATAGTTCATGTGTTTCCATTTGTTTGGCTATTTGTCCCTGTGCTTGATCCAACCTTGGTTTGAACAATTCTCGCTCATATAAACCCTACTCTTTCTCCATGAAGGGGTGTTAGATTTTGTGAAAAGTCTTTTTAGCATCTAATGAGATGACCATGTGAGTTTTTTCTTTCAGTTTTTTATGTGGTGTATTACATTGACAGATTTTCATGTGTTGAATCATCCTTGCATCCCTGGGTTGAAATCTACTTGATCATGGTGGATAATTTTTTGATGTGTTCTTGGAGTTGGTTTGTCAATATTTTACTGAGTCATTGTGTCAATGTTCATGAGGAAGATTGGTCTGTATCTCTTTTTCTTTGTTTCATCTTGTGTGGCTTGGGTATCAGGGTAACTATAGCCTCATAAAAGGAGTTTGGTAAAGTTGCTTCTGTTTCTATTGTGTGGAACAATTTGAAGAGTATTGGTATCAAATGTTCTTTGAAAATCTGGTAGAATTCTCCACTGAAACCATCTGGTCTTGTGCTTTTTTTTGATTGGGAGACTTTTAATGACTGTTTCTATTTCCTGAGGGGTTATTGGTCTATTTAAATTTTTTATCTGGTCTTGGTTTAACTTAGGTATGTGGTCCCTAACCATAAAATTGTCCATTTCTTTTAGATTTTCCAATTTTGTGGAATACAGATGTTTGAAGTATAACCTGATGTTTCTCTGGATTTCCTTGTTGCCTGTTGTTATATTTTCCTTTTCATTTCTGATTTGTTAATTTGGATGCTCTCTCTCTTACTTTTGGTTATTCTGGATAAGGACTTGTCCATCTTGTTGATTTTCTAAAAGAACCAACTCTTTTTTTCATTGATTCTTTGTATTGTTTTCTTTGTTTCTATTTTATTGATTTCAGCTCTCAATTTGATTATTTCCTGGCATCTATTCCCTCTGGGTGAGTTTGCTCCTTTTTGTTCTAGAGCATTTTAAGTGTGCTGTTAAGTCATTAGTGTGAAATTTCCCTACTTCTTTATGTGGGCCTTTAGTACTATGAATTTTTTTCTTTTAGCACTGATTTCATAGTATCCCATAAGCTTGGTGTAGTACATTTATTTTCATTGAATTCTAGGATGTCTTTAATTTCTTTATTCTTTCTTGACCCAGTGGTGATTCAGTTGGGCATTATTCAGTTTCCATGAGATTATAGGCCCTCTGTATATTTTGTTGTTGAAATCTAACTTTAAGCCATGGTGGTCCAATAGAATATATGAGGTTATTCCAATTATTTTTTGTATCTGTTGAGATTTGTTTTGTGACCGAGTGTCTGGTTGATTTTAGAGAAGGTTCCATGGAGTGCTGAGAAGAAGGTATATTCTTTATTGTTAGGGTAAAACATACTGTAGATATCAATTAAGTTCATTTCTGAGACATCACATCTATTAGGTCTCTTATTTCTCTGTTAAGTTTTGATGTGGCAGATCTGTCCAGCAGTGAGTGTGGCCTTTTGAAGTCTCCCACTATTAATGTGTGGGTTTTGATGTGTGATTTAATGTGGGTGCCTTTGTATTTTGGGCATAAGTGTTCATAGTGTTCATACTTGAGACTTCATCTTGGTGAATCTTTTCTGTGATGAATTTGTAGTGTCCTTCCTGATCTCTTTTGATTGATTTCCGTTTGAAGTCTATTTTGTTAAATATTAGGATAGCTACACCAGCTTGCTTCTTAAGTCCATTTGATTGGAAAGTCTTTTCTCAGTCCTTTACTCTCAGGTAGTGTCTATCTTTGAAACTGAGGTGTGTTTCTTTATTAGCAGAAGGATGGTTCCTGATTTTGTATCCATTCTGTTAGCTTGTGACTTTTTGTAGGCGAATTGAGTCCATTGATACTAAGGAATGTTATTAACCAGTTATTGCTGTTATCTTTTGGTTGTAGTGTGTGTGTATTTCCCTTCTTTTGGATTTACTACTATGGGGTTATTTGTTGCTTGTGGTTTCATGGGTGTATCTGACTTCCTTAGGTTGGAGTTTTCCTTCTAGTGCTTTCTGTAGGGCTGGATTTGTGGATAGGTATTACTTAAATCTGGTTTTGTCTTGGAATGTCTTGTTTAGTCTGTCTATTTTGATTGAAAGTTTTACTGGGTATATTCATCTAGGCTGGCATCCATAGTCTCTTATTGTCTCCATTACATATGTCCAGGACTTTCTGGCTTTCAAAGTCTCCATTGAGAAGTCGGGTGTTATTCTGATGGGTCTGCCTTTATAAGTCACTTGGCTGAGAAAGGAGAAACTTTGCTGCTCTTAATATTCTTTCTTTATTCTGTATGTTTAGTGGTTTAATTATTATGTGGTAAGAAGCCTGTTTTTGGTGGGGAGTCTAGTCTATTTGGTGTTCTATAAGCTTCTTGTATCTTCATAGGTATTTTCTTTATGTTGGGAAAGTTCTCTTTCATGATTTTGTTGAATATATTCTCTGTGCCTTTGAGTTGTTATTCTTCTCCTTCTTCTATCCCTATTATTTATGGTGTCCAATATTTCCTGGACATTTTCTGTTATGACTTTGTTGGCTTTAATGTTTTCTTTGACTGAGAAATCTATTTCCTCTATTGTATATTCAGTGCCAGAGATTCTCTCTTCCATCTCTTGTATTCTGTTGGTTATGCTTGCATCTTTGTTTCTTTTGGTGATATTTTGTTCCCCAAAATATTGTGCACCCTAATAAACTTATCTGGGTTCAGAGAACAGAACAGCCAGTAGATACAGAGGCTAGAAAGTGGTGGCACTCTTGCCTTTAATCCTACCATTCCAGAGGCAGAGATCTACCTGGATCTCTATGAGTTCAAGGCCACACTGGAAACAGCTAGGCAGGGTGACTCATGCCTTTAATCCCAGGAAGTGATGGCAGAAAGCATAAAGGTATATAAGGTGTAAAAACCAGGGACTAGAGTTGGTTAAGCTTTTAGGTTTTGAGCAGCACAGTTCAGCTGAGATCCATTTGCATAAGAACTCCGAGCCTTCCAGTCTGAGGAAACAGGATCAACTGAGGAATTGGCAAGGTGAGGTGGCTTTTGCTTGTTCTGCTTCTCTGAACTTTCAGAGTTGACCCCAGTAACTGGCCCCAGGTTTGTTTTTATTAATAAGAACTTTTAGGAATCATGCTTCAGTTTCCTGTTTGTTTAATCAGATTTTCTATTTCCAGCATTCCCTCTGTATCTTTATCATTGTTTCTATTTCAATTTTCAAATCTTGAACTGCTTCCTTCACATGTCATCACCTTCTTCTGCTTCTTCTACATCATGATGTTCAGGTCTTGCTGTTGTAGAACTGCTATGTTCTGGAGGTGCCATATTGCTCTTTATGTTGTTGTATGTATTTTTGCATTGATCTCTGCCCATCTCTTCCTCCAATAGGTGCAAGAGGTGCCTACGTCTGAGCGAGTTGCTCTTGGTCCACTCTGTGCTTGCTTTGTCTGTGTGTCAGAGGGCTCCTCTGGGTCCAATCTTAGTTCTTGGTCTAATTGGAGCAGGAGATTCTGTATGTCAGGGAGCTGCTCTTGGCCCTGTCCAAGCTAGTTGATTCTGAGACTCAGGGAGCCTCTCTTGGTCTTATCAGGGCTTTTGGTCCTGTCAGACCTGGCAGATTCTGTGTCTCAGGAAGCCTCTTTTGGTCCAATGAGAGTTGGCAGATTCTGTGTCTCAGGAAGTCACTGGTGTCCCAGTGTGATGGATATTGGGGTAGGGTATGGGTATTGTAGATTGCTGGGTCCTGTGGGGGGTTTTGGTGGGGGAAACTGCCTGCAGGAATCTTACCACCTGGCCAGCAACTCTTGGTCCAATGAGAGCTGGTGTTTTTCGTGTATCAGGAAGTTACTGGGGTTGCAGGTGGATGGTTATTGTGGTAAGGCCTGGGTCCTGTAGAATGCAGAGTCCGATGGGGGGGGTTGGTGGAGGAGTCTGCCCTCAGGAGTTTTTCCTACTGGCTGGAAACTTGGGCATATTTTGGTGGAGGTTCTCGTGGACTCTCTGTGTCCCAGGGCCTGGATCCTTGATGTAGGACTCTTTGGGTGGGACAAGAGTCACTCACCTATTGGTCTAATGAGAGGATTCCTTGCCTCTGGAAGTTACTGGGGTCACAGGCAGATGGGTATAGGGGTAGGGCATTGGTCTTGTAGATTGCAGGGTCCAATGGGGGATTTTGGTTGGGGAGCCTACCCACAGCACTTTTTCTTGCTGGCTGGCAACTGGGACAGCGTTGGGTCAGGGTTTTTGGGGACTGGCTGTGTCCCAGGGCATGGACCTAGAGGCAGGACTGTCTGGGTAGGAGAAGAGTCCCTCACCTCATGGTCCAATGAGAGCTGGCAGATTCATCAAACATTTGCTGTAAGTTCTGTTTTCCACAAACAGTAATTGAATTAAAGTCACATATACAGTATGCTGTGTCAGATGGATCTTCCAGAACATGAGTTCAATTAAAGTTACACAGTAGCATGATATAGATTTTATATCTCTCACCCCCTTTTTAAAATAAATTTTTACTTGAATTTTTGTTATAGATTTTACAGATTTTCAATCACATTCAATGAATTTACAAACTCTGACATAGAGAAAGTTTACAGACTTGTCTGATAAACATAAGGATAAACTTTATATTTTATTAAAAGTTTTAGGTATGTAAGAGAGGAAAGCAGATTAGCATCCCTGACCTGTATTGGGAATAATTTACTTTTTAGCTGCTTTTAAACACACAGCATTGTTTCCTGTGCTATTGTGCTTTCTCTACTTCTCTTGTCACAGGTTGAGGTGGCTCACATGACACAGGACAGATTTGAAAGAAACTTTTAAACAGAATGCTCAGGTTTGGAGGGGGAGAACTAAAACTCAACCCCACAGACACTTTATAGAATACAAAAGCATGAAACAATATTAATATTATCCATACCCCAAAGATATGTGAATGTTTGTAAAAGTGTATCAAGTGATGAGAGAAGGGACTGGAGCAAGCAGAGAAGAAAGAAGGCTCTGAGATAACACAAGAGCAGGGAGCTAAGACCCAGAGACAAGAGATTTTTGAGAGTTGAGAGAGGGGGTGGATTTCATTTGGGATTCTATGCTTGTGATGACAGAAATTGTTACAGTCTGGGCATTTGGAAATCCAGTGTGCCATCTGCGGTCATTGAGCTGTTCCGAGGTCAATCTATTTCAAATAAGACAACTAGGATTAATGGAATCTCTAAGTCTGAGAAGGAAAAGAGATTGGAGAAGGCACATGAGGAGTATGCAGAACAAGCTCCAGACGTAAGGGGGGAACACACTGGGAGGGAGATCAAGGATGGGAGAGAGACTGGTAAGTGTCCCGGTGACAAGAATTTCAGTCATGGGTATCTCCAAGTGGACCCAGAGAGTAGCATCCATTTCTATGTGATGGGTGCCCAATAGTGTGAGAGAGGCTGCCTGGCACACAGGCTACACACACTCTAGACAACTCATTTACACATCAACATTGAGTGGCCTCAAGACTGTGTCTCAAACATTCTAACTTCATCTAAAACCAGAAAAATCAGGCTAACAGGAAATAGAGAGCCCAATGTCTTGTCAGCAAGCATTGATTTAATTCTATATAGAACAAACAACCCAATTTAAAAGACATGGAACTGAAACAAGAGTTCAGAAAACATAAAATACAAATGACCAAAAAAGATTCTAAAGTATTCAATCTCTTTAGCAACCAATGGAAATAAACATTAAAGCTTCTTTGATATTTTGTCTTACCCACGAACATAATTTACAACAAATACTGTCCCTTATATGGGTTAAGGGGACCACAGACTGCTGTAGGCCATATGTAAATTAGTCTGGAGGCTTTCTAAAAGTGTAGAAAGAGATCCACAATATTCGAGGATATTGTAGATATTATCAATCCTGGGTATATACATAAAGGCCTACTTATCCTACTAAAGAAATTCTTGAACAACCTTTTCCTTTATTATTAGTTTTTTTTTTATTTTTACTTTTTTTTGTTTTATGTCTATGAGTGTTTTCCCTACATATCTATCTGTGTACCATGTTTGTGCCTTCTGACTGAAGAGGCCAGAGGAGAACACATAACTTCCTAAAACTGGTGTTGCACACTGTTGTAACCCAAAGAGCAGCTGCTTTGACCTGTTAGAGTGCTCCCCAAGAGCAGCAAGTAGTCTTAACCTCTCAGTCACTCCTCAAGCCCCAGAAGCACTTCCAAAAAGATTTATTTATTTTTATGTCAGGTGTTTGAGTGCTTTCCTTATTGTATATGTGTGTATGCCACATGTGTGCCTGGGGCCCAAATACGCTAGAAGAGGAGCTCCTGACTGGATCGACAGATGGTTCTGAGCTACCATATAGGTTCTGGGATTGTTGCAAGGTTTTCTACAAGAGGAGGCAGAATGCCTAATGCCTAGCTCTCTGTCTATCTCCATAAGAAACACTTTAATATGAGGCATGCATGCAAAAAAATATTACACTTTTCAAGAATGAGTATGGAGTCAAATCATTACAAAATAAAAAGATATGAAGCTCTTATTCACATTAGTGACTAGAGAAAACATTAGTGACTCTTCCCTCGCCCAATGCTTCCATGAATAGAAACATCATAAAAGCATCATGTACTGGTCAGCCACAGGACACAGACAAGTGACACTAAATCCACACTATGCTCTACAAGAAACCAAGTACTGAGACTTCATGAGTCATTCCATGATGTTTGTGAGCTGTCAGGGGCTCATTCACACAAGCTTTATGTGTCAGGAAAAAAGTCAGGACTTAATGACCTCTAATTTCCTGAATTTGCTAAGGAATTACTGAGAATAGTGGCCTGACTGTGCACAACATTCTGCCCCTCCTGTTTAGAGAGAGATGGAAAAACTATCAATATTTGCTGACCTTCTACTTTGCCATGGAGGAGATTAATAAGGATGCCAGCCTGCTTCCCAACGTGACCTTGGGTTTCCACCTCTACAATGCCTTTAACTCCCACCGGAGAATCTTGGAGGGCCCTCTGATGTGGCTGTCTGGAAGGAGTGAGTTTATTCCTAACTACAAATGCAAAACTCAACACAAAGCTCTTGGAATCATTGCGGGAACCAGGCCTGAATTTTCAGCTGCAATTGGAACCCTTTTGGAGCTCTACAAAGTTCCACAAGTAAGTTGGCAAAGTTTTGGTATCCATAATCACATAAAAATCTGACCAAAAGAAAATGGAGAAGTTGTTTATGTTTCCTGCTGGTGATTTCAAATGTAAGTGAAAGAATTATGTGGATCCTGGTATGATCAACAGTGGAGTGTGATGAAAAACATGAGCAGTAAATACTGTGGATTTCTAAGAAGATCACTTAGTAATATTCATGATTCTATCTCCAGTCATTGGCAAGATGTACTATGGCAGCTCATAGCTGAGTGCTGTTCATAAGTCAAACATACAACCCAGATAACTAACTGCCCAAGCTGGGGTATAAACATCTTTTAGTTAATCCTGTGTTCAATGACTGATACATAGAAGAATAGTAAGTTTAGGACATGTAAACAAATCTGGGACAATCCTTGGGCCATCACAAATGAAAAATTTCCAAGGAGTTTATTTTTATATTCTGGAAAGTAAATCTAAGAGTACCACTCACAGAGAACATCCACTTAGATACATCCTGACAATTGGCTCTTGCCAGGCACTACTGAAGCAAAGCAACCATTAGTAGGCATCATTGCAAGAAGAGAAAATATTTGGTTAGTGCCTTACTCATGGATAATCAAGATTAGAAAACCAGACAGTGTAAACTGATTATTATCACTCAGTAAATCAATTCTACATTTATTGCATCCTAAAGTATGAAAAAATTATATACACAGGAATTTCCATCTATCTCAGAGATTTGCATTTTACATTAGTTGCTGGGTGATGACTTTGTGAAATCTCTCATTTGGGAAGTATGATGCAACAATGCTTGGTGAAATTCCCCCAAATATTCATGATTTTCTCTTTTCTAACACAAGAGCGAAATCTGTGAAAAAATGTGTTATTTACATGCATGAAGGTAGAGGTTCTAGGGAAGGTGATGTCCTGTGGTCAGTATAAAGCACTTGGTAATGCTTCTGCAGTCTATCTCTACACCCCATACTCTGTTACATTGTTATTGGAACAAGAGAAATCTTGGTGCCTTTAAAATCTAATGTGAACAGAACATTGTTCACTCACTTGCTTCAGAACTCTTAGTAACTTTGGAGCCCATAGTACTTGACAAAGACCATATTCCATCACACAATGAGAGAGAGAAGCTAATATCACAGAAGACAGTCTCCTTACCAACATCCAGTTTCCTGATCCCATTATGTGAATAATGAACTCACTTTCTATCTAAGTGTGAGGACTCCAAACACCTAGAAACTCAGAATCCCCTTTTTTTCTGTTTGCTTCTGCAGGTCACATATGGAACTTTTGATTCTATGCTAAATGACAAAGATACATTCCCATCCCTTTACCAGATGTCTCCTAAAGACACAGCTCTAACCCAAGGGGTGACCTCTCTACTGCTGCACTTTGGCTGGAAGTGGGTAGGGCTCATCGTGTCTGATGATCTGAAAGGAAAGGAGTTCCTCTCTGACCTGAAAGCAGAGATGGTATCTGAAGATATCTGTGTGGCTTTTACAGAAAAACTCCAGGCTAATGGGAATGTTCAGTTAACATCTGAGTTTGGGAAGGTGAATTTGATTCAACATACAAAAGCAAATGTGCATGTATTCTATGGTGATACAGATGACTTAGTATTTTTCTGCGTGCAAAATGAAATCATGAAAGCCAGAAGGAAGGTGTGGATCATGGCAAAGTCCCACTTAGTTTACTTAGTGTCTGTATTCAAGAATCAAAATGATTTGATGGACTTTTTTGAAGGAAGCTTCTCATTTTCAAAGAAGAAAGAGATCCCTGGCTTCAAGCCCTTTCTAGAGGCACTTACACCCTCCTGGTACCCAGGAGATCCTTATTTCTATAAATTCTGGATTGACAATTTTTATTGCTCACCCCCTCCTCTGCTATGTGAAAATAAAAAACCCTGCCCACTGAATACATCCCTAAAGACAAAGCAAGAAATAAATGTGATGATCACTTCTGAGCCTAGCTTTTCCATATGGAATGCAGTGTATGCAGTGGCCCATGCCCTCCATAAAATGCTTTTGAGGACAACAGAAATGGGATCTCATGAAGACACAAACCACGACAGGCTTCTACCCTGGCAGGTAAGCCTATCTCAAAAGCAAGGGAATCACTGGGAACTTATTAGTAGGTGAGGCACTGAGGTCAAACGCACAACACATTTTCATCTTATAGTAAAAATAACTGGGCGGTAGTGGCAACTGCCTTTAATCCCAGCACTTGGAAAGCAGAGCTAGGCAGATCTCTGTGAGTTTGAGGACAGCCTGGCCTACAAAGTGAGTTTGAGGACAGGCTCCAAAGCTACAGAGAGAAACCCTGTCTCAAAAAACCCAAAACAATAAATAAATAAATAAATAAATAAATAAATAAATAAATAAATAAATAAATAAATAAAAAGTAAATAAAATAAAATAAAAATAAAAGGCAAAATGGAAAGGGTTCTTTTATAGTGGGTGTGTATATGTCTGCAATTATGGTGCATATTTGGGCTACTGTAGCTTTGATTTTAAGATACTAAATTTGTACATATTTCAACAAACGTTTTCCTTGTATGAGATGAAGTTCGGTAAAATATCCAAATTCAATGATTGTCAAAATTAGCAAGTTCAATAATAAAAATTTACACAATTTCATGGAATATGTCTGATGCAATCAGATAGAGACATAGTCACCATATCTAATAGCAGCTATTTCACATAAAATATAATATATATTTAACCACCCAAGACCATAGGGAGAAACTTTTATGGAAAATAAAAATAGGCTACCATAACCCCAAAAGTAGCAGAGAAAGAAATTGCCTTTTACAGATTATTTACTCTTAAATAAGATAAAATTAAGGAGATACCATAGACTGTGCTTCCATTATTAAATCTTAGAATACAGATGGTACTCGTGAGGCTAGGCCATGTCTCCTTCTTATAGTGACAAGTGGGTATGTTTGGGCTTAAACCATCCTGATATAAACTTAGGACTCAATTATACATATGAGCCTTGATGTTCCCCTTCAAATAGGTGATCATCAAGAAGTTTGTTGAACAAACTTCATTTTTATTTCATTTTCATTCAGTCGAAGGTTGATAAATAGAAAATGAACTCTGAATGTTTAGTGTACTATGTAGCTTATAGTATTATGGATAATAATAATATTTGACATAGACATGATACAGTTTGTGCACATGGCTTCCAGAGATGTGATATTAGGTAAGTTAGTGTGTCTCTTGTACAGATAACTGAATATCTAAAAAATGGTTCTTTATGAAACGAGTTGTTAACTAGTTAACACAATAATGAATCTCAGAACATAAATTATAAACCCACTACATTAATTTAAATACATAATAAAAATCAAGCTGGAGAGATGGCTCAGCAGTTAGGGGTACTTGATGCTCCTTCAGAGGACCAGAGTTTGGTTGTTAGCACCAACAGGCAGCTCATAGTTGTCTGTAACTCCAGTTCTTAGGAATGTGACACACACTTCTGCTCTCCTAAGGCATCAGGCATACAGTTTATGAATATACATACATCCACATAGGCAATGCACATAATTAAAAATAATACAAATCTAGGATCCAGAGATGGCTTTGAAGTCAGACATAACTGCTGCTCTTGACAAGATGCAGGTTCAGTTCCTAATATCTACATAGCAGCTTACAAATGTCTGCAACTCCACTCCCACTGGATCCAGCACACTCTTCTGGTCTTCACGGGCACCAGGAACATGTGTAGTGCACATAAATATGTCCAGGAAGGAAATTCATACACAAAATAAATTAATATAAAAATATAAGAAATCTTTTTAAAAATATAGCTTAATCACAGAACATTTGGGTTTTATTTTTGACTCCACTGTAGTTCTTATCAAAGATGAAAGACAAAAATTGTGACCCAAACTGAAATAAGGATTGGAGGCAGACAGTGGGTCTCTTTCTAATTTCCTGAAGTAAAAATGGCATACATAATTTCTGCATATTAATATATATTATCAAGAATTTGGAATTTTGCATAAACTCCTGCTAATATTATCAAGTCCAGATACTCTCTCTATCTACATGTGTACATATCTACCTACCAAACCATACACACATAGGTTCATGATGTGCCATAAAGAAGGTAAATATATTAACACCTATAAACCCATAGACTAGTGTTGCTTCCATTTTGTTCCAGATTCACTCTGAAAACATCTATATTTTCTAACTGGAGACATTTTTCTCTTGCTGGGGAGAGACACAGGGCTTTGTTCCCACTAAAACATGGTCCACCCAGCACTATGTTCCACCCCTTAGACAACATTTTTCTTTGTGTTCAGCTACTTCTACATTAATTTCATAGGGAAAAAAGTTCATCTCACTGGAACAAGTGGAGGCAAAAATTGCACAAATGAAGCCTCTTCAAAAGCAAAGCCAGAGTAGGGAGAGAGAAAGAGGATTGCTCTTAGGGACCATAAGTGAGAGATTTGTATGCACTACTCATACCCAATTGATGTCTCTCTCCAGCTTCATCCTTTTCTGAGAAAAATTCAGTTTACAAATGCTGCTGGAGACCAAATATGCTTTGATGAGAACAAGAATCATGTGGAAAAGTATGATATACAAAATTTTATGGGACATAGAAATCATTATTCTTTTCTAGTTAAAGTAGGAGAGTTTGTCTCCAGGAGTCCACAAGATCAAGGCTTATTCATCAATGAAGTTTTGATCAAATGGCCAAGCAACTTCAATCAGGTTTGGCTGAATTTCAACATTTAATATGTAGACAAATATCTGCAAAGATTTATGAGAATTGATTGTGTGATGTCTCTTTGAAATTTTAAATTGTGTTTATATTCTAATTTCTTAGCTCCTGTTGTGAGCTTGTGTGTGAATTCTCATGTATGTCACTGCCTGTGCCCGTTGAGGCAACAGTCAGCATTGATTACCTTCCTCGGTTTTTCTTCATTTTATTTTAAACTTGGTCTCTCTCTGAACCCCTTGCTTTCTGATTTAGATGTACTCAACTAGATAGTTACACCCTGTCTCTATTACTACCATATTGGGAATACAGGAACACAGTTCTGTACCTCACTTTTCTATATTTCCCTTCTGCATAATCAAATTCAGAACCTCATGCTTATATTGCAAGTATGTTAAGTATTGAGCCATCTCCTTAGTTCTGTTTGATATCTTCAATATAGAAATAAACCAATCTTTTGATTTTGACTTTGATATTTGTATAAATATACATATACATGTGCAAGTATATATACATATACACACAAGCACACACATATTGATGGATAATGCTGGTAGATAGAATTAATTTAAACAGAAATTCAATTTGGGTGTGTTCATTCATGCTGCAGTGAATGAATAAATCATAATTCATGACTGTATATATAAGTGTTCGTTTCTGTGTGTATTCATATGCATGCACAAAATCATGATTATACATATATATTTTCCTTATATATGCATGCTGATGCTTAATTTTTCCTCAGTTTAAGACAACTCATACTCAAACATGCCCACATATTTAATAAAGAGGAAATAAATTACCAATGTTTATGCAATTTCTCATTATAACTGATGTTTGTGAGCTGCCTGGATCGTATCCTGGGAGCTGAACTCAGGTTTCTCTGTGAGAGCAGCCTGCACTCTGAACCGCTGAGCTGGTTCTCTAGCCTTATGTACCTATTAATATGTAGATATTTATGAGACAGGCACTGACTTCCAATCATGGCAAGAAGCATGTCTAAGGGAAGGACAGAAATATATTCTTGCATAGACAATTTCCAAAAATATTAACATTAAAGTTGTGTTAGAAATATAGTTGTTTTTAATATAAATATATTTTTTTTCTTTTTTATTATTGAGAAACTTTCTATTCAATTTATATACTAACCACAGATCCCCCTCTCCTCATTCCTCCTGCCCCACAGCATTCCCTCCCAAACCACCCCTCCATTTCTGCTTCCTCCAAGGCAAGCCCTCAAATGAGCAGTCAGAAGAGCCTGGCACATTCAGTAGAGGCAGGTCCAAAGCCCTCCCCCTACACCAAGGTTGTGTAAGGTGTCCCACCATAGGCACTGGGCTCCAAAAAGCCTGATCATGCACCAGGGATGGATCCTGATCCCACTGCCAGGGATCCCCTTAAACAGCTCAACCTATTCAACTATCTCTCCTATGCAGAAGGCCTCGTGTGGTCCATGGGGGCTCCACAGCTATTAGTCCACAGTTCATGAGTTCCCACTAGTTTGCTTGGTTGTCTCTGTATGTTTTCATGTGGTGATCTTGATGCCTCTTGCTCATAGAATCCCTCTTTTCTCTCATCAACTGGACTCCTAGAGCTTGGCCTGGTGCTTGGCTGTGAATCTCTGTACCTGTGTCCATCAGTTACTGGAAAAAGGCTCCCCAGTTTGTTCATGGAGAGCTCATCTATTTCTCCTTCACAGGGTAATCCATGCATTTCTCTTTGGGTCCTCCTTATTATCTAGCTTCTCTGGAGCTATGGGTTGTAGTCTGGTTATCCTTTGCTTTACATCTAGTATCCACTTATGAGTAAGTATATACTGTGTTTTACCTTCTGAATCTGGTTTACCTCACTCAAGGTGTTACTTTCTATTTATATCGATTTTTCTGCAAATCTCCTGTTGTTACTGATTTTTACTGTTGATTAGTACTCCATTATGTATATGTGTCACCTTTTTAAAAATCTGTTCTTCAACTGAGGGGCATCTAGGTTGTTTCCAGGTTCTGGCTTTTATGAATAATGCTGCTATGAACATAGTTGAGCATGTGTCTTTGTGGTATGACTGAACATTCCTTGGGTACATGCCCAAGAGTGGTATAACTGGGTCTTGAGGTAGATTGATACCCAATTTTCTGAGAAACTGCCATGCTGATTTCCACAGTGGTTTTACAAGTTTGCATTCCCACCAAAAGTGTAGGAGTGTTTCCCTTGCTCCATATCCTCTCCAACATAAGCTATTATCAGTGGTTTTTATTATAGCCATTCTGACAGGTGTAAGATGGTTTTGATTTGCATTTCCCTGATGACTAAGGATGTTGAGTAATTTCTTAAATGTCTTTTTAGCCATCTGAGGTACTTCTGTTAAGAATTCTCTGTTTTGCTCTGTAGTCCATTTTCTTTTAAATTGGATTGTTTGGTATTTTGATGTCTAGTTTCTTGAATTCTTTATATATTTTGGATATCAGCCTTCTGTCAGATGTGGGTCTGGTGAAGATCTTTTCACATTCTGTAGGCTGTTGTTTTGTCTTAATGACCTTGTCCTTTGCCCTTCAAAAGCTTTTCAGTTTCAGGAGGTCCCATTTATTAATTGTTGCTGTCAGTGTCTGTGCTGTTGGTGTTATATTTAGGAAGTAGTCTCCTGTGCCAATGCATTTAAGACTACTTGCTATGGGATAATGTTCTTGTACACTGGTTTAATAAAATTCTGATTGGCCAGTAGCCAGGCAGGAAGTATAGGTAGAGTGAGTAGACAAGGGGAATTTTGGGAAGAGGAAAGGCTGAGTCAGGAGTTGCCAGCCAGACACAGAGGAAGCAAGATGACAAGGCAGAACTGAGAAAAGTTACAAGCTACATGACTAAACATAGATAAGAAATATGGGTTAATTTAAGTGTAAGAGCTAGTCAGTAATAAGCCCGAGCTTTTATAAGCAGTTATAATTAATATCACCCTCTGTGTGTTTACTTCAGTGACATGAGTGGGAGAGATTTGTCCCTACCGCCAGCCAGCAGGACACAGGAAAACTTCCAACTACAACTACATTTTACCTTTTCTTCTATCAAGTTCAGTGTAACTGGATTTGTGTTGAGGTCTTTGATCCATTTGGAATTGAGTTTCATGCATGCTAACATTTGGATCTATTTGCAGTCTTCTACATGTTGACATCCAGTTATGCCAGCACCACTTGTTGAAGATGCTTTCTTTTTTTTCTATTGTACAGTTTTGGCTTGTCAAAAATCAGGTGTTCATAGGTTTGTGGATTAATGTCAGGGTCTTCAATTTGATTCCAGTATTCTAATACCATGTTTTATGCCAGTACCAAGTGTTTTTATTACTATAGCTCTATAGTAAAGCTTGAGGTCAGGGATGATGATTATGCCAGGGGTTGCTTTATTGTACAGGATTCTTTTAGCTGCCCTGGGTTTTTTGTTTTTCCATATGTAGTTGAGTATTGTTCTTTCAAGTCTGTGAAGAATTGTATTGAGATTTTGATGGGTATTGCATTTTATCTGTAGATTTCTTTTGGTAAGCTTGCCAGTTTTGCTATGTTAATCCTACCTATCCATGAGCATCGGAGGCTTTCCATTTCCTGATATCTTCTTCAATTTTTTTCAGAGATTTAAAGTTCTTATCATACAGGGCTTTCAATTGCTCAGTTAGTTACCCCAAGGTATTTTATATTATCTGTGGCTGTTGTAAAGGGTGATGTTTCTCTGATTTCTTTCTCAGCCAATTTATCATTTGTATATAAGAGGGCTAATGATTTTTTTTTGAGTTATCTTGAGTTAATCTTTTTTGAGTTAATCATTTCCTTTTTCATGAAGGAAAATTTTTCTTTCATTTTTTTGAATATATTTTCTGTGCCTTTTACTTGGTATTCTTCTATCCCTATTATTCTTAGCTTTGGTCTTTTCATGATGTCCTAGATTTCCTGGACATTTTGTGTTATGATTTTGTTGGATTTAATGTTTTGTTTGACTGATGAAACTATTTCCTCTGTTGTATCTTCAATGCCAGAGAGTCTCTCTTCCATCTCTTACATTCTGTTGTCTGTGCCTGCATCTTTGTTTCCTGTCCATTTACTCAGATTTTCTACTTCTAGCATTCCCTCAGTTTGTGCCTTCTTTATTTTCCCTATTTCAATTTTCAAATCTTGAACTTTTCCTTTACCTGTTTAATTGCCTTTTCTTGGCTTTCTTTAAGGGATTAACTGATTTCTTCCAATTTTTTGTTTGTCTTTTCCTTGATTTTTTTAAGGGAATTTTTTATTTCCATTTAAAGAACTCTATCATCTTCTTAAAATCATTTTTAAGGTCAATTTCTTCTGCCTCTTCTACATTGGGATGTTCAGGTATTACTGACGTAGAACCGCTAGGTTCTGGTGTTGCCATATTGGTCCTTATATTTTTCACTGTATTTTTGCACTGGTGTCTGCTCATCTCTTCCTCATCTTGGTGAATGTGGTGTCTATGCCTGGGGAGCCTTTCTTGGTTCCATTGATACTCTTGGTCCAATGGGAACTCTTGGTCTATTCAGAGCTCTTGTCCAGTCAGTGCACTGGACTGTATATCTCAGGGATCAGCTGTGGTCTTGGAGAGTGTGTTGGTTTGGGAGGTGGGGTTGGGATTTTACTTTACCGGGTCCAGTGAGGGATGGTGGTAGTCTGAACTGCCTGAGGAGACCTGCCTCCTGGCCTCAAACTGGGACTGTAATGGGTGGTGTGGGGGCATAGGGATGTGCCCCTGTGCCCAAAGCCTGGAGGCTGGAGTGATCAGCTATGAGAGCAGATTCACCTCAGAAATATAGTTGTTGAGTGATTAACTAAGAAGGCAATTGATGAAAATTCTAAGTGATGATGTCACTAATGTTTGGAAGAAAAAACATAGCACTGTTTTGAATATGGGGAGTCAAGGATAAAAGTCACAGTAATGGATTATAATTCAGCATCTATGGACTATCAACATATGATGGTGTCAGGAGAAGCTGTGGCCATCCACCGATGGCTACACCCTCTTTTATGGGAAGTGAGAATCAGACTGAATAGTTGTGACTACAAGCTGGGAAGGTAAAGATAGAAATGGATAGAGAAATGTGTCTGGGTTTATATCTGACAATTCAGTTGTCCTATAATTCATACAAGCCAGGATTTCTGGCATGCTGTCTCACAGGAGAGAATATATAGACATCCTACATATTTTACAAAAGCCAGCAGAAGTTAGTCACAGTTGGGACACCATAAAGAAAATTTTGAACTTTCAGCATCGGGAAGTGTGATAACTTCAATTCTACATTCTATACTACCATATGGAGACATCACAATGACTCATAAATATGTACAGTTTTCAGAGTCTGCTTGCAGTTTAAGTAGTTTAGCTTAAAAATATTTTAAGGCTGTGACTGATGCACAAAATTATGATGATTTTTTCTGTGTTGCCCTCAGACTCGTCAATCCCTATGTACACAGAGCTGTGGTCCAGGTTTCTGGAAAATTCTAGAAGACGAAAGATCTGTCTGCTGTTTTTCTTGTATGCTTTGTCCAGAGAGTTACATTTCCAACCAGACAGGTAGAAAATTAATATTTTCCTCAATCTGCTTATGAATGTAGAAGGAGAAAACCAAGACATGATCATGGTGTTGTGATGCAGCATTGTTCTCCATATTTCTTTCACCCACCCCATATTCATTAGTAATCACTGCTGATGCCACACAATGTGTGAACATTTGAGTGGCAGCCCTCATGTTATTGTGTCATCTGTATCCCCACTTCCCCAAACTGCCTTTCATTACATGGTAGTTTTATATCAGCTCTTGCGGTGATCCATGCTATGTACTGCCAGGCAATATGAGGTGTGTAAGTGTCCAGGCTGCATGTGTATTCCTTGAATAAGTGAATACAATGATTCTTTCCTGAAAACAAGTCCTGGACAAGTTCATGTGGGGCTGTTCCCTAAGTGTGCCATACAAAGAATTAAGTTTACAACACATAGAATTGTCATTTGGAATATCAAACATAGTATGAAAAACAAGTCTTTATAAAAGAAGGTACAGCTGCCTGTAGATCTTTGTCTAGGATGCTGGTCAGCCCTGAGATCATATATACAGCTAATATTATATAGACATAACAGGTGGTATTTAGGAATACATGCATGTACATATACACACAAATCAATAATTAATAAAAAAGAGGAATAAATTTAATAGAAAACACGAATATGTTGAGTCCAAGAGAGGGATTAGAGGAAAAATGAGAAGAGAGCTAGTGAGGTAATTACATTACAATTTAAATAATAAAAAATAACATAAAGAAAAATTGGTGAAAGTAAAATATGAAATTCTAACAATGATGACAATCTACTATATAACTACTGGCTTCAATAAAAAACAACACTTAAGCAACTGTATAACAAATGGAATGTGTTATCACAACAAAATGAAAGTCGGGGAGATTAATTAAATAGAATTTAGTTTTGTAAAAGCTAATGTTACCATAGATTAAATTATTGGCAGAGTGCTATGTGATTGTTATCATCATAATGGCAGGATAGCTGGAAATATCTAATTCCTTAGTGGATGTCTTCAGGTAAAGAAAAGGTTATTAAAATAACTTTCTGTTTATTTTGATGTGTGCATGCATATATGTGCCACAGCTCACATAAGGAGGAGAGGACATCTTTGTGGAGCTGGGGCATCTTCCTTGACTTTGACTTGTGTTTAGAGTTTAAACTCAGGTTATCAGGTTTGCATGGTAAGCCCTTTTCTCTACAGAGTTATATTATTATACTAACACCTATTCTGATTCTTAGAGCATTTGCTACATCAAGCATTTGTTTTTTGTTTCCTTTACTTTTGATTTTGAAACTATGATGAAATTGTGTTATTTCTCTTTCCTTGTCCTTGGTGTGAAATGTTTCATATATAACTCATTACTCTCTTTCACATTAACAGACTTTTTTTTTCGTTGATTGGGTTACAATCATATATGTATACACATGAATTACTAATATAACTAACTGTATTGTTCTGTATGACATTACTTGCATATATGTTCTTAGGGCTGACCATTTTATATTGAATGACAAACTGCTCTTCCCTGGGGAAGATCATTTCTCCCCCTCTCAACATTTTGTAGTTGCATCCTGTTCTTTGGGTTGGGTTGGGGCACGTGGTCATTCTCCTGAATACTTTGGCATGTCTGTTGCTGTTGTCCCTGGTCAGTTCCACATATCTAGGTGGTCATGTTGGTAGGACTTATGGGTTCAGCTTATGATGTTACTAGGAGACACAATCTCACAGAAATATCCCTGAACTTTCAATTTTTACCATCTTTCCACACCCTAATCTGAAAATGTTCTGTGAGCTTTGGGTTTGGGAATGGTATTTGTAGCCAGAGCTTTCCTGCCTTGCCCACAGTCAGGACAAAGCTCTGTCTCCCACCAGTCCCACAGCTGCTCAGACCCAGCCAAGTAAACACCGAGACTTATATTGCTTCAAACTGTATGGCCGTAGCAGGCTTCTTGCTAATTGTTCTTATATCTTAAATTAATTCATTTCCACAAATCTATACCCTGCCACATGGCTCCTGGCTTACTGGCATTTTTTCATGTGCTTGTCAGGGTGTTGGCTGGCAGTGAGTCCTTCTGCCTTCCTGTTCTTTTATTTCTCCTCTCTGTTAGTCCCGCCTATACACCCTGCCTAGCCACGGCCAATCAGGTTTTATTTATTGACCAATCAGAACAACTTGACATACAGACCATCCCCCAGCACAGCCAAGTGCAGACCATCTCAGACACCTGCACTCAGGCTTGTGGCCCTAATCATTCTCTATGCGGACCTGCTGGTGCTAGCCATGAGGAAATCAAGAACGGGCTCCCACAGGACATACAGAACATCCCACAGCAGGTATTGGAGATTTATCCACTGGAGATGCCCTCCACAAATCTGCATTTGATTGGTTCATAATGGTTTCATCTGTTGTGAAGAGAAGTTTTCTTGCTGGGGGAGGTGCGTTGAAGACTACAATTATCTGTGGGTATCAAGACAAACATTTACAAATTGTTGTTACAGATTATGCTGGTTTAGTAAGTTAGTAATAATCATGACTTCACTATCACCGAGTACTTAGGTTTCAGGCATTGGAATGGTTTCTTTATTGTTGAGTGGGTCTTGAGTCCTATTTAAAGAGCTGTTGATTACTGTCAAGGTATGCATGCCACTACTGCACACTTAGGGTTTTGTGCTATGCTGGTCATTGATATAGCTCTTAGTGGACATAGCAGGCTAGGACTGTTGGTTGTCTCCATCATTTGGAAGCTTGCATGATGTTTTCTGGTACTGTGTAAGCCAGTCCTCAGGGAAAGGGCATTCATGTAAGTTCTACCTCAAGGGTCTCTGGGCTCTGTTTCTGAAGTACATGGTGTTGTCAGCAGTAGGGACTCACTTTTCAACTCTGCTGGATGAACAAGGGCAACAGTGATAGGCGATATGCTTTGGGATCCCCTTGACCAACCCTGGACAACAACTCCAAAGGAAGCTTCTCATGCCTGGTGTTGGGCTTGTATTCATAGTCTTGTTCTTGGAGAGAGGAGCATCAGCCCAGAGGAGAAAGGTTTACTAGAACTATATGTATCAGTATAAAGAGTATTAATGATATTGTAGAGTTTTTCTAGGTATAGTAATATTATGAGTCTTTGTGGCTTTTCAGACATCCTTACTGATATTTTACCACCTTCACCCTTCTTTTGTATTTACTTCCCTTCCTTTTCCCTAAAGTTCTCCCATCCCATTTTCCTTTTCAGATCACATCACCACATCACTTATTCTGGACATCCTTACTGTTATTTCACTGTCTTCCCTCTTATTTATCACTTGTATTTATCTCCCTCTTACCTTCATGATTAGAGTCTCCCTCTTTTTGCATTTCCACCTTCTGATCATTCCTTCTCTGCTACTCCATTCTGTTATTTCCCAGCTCCTGCAGTGGTCCTGCTCAGTTTCGTGTCTTCTGCAGTTTCTCCAGGACATGTACTCACATCTGAAGATTTGGAGCTAGGAGTCTCAGATGAGAAAGAACACATATTGGTGGGTCAGGGATTTTTGACTCAATATAATCTTTTCTAGTTCCCACCCACATATCCACAATGTTTATGATTTCATTTTTCTTTATACTCAAATGGTTTTCCATGGATTATTTGTATCACAGTTTTATTATCCACTAGATTATTTAGATGTTTTTCTATTTCCTAACTGCTTTAAACAAAGCCGCATCACACATGCAGAGCAGATACCTGTGGAGCAGGATGCGGAGTCCTAGGGACATAAGACAAGGAGTGTTACTGCTGGGCCATATGGCAGAATTACTTTTCCCCATGCTGATTTCCACAGTGGCTGCCCCAGTTACAATCCCACCATAAATGAATGAGGATTTCCTTTTCCTCTGTGTCACTCAAGCACTTGTTGGTTGTTCTGTCGATCTTTATATTCTTCCTGTGGTAACATGAAATCTAAAGCTGTTTTCATTTGTGTTTCCATAATTGCTAAGGATGACAAACTTTTTTGAATTATTTCTTAGCCATTTTATTTTCAACTGAAACTTTCTTTTCAGACCCGAGGATCATTTCTTATAGAATAGGTCATTTGTTTTTTAAAACTTTGTTTTTTTTTTTCACTTCTTTGAATATTCTGGATATCAATTCACTGTCAGATATATACCTGGCAAAGATTCTCTTCCATTATGCAGGCTTTATCCCCACTCAGTTGACTGTTTCTTTGGCTGTAAAGAGTCATTTTATTTCATTAAGTCCTACTTTTCAGTTGTTAGCATTAATTCTTAGTCAAATGGAGTCCTATTCAGAAAGTCTTTTCCTAAACCTGGATCATGGAGACTTTTGATTATGTTTTCTTCTAACAATTTCAGTGTTCCTGTTTTCAGGCTCAGGTCTTTGATCCTTTGGAGTTACAATTTGCAAAGGTGCTAGATATGGGTGTAATTTCATTTTTCTACTTGTGGAACTCCAGTTTTTCAAAGAACATGTCTTCATGATGCTTTCAATTCTCTATCTTGTTTTTAGTGTCTTTATTGAATATTAAATGACTAATCTAACAGGTGCTCAAGTTGGGGTTTTGAATTTATGCATTAGTCTACAGGTATATTTTTCTACCAGTGCCTTTTTTTTTTTACTGTGCCTCTGTAATATATCCTAAAATTCAGAATGGTAATCCTTCTTTCATTGTTATTTTTTATTCAGTATTATTTTGGCCTCCTTGGTGTATTGAATTTGGTACAGTTTTTTTCTATCTGCAATAAATTAGATCAAAATTTTGATTGGGTTTGTATCGAATTTATAAATAGCCTTTTTGGTACAATGTTCATTTTCATAAAGTTAATTCTATCAATCTGTGAACACAAGATGGTATGTTTTTTCTTTTTCTACTGTCTTTTCCTGGTTTCTTCAGAGGTTTAAAATTCTCCTGTCAAAGCTCTTTCCTTCCTTGCTTAGATTTATTCCTAAATAATTTATTTTCTTTAGGAAAATTGTGAATGGGAGTCTGTTCATGATCTCCTTTCTATGTTTGTTGTTATTATATAATAAAAGACATTGATTTGTGCAAGATGATTCTGTATCCTGTGAGATGGCTGTATTTGTTAATCATTTCAAGAATTTTTGTTGTGTATTTTGGGGAGATCTCTAGTGTATAATACCATATCATCTGACCTCTTTCTCTATTTGTATTCTTTTAATTTACTTTTCTTGCCTTATTGCTTCAAGTAATACTCTGAGTAAAATATTGAAAAGGAGTGGGAGTGGTGGACTTAGTTGTCTGATTTCTTACTTCAATGGAATTGCTTTAAGCTTTTCTCCATTGAGAATGATATTGCCTGTGAGTTTCTTATATATTACTTTTATTGTGTTGAGACATGATCCCTCTTTCTGTATATTGTCTAGAACATTTATGATAAAGGCAGTTGAATTTTGTCACCTTTTTTCATCTATTGAGATGTTCATGTAACTTTTGTCTATACAACCATTTATGTGGATTTTACATTTATTGAGTTGAATATGTTGAACTATTCCTACATTTCAGTGATAAGGCCATCTTAGTCCTGGTGTAAATAGTTTTGATGTGAGTCTGTATTCTATTTGCAACCATTTTATTGAGTCTATGTTTATCAGGAATAATGGCATGTGGTTTTCTTGGTTTTTTTTTTGGACCATTCCCTGGTTTTGGTATTAGAATGAAAATGGCTTTCTAAGGGAGCTTGGAATTGATCCTTCTCTTCTATTTTTTAAATATTTTAAGAAGGTCTGACTGTATATGTTCTTTGAATGTCTGGTGGAATTCTGCTGTGAGTTCATCTGGACCTGGACATTTTTATAGCTGGAAGGAATTTATTTTTGTCTCAATCTGCTGTGTATTATGTGTTTGTTTAGCTTGTTGACTTGGTGTTTTTATTTTTGTGTTTGGCCAAATCTAGAAACTTATTCATTTCATATAAGTTTTTAAGAATACTGTAATACAGGTTTTCTTTTCCTTTTTTTTTCTGTCATTGTTATTTAGCCTTTTTTTTCTTTTTTTATATTTTCTTTTTTTTTATTTTACAATACTATTCAGTTCTGCATAATAGCCACAGATTCCCTTGTTCTCTCCGTTCCTGCCCCCCTCCCCTTCCCCCCAGCCTACCCCCCATTCCCACCTCCTCCAGATCAAGGTCTCCCCCGAGGACTGGGATCGACCTGATAGACTCAGTCCAGTCAGGTCCAGTCCCCTCCTCCCAGATTGAGCCAAGCGTCCCTGCATAAGTCCCAGTTTTCAAACAGCTAACTCATGCAACGAGCCCAGGACCTGGTCCCACTGCCTAGATGCCTCCCAAAGAGATAAGCCAATCAACTGTCTCACCTATTCAGAGGGCCTGATCCAGTTGGGGGCCCCTCAGCCTTTGGTTCATAGTTCATGTGTTTCCATTCATTTGGTTATTTGTCCCTGTGCTTTATCCAAGCTTGGTTTCAACAATTCTCGCTCATATAAACCCTCCTCTTTCTCACTAATTAGACTCCCATTGCTCCGCCCGGGGCCTAGCCATGGATGTCTGCATCCAGATTCCTCAGTCCTTGGATGGCGTTTATGGCCCAACTATTAGGGTGTTTGGCCATCCCATCACCAGAGTAGGTCAGTCCCGGCTGTCTCTTGACCATTGCCAACAGTCTTTTGTGAGGGTATCTTTGTGTATTTCTGTGGACCTCTTTAGTTCTTTGTTTCTTCCTTTTCTCATGTGGTCTTCATTTACCATGGTCTCCTATTCCTTGTTCTCCCTCTCTTTTCTTGATCCAGCTAGGATCTCCCGCTCTCTTTCCCTCGACCCTCGCCCTTCATTGATCCCACTCATGTCCAGGTTGTTCATGTAGATCTCATCTATTTTTCTGTGTCTTTTTTGGGGTCCTGTTTTCCAGGTAGCCTCATTGGTGATATGAGTAGCAGTCCAGTCATCCTTGTTCCACATCTAGTATCCTCCTATGAGTGAGTACATGCCATATTTGTCTTTCTGAGTTTGGGTTACCTCACTCAGGATTATTTTTTCTAGATCCATCCATTTGCCTGCAAACCTCATGATGTTATTGTTTTTCTATGCTGAGTAGTATTCCATTGTGTATATGTGCCACAATTTATTTATCCATTCTTCAGTTGAAGGGCATCTAGGTTGTTTCCAGGTTTTGGCTATTACAAACAATGCTGATATGAACATAGCTGAGCAAGTAATCTTGTGGTATGATTGAGCACTTCTTGGGTATATGCCCAGGAGTGGTATAGCTGGATCTTGGGGGAGATTGATTCCCAATTTTCTAAAAAAGCGCCAAGTGAGAAAAGGGCTGTAGAACTAAACAGAGAATTCTCAACAGAGGAAACTCAAATGGCTGAAAGACATTTAAGGAATTGCTCAACGTCCCTAATCATCAGGGAAATGCAAATCAAAACAACTCTGAGATACCACCTTATGCCTGTCAGAATGGCTAAGATCAAAAACACTGAAGACACTTTATGCTGGAGAGGATGTGGAACTAGGGAAACTCTCCTCCACTGCTGGTGGGAATGCAAGCTTGCACAACCACTTTGGAAATCAACATGGCGCTTTCTTTTCCTTTTAAAAACAGTCCATCACAATAGTCTATGTTTCTTGGTGTTTGTTGTAATATTTCCCTGTCATTTCTGATTTCTTCATCTGACTCCTCCATCTCTTTCTTTGGGTTACTTGAGCCAAGTGTCTGTCCTTATTGTTTATCTCCTCAAAGAGTCAGTTCTAAGGTTGGTTGTTTCTTTGTATTGTTTTCTTTGTTTCTATTTCATTGATTTCTGCTCTGATTTTATTCTCTCTTGCCATTTTTTGGTTTGTGTTTGCATTTTTTTCCAATTTTTGAGTTGTATCATTAAGCCATCCACTTGTGTTCCATCTGATACTTTTAATGTAGGCACTTAGAGCTGTAAATTTCCCTTGTAAAACACCTATCAATGTATCCCAGAAGTTTTGTTGTTTTGTGTTTTCATTTTCATTTAGTTCCAGGAATTTTTTTTTTGTTTTTTTGAGACAGGGTTTCTCTATGTACCTTAGTACCTTTCCTGGAACTCACTCTGTAGCCCAGGCTGGCCTTGAACTCACAGAGACCCACCTGCCTCTGCCTCCCAAGTCCTGAGATTAAAGAGTGTGCCACCGCTGCCCAGCTAGTTCCAAGCAATTTTTTTATTTCTGTCTTGATTTCTTCTTTGACTCATTCATCAGTAAGTACTACCTTGTTTTATCTCCAAGAAGTCTGTGTATTTACTAGAGATATATTTGCTGTCAAGTTTAAGTTTTCTTTTATTGGCATAAGATAGGACAGGTATTTCAATCTTTTTGAATTTGTAAATACCTGTTTTGTGTTCCATGATTTGTATTATTTTTGAAGAGCTCCCATGTTTTAAAGAACAGAATAAATTTTCTTTGCAGTTTGTGGGGGATACTATGTAGATATTTGTTGAGTCCATGAAATTTGAGATGTGATCTAATTCTGATATATTTCTCTTTATTTTTTCCCAGATGCCCTGTCTCTTGGATAAAGTGGGCTTTTGGATTCACACTCTATTAGTAGATTGTTGTTACTGTGTTACTAAACACAGCAGTACAATTTTTATAAAATTAGCTGCCCCAGAATTGGATGCATACACGTGTAGAATTGTAATGTCTTTTTTTGATTGCTCTTCCCTTGATTAGAGTGTAGTTTCCTGTTTTACTTTTTCTAATTAGTTTTAAATTAAAATCTACTTTGCCAGATGTTATGGTAGGCATGCATGCTTGCTTCCTGAATGTATGAAACTGGAGTATTTTTTCTATTGTCTCAGTCTAAGGTGGTGTTTATCTTTAAGATCAAGATATGTTTCTTGTAGAGAACAGGCAGATGAATTTTGTTTTATGATCTATTCAGATAGTCCACATTTGCCTTGTATTTTTTCTCTTGTAGCTTTCAACACACCTTCTTATGTTTTTTGTTATAATTAAAATTTATTCTAAAATATTTTTCTTTGTTAGTGTTTTAGTAATAGTATGCTCTATGATTTTCTTTTCTGGTCTTGTCTATTGGTGTACTCTGTGCTTCTTCTATATATTTGGATGTATCTTGCCATCTCCTCCTCTTGGGTAGGCCTTCTTCTCTTTGTTCTATAGCTTTCAAGTGTGTTGTTAAGTTTCTGGTTTGAAAATTCTCTAGTTTCTTTATGCAGGCACTTGGTGCTATGAATCTCTTAGTACAGCTTTCATTGTGTCCCATCAGTTTACCTATGTTGTGTGTTCATTGAATTCTAGGAAGGCTTTAATTTCTTTCTTTATTTCTTCCTTGACCCAGTAGTCATCTTTAGTGAACTGTTCAGTTTCTCCAAGTTTGTAGGCTTTATCTTGCTTAATCCATGGTCGTCTGATAGGATACAGAGAGTTATTTCAATATTTTTATCGCTATGGAGATTTGCCTTGTGCCCAAGTATATGGTCTATTTTGGAGAAGGTTCTATGAGGTGCTGAGAAGAAGATATATTCTCTTGTGTTTGGGTGAAATGTTTTATAGATACCTGATAGGTCCATTTGATTCATAATGTCTGTTAATTCCATTATTTCTTTGTTTAGTTTCTATCTGGGTGGCCTATAAAATGGTGAGAGTGTGGTGTTGAGGTTTCCCACTATTAATATGTGGGGTTCGATGTGTGATGTAAGCTTTAGAAATGTTTCTTTCACAAATGCCACAAATGTGCATTTGAGGCATAGATATTCAAAATCGAGATGTCATCCTGGTGGATTTTTCCCATCATGAACTTCCTTTTCCATCTCTTTTGATTAACTTTTGTTTGAGCCTATGCTGTTACATATTAAGATAGTTCCATTAGCTTGCTTCTTAGGTCTATTTGATTGGAAAATATTTTTTTCAATCATTTACTCAGAGGGAATATCTACCTTAAATGTTGAGGTATGTTTCTTGTATACAACAGAAGGATGGATCCTATTTTATATCCATTCTGATGGATGGATACAAAACGCAGCCAGTGTGTTTTTATTGGGGAATGTAGTCCATTGATTTTGAGAGATATTAATAACCTGTGATTGTAATTGTTGTTATTATGTTGTTGTTGCTGGTGATAGTAGTGTTGTGTGTGTTTGTGTGTATGTGTGTGTTTTCCTTCTTTTGATTTTGTTGATGAAAGATTTACTATTGCTAGTGTATTTGTGGGTGTTATTTAACTTACTTGGGTTAGAATTTTCCTTTGAGTACCATCTATAGGACTGGATTTGTGGGTAGGTATTGTTTAAATTTGAGTTTTGATTTTTAAATCAATGGTGATTGATAGTTTCACTGGGTGTATTAGTCTTGGCTGTCATCTGTTGTCTCTTAACATCTACAAGACATCTGTTTATGCCCTTCTGTGATTTGGAATCTCTGTTGAGAAGTAGTGTGTGATTGTTATAGGCCAGACTTTATATTTTACTTGGCCTTTTCCCCTTGCAGCTTTTAGTAGTCTTTCTTTGTTTTGTACATGTAGTATTTTGATTATTATTTGACACGAGGACTTTATTTTCTGATCTAATCTATTTGTTGTTGTGTGTTTTTTCTAAGATTCTAGTACCTTTAGAGGCATGTCCTACTTGAAGTAATGGAAATTTTCTTCTATGATTTTATTAAATGTATTTTCTAGGTTTTTATGATGAGATTCTTCTCCTTTTTCTTTTCTGATTATTGCTAGATTTGGTCATTTCACAGTGTCCCAGATTTCCTTGATGTTTTGTGTTAAGAGTTTTTTAGATTGAGTATTTTCTTTGCCTAATGAAACTACTTCTTTTGCATTCCACATCTTGTATCTCTTGCATTCTGTTGGTGCTGCTTGTATCTGTAGTTCACGTTTGCTCAGATTGTTTTTTTTTTCTCAAAATTATTAAGTTTGTGGTTTTGCTATTGCTTCTATTTCAATTTTGATGTCATGGATACTTTTCTTCACTTGCTTGTTTTATTCTTGGCTTTCTTGACATTCTTTAAGGGATTTGTTCATTTCATCTTATTTTTCAATTAACTTTTCATCAATTTATTTAAAGGAATTTTTCATTTCTTCCTTAAGGACTTCTATCGTATTCAATAAAGTTATTTCAAGGTATTTTTCTTTTGCTTTGGCAATGTTGAAATATTCAGGTCTTGATATCACAGGATGGATCGGCTCTTGTGGGGTCATATTGCCTTAGCTGTTTTTTTATTTTATTTTTTCACTGGCATTTAGGCATCTGGGTTTGGAATGATTAGTTCTAGTCCCTGAATTCAAAGTTACTCTTCATTCATTGTGTGTTTTCTTTCTTGGTTTCTGTTTGCTCTTTAGTTTTCTAGTCTTTGTGGCCTGGATTTCTGGCAGCTGGTCTGACCTCAGGTCTAGTTAGGAATCCCTGTACAAGTTGGAAGTTGTCCTTCTGGCTGTTAGCTTGACATTTGGTATAACATGGAATCACTGTTCTGACTGGTTTGGCCTGCATCTGTGATGGGGAATACCTTTCTGTATGCTGTCAATGTGTTGCTCTGAGTGGTTGATAAATAAAATACTGATTGGCCCATAGCCAGGCAGGTAGTATAGGTGGGATAAACTGACAAGAAGAATTCTAGGAAGAGGAAGGCTGAGTCAGCAGAAGCCAGCCCACAGTCCAGGGAGCAACAGGTAAAGCCACCGAACATGTGGCAACATGAAGATTAACAAGAATGGGCTGAGTCCAAGTGTAAGAGCTGGTCAATGGTAGGCCTGAGTTAATGGCCATACAGTTATAATTAATATAAGCCTCTGTGTGTTTACTTGGGGGACAGAAGTAGGAGAGATTTGTCCCTACCACCAGCAGGCTGGGACACACACAAAAAATTTTCTGACTACATACCTAAGCAGTTGAAGTCTGATAAAGCTGGTGTGGCTTAAATTTAGAATCCTTTAAAGGATTTATTGACAGTTTTACTTCAATTGAACGAGTAGATTACAATTTTATTTTCATTGCCTTAGACAACAAGAATAAACTTGTCACCTCATGGCATATCATGAGGTATTCATGGCAGATATTAGGAAGGAGATGTCTAAAGAGTTAGTGTCCTTCTTGACATGAATGTAAGGCAGAATGAACAAGGCTACACACAACCTCAGTGCTCTTCATGGTAGAAGTACAAAATGTAAATAATTATAGAAGCTTAAATATTGATTCATTTCCTCCCATAGATCAGCAGGAGTGTATCCCTTGCCCACTTCAAGAGTATTCAAATCCTGAAAGAAACAACTGCCTTCCCAAGTCAGTGACATTCCTGTCCTTTGAGGATTCTCTGGGCAGGGCTCTGGCTTGCACAGCTCTGTGCTTCTCTGTCAGCACAGCTGTAGTTTTGGGGATCTTTCTCAAACACCAAGACTCACCCATTGTTAAGGCCAATAACCGGACACTCAGCTTCATCCTGCTCATCTCCCTCCTCTTCTGCTTTCTATGTTCCTTTCTCTTCATTGGCCACCCAAGCACAGCCTCCTGCATATTGCAGCAAATTGCATTTGCACTTGTGTTCACTCTGGCTCTTTCCACTGTTTTGGCCAAAACTATAACTGTAATTCTGGCCTTTAGAGCCCTGAAGCCAGGAAGGACAATGAGAAGGCTGCTTGTCTCAGGCATCCATAACTCTGTCATCCCCATCTGTGTTTTGATCCAGTTTATTCTTCTTGGAGTCTGGCTGGGAACCTCGCCTCCCTATATTGAGGCAGATGCACACTCTGAACAGAGTCACATTATCATTTTGTGCAACAAGGGCTCACTTACTGCTTTCTACTATGTGCTGGGATACTTGGGGATCCTGGCCCTAGGGAGCTTCATTCTGGCTTTCCTGGCCAGGAACCTGCCTGACACATACAATGAAGCCAAGTTCCTGACATTCAGCATGCTGGTGTTCTGTAGTGTCTGGGTCACCTTCCTCCCTGTCTACCACAGCACCAAGGACAAGGCCATGGTGGCTGTGGAAAGTCTTCTCCATCTTGACTTCCAGTGCAGGGCTGCTAGGATGCATCTTTTTCCCAAAGTGCTATATTATTCTTGTTAAACCTGATGAAAACTCTTTGAAATATTTTAAGAACAAAATACAATCCAGAAAAAATTGATTGGTTAATGAATTGAGTCTTTTTCATAAAATCCTTTGGTTTAGTATAGTAAAAATTGAACTTACTTAATATTTCAGTAAGATTTTCTGAAATATATATTTAAATAAAGTAGAAGAGCCCCTCACTGTGTCTCACATACAGACAATCTATTTCCAAATAGAAGCTACTGCTAAAAATTCACTTTATTTAGGTATTCTTGTTATTTCTAAATTTGTGGGCAATAGACATATTCAAAATTCAATTATGGCCAAGAGAACAGCCCCCTGCAGCATCAGTGAAAACCAGAGCCACAAGCTCACCCTACACCAATTGGGAACAGGTAAAGCCCCATCTCTGGACTGTGCAGTCCAGGTCCCTAGATCCTAGGCCCTGGGGGGAACACCCTGTGCCCTTCCCCCAAGCCATTGGAGCCCCAGGGACTAGCCAGCTCCCCCTTCCCCCACCTCCTTGCCAAGAAAACATACCCTTGTGACACCAGTGAAAAATAGATAAGCCCACCCTGCACCAACTGGGAACAGAAAACAGGTCCCATCCTGCAACCCATTGGGAATAGCTGCTCCTTGAGACAGAGGCCACTGGTGCCCATTGATCTAAGTTCTGCTTCCTGAGACACAAAATCCATCTGCACAGATTGGTCCAAGAGCCTGGATTAGACCAAGACCTCCCATTAGACCAAAAGTATCAGTTGAACCAAAAGAGTCTCCCTCAGAAACAGACAGCACTTGCATGGAATGCAGGAAGGGATGGGTAGACACCAGTGCAAAAATACAGTTAACAACATAAAGGCCAATATGGCACCATTAGAACCTATTGATGGTACATCAGCAAGACCTGAACATCCCAAAGCAGAAGAAGTAGAAGAAATAGAACTTTAAAGTGGCTTTAAGAAGATAATAGAGTCCTTTAAAGATGAAATGAAAACCACCCTTAAAGAATTTGAAGAAAAGACAAACAAACAATTGGAAGAAATCAGTAAATCCCCTTAAGAAAGTCAAGAAAAAGCAATTAAACTGGTGAATGAAAAAGTCCAAGATTTGAAAACTGAAATAGAGGCAATAAAGAAGACACAAACTGAGGGAAGGCTGGAAATGGAATATCTAAGTAAACAAACAGGAACTACAGATGCAAGTATAGCTAACAGAATGCAAGAGATGGAAGAGAGAATCTCTGGCATTGAAGATACAATAGAGGAAATAGATTCATCAATCAAAGAAAACACTAAAGTAAAAAAGTCTTAACATAAAACTTCCAGAAAATCTTGAACACCATGAAAAGATCAAACCTAAGAATAACAGGGATAGAAGAAGGAGAAGAACACTAACTCAAAGGCATAGAAAATTTATTCAACAATATCATAGAAGAAAACTTTCCCAACTTAAAGAGGGAAATGCCTATGAAGGTACAAGAAGCTTACAGAACACCAAATAGACTGGATCTTAAAAAAAAATCCCTTGCCGCATCAAACAACTAAACATACATAATAAAGAAAAATATTAAGAGCTGCAAAGGAAAAAGACCAAGTAACATATAAAGTCAGGCCCATAATAATAACACCTGTCTTCTCAATGGAGACTCTGAAAGCCAGAAGGTCCTGGACAGACCTTAGGCACACACTAAGAGACCATGAATGCCAACCCAAACTATTATATCCAGCAAAACTCTCAATCACTAGAGGTGGAGCAAACAAAATATTCCATGATAAAACCAGATTTAAACAATACCTATCCACATATCCAGTCCTACAGAAAGCACTAGAAGGAAAAATCCAACCTAAGGAAGTTAGATGCAACCATGAAAATACAGCCAATAGATAATCACACACCAAAAAATACCAAAAAAGAGAAACACACAACAATTACCAACAAAAAAACCCAGGAATTAACAATTACTGTTATTAATATACATTAATATCAGTGGTCTCAATTTACCTATAAAAAGACACAGGCTGACAGAAAGGATACAAAAACAGGATCCATTCTTCTGCTGCATACAAGAAACATACCTCAACATTAAAGACAAACACTACCTCAGAGTAAAAGGCTGGGAAAAGACTTTCCAATTAAATGGACTTAAGAAGCAAGCTGGTGTAGCTATTCTAATATCCAGGAAAATAGACTTCAAACTAAAATCAATTGAAAGAGATCAGCAAGGACATTACATACTTATCACAGGGAAAATCAAGCAAGCTGAAGTCTTTATTCTGAAATTTATGCCCCAAATACAAGAACAACCACATCTGTAAAAGAAACATTACTAAGGGTTAAATTGCACATCAAGCCCCACACATTAATAGTGGGAGCTTTCAACATCCCAACGTACCATTGGGTGAATTTGCCAGACTGAAAATTAACAGAGAAATAAGGGACCTAGCAGAAGTTATGACTCAAGTGGACTTAATAGATAAATACAGAACATTTCACTGAATCACAAAAGAATATACCTTCTTCTCAGCACCCCATGGAATCTTCTCTATAATCAACCACATGCTTGATCACAAAGCAAACCTCAATTAATTAAAAAAAAATTGGAATAGCCTCTTGTATCATATTGGACCACCATGGCTCAAAGTTTGATTTCAACAACTACAAAATTTACAGAAAGCCTCATGGAAACTTGACAGTGTGCAAATGAATCACCAATGAGTCAAGGAAGAAATAAAGAAAGAAATTAAGATTTCCTAGAAGTCAATGAAAATGAAAGTACTTCATACCCAAACTTATGGAACACTATGAAAGCATGGCTAAGAGGAAAATTCATAGCACTAAATACCGACATAAAGAAGATGGATAAATCGAACCCTCATGACTTAACAGCACAGCTGGAAGCTCTAGAAAAAAAAGAAGCAAACCTCACCCAGAAGGCATCGATGCCAGGAAATAATCAAATTGAGGGCTAAAACCAATGACATAGAAACAAAGAGAACGATACAAGCAATAAATAAAACAAAGAGTTGGTTCTTTGAAAAAAATCAAAAAGATAGATAAGCCCTTATCCAAATTAACCAAAAGGCAGAGAGAGAGAGTGAGAGAGAGAGAGAGAGCATCCAAATCAACAAAATCAGAAATGAAAACGGAGACATAACAACAGACAATGAGGAAATCCAGAGAATTATCAGGTCATACTTCAAAAACCTGTACTCCACAAAATTGGAAAATCTGAAAGAAATGGAAATAGGTACCATATACCAAAGTTAAATCAAGACAATTTAAATGGGCCAATAACCCCTAAGGAAATAGAAACAGTCATTAAAAGTCTCCAACCAAACACAGTCCAGGACCAGATAGTTTCAGCACAGAATTCTACCAGAATTTCAAAGAAGGGCTAATTCCAATATTCTTCAAATTGGTATATATAATAGAAACAGAAGGAACATTACCAATCACTTTTTATGAGGCTACAGTTGCCCTGAAACCCAAACCATACAAAGATGCAACAAAGAAAGAGAATTACAGACCAATCTCCCTCATGAACATTGATGCAAAAATACTGAATATAATATTGGCAAACCAAATCCAAGAACACATTAAAACAATTATTCACCATGACCAAGTAGGCTTCACCCCAGGGATGCAAGGAGGATTCAACATACAAAACTCTGTCCATGTAATACACCACATAAACAAACTGAAAGAAGAAAACCATATGATTACCTCAGATGCCAAAAAAGCCTTTGACAAAATCTAACACCCCTTCATGATAAAGGTCTTGAAGAGATCAGGAATACAAGTGACACACCTAAACATAATAAAGGCATTTTACAAGCTGACCTCCAACATCGAATTAAATGGAGAGAACTCAAAGTGATTGCACTAAAATCAGGAACAAGACAAAGTTGTTCACTCTCCCCATATTTATTCACTATAGTACTTGAAGTTCTAGCTATAGTAAAAGGACAACAAAAGGAGATCAAACGGATAGAAATTGGAAAGGAAGAAGTCAAATTTTCACTATTTGCAGATGATATGATAGTGTACATAAGCGACCCCAAAAATTCTACCAGGGAATTCCTACAGCTGATAAACTTTTTCAGTAATGTGGCAGGATACATGATTAACTCAAATATATCTGAAAGAATACTAAGCAGCCATACTATGAACTATCTATCTAAAAATATCTATAATACATGTTACTTTGGGTATAACTATACAAATGCAGTTTAAATGGAAAATCTACAACCATCACTTTAATAAAATAGGCTAATGTTTAACAAAAATATCATTATACCCACATATAAATATAGTTTCTCCCTCACCAAAGAAAAAATTCTTTGCAACAATTTATGGGAGAAAACCATAACCAATCAATGGCAGAATTCTGTAGCCTAGTCATGTCTGACACATCTACAAAACAATTCCCACGTCTAAGGCTCAGAGAACATGCAGAAGAGGGGGGCTAAAAGACTGTAAAAGGCAGAGGATCAGAGTTTTTTCTCTGAGACTGTGTATCCCAATATCAGGAGCTACACTCTTAAGTCTTACCAATGTGATGCATAAACATAAACTGAACAAGGAAAATGCTAATAGACATTATGAAGTAGTTCAAGAAGAGATTTTAAGGCCTAAACCTCACACAAAAAATCTACATTGAATGAGTAAAGGCTGAAAGTGGGAAAAATAGTCTTCCCTTGGAAAAAGTACACATATCAGTTATCCAATACCAAATGGTCAGCACTGAAAACATACATACAAATAACATTATAAAGACTGAACAAGTTATATAGAGAGTATGTACACATACATATATGCCTGTAATAACACGTAATGAAGAAGAGGCCATAGATTTGAAAAAGCCAGGAAAGCTGTTTGTGAAAATTTAGATGAAGAAATGTAAGGCAGAAAATGATGTAACTATATTATAACTTCAAAAAAAGAGAAAAAGTGTTCAGTTGTTTAAAAAATGAAATTTGCAGAAAATTGGATAAAACTAGAAGAAAATATTGAATGAACTAACCTAGACCCATTATATAAACCTTGAACATTCTCTCTCTTCTGATATTTCTAGCTCCTAATCTGAGCACATATATGCCTCTATATGAAGGCTTTTGCTTTGTCTTAGTGTATATTGTTTTGTCCTGTTGGAATGTTTAACTCTTATAGGCACAATCTTTTCTGAAGAAGAAGTGAAGGGAGTAGATCTGAGGGAGAGGATAGGTTGGGATGAGCTGGGAGCAGTGGAGAGAGGGGAAACTGTGGTCTGGATATATTGTATGAGAGAGGACTTCATTTTCAATAAAAACAAAGATAATAAAGAGCAAAAATAAAAAATACAGCAAATAGAACAATATATTGCTCTTTCTGCTATTCATTTTAAAGAAAGCAAGAATCTATATTTTTATATTTAGTGATATATAAGATTCCAAAGGAGCAAAGATACCATGCATCTTATACAAGTGTGAACCACACAAAATATCAGCATGACAAAATAACCTGAAAGCTGCAATAGAGGCATGTAGATCATGCTGATAGCCAACAATTGTCTACTTAGACTTAACATCTGATCCACAAGAGGTAAACCATAACTGGTAATGTAAACCTAAATACTACCTATGGCTAACGAACCTATGAATGTTGGAAGGGCACCTACAAGCCTCATTTTACTAAATCAGTATAATGCCTAACTGTACTCTAAATCTTTGTTGCTTTCACCAAAGAAATGAAAGCAATCAACCCTTATGAAGGAAATAGACAGAGACCACTACAGAAAACCACAACCAACAGAAAGGAAGAGTTTTGTATCCCTGTCTCAAGGTTACATCTACAATACAACTCCTTAACCTAAAACTCAGGGTCCATTGTAGAGGAGGGGATGGTAACATTCTAAGGACCAGAGGAACAGGTAGTTTGTGTTTGGTTGTGTCTCCAGCAATGAGCCACACCATTGGATGACATAGCAGTTTAAGATGTTCAATAAAGACACATCGAGAAAGGAAAAACCCGCTAAACAGGTCACAGTGTGTTTAAAAAAAACCTGTGAAGGGTTCCAAAGAAAAAAAAATGGGTTTAGACAGTCAAAGGAAAAATAGTTCATAAATAATAAAATAAGTCTTTAAAAGAAAAGAATATAAAACCAAAAGCCATGTACAGAGAGAAAATATACAGAGATTCTGGATCCTATGTAGTTGTTGACTTTAAATTTTTTATTGCTGAGGCGTGAACAATAGCTGCTGAGAGACATTGGATTATGGAAACTGCAAAACTGAACCAAATTTTATATTTTATAAATGTGTTACCTTCAAAATTGAAGTAAAAAATATGTTGCATTGGGGAAGAGGTTATGCTTTTGTTTCCACAGAAAACAAAAGGCTGTAGATTCATTGAAGATTGATAGAGATTACGTTTCATCAGGGGACACTCTTTGAAAATCCTAGTTACAGACATAAGGAAATAAACTTAAAAAACCCAACACACTGATGTATAATTTACCTGCTCAAATATAAAACAAAAAATATTTTTTGCCTGCTTTGTACACACTGCACATTTTATACTTTTGTTGATGTAGATATATATGTTACCTTTGAAAATTTGTGTGTTTTCAGAACAACGGGATCTTGAAATGAAAATGGGTGATCCAGGTGATCCAACCTTTCATAATACCTCTCTTGCAGTTTCCTCAGAGTTCTGCATCCAGAACAGCTTCAAGGCTGCTGGCTGTGATTGTCCAGACTCATAGACTATTCTAACTAGGACTTGAGCATTATCCTAATTTTCTCAGGCTACTCCAAAGAGGCCATCACCCTCAGACAACAGGATGCAGTATAGAGAATATGATGCCAATATTCCCAAGAGGCAGGGTAGGTGGCTTTTGGCCATTTAATCGGTTTTGGACCATTTGGGGGGTTAGTTACATATTGCTGCTGGACATGGCCAGGGAAAAAGCTACACAAAGGTGATTAGATTCAGGAATCTCTTTCTAAAGGTGAAGAGGGAATATAGTATAGAAATCATGGGATAAAAGGATAGATTGTTGAGTCTACTTTTGAAAATGTCTAGTCTCAAATATTTCACATTGTTATGAATTTTTGTATATTAATATAAATTTAAGGTTGTTTTTCTTATACTGTATCTATACTTTATGTTTCTACTATATTGTTTAAGATATTTTTGTTTATTGATATGAATTAATATTATGTTTTTATACTGTATATATGTTTCTATTCTTGTATTGTACATATGCAGCTCATTTGTAATAGTAATGTAAAGTTTTCATCCTTGAAAGATATTTAGCATAATAAAGTAATATGGGATAATAATACTCCATAAAAATCATGTCTGCTCCTGTCGGCATCAATTTACTGCAGAAAAGGATAATGGATATTGAAGAACCTCCATATGGAGTTTGCTTTCTTTGTGGCAAAGCTAGCCATTTGGATAAGAAACTGCCTTTGCCTCAACTGCTGACAGTGCACTGTCCAAACTGGATAAGTTGTATGCAAAGGAAAATGTCTGCCAAACTTTATCAAGACAAGGAAGGAGAATCCTCCAAAATTCCTGCTTTACAGAAAAGTCTGTGACATATGCTAGGCCTGTAGGCCAAAGATGAATTACCCAATTTTACAGAGGAAACTTGGGTGACTGACTAGGCAGCCAGTTGTTTCTGTCATTTCTCTTAGTTTTGGAAGTTGATTTCTCTACACTGCCTGTTTAGTCAATTAGTATTCTATCCTTCTTGAGTCTTTTATACAGAGAGTTATAGTTTTACAATTTCCTTTGTTACTAAATTCAGAAAAGAAACTTACATAAGAGGCATAAAGTTTATAAGGTTGAGAAACACAAAAGCTTAAACTGTTTTTCCAAAAAGATGTTTTAAGGTCTAAAAAGATATATTTAGGATGGTAACACAGGTTATGACAAAACGGTTTAGGTATAAAACTGGACTAAGATAGGACAGAAAATTGAGTATTTTCTCTAAATTTGACAAATACAAAAGAACAGGAAATTGTGAATATAATTCTTACTTGATATTGTTCTTATTGTATATAATCTTACTGTGTTAGAGTTAAAACCTTTTTTTTATTTAGAAAAAGTGGGAGGGGATATTGTGGAATATTCTTTTACACTGTGTGAAGGTTTGATAAAAAGCTAAATGGCCAATAGCTAGCAAGAGTTAGAGCAGGGATTTCTATACAGAGAGAGTGCTGGGAATAAGAAAGGCAGGGTCACCAGCCAGATGGAGAGAAAGCAGGATGGACATTACAGAGTAAAGATAATCAAGCCACATAAAATAAATTAGATTAAAAGACATGGGTTAATTTAAGTTATAGGAGCTGTTGCGGGGGGGCCAAGTCTAAGCAGTAGGCTGCTCTTTATAATTAATAATAAGTCTCTGTGACACTCTTCCCTATGAATGAACACAACAATTGATTATTAAATGATTATTTACTAATGATCAGGCCTAAAATGTAATTTCAAGTAAAATATACATACTGAGCAGATTGTACTTGTGGGTGTGTTTGTGTGTGTCACTTTGTGTTTATAAACACATATATATGCAACAAAAATTAATGACCATACAGGCCATGAATGAATTTGAATAAAATCAATGAAAATGAAAAGGGAAGAAATGATGTAATTATATCATAATCTCAAAAAGTAAATAATAAAAATATTATGAATAATATTTCTTTATTTATATTTGCAGCCAAGAAGTGTAAATAGAAATTATATTGGAAAAATATAATCAACTGGTTACTGTCTTAATGAGTATGCTACTGCAGTTAAGAGACACCATGGCAACACTTATAAAGGAAAAAAATTAATTGGCATTGGCTTACATTACAATCTCAGAGGTTTAGTTCATGTACAGAATGGCAGGTAGCATGGCAACATGGAGGCAAGCATGACATTGAAGAAGTTACTGGGAGTTCCACATTGAAACCCATAGATAGCAGGATGAGAGAGAGAGACAGAGAGCCTCTGGGCCGAGAGAGAGAGAGAGAGAGAGAGAGAGAGAGAGAGAGAGAGAGAGAGAGAGAGAGAGAGAGAGAGAGAGAGAGGAGAGAGCCTCTGGGCCTGGCTTGGTCTTCTGAAATGACAGAGCCTATACCCAATAACATTTCTCCTCCAAGAAGGCGACACCTGTTCCAAAAAGGCCACACCTCCTAATTCCTGTCAAACAGGGCTACTCACTAATGACCACGCATTTAATATATGAGCCCGTAGAGGATATGGCTGTTCAAACTACCACAGTTTCTTTGTTGTACTTTGTTGTCCTGTATTTTCTATTTAAAACAAGATTAAATGGCTCTAAGTTACTGTAGTTAAATAGGAATCAATTTTAATCAATTAAAAAAAAAACTCTCATACAAGAACCAAGGCTGGACCATAAAAGAAATTGCCATCAACACATAATAATCAAACAGTAAGTGTACAGAAAAATGAAGGATTATTGAAAGCTGTAAGGGGAAAAGACTAATAATATACAAATTCAGGCCCATTAGAATAACACCTGTCCTCTACAGGGAGACTCTAAAACCCAGAAGGGCCTAAATAGATGCAATACAAACATTAAGAGACACAGACCACTATACCCAGGAGTCCTTTCAATCAGAAAAAAGGTAGAAATACAAAAATCCATGATAAAATCAAACGTAAGCAATATTTATCTATACCTTCAACTCTACAGAGGGCAATAGAAGGAAAACTTCAGTCTGAAGAGGTTAACCACACCTAAGGTGAAAAGGGGAATAAATATCACCAGAGAGACAAATCAAAATTTGGAGAAAAATCCACACTACTATAACAAAATAGCAGGAATCAATAACCATTGTTCATGGAAAACTCAACTAGAATAGTTTCAATTCTCCAATAAAAGGACACAGATTAACAGAATGGATTAGAAAACGAGATCCATCCTTCTTTATTTATTAAAAATGCTTTACCATCAAGGATAGATATCACTACTGGATAAAAGGACAGAAAGACATTACCAATGATTACAGCTGTAACAATGACACTACGTTGTTCAAAGAGCTAAGTCACTTAGATGTATGATTTGCCCCTTAAAAGGTTTTTCTTCTCATTCTTTTTTTGAGTTTGAAAAATTACTTTCTGTCTTGTTGGAAAATAATGTAAATGTTAAGAAATCTTTAGGTTTTTGCCAAGTTAGGTATTTGCTAATGGTAGCCCAATGGAAAGTTTGCTTACTAGTTCTTATGAATATAAGTTTATAAAATAGATCTATAAAATTCCTTTAAGACATGTAGTGAGAATATAAACTTGTATGGTAGTCCCATCGAATTTGTTTAAGAACATAAACTTGTATGAATATAAGAAGTACATTTGCTAAGATAGTCCTGTATTGTTTCCTTAAGAATATAAACTTGTAAGAATATAAATAAGTGTATGTTGAATGTGAGTTTGTAAAAAAGTGTCAATGTTGAATGTGAGTCTATGCTTAATGTATATGGTGAAGAAGCCTGGGACACAGAAAACAGCATCCATAACAGACTGTTGGCTGTCAGTCTGAGTGGTTTCTGAAACTTCAGAAGCTGCTAAGAATGGCAGATGCCAGAGCCAACACAACAGCCATGGTCAGGCATCCACAGCTGAAACCTGCAGATCATCAACACAGTATGGAAAAACATAGCAGCAAAAACATTGAAGTTTCTATTTGATAGCTAAAAGAAAGTCTCTTTAGAGAGGACTTTCTACAACCAGCTCTCATGGAACTAATAGCTTTCACCCTGAAGGAAAAACTGCCATAAAATGCTGCTGTAACTAAAAGTGTCTCTGGCCTGAGAATGAAATTAGCAGAGATGCTTGTTTGAACTAAAATTGTTAACTGCAAAATGTTTTTGACTGTAAAATGTTTCTTCATATTTGGAAGTGGAATTCTAGTACCAGAATTTATTTGAACTTTTTGAACTTACAAAAAAAATGAAATAAAACTATAAGAAGGTTTTGGTTATGAGTTTCTTCATATTTGGAAGGCTGGTACCATAATGTATTATTTGAATTTTTGGACTTAAGAAATGAGTTGGACAGTAATGATTTCATTACAATGGGACAGTTTGAATTTACTTATGCATATAGACTGTATCCATGGTGGTGACTTAGGAACAGTTTTATGGAATTATTTGTGTTAAAAAAGGAACTGCTAAAATGGAGAAATTTATTATTATTATTATTATTATTACTATTATTATTATTATTATTATTTCTAATTTTACCTAGGCTCAAGATTCAGTTTCGTGTATGCACATATGCTTTACTAACTGTGGTGATTCATGAATTGTTTTGTGTTAAAATGGAACTGTTTAGGTAAAAATGAAACTGCTTAAAAATGGAGAAGTTTAGGTTTTTTGTTTTTTCTAAAAAATTATAAAGAAAAAGGGGAGTGTTAATATTCCTCAGTGTATTAAATTTAAAAACATTTTAGTGTTACCTGAGTGAATTAATGTTATGTTTTGTATAGTTCTATTAAGAAATTGTTTTTGTATATAGGTTTATAAGAAACTTGTAACCAACACCCCTAAACAATGAAAATTATCCCAGACCCAAAACCCATTAAAAGAACCAAAAAACCACCCGCCCCACACCACTTCTTTGCAATGTGGGTGTCATATTTTTAAAATTGTTTCCTGTTGGGTATGGGCGAAGTTATCTTTATCCTGAAAGAAAAATTTTAGGTTAATTGTCAAATTTTAGGAAAGGTAACTATATCCTTCATTATTATCCAGTTCGTGTGTATTGCCAAAGTTTAGGGTTTATCTCAAGTCCTTATTCAAGTAGTCTGTGAGACTGGATCATCTTAGCTAGTCATCTTAAAATTGTTCTGAGCACCTTGTAGTTCAAAGTTGATCTGTAGATGATGTTTGTCAGTTTAGTGATATTATTATTGTCCACGTGGAATTGTTGTTGTTGTTGTTGTTGTGGGGCCCCATCTTCTTTCCGGAGACTTCAGTTGATGTTAGGCCTGGCCGTGATTTTTTGTAGAAAACTGATAAGAGACTCGAACACAAAGACATATATATGTAGCTAATTGAAGCCTTTTTTTTAGAATTAGTTAGTACTCTATATGACCATTTATATCTTAACCAAGTTTAAAATGTATATATATATTAATCTTGTAAATTTTGATATAAAATTTATACTTTAAGAAAAGTTTAAAGAATCAGAATAGAATCAAAGAGTTGAGATTAGTAATAGAATAGTCCCTTAATTAATTTGGCTTTTGTCCTGTCCCGTAGCAGAAAATGGCTCTTTCTGGCATGATACAGGGAGTTTGTATTTTTTTTTAACAACATGTTTGAGTTTAAAGAAGGAAAGAGCCATTCTCCAACTCCAAAGTCAGCTTTAAATTTTAATTGAACTGGGACTATTAGAAAACCAATAGTGTTAAATCTTTAGAGAAAAGCAGAAACAAACATTTAAGAAGACATAAAATTTTTTAGATAATATATACCCATATGTCATATACTCCTATATACTCTGTTTTTTGGGATAGATGATTTGTCCCTTTTTTTTAGTTGTCTCATTTGTCTTGTGTCCTTTAGATTCTTTAACCTTTATTTTCCTAAAAGACAAAAACAAAAACCTTCCCCCAAGACTAATTTTGGGGATGTTCCTTTTTGGCAAGTTATTATCTGATTAAATGAAAAGACGTGTGTTACAGGTACAAGTTAGTTTAAATTGGATGTTCATGTTGGTTGATGAACTATCACCTCCTCTAATTAAGAGGTTTTTTTTTGTTTAAATCGAACCTTTATCAATTTTGATGGTATCTACAGCTTATCTTCTCCTGTAGAAATAAAAGTAAAACCTCGTCTCTAACGTAATACATACCCTGGCTTCCATTTTGAGGTCAGTACATCCTTAAAGTATATAGGCTGATTTAATTTTGTAGTTTTTTTTATTACCCAATGTCTCTCTGTAGCTGTTGTTCCTTTCTCATTGGCATTTAGAAAATTCAAAGTTAATAGAGCATTATGTAGTCTATTTTTGGGGGTTTTTGTTACTCCTTTCTGTTTATTTAGCATATCCTTTAGAGTTTTGTTTGATCTTTCTATAACTGCTTGACCTGTAGGATTATGTGGTATACCTGTAATATGCTTTATTTTGTAATAATCAAAAAACTGTTTCATTTTAACAGAGACATATGATGGAGCATTGTCCGTTTTGATTTGTGTAGGTATACCCATGATGGCCATAACTTTTAGCAAATGAGTGATTACAGAATCAGCTTTTTTAGAACTCAGAGCAGTTGCCCATTGAAATCCTGAATAAGTATCAATGGTGTGGTGTACATATTTCAATTTTTTAAATTCTGTAAAGTGAAACACATTCATCTGCCAGATTTTATTTTTTTGAGTACCCTTTGGGTTACATCCTGCTGGTAATGGCGTTTGATTATAGAAGGAACAAGTAGGACATTTTTTTACTATTTTTTTGGCTTGTTGCCAGGTTATGGAAAAATCTTTTTTTAAACCTTTACTATTGACATGATGTTTTTTATGAAATTCTGAGGCCTCCAGCACATTTCCTATCAATAATTTATCAATCTCGTCATTGTCTTGTGCTAAAGGGCCTGGCAGACCAGTATGAGATCGAATGTGAGTTATATATAAAGGATGACTCCTTTTTTTGATTGTATCTTGTAATTGAATAAATAGTGAAGTTAATTCTGAAGCATCAGGGATAAATTCTGTAGTCTCAATATGTAATACCACTCTTTCAGCATACTGAGAGTCAGTTACTATGTTGAGAGGTTCTGAAAAATCCATTAATACCAACAGAATAGCATACAATTCTGATTTTTGTACTGAATTATAAGGACTTTGTACCACTTTACTTAAATTTTTTGATTTGTAACCTGCCTTTCCTTGTTTGTTGGCATCTGTATAAAATGTACAAACTCCAGGTATGGGTTTTTGCCGTACAATTGGAGGCAAGATCCAATCAGCTCTCTTAATAAGATCTATTCTATTGCTTTTGGGATATTTGCTGTTAATTTCTCCCAAAAAATTATTGTAAGCTCTTTGCCAAGGTTCACTTTTTGTCCATAATTTTTCAATGTCCTCCTTAGTTAAAGGTACAACAATTTCTATTGGGTCTATTCCTGCTAACTGACGAAGTCTTAATTTTTTTTTCTAAATCAAGTCAGAGATTTTTTTTCCGTAAGTTTTTAATTTTTTATTTGGTTTATTTGGTAAAAATATCCATTCCAATATAATATCTTTCCTCTGTATTAATATTCCAGTAGGGGAATGCCTAGAAGGTAAAATAACCAAAATGCAATCCAGCTTTGGATCACTATGATCCACGTGTCCTTTATGTACTTTTTTTTCTACCAAGGCCAATTTTTTCTCAGCTTTAGGTGATAATTCTCTTGGACTGTTTAAATCCTTGTCACCTTCTAAGGTTTTGAACAAATTAGTCAGTTCATCATTTTTTACCCCAACAATAGTTTGTAGATGAGAAATATCTCTAAATAATCTTTGAAAGTCATTAAGAGTCTGTAGTCTATCTCTCCTAATTTGCACCTTTTGGGGTCTAATTTTTTGTAGCTCTATTTTATATCCTAAATAATTAATAGAATCTCCTCTTTGTATTTTTTAGGAGCAATTTGTAATCCCCAGCAAGGCAAAATTTTTTTTTTACTTTTTAAACTTTTTTTAAAGTATCTGCATTTGAGTCAGCTAGTAAAATATCATCTATATAATGATAAATTATAGATTTAGGAAATTTTTTATGTATCACTTTCAATGGCTGTTGTACAAAATATTGACACAGAGTTGGGCTATTTCGGCCCAAGCAGTTTTTAATGGATTCTTGTCACGTTGGGCGCCAGATGTAGATGTAACCAATCGTATTATTAAAATAAGAAACACAGAGCCAATGTAAAAGAGAAAGCCGAGAGGTCAGAGCTCAGAGATAAAATCTTACCTCCTGCAGTGCTCCTAGCTTCTCCGAGAGAGAGCTACTTCCTGTTTGTCCGTGTTTAAATATTCTTTCTGTTCTGCCTTCTCATTGGTTGTAAACCCAACCACATGACTGCCTCATCACTGCCTGTAAGTACCGCCCTCCAGGTCTTAAAGGCATATGTCTCCAATACTGGCTGTATCCCTGAACACACAGAAATCTACTTAGCTCTTCTAACCACCATGCTCTTGCTATGGCTCTAATAGCTCTGACCCCAGGGCAACTTTATTTATTAACATAAAATTAAAATCACATTTCAGTACAAATAAAATATCACCACAAGTATTAATGAGTTTAGTGAGAATATTGCCTTTGAATGTATGTTTGTAGGAATTATAATGGTGTATAGTAATGTTCATGTTAGAATTATTATGTTAACCTATTGATATAATGCACCATGGTTTGTTGAAGTTAAGGAAGTATTTAAGTTTGATGTGAATACATCAGAAGTTTATTTTATGTTTGGTTAGCAAGAAATTCAGATGGTTCTATTAAGAGTTTGCTTTAAGATGTAAGATTGAGAGAATTGTAACTATGTTTAGCAATATTTATGTTAGAATTATGTTAACTTGTTAATGTTAATGATGACACTATGGGAGTTTTTAAGTCTGATACAGTTGCGTCAGGAGTTTTTCTTATTTAAAGGGCTTGATGCAGCGTAGACTGCTGTAGTCATCTTAGACCCATTTCAGAAAAGAAATGCCATCTTTGTCATCCTCTACTCCCATACTTGGAGGTATGACAGCTATGGAGATTCCTGTGAGCTCTTAATGGTTTTTTAGATATTAAGAAAGGGGGGACCTGTTGGAGCCCATTTTTAGGTTTCCTAGTGGCTTTACCCAGTAGGTCTGCATAGAGAGGATAATTAGACCATAGGCTTGAGTGCACGTATCTGAGATGGTGCGCACTTGACTGTACTGGTGGGAGGCCTTTTGCTCAACCCCTTGGCATTCCTTTAAATACCCTAGGGCAGAAATAATCAAGGCCCGATGGACTGGGATCCAGGCCCTATGAGGCTATCCTGCATTTCTCTCTGTTTCTCTCGCCTCTATCCTTCTAACTAATATTTCTTGCTGCTCCTACTCAAGAGTACTCTGGGGGAAATGTGGGGTGAGGGATGGCTCCCCACAGAGGGGCACTATTAGGAGGCATGGTTTTGTTGTTATGAGTGTGGCCTTATTGGAGGAAGTGTGTCACTGTGGAGGCAGGCTTTGAGTTCTCATACATGCCCACTCAGCGATTCAGACTGCTTCTTGTTGTTTCCAAGTCAAGATGTAGTGACTCTCAGCTCCTGCCGTAGCACCGTGTCTGCCTGCCTGTTGCCTTGCTTTTCACCATGATGATAAAGAAGTAAACCTCTGAACTGTAAGAGAGCCACAAAAATTAAATGTGTTCCTTCATAAGAGTAATAGAAACCCTAACCAAGACAGAGAGAATTTAATATTACAGCTATCAAGGAAAATAACACAAAAAATTCCTCTGTCAGTTAAAAATAGAGTATTCACTGTATACACTAAGTGAGTGATTCCACCATCATACATATGAAAACAACACATGACATGTGCTGGTCAAGGACACATCTCCATTCATGTTCACTGAAGCATAATTTAGAGTGCACACAATTAGAAATGACTTGATTGTCTTTCAACACATGAATGCAAGATATTGTATTATTTGATTTTTTTTATGCAGAGAAAACATTTTTCTTTGGTTTTGAGATTGTAATATAATCATGCCTGCTCTTACATCCATTTCCTCCCTCCAAATTTTCTCATACAGCCATTCATGGGCTCTTTGATTATCAGGAATTTTATCATCAGTAACTGTTGTTACATGCATCATGCATATATGTGTATGTATATACATATGTATTCCTACATATAAGTAGTATTCAACCTTTAAAGAAAGGCAATCCTATTATTTTGAACATATAGATAAATGCAGAGATTATGTTCAGTGACATGAGCTAGGCACAAAAAAAAAATCAAATGCTGTCTGATCTTATTCAAAACTGGATCCTAAAGTCAATCCCTGACATAATTTTGAATGGTGATTATGAGAGGCTGAATATCAGGGTGTTGAGGAATTATTTGTCAAAGAACACATTTCAGTGACAAAAGAGGGATAATTTAAAGAAATACTTTAAGCTGTGTGCAGAACTACTACTACTACTACTACTACTACTACTATTATACATTGTTGAATTGAAAAGTACTTTGTATATATTTTAAGGAATCCAATAATCAAAATTTTGTAAGGTTATACATAAGAGACATCCATCCATCTATTTATTTTTTGAATATAATTACTTGATTTCTCCTTCCATTTATGTACTCCAAAGTCCCCAGTGTAGTACTCATTGCTCCTTTGAAAATCCATGGCCTCTTTTTTCATAAATTGTTGCTACCTATCTAACATATATATATACATATATATACAAAATTTGATTTGTCTTATACTATATAATAATTATCCATAATATATAACAGTATATCAATGGTATTTCTAATGAATAGTATTACAGGAGAGAGGAAGAAGTGTATAAATCAAGTATGATTCTATTTCAATGTGAATTTTTACAAAATGTAGATGGGAAAGGAGGTACTAGAGTCCACTAAGAGCAGAACACAGATTACTGCTTGGGAACTGCTTAATATTTTGAATGGTTGAGGTGAGAAATTATCTGTACTTGTCTGGAATGTCCTTACTCCTTTCTCCATCTTCATAATTATTTCTACTAGGAGGAGAAAGGTGACCAGGAAGTCAAGAGAGATACAAGTTCACTGTGCTTCTGAATGGCAGACACTAGAAACTGGCATCACCACTTCACCCTCTTGTGAAATCATTGTATGGAATATTACAAGTGCGTGCTTTGTGGCAGCCACCTATGGCTTTTTCTCAGTGTTTATAATTTTTATCAGTGTCTTCCAAAACAGCAATCTAAATCAAACAATCTGGATTGATGACCCACAATTCAGTCTCTGGCTATGGTGCTCTTCAAAGCCACTGTGGACCATTATGAAATCATAGAGGTGGATGAAGAAGGAAAGAAACAAACATATTTTCCACCAGCATAGAGGATGCAGGTGCAGAGCCCCAGGACTAGGAGGTCCCCAGAGCACATGTGTGAGAGGGGAATAGAATCAAGAAAAGCCAGCCCATTCAGGGCCACTCTAGTGAGAAGGGCCTCTCTAGAGGAGAAGCTCAGCACTCTGACTTACCCTCAGTTGTCTGGACTTTGCTTCTGTCTGTGCCCTTGTCTTGCATGAGAACCATAGACTATGTGCAGCTTGAGAGCCTGATGCAACATTAGCAGCCAGCTGTAGCATACAGTCTTCTCTGATACTGTTGAGGTCTGAGCCTGTTCCATGACCTAAGCCAATCATCTCCTCCACAGCTCAGCCTAGTTGTAGGACATTGTCTCTGTGTGGTTCAGACCCTGACATGTCCCTTCCTTTGCTTTGTCTCTTCCTACTCCTGCAGTCTTTGTTTACATCAGGGGAAGTGACTCACCAGAGATGCTTTGATTACTGGAAGCCCAACACCTACATGAAGGCTGACATAATCCTAGGTGCATTTGTCCCCATTTACATCACAATAGAAGGATTCTACAAAAGCCATATATTTTTTGAGATCAAACCGGATATACTTGATAATTTTCGGTAAGTAATTGTGTGACTGTGCTAAGGGTTCTGGCTACATGACAGTGCGTGCTCCTCTGTGCACATTTAATTCCTTTGAGTATAATAAACTGTATACACAGAAATGTGAAACTCATTTGCAAACTTTCCTCCTTCCTTATGGATCTTACAGACCTTTGCTTTCCTCTTGTTTATTTTTTAGTCAGGTAGAGATCAAAGAGGGAAAACAACTTTTGTGTCTGCCCATTCTGTGAGTCCACAGACAGTCTTATATTGTTTTCACACATTGACTCCAACATGACAAGGAGAGGCTCCACCTTGTTCACATATATTTGAGAATCTAAATGACTCCTGTTGGAATGTCTCTTTCTTTCTACAGACCTGGATAGTTTCTGCTAAATCCCCATGTCCTTAGTACATGGTTTAGCATCTCCTCTCCCTCAGGTTCTTGCATTGGTCTCTTTAAAATATCTCAGAGTTTGGACACTGTGGTCATGTTTATTACCTATTAATTCCTTATTGATATTTTAATGCAGTGTTCTGAAATCACATCCTCATGCCTGATAGTCTGTCTTCTGCTTAGTCAGTTCTGGGGTCACTTTTCCCTGTGTTTTTATTAGAGGTTTTGTGTTTTTCATTTCCAACATTTCTATCTGTTCTCCCCCCTGGAAGAATCTCAGATTCCATTTAGGATTTGACTTTCTTGGTACTGAGTCTTTTATATATATATATATAATTGCTGTTGTTTTTGTCCCTCAGCCTTTGTTTTCCTGTACAGTGTTACATCTCGTCTCAATGCCCAGTTGGTTTTGCTTGCTTGTTTCTATTTTCTTTTAGGACATCATCTGTTTGCCTTTTGAACTACTCATCTGGCACTTGGTCTCTCTCAGTATCTTTGAGTTCATTTGTTGTTTTGTTATGATATTGTGGAGGATTTATTTGGCCTTGCTTTTTCATATTTCCTACTTTTTCTCTATTGTTGCTATTGTTAGTACCTTTGTTCATTTGAACATCAATTCTAGATTAAGATGGTCCTCTACTGAGAAGTATCTTCTTGAAGGTCCAATCCATGCACTGCTCTGTGAGCAGGAAACAGTCTTCCAGGCCTGTAGTCCTGGTAGTTCTGGTATTATGGAGTATGTGAAAAGAAAAATGCCAACATACATGCCTAATTTATTTAGCACTTAAAGTTCTCTTAGGAATGCTTTTACAGGATGGAAAGACTGTTTGTAGTTCAGTATCATGCTACAGCAGGAGGCAGATTGAGTCCCAAGGCCAGGAGAAGGAGAGAGTCTATCTTCAGGGATAGGCAGTAGAGAGGAAAGCTTGAACTATTAACTGACAGGGGCTTTTTTCGGGAGTCTGTTTGATCTGTCATAGGTGGATTCAAGTCACGATTCCTGAAGCTTACATTAATTTTTTTAAATTTACTCTCAGAGATAGAAGTTTTAGATATTGTCATGAACACTGTCTGTAATCGGTGCTTAAATCCTCATTGTATAAAAGAACAAAACCAGTGTTTGTGTACATCTGGCGTAGATTTGTACTTTATAGACTTAGTTAAAACTTGGGGACCCAAAGGATGGTTCTCAGTTACAAACATGAATATTTTTTCTTCTGGCCAAGTTTTATTTTCTCTCTTTCTCTCTCTCTCTCTCTCTCTCTCTCTCTCTCTCTCTCTCTCTCTCTCTCTCTCTCTCTCTCTCTCTCTCTCTTACATCTATGTTTAGTAAATTATGAAAGAAAATTAAAAATTTTGGCCTATGACTATAATAATAGTAGCCAGTGCTTTACCAAGGCTAGATTAATAGCTTATTAGAACTCCACATACTGCTAACATAAAACTCTGAAACTTAGAAATCTTTAAGTCTTATTTTCACATACCTTAAATCACTTCCTCAGACCTTTCCAACTTGTGTGTACATAACATATCCCTTCCTAAGGCCCTCAAACTTACATAAACTTTAATCCTTTTTTTTCTATCCAATCATTTACCAGAAGACATATGGCTGATTAATAGGAAGAATGATTGAAAAGCAAGCTCTTTTAATGAATGAATAGTAAAAAGTTTTTTTTTTCTTTTTGCTGAGTAATAGCATGATAGCTTCAGTTTGGTTTTCATTTAAACCAGTTTGTGAGGATATCTTTTTCAGTATGAAGCCTGTCAGCAAGATGACCCTGTCTGTGAGTCTGCCTTCTTCAGCAGATGACATACTATTTAAAAATAAACAAGACATAATTTTCACATATTATGTGGACTGATCATGCAGCTGTAGTCTTGTTGGGAGGAGCTGAGTAGGTCTGCTTGCTTCTGCTAAACTTATAAAACAACAACTTGTTAGCACCACCATCAGAAATCAGAGAGACAAATTTGAGTAGGAAGTATATCAAAACTACTCTTGTATCAGTTAAAATGACAGAGACTTACCTGATACCTAAGCATCCATCTGGAATTCTCCATGGTGGTCTCTATGACTCTGTTGGGAGCAGGGCTGTCACTTTTTGGGTGTCACACAAGACACTATTAAGACTTTGGTTGCCACACAGGGGAGCATCTACCTTCATACACCAGACTCATGAGTCTGAGAGATGTTTCTGTGAAGGAGGAACTAGAGAAAACTGACTTACCTTGGCTGGGCAGAGTAGGGCATCTAACTCAATAGTGTCCACATTTTGGCACAGACCTGGAGGTGGGTAAATTGTGTGCCAGGTATGAGCCCAGTTGTCCACATTAGCACAACTGCGGAAAGGTCAAGGTGGAGTATGTTCTTCCACCATATTTGTGAATAGTCTTAGAAGCTGATTCTAGAAGCTGGTATTTTTGTGTATCAGGGGAAGCATTTTTGTTAAATAGTACATTCCATATTCAGCAGATCTCTCTGAGGGACAATCATGTAATTTATTAACTATACCTGATTTTAAACAAACTTTACTTATTTTCAGTTACTTGTTTCGTGCTTGTCCTTGATAGCATGTACAGAAGACTATGGCTTGTCCCTCTGTAAATGAATTGCATTTATACTCAGCATTACCAAAACCACAGTTCGGAGCACAGTAAAAAGTTTGATCATTTATACAGTAACTGACTGTTGCTTTGATTCTAATGGCTCCCTTGGGGGAGCAGGTGAGAAGGCACAGCATCATTGGCACAGAAACCAAGAGTCCATTGAAGGCAAATAACGAACTCTCTTATTCAATAAGAGGAAAGCCCTTATATACCCTCCTCCCAGTGCCTCGTCTGTGTGGTCATCTCTCATTGGCTGGGCATGATCAGAAACTTAGACAGGGACTGTTGCTAGGTCCTAGGCAGACTCTGCATGATCAGGAACTCTGACAGCAGTCAGGACCTCTGTCAGTGACCAGGAACTCTGATAGCTCCTGTTGCTAGGCCCTCAGTCATACTCCAGGTTGGCTCCAGGTTGGAAGTACATTATTTGCATGTTGTGGCTCCTGGTCTGAGCCAATTTCCTTGACCCTATGGGCCTATCTAACTACAACTGACCATTAACTTGTGTGTCTTAATGATCTTCTACAATTTATACCAAGTTCATAGTTTGTATAAGATTAGAATTTTACAGTTTTATCCCTGTCAATCTGAGCCTTAAAATTTTGAGTTGAAGATTTAATTGAAGATCCTTTAGCATCAAAGTAAAACCTTAAACCATAAATACAGTCCACATTGTACAGTTTAGCTTCTTTGTCAGGAATCAGATGTTCATAGGCATGTGGATTAATGTCAGGTCTTCAATTTGATTCTTTTGGTCCACGGATCGTTTTTTGCCAATACAAAGCTGTTTTTATGACTATAGCTGTAGTAGAGCTTGAGGTCAGGGATGGTGATGCCTCTAGAGGTTGCTTTATTGTAGAGGTTTGTTTAATCTATCTTGGGTTTTTGTTTTTCCATATGAAGTTGAGTATTGTTCTTTCCAGGTATGGGAAAAATTGTGTTGGGATTTTGATGGAGACTGCATTCAATCAGTAGATTGCTTTTGGTAAGATTGTCATTTTAACTATGTTAATCCTACTTATCAATGAGAGTGGGAGATCTTTCCATTTTCTGATATCGCCTTCAGTTTCTTTCTTCAAAGACTTGAAGTATTTGTGATACAGATCTTTCACTTGCTTAGAGTTACCCCAAGGTATTTTATATTATTTGTGGCTATGGTAGAGGGTGATGTTTCTCTGATTTCTTTTTCAGCCCATTTATCATTTGTATGCAGGAGAACTAAATTTTTATTGAGTTAATCTTGTATCCTGCCACATTAATGAAAGTGTTTATCAGCTGCAGAAGTTCCCTGTTAGAATTTTGGGGGTCACTTATGTATACTATCATATCGTCTACAAATAGTGAAAGTTTGACTTCTTCCTTTTCAATTTGTATTCCTTTGATCTCCTTTTAGTCTTATTACTCTGGCTAGAACTTCAAGTGCTATATTGAATAGATATTGAGAGAGTAGACAGCCTTGTCTTGTTCTCATTTTAGTGAAATTGCTTTGAGTTTCTCTCCATTTAATTTGATGTTGGCTGTTGACTTACTGTAAATTGCATTTATTATGTTTATGTATGTTCCTTGTATTACTGATCTCTCCAAGACCTTTACCATGAAGGGGTGTTGGATTTTGTCAAAGGCCTTTTCAGCATCTAATGAGATGATCATGTGGGTTTTTTTTCTTTCAGGTTTTTATATGGTATATTACATTGACAGATTTTTATGTGTTGAACCATCTTGGCATCTCTGAGATGAAGCCTACTTGATCATGGTGGATAATTTTTTGATGTGTTCTTGGATTCGGTTTGCCAATATTTTATTGAGTATTTTTGCATCAATGTTCATGAGGCAATGTTCATTGATCTATAACTCTCTTTCTTTGTTGCATCTTTGTGTGGCTTGGGAATCAGAGTAACTATAGCCTCGTAAAAGGAGTTTTATAATATTCCATATGTTTCTATTGTGTGGAACAATTTGAAGAGTATTGGTATTAAATATTCCTTGAAAATCTGGTAGAATTCTGCATTGAAGCCAGCTGGTCCTGTGCATTTTTTTTGGTTGGGAGACTTTTAATGACTGTTTCTGTTTCCTGAGGGGTTATTGGTCTATTTAAATTGTTTTCCTCATCTTGGTTTGACTTTGGTATGTGGTACCTAAATAGAAAATTGTCCATATCTTTTAAATTTCTAATTTTGTGGAGTACAGGTGTTTGAAGTATGACCTGGTGATTCTCTTTATTTCCTTGTTGTTTGTTGTTATGTCTCTCTTTTCATTTCTGGTTTTATTGATTTAGATGCTCTCTCTCTGCCTTTTGGTTAGCTTGGATAAGGTTTTGTCTATCTTGGTGATTTTCTCAAAGAACCAACTCTTTCCTTCATTGATTCTTTGATTTATTTTCTTTATTTCCATTTTATTGATTTCAACTCTCAATTTGATTATTTCCTGGCATCTATTCCTCCTGGGTGACTTTGCTTCTTTGCCTCTTTTTGTTCTGGGGTTGTTAAAGTGTGCTGTTATGTCACTAGTGTGAAATTTCCCCAGCTTCTTTATGTGGGCATTTAGTGCTATTAATTTTCCTCTTAGCACTGCTTTCAAAGTGTCCCATGAGTTTGGGTATATAGTACATTCATTTTCATTGAATTCTAGGAAGTCTTTAATATCTTTCTTTATTTCTTTTTTGACCCAGTGGTGATTCAGTTGGGCATTATTCAGTTTTCATGAGATTGTAGGCTTTATGTAATTTTTGTTGTTAAAATCTAACTTTAAGCCATGGTGGTCCAATTGAATACATGAGGTTATTCCATTTTTTGTATCTTTTGAGATTTGCTTTGTGACTGAGTCTCTCGTTGATTTTAGAGAAAGTTCCATGGGGTGCTGAAAAGCACGTATATTGTTTGTTGTTAGGGTAGAATGTTCTGTAGATATTACTTAAGGTCATTTGAGTCATAATCCCTTATTTCTCTGTTAAGTTTTGATCTGACAGATCTGTCCAGTGGTGAGAGTGGGGTGTTGAAGTCTCCCACTATTAATGTATGGGGTTTGATGTGTGATTTAAACTTTAGTAATGTTTCTTTTACATATGTGAGTGCCTTTGTATTTGGGGCATAACTGTTCAGAATTGAGACTGCATCTTGGTGGATCTTTCCTGTGATGAATATGTAGTGTCCTTCCTGATTGATTTTAGTTTGAAGTCTATTTTGTTAGATGTTAGGATAGTTACACCATCTTGCTTCTTAAGTCCATTTGATTGGAAAGCCTTTTCTCAGTCTTACTCTGAGGTAGTGGCTACCTTTGAAATTGAGGTGTGTGCCGCAGAAGGATAGTTCCTGATTTTGTATCCATTCTGTTAGCCTATGTCCTTTTATAGGAGAATGGAGTCCATCGATATTAAGGGAAGTTAATAACCAGTGATTTTTTTGGTTTTAGTGTGTGTGTATTTTCCTTCTTTTGGGGTTATCTGTTGCTTGTGGTTTCGAGGGTACATCTGACTTCCTTAGGTTGGAGTTTTCCTTCAAGTGCTTTCTGTAGGGCTGGGTTTGTGGATAGGTATTATTTCAATCTGGCTTTGTTTTGTAATATCTTGTTCAGTTTGTCTATGGTGATTGAAAGTTTTGCTGGGTATATTAACCTAGGCTGGCATTCATAGTCTCTTATTGTCCGTGTTACATCTGTCCAGGACCTTCTGGCTTTCAAAGTCTCCATTGAGGAGTCAGGTGTTATTCTGATTGGTCTGCCTTTTTAAGTCACTTGACTGAGAAAGGAGAAACTTTGCTGCTCTTAATATTCTTTCTTTATTCTGTATGTTTAGTGGTTTAATTATTATGTGGTTAGAAGTCTTTTTTGGGGTTCTAGTCTATTTGGTGTTGTATAAACTTCTTGTATCTTCATAGGTATTTCCTACTTTATGTTGGGAAAGATCTTTCATGATTTTGTTGAATATATTTTCTGTGCCTTTGAGTTGGTATTCTTCTCCTTCTTCTATCCCTATTATTCATATGTTTAACCTTTTCATGGTATCCAAGATTTCCTGGATATTTTGTGTTATGACTCTTTTGGCTTTACTGTTTTCTTTTAACAATGAATCTATTTCCTCTGCTGTATCTTATATACCAGAGATTCTCTCTTCTATCTCTTGTATTCTGTTGGTTATGCTTGCATCTGTGTTTCCTGTTTGTTTAATCAGATTTTTTATTTCCAGCATTTCCTCTGTTTATGTCTTCTTCATTGTTTCTATTTAAAATTTCAGGTCTTGAACTGTTTCCTTCACATGTTTATTTGCTTTTTCATGGTTTTCTTGGCTTTCTTTAAGGGATTTATTGATTTCTTCACTTGTCTTTCCCTCAGTTTCTTTAAGGAAAAATTTCATTTCCTCTTTAAAGGCCTCTAGCATCTTTATTTAGTTATTTTTAAGGTTACCTTCTTCTACATTGTGATATTCAGATCTTGCTGTTGCAGGTGGGCTAGGTTTTGGTGATGCCAGATTGCTCTTTATGCTGTTGTATGTATTTTTGCACTGACATCTACCCATTTCTTCCTCCAATAGGTACAAGAGGTGCCTGAGTCCAAGTGAGGTGCTCTTGGTCCATTCTGTGCTTTCTGTGTCTGTGTCGCAGGGGGGCCCTTCTGGGTCCAATCTTAGCTCTTGCTCTAACTGAAGCTGGCAGATTCTGTATGTCAGGGAACTGCTCTTGGTCCAGTCCAAGCTAGCTGATTGTGAGACTCAGGGAGCCTCTCTTGGTCTTATTAGAACTCTTGGTCCAGTCAGAGCTGGCAGATTCTGTGTCTCAGGAAGCATCTTTTGGTCCAATATGAGCTAGCAGATTGTATGTCTCAGGAAGCTACTGGTATCCCAGGGTGATGCCATTGGGGTAGGGCATGGGTCTTGTAGATTGCTGGGTCCTGTGGGGAGTTTTGGTGGGGGAGCCTGACACAGGAATCTTACCTCCTGGCCAGCAACTCTTTGTCCAATGAGAGCTGGCATTTTTCCATGAGTCAGGAAGTTACTGGTGTCGCAGGTAGATGGTTATTGTGGTAAGGCTTGGGTCCTGTAGAATGCAGGGTCTGATGGGGGGTTTTGGTGGAGGAGCTTGCCCACAGGAGTTTTTTCTACTGGCTGGCAACTTGGCCAGAGTTGGGTGGGGGTTCTCATGGACAGGCTGTGTCCTAGGGCCTGGATCCTTGAGGCAGGACTCTTTGGGTGGGAGAAGAGTTACTCACCTCTTGGTCTAATGAGAGCTGGTAGATTCCTTATCTCTGGAAGTTACTGGGGTCACATGCAGATGGGTATTGGGTAGGGCATTGGTCTTGTAGATTGCAGGGTCCAGTGGGGGGATTTTGGCAGGGGATTCTATCCACAGCACTTTTTCTTGCTGGCCACAACTGGGACAGAGTTGGGTCAGGGTTCTTGGGGACTGCTTGTGTCCAAGGGCCTGGGTCCTAGAGGCAGGACTGTCTGGGTGGGAGAATAGTCCCTTACCTCTTGGTCCAGTGAGAGCTGGCAGATTCATCAAACATTTGCTGTAAGTTCTGTTTTCCACAAACAGTAATTGAATTAAAGTCACATATACAGTATGCTGTGTCAGATGGATCTTCCAGAACAAGAGTTAAGTTAAAGTTACACAGAAGCATGATATAGATTTTATGTCTCTCAATCCTTTTTTTAAATAAATTTTACCCTAACTTTTTGTTACAGATTTTACAGATTTTTCAACCACATTCAATGAATTTACAAACCCTGAGATAGAGAAAGTTTACAGACTTTTCTTACAAACATAAAGATAAACTTTATACTTTAGTAAAAGTTTTAAGGATGTAAGAGAGGGAAGCAAATTAGCATCCCTGACCTGTATTGGGAATAATTTACTTTTTAGCTGTTTTTAAACACACAGCATCGTTTCCTGTGCTATTCTGCTTTCTCTACTTCTCTTGTCACAGGTTGAGGTGGCTCATCTGACACAGGACAGATTTGAATGAAACCCTTAAACAGAAGGCTCAGGTCTGGAGGGAGTGACTAACACCCAACCCCACAGACACTTTATTTATAGAACACAAAAGCATGAGACAATTTTAATATTATAATATTATCCATACCCAAAATATATGTGAATGTTTGCAAAAGTGTATCCAGTGATGAGAGAAGGGATGGGAGCAGGCAGAGAAGAAAGAAGGCTCTGAGATAACACAAGAGCAGGAAGCTAAGACCCAGAGACAAGAGATTTTTGAGAGGAGAGAGAGAGAGAGAGAGAGAGAGAGAGAGAGAGAGAGAGAGAGAGAGAGAGAGAGAGAGAGAGTGTTTAGTTTGGGATCATATGCTTATGATAACAGAAATTGTTACAGTCTGTGGGTATTTGGAAGTCCAGTGTGCCATCTATGGTCACTGAGCTGTCCTGAGTCCAAGTCATTTGCAAGAAGACAACTATGATTAATGGAATCTCCAAGTCTGAGAAGGAAAAGGTATTAGAGAAGGCACATGAGGAGTATGCAGAGCAAGCTCCAGGCATAAGGAGGGAACACACTGGGAGGGAGAGCAAGGATGGGAGAGAGAAAGGTACGTGTCCCTGTGACAAGAATTTCCACCATGATGTCTCCAAGTGACCTAGAGATTTGTCAGAAAGAATTGTCTGAAATAACAAAGGAGCAGCATCCCTTTCTAAGTGACTGACACATAGGCTACTCACACTCTAGACAACTCATTCACACATCAACATGGAGTGGCCTCAAGACTGCGTCTCAAACATTCTCACTTTATCTAAAACCAGAGAAGTTGGGATCACAGGACACAGAGATCCCAATGTCTTATCAACAGGCATTGATATAACTCTAGATAAAACAAACAACCCAATTTAAAACACATGGCACTGAAATGAGAGTGCAGAAAACATGAAATACAAATGGCTGTGAAAGATTTTTAAAGGTGTTCAATCTCCTTAGCAACCAGTGAAATAAACATTAAAGCTTTTTTGATATTTTGTCTTATCCAAGAACCCAAATTACAACAAATGCTGGCCCTTATGTGGGTTAAGGGGACCACAGACTGCTGTAGGCCCTATGTAAATTAGTGTGGAGGCTTTCTAAAAGTGTGGAAAGAGATCTACAATATCCTCTATGTTTATCAATCCTGGGTATATACATAAAGGCCTACACATCCTACTAAAGAAATTCTTGAACATCCAGGTTCATTGTTGCTATATTCACAGTAGCCACAAAGTGAAAGCAGCATAGATGTCCCTCTACTGATGTATGGATATTGAAACTGTAGTACATGTACACCAACTGATTTTATCCAGCTGAAAACACAAATAGAATTATAAAATTTACTTGTAATGGATACAGCTGGAATTACCACTCTGAATAGGGTAACCCAGACACAATAAGACAAAGCCAAATGCTCTCTCTCATATGCAGATGTCAATTTTGAATCTTCAGTTATGTCTACTTACTGGTGTACCCATGTAAATCAGGGAACTAGTAAGGTGCAATAGAAAAGGGATTTCACTAGCAGAGGAATGGAGTACATGTGGTATGAACAGGGGAATGCAAATACTGGAGCAGGAAGGGTTAGGCAGTGAGTTCTGTGAGTTCAGATCAGCAGAGGGAGTGTGTGAAGGATTAACAGTAAGACCTTGGAGAAAACTACATGGGAATGTACTAATATGGAAGCATCCTAAAATGCATACATAAATAATTTAAATGTCATTATTCTATAGCTGCAGAATATTGCTTCTCCCAGATACCGTGGGTCATCAAACAAAAATACCAGTGCTAGACACATTTCAAGTTGTTTGTCAATGCTGTCAAAACACACCCAAACATTACAAATTATTTTTGTTGTTCGTGGTTGCCCTCCAGAATTTGATGGTGTTTGCATACTTGGGTTATAGGACTTGGAGAAATCAAGCTGGGGCTGACATGGAAACTTTATTCCTACCTGCTAGCATCCACAGAGCTGAAAAGTTTTATGCATATTAATAAAAAGAAAGCATAATCAACTCTCTAACCCAACAGTGATTTTTGAAACCTACAACTATGACTGGCAGGGAAAGATATGCACACTGGTGGCATATCTTTATAGTGGCATGAATATTACAAGGGTAACCCATAATATTCTTATCATATTTAAGTCCAGTTCCATTAGACAGATCTCATGCCTCACTCCCTTAACTGACCTAAGAATCTCTGGCTAGTCATGCTATTGATCCAAAATGAGAACTACTATAATTATTATGCTAAATAGACAAATATTGTACCTGCCTCCTCAGTTCTTACCTTTATATGGACAGTTCAATGCATTCTTCCTTCATGTTCCAGAGAACATGAAGCTTTTTTGTTTTCAGAGAAGCTTCATGTTCCAATAGCTGGGGGTTATTACACAGACCTATAAGCGATCACCAACCAGATAATAAGAGACTGTGCTCAGCTCTACATGGAGCATGTTTATCATGCACTTTTTCCCCAAAGCTCAGAGACCATGTCAGAAGACCGGTAGACTTTTCTAAGAGTCAAAAGTAGTGCATGATTTGGGGTGAAATTATTCCTTGCATCACATGGTCATGGCACACACAAACCTACTGCACAGGACCTGCAGGAAAAGACGCCAAACACATTAATGGGATAGAGGATCATGAATACCTTTCTGCCTGAGGAGCCTTTGGCATTTGATAGTTTCCAGGAATGGGAAATTCAGTTTTTTTTAGGGTGTAAACACTGAGAGGATTCCCATACTGCAGCAGAAGGCCTTACTATAATGTATATGCTGGTAATGCAGAGTGGACTCTATGGGGAATTACAGAGAATGCACTTGAATTTGGGTGGAGAAAGTGTCAGGAAGGATAAGGGAGGAATATGTGGTAATGGGGGTGGCACAGATTTGCTGAACACATATGCTGTGCATATAAGGTATTCTCAAATAATTTAAGCATACATACTCTGCTAAATGGAGTGGAGAAAAATTAAGTCAAGTATAAAAATTAAAAAAAAAGAAGATGAACATATGGATGGAGGTCAGCTGACAGTGTGGACTCTTGTTTTTCTTTGGCTTATGTTGTTCCTGAGTCTTAATTGGATGAAATCTGAAGTCCAGCAGCCTGTGCTCATAGGCACCATTTTCCCACCTGGAACATCGGAGCTATGTAGCCACTTTGAGCTGTGAATTCTAGGGGCTGGCTCTATTCTCTCACTCTTTGGGGCCAACCCAGCAATACTGCTCTGGTTACTGTTTAGCTGGAGGATGTCTCCATGGTGGCTTGAGACCGGGAAGCCACCATATCATGAGAACATTACAGGTGCTGACACTTGAAAACCTATTCAGTATCAATCACCAGGCGAGAGGGCTGCTGTGTGACTCAGACTTACAACAGGATGTCACAGTCTTGGCCTTCACTGCAATGACCAATTTTGCAATTCCGTATTTTTTACTGACCTCATGGGCTCAGAGGTTTCATTCAAACCCCAGGATAACTCTTTGGTGAGAAGCCTGTTTTGTGGTTGCCCAGGACTGGGCTCTCTTTCTTATGCCCTTCCTGGAATAGTTTGCCTGCTGCTTTGTTCCTCTGGTCGATAATTTCCCTGCAGACCTGCTCTCTAACATACACGTTCTATACTTTCTATCACTCGGGACATCAGGCAGACTAAATACAGTGCTCATAAAAATATCACAGACAATGTATTTTGATCTTTCTGCTCCCCAACACCTCAATATTTAAGATGCAATTCTATCATTTCCTCTTTCATTTTGTACCTCCAGCTCTATCCTGTTCTCCCAGCCCTACTCCCTCTCAAATTAATTTTGTTTTATGATTTTTATGAACAAGGGTGCACATGTATAGAAACAAACGAGTACACAGATTTAACCAGCTGAACCAATTGTTTCGTGTTGAGTATTGCTTTTGTGTCATAGGAAAAACCTCAGCCCTCAGGTCAAACAGAAGAGACAATTCATTCTAGAACCAAATTTGAGTGACTATGGCTGGTGACCACAGATTTGGCTGACCCCAGATTCCATGTTCCAAGGTTGGGGCAGTTTCATGAAGTTTTTGTAGTCAAATATAAGAAATTTGTAAATCAAAAGATTAGTGGAAACAACAGAGAGGAAGTCACAGGCAAGATGTGAAAACTTATCCCACAGGCCCAAGATGCTATGCAATGTCATTTTTAGCTTTTAAGTTGTTGGAAGTCAGTTGTCTCATAAGTTAGTGGATTTCAAACATATTTAATTAACTAGTTATAGGAGGTTAGCTCACCTGCAGACATGTCCAAGAAATGGCTGTTCAGGGTGCTACAGTTAGCTGGGAATAAGTTAATGAGTCTCTAGACCAACAACACTTCAACCTTCCATATCACAGAAGTTCTATTCAGTCAGTTTGCAGACACGGCTCTTTCCAGGGATTCTCATGTATGTATTTATAAACATGCATACAATTATACACATGTATGCATTTAAACACATCTATGAATTTGTACACATGTATGTATTTATACACAAGTATGCAATTATATTCACATGTATGCATTTATATACCTGTATGCATTTATACACATGCTTATACTTCTATACATATATATTTATATACATTTGTACACATTTATTGTGTTGTACACATGTATGCATTTATAGAAATTCATAATTCATACACAAGTATTCATTTATATACATACATGCATTTATACACATGTATTCTTTTATAAGCATGCATAGACTATAGCATGCTATACATGCATATATTTATACATACGTATGCATTTATAAACCTGCATGCATTTATACTCATGCATACATTTATATACACATATGCATTTTTATACATGAATACATTTATACACATCTATTCATTTTTACAATATATGCATTTATATACATGCATACATTTATATACATGTATTTATTTATACACATGCATGCATGTGTACACATGCATTCATTTGTACACATAGATGCACTTATGCACATGTATTCATTTATATACATGCATACATTGATAAACATGTATACATTTTTAGCCATGCATACACTTTTACTGCTGAATATTTGGTATTGGATAATCCCTGGGGAAGAATAATTTCTCCCTCTCTCCATAGCTTCCACTTACCAGGTTTTGAACAACAGATTCTCTCTTAACAGAGGATCTAGCCTTAGATCTCAAATTAACACAGTGTAAACAAATTGCATTTCTTCCTGCTGCCCTCAGACCTCTAGGTTGATTCTGCAACAGAACCCAGGGGACTTGGGCCTCATGAATTCTCTGACTTGTCTGCAGTGGGACTAGGCAGGCTCTTGTCAAGCAAAGTTTTAAAAGCACCTCTAGAGACCACTCCCCAACCACCAAATGACATGTATGAGACAGTTCAGCCCAACTTCCTGCTTCCAAAGTTTCCTTTCCTCTCATTCTGAGCACTCTTCACTGCCTTCATGGATTTGGGAGCTTTTCCTCTTTTTCATATGCTATTTTCACGAACTTTGATTCTTTCACTGGCTTACACAGGAGACACTATCACTCATTGAATCTGCAAGCTTAGAGAAACTCTCTTTTCTTTATTAGTTTTTTAATTTTTAATTTTTTTATTTTATGTCTATGAGTGTTTTCCCTACATGTCTATCTGTGTACCATATGTGTGCCTTCTGACTGAAGAGGGCAGAGGAGAACACATAACTTCTTAAAACTGGCATACATTATTGTAACCCAAAGAGTAGCTTCTTTGACCTGTTAGAGCGCTCCCCAAGAACAGCAAGTAGTCTTAACCTCTCAGTCACTTCTCAAGCCCCAGATGCACTTCCAAAAAGGTTTATTTATTTTTATGGCAGGTGTTTGAGTGCTTTCCTTATTATATATGTGTGTATGCCACATGTGTACCTGGGGCCCAAATATGCTATAAGTGGAGCTCCTGGCTGGATCTACAGATGGTTCTGAGCCACCATGTAGGTTCTGGGATTGTTGCAAGGTTTTCTACAACAGGAGGCAGAATGCCTAGTGCCTAGCTCTCTGTCTATCTCCATAAGAAACACTTTAACACTAGGCGTGCATGCAAACAAAATTATTATACTTTTCAAGAATGAGTATAAAATCAAATCATTACAAAACAAAAGGATATGAAACCCTTATTCACAGTCCTAGAGAGAACATTAGTGTCTTTCCTTGCCCAATGCTTCCATGAATAGAAACATCATAAGCACCATGTACAGATCAGCCACAGGACACAGACAAGTAACACTAAATCCACACTATGCTCTTTAAGAAACCAAGTACTGAGACTTCAGAAAGAAGGAAAGAATTCAGAACTTAATGATCTCTAATTTCCTGAATTTGCTAAGCAATTACTGAGAATAGTGGCCTGACTGTGCACAACATTCTGCCCCTCCTGTTTAGAGGGAGATGGAAAAACTATCAATATTTGCTGGCCTTCTACTTTGCCATTGAGGAGATCAATAAGGATGTCCACCTGCTTCCCAATGTGACCTTGGGTTTCCACCGCTACAATGCCTTTAACTCCCACCGGAGAACCTTGGAGGGCCCTCTGATGTGGCTGTCTGGAAGGAGGGAGTTTATCCCTAACTACAAATGCAAAACTCAACACAAAGCTCTTGGAATCATTGCAGGAACCAGGCCTGAATTTTCTGCTGCAATTGGAACCCTTTTAGAGCTCTATAAAGTACCACAAGTAAGTTGGCAAAGTTTTGGTGTCCATAATCAAATAAAACATCTGACCAAAAGAAAATGGAGTTGTCTATGTTTCCTGCTGGTGATTTCAAATGTAAGTGAAAGAATTACGTGGATCCTGCTATGATCAACAGTGGAGAGTGGTGAAAAACATGAGCAGTAAATACTGTGTATTTCTAAGAAGATCACTTAGTAATATTCATGATTCTATCTCCCGTCTTTGCCAAGATGTACTTGGTAGCTCATAGCTGAGTGCTGTTCATAAGTCAAACATACAACCCAGATAACTAACTGCCCAAGCTGGGGTATAAACATATAACTATAAGTTAACCCTGTGTTCAATGACTGACAGTTAGAGGAATAGTAAGTTCAGGACATGTAAACAAATCTGGGACAATCCTTGGGCCATCACAAAAGAAAATGTTCCTAGGAGTTTATTTTCTCATTCTGGAAAGTAGATCTCTGAATAGCACTCACAGAGAACATCCACTTAGATACATCCTGACAATTGGCTCTTGCCAGGCACTACTGAAGCAAAGCAACCATCAGTAGGCATCACTGCAAGTAGAGAAAATATTTGGTGAGTGCTTCCTCATGGATAATCAAAATTAGAAAATCAGACAGTGTAAAACTGATTATTATCACTCAGGGAAACAGTTCATACATTTAATGTATCCTAAAATAAGAAAAAATTATATACACAGGAATTTCCATCTATCTCAGAGTTTTGCATTTTAAATTAGTTTCTTGGTAATGACTTTATCAAACCTATCATTTGGGAAGTATGATGCAACCGTGCTTGGTGAAATTCCCCCAGATATTCATGATTTGCTCCTTTCTAACACAGGAGCAAAATCTGTGAAAAATGTGTTATTTACATTCCTGAAGGCAGAGGTTCTAGGGAAGGTGATGTCCTGTGGTCAGAGTAAAACACTTGGCAATGCTTCTGCAGTCTATCTCTACACCCCATACTCTGTTCCATTGTTACTGGAACAAGAGAAATCCATGGTGCCTTTAAAATCTAACATGAACAGAATATTGTTCACTCACTTGCTTCAGAGTTCTTAATAACTTTGGAGCCCATAGTACTTGAAAAAGACCATATTCCATCACACAATGAGAGAGAGAGAAGCTAATATTACAGAAGACAGTCTCCTTACCAACATTCAGTTTCCTGATCCCCTTATGCGAATAATGAACTCACTTTGTCTTTAAAGGTGAGGACTCCAAATACCTAGAAACTCAGAATCCCCTTTTTTTCTGTTTGCTTCTACAGGTCACATATGGAACTTTTGATTCTATGCTAAGTGACAGAAATACATTCCCATCCCTTTACCAGATGTCTCCTAAAGACACAGCTCTAACCCAAGGGGTGACCTCTCTACTGCTGCACTTTGGCTGGAAGTGGGTAGGGCTCATCGTGTCCGATGATCTGAAAGGAAAGGAGTTCCTCTCTGACCTGAAAGCAGAGATGGTATCTGAAGATATCTGTGTGGCTTTTACAGAAAAACTCCAGGCTAATTGGAAGTATCAGTTAACATCTGATGTTGGGTTGGTGAATTTGATCCAACATACACAAGCAAATGTGCATGTATTCTATGGTGATATAGATGACTTAGTATTTTTCTTCATGAAAACTAAAATCATGAAAGCCATAAGGAAGGTGTGGATCATGGCAAAGTCCCACTTAGTTTACTTAGAGTCTGTATTCTATGAAAAAAATTATTTGAAGGACTTTTTTGAAGGTAGCTTCTCATTTTCAAAGAAGAGAGATATCCCTGGCTTCAAGCCCTTTCTAGAGGCACTTACACCCTCCCAGTACCCAGGTGAGCTTTACTTTAATAAATTCTGGATTGACAATTTTTATTGCTCACCTCCTCCTCTGCTATGTGGAAATCATAAACCCTGCCCAGTGAATACATCCCTAAAGACAAAGCAAGAAATAAATGTGATGATCACTTCTGAGCCCAGTTTTTCCATATGGAATGCAGTGTATTCGGTGGCCCATGCCCTCCATAACATGCTTTTGAGGACAACAGGAATAGGATCTCATGAAGACACAAACCACGAGAGGCTTCTACCCTGGCAGGTAAGCCTATCTCAAAAGCAAGGGAAGCACTGGGAACTTATTTGTAGGTGAGTCACTGAAGTCAAACGTAGAACACGTTTTTATCTTATAATAAAAGCAAAAGGCAAAATGGCAAGAGTTCTTTCACAGTGGGTGTGTATGTGTCTGTAATTATGGTGCATGATTTGGGCTACTGTAGCTTTGATTTCAAGACATGAAATTTGTACATATTTTAACAAATGTTTTCCTTTTATGAAATGAAATTCTGGTAAAATATCCAAAATCAGTTATTGTCAAAATTAGCAAGTTCAATAATAAAAATTTACACAATTTCATGGAATATGTCTGATGCCATCAGATAGAGACATAGTCACCATATCTAACAGCAGCTATTTCACATAAAATATAATATATATTTAATCACTCAAGACCATGGGGAGAAACTTTTATGGAAAATAAAAATAGGCTGCCATAACCTCAAAAGTAACTGAGAAAGAAATGTTTTTTACAGACTACTTACTCTTAAATAAGATAAAATTAAGGAGAAATCGAAGACTATGCCTCCATCGTTAAATATTATAATACAGATGGTGCTCATGAGCCTAGGCCATATCTCCTTTTTATAGTTACAAGTGGGTATGTTTGGGCTTAAACCCTCCTGATATAAACTTAGGACTCAATTATACCTATGAGCCTTGATGTTCCCCTTCAAATAGGTGATCATCAAGAAATTTGTTGAACAAACTTTTCATTTTTATTTCATTTTAATTCAGTCTAAGGTAGATAAATAGAAAATGAACTCTGAAGGTTTAGTGTACTATGCAGCTTTTAATATTATGGATATCAATATTTGACATAGACATTGACACTGTTTGTGAACATGGCTTCCAGAGATGTGATCTTAGGTAAGTTAGTGTGTCTCTTGTACAGAAAACTGAATATCTAAAAAAAGGTTCTTTATGAAATGAGTTGTTAAATAGTTAACACAGTAATGAATCTCAGAATGTGAAAAATTAACCCATTGTATTAATTTAAATACGTAATGAAATCAAGCTGGAGGGATGGCGCAGCATTTGGGGCACTTGATGCTCAGTCAGAGGACCTCTGTTTGGTTGTTAGCATGGCAGCTCACAGTTGTCTGTAACTCCAGGTCTTAGGAATGTGACACTCTCTTCCGCTCTCTGCAGATATCAGAAATACAGTTTGGGAATATACATACATACACATAGGCAATACACAGAATTGAAAATAATACAAATCTAGGGACCAGAGACTGCTCTGAAGTCAGATGTAACTGCTGCTCTTGACAAGATGCAGGTTCAGTTCCTAGTATCTACATAGAAGCTTACAAATGTCTCCAAGTCCACTTCCACTCAATCCAGCACTCTCTTCTGGTCTTAACGGGCACCAGGAACATGTGTAGTGCACATACATATGTCCAGGAAGGAAATTCATACATAAAATAAATTAATATAAAAATAAAAGTAATCTTTTTAAAAATCTAGCTTAATCACAGAACATTTAGATTTTAATTTTGACTCCAATATTGTTCTTATCAAAGTTGAAAGACAAAAGTTGTGACCCAAACTGAATTAAGGATTGGAGGCAGGCAGTGGGTCTATTTCCAATTTCCTGAAGTACAAATGGCATACAAAATTTCTGCATATTAATATATATTTTCAATAATTTGGAATTTTGCATAAACCCCTTCTAATATTATCAAGTCCAGACACTATATCTACATCTATACCAATCTACCTACCTAATCATACACACATAGGTTCATGGTGTGCCATAAAGTAGGTAAATATCTTAACACTTATAAACCAATAGACATAGTGTTGCTTCCATTTTGCTCCAGATTCACTCAGAAATCATCTATATTTTCTAATTAAAGACATTTTTCTCTTGCTGGGGAGAGACACAGGGCCTTGTTCCCACTAAAACATGGTCCACCCTGCACTATGTTCCACCCCTTAGACAACATTTTTCTTTGTGTTCAGCTACTTCTACATTAATTTCATAGGGAGAAAAGTTCATCTCAGTGGAACAAGTGGGGGAGAGAATTGCTCACATGAAGCCTCTTCAAAAAGATAGCCAGAGCAGGGAGAGAGAAAGAGGATTGCTCTTAGGGACCACAAGTGAGAGTATTGTATGCACTACTCATACCCAATTGATGTCTCTCTCCAGCTTCATCCTTTTCTGAGAAAAATTCAATTTACAAATGCTGCTGGAGACCAAATATGCTTTGATGAGAACAAGAATCATGTGGAAAAGTATGATATACAAAATTTTATCAGACATACAAATCATTATTCATTCCTAGTTAAAGTAGGAGAGTTTGTCTCCAGGAGTCCACAAAATCAAGTCTTGTTCATCAATGAAGATATGATTAAATGGCCAGGCAACTTCAATCAGGTCTGGCTGAATTTCAACATTTAATATGTAGACAAATATCTGCAAAGATTTATGAGAATTGATTGTGTGATGTCTCTTTGAAATTTTAAATTATTTTTATATTCTAATTTCTTAGCTCCTGTTGTGAGCTTGTGTGTGAATTCTCATGCATGCCACTGCCTGTGCCCATTGAGGCCCCAGTCAGCACTGGTTACCTTCCTCAGTTTTTCTCCATTTTATTTTAAACATAGTCTCTCTCTGGACCCTTGCTTTCTGAGTTAGCTGTACTCAAGTGGACAGTGACACCCAGCTTGTCCCTCTGTCTTCATGACTGCCATATTGGGAATACAGTAATACAGTTCTAAACCTCATTTTTCTATACTTCTGTTCTGCATGATTGAATTCAGGACCTCATGCATATATTGCAAATACATTAAGTACTGAGCCATCTCCTTAGTTGTGTTTGATATCTTCAATTTAGAAATGAATCAGTCTTTTGATTTTGACTTTGATGTGCAAGTACGTATACATACACACACAAGCACATACATATTGATGGCTAATGCTGGAGATAGAATTAGTTAAAATTGAAATTCAATTTGGGTGTGTTCATTCATGCTGCAGTGACTGAATAAATCAGTATTGATGACTGTATATATGAGTGTGTGTTTCTGTGAGTATTCACATACATGCACACAATCATGTATATGTATGTACATTTTTTCCTTATATATGCAAGCTGATGCTTAATTTTCCCTCAATTTAAGACAACTCATTCTCAAACATGCCCACAGATTTTATAAAGAGGAAATAAATTACAAATGTTTATGCAATTTCTCATTATAACTGATGTTTGTGAGCTGCCTGTTTGGTATACTTGGAGATAAACTCAAGTTTTTCTGTGAGAGCAGCCTGCACTCTGAACTGCTGAGCCGGTTCTCCAGCCCCATGTACCTATTAATATGTAGATATTTATGAGACAGACCCTGATTTCCAATCATGGCAAGAAGCATGTCTAAGGAAAGGGCAGAATTATATCTTTGCAAACACAATTTCCAAAAATATTAATATTAAAGTTGTTAGAAATATAGTTGTTTTTTAATATAAATATATATTTTCTTTCTTTCTTCTCCTTTTTTATTATTCAGAAATTCTCTATTCATTTTACATACTAACCACAGATCTCCCTCTCCTCCCTCCTCTCGCCCCATAGCCTTCCCTCCCAACCCACCCCCCCATTCCTCCCTCTTCCAAGGCAAGCCCTCAAATGGGGAGTCAGAAGAGCCTGGCACATTCAGTAGAGACAGGTCCAAAGCCCTCCCCCTGCACCAAGGTTGTGTAAGATGTTCTATCATAGGCACTGGGCTCCAAAAAGCCTGATCATGTACCAGGGATGAATCCTTATCCCACTGCCAGGGGTCCCCTTAAACAGTTCAACCTATTCAACTATCTCTCCCATGCAGAAAGCCTAGTGTGATCCAGGGAGGCTCCACAGCTATTAGTCCACAGTTCCTGAGTTCCCACTAGTTTAGTTTGGTTGTCTCTGTATGTTTTCCTGTGGTGATCTTGATGCTTCTTGTTCATAGAATGCCTCTTCTCTCTCATCAACTGAACTCCTAGAACTTGGCCTGGTGCTTGGCTGTGGATCTCTGCATCTGTATCCATTAGTTACCAGATGAAGCTCCCCCCCCCAGTTTGTTCATGAATATCTCATCTATTTCTCCTTCACAGGGTGATCCATGCATCCCTCTTAGGGTCCTCCTTATTAGCTAGCTTCTCTGGAGCTCTGGTCTGTAGTCTGGTTATCCTTTGCTTTATATTTAGTATTCACTTATGAGGGAGTACATATCATGTTTGTCCTTCTGAGTCTGGGTTACCTCACTCAGGGTAATATTTTCTAGTTCCATCCATTTGCCTGCAAACCTCATGATGTAATTGATTTTTACTGCTGGGTAGTACTCCATTGTGTATATGGGCCACATTTTATTCATCCATTATTTAGTTGAGGGGCATCTAGGTTATTTCCAGGTTCTGGTTATTATGAATAATGCTGCTATGAACATAGTTGAGCATGTGTTTTTGTGGTATGATTGAGCATTCCTTGGGTACATGGCCAAGAGTGGTATAGCTGGGTCTTGAGGAAGATTGATTCCCAATTTTCTGAGAAACTGATACACTGATTTCCATAGTGGTTATTCAAGTGGCATTCCCACCAGCAGTAGAGGAGTGTTCCCCTTGCTCCATATCCTCTCCAACATACGCTATTATCAGCGTTTTTGATCTTAGCCATTTTGACAGGTATAAGATGGTTTTGATTTGCATTTCACTGATGACTAAGGAGATTGAACAATTCCTTAAATGCCTTTTATTCATTTGAGATACCTTGTCCTTTGCCCTACAAAACCTTTCAGTTTCAGGAGGTCCCATTTATTAATTGTTGCTCTCAGTGTCTGTGCTTCTGGTGTTATATTTAAGAAGTTTACTCCTGTGCCAATGCATTCAAGACTACTTGCTGTGGGAAAATACCCTTGTACACTGGTTTAATAAAATGGTGATTGGCCAGTAACCAGGCATTAAGTATAGGCAGAGTAAGCAGATGAGGAGAATTCTGGAAAGAGGAAGGGCTGAATCAGGAGTTGCCAGCCAGACACAAAGGAAGCAAGATGACAAGGCAGAACTGAGAAAATGTACCAAGCCACATTGTTAAACATAGGTAAGAATTATAGGTTAATTTAAGTGTAAGAGTGAGTCAGTAATAAGCCTGAGCATAGGCTAAGCTGTTATAATTAATATAAGCCTCTGTGTGTCTACTTGGGGGACATGAGTGGGAGAGATTCATCCCTACCACCAGCCAGTCATGACACAGGAAAATTTCCAACAACAACTTCTTCCTACTTTTTCTTATATCAAGTTCAGTGTAACTGAATTTATGTTGAGGTCTTTGATGTACTTGAAATTGAATTTTATGCATGGTGACAGATATGGATCTGTTTGTAATCTTCTATACGTTGAGATCCAGTTATGCCAGCACCATTTGTTTAAGGTGCTTTCTTTTTTCCATTGTACAGTTTTGGCTTGTTTGTCCAAAATCAGATTTTTCATAGGTGTGTGGATTAATGTCAGGGTCTTCAATTCGATTCCATTAATCCACATGTCAATTTGGATTAAATTGACTGGTATGCCAGTACCAAGCTGTTTTTATTAATATAGCTCTATAGTAGAGTAGAGCTTGAGGTCAGGGATGGTGATGTATCCAGAGGTTTCTTTATTGTACAGGTTTGTTTTAGCTGTCTTTGTTTTTTTTTCCCATATGAAATTAAGTATTATTCTTTCCAAGTCTCTGAAGAATTGTGTTGGGATTTTTATGGAGACTGTACTGAATCTGTAGATTGCTTTTGGTAAGATTGAAATTTTAACAATGTTAATCCTACCTATCCATGAGCATGGGAGAGCTTTCCATTTTCTGATATCTCCTTTAGTTTCTTTCTTCAAAGGCTTAAAGTTCTTTTGATACAGGTCTTTCACTTGCTTAGTTAGAGTTACCCCAAGGTATTTTATATTATTTGTGGCTATTGTAGGGGATGTTTCTCTGATTTCTTTCTCAGCCCTTTAATCATTTGTATATAGGAGAGCTAATTTTTTTTTTAGTTAATCCTGTACCCTTCCACATTAATGAAAGTGTTTATCAGCTGCAGAAGTTCCTTGGGTTCACTTATGTATACTATCATATCATCCACAAATAGTGAAAGTTTGACTTCTTTTTTTCTAATTTGTATTTCCTTGATCTCCTTTTTTTTCTTATTGCTCTGGCTAGAACTTCAAGTACTATATTGAATAGATATAGGGAGAGTGGACAGCCTTGTCTTCTTCCTGATTTTAGTAGAATTGCTCTGAATTTCTCTCCATTTAATTTGATATTGGCTGTCAGCATGCTATAAATTGCCTTTATTATGTTTAGGTATGTTCCTTGTATTCCTGACCTCTCCAGGACCTTTATTATGAATTGGTGTTAGATTTTGTAGAAGGCTTTTTGAGCATCTAATGAGATGATCATATGTGGTTTTTTTCAATTTGTTTATATGATGGGTTACATTGACAGATTTTCATATGTGGAACCATCTTTGCATCCCTGGGATGAAGCCGACTTGGTCATGGTAGATAACTTTTTTGATGTGTTCTTGGATTTAGTTTTTCAATATTTTATTGAGTATTTTTTTTATCAATGTTCATGAGGGAGATTGGTCTGTAATTTTCTTTCTTTGTTGCAGCTTTGTGTGGTTGGGCTATCAGGCTAACTGTAGCCTCATAAAAGGAGTTTGGTAAGGTTCCGTTTGTTTCTATCATGTGGAACAATTTGAAGAATATTGGTATTAAATGTTCTTTGAAAAGCTGTTAGAATTCTCCACTGAAACCATCTTGTCCTGGACTTTTTTTTTGGTTGGGAGACTTTATTTTGCAGATAGGATTTCTCTGTGTAGCTTTGGAGCCTGTCCTAGAATTCTCTCTGTAGTCCAGGCTGGCCTTGAACTCACAGAGATCTGCCTGCCTCTGCCTCCCAAATGTTGGGATTAAAGGCATGTGCCACCACACCCGGCCAGGTTGGGAGACTTTTAATGACTGTTTGTATTTCCTTAGGGGTTATAGAGGTATGTAAATTGTTTGTCTGGTCTTGATTTAACTTTGGTATTTGGTGCCTATCCAGAAAATTGTCCGTTTCTTTTAGCTTTTCCAATTTTGTGGAGTGCAAGTTTTTGAAGTATGTCCTTGTGATTCTCTGGGTTTCCTCATTATCTGTTGTTATGTCTCCCTTTTCATTTTTGATTTTGTTAATTTGGATTCTTTCTTTCTCTCTCTCTCTCTCTCTCTCTCTCTCTCTCTCTCTCTCTCTCTCTCTCTCTCTCTCTCCCTCTCTCTGTCTTTTTGTTAGTCTGGATAAAGGTTTGTCTATCTTGTTGATTTTCTCAAAGAACCAACTCTGTGTTTCATTGATTCTTTGTATTGTTTTCTTTGTATTTATTTTATTGATTTCAGCTCTCCAATCGATTATCCTGGCATTTATTCCTCCTGGGTGAGTTTGCTTCTTTTTGCTCTAGAGCTTTCAGGTATAGTGTTAAGTCACTAATATGAGATTTTTCTATCTTCTTTATGTGAGCATTTAGTGCTATGAATTTTCCTCTTAGCACTGCTTTAATGGTGTCCTATAAGTTTACGTATGTAGTACATTCATTTTCATTGAATAGTAGGAAGTCTTTAATTTCTTTCTTTATTTCTTCCTTGACCAGTGGTGATTCAGTTGGGCATTGTTCAGTTTCCATGAGATTGTAGGCTTTCTGTAATTTTTATTGTTGTTGAAATCTAGCTTTAAGCCATGGCAGTCTAAGAAAATACCTGAGGTTATTCTAATTTTTTGTGTATGTCTGTTGAGATTTGCTTTGTGACCAAGCATGTGGTTGATTTTAGAGAAGGTTCCATTGTGTGCTGAGAAAAAGATATATTTTTTAGTGTTAGGGTGGAATGTTGTATAGAGATCTATTAAGTCCATTTGAGTCATAATATCTGTTAATTCCCTTATTTCTCTGTTAAATTTCTGTCAGGGAGTCCTGTCCATTGGTGAGTGTGGGGTGTTGCAGTCTCCCATTACTAGAGTGTGGGGTTTGATGTATGATTTAAGCTTTAGTAATTTTTTTTTTTTTTACAAATGTGTGTGCTCTTGTATTTGGGGGCATTAATGTTCAGAATTGAGACTTCATCTTAGTCGATTTTTCCAGTGATATATATGTAATGTCTTTCCTGATCTCTTTTAATTGACTTTAGTTTGAAGTCTATTTTATTAGATACTAAGATAGTTACGCCAGCTTGCTTCTTAAGTCCATTTGACTGGAAAGTCTTTTTCCAGCCTTTTATTTTATTTATTATTCTGAGAAAGTGTCTTCTTTGAAGTTGAGGTATGTTTCTTATATGTAGCAGAAGGATGGTTCCTGACTTCATATCCATTGTGTTATCCTGTGTCTTTTTATAGGTGAGTTAAGTCCATTGATATTAAGGGATATTAATGACCAGTGATTGTTAATTCCTGTTATCTTTTGGTGGTAGTGTGTGTGTTTTTCTCTTCTTAGGGATTCACTGCTGCAGGGTTAACTATTGCCTGTCTTTTTGTCGGTATATCTGACTTCCTTAGATTGGCATTTTTCTTCTAGTGCTTTCTGTAGAACAGGATTTATGGATAGGTATTGTTTAAAACTGGTTTTGCCTTGGAATGCCTTGTTCATTCCATCTATGGTGATTGAAAGTTTTGCTGGTATATTAGTCTAGGCTGGTATGTATGGTCTCTCTGTGTCTGCATTACATCTGTCCAGGACCTTCTGGATTTCATCAGCTCCATTGAGAGATCAGGTGTTATTCTGATGGGTCTGCCTTTATAAGTCACTTGGCCTTTTCCTTTGCTGCTCTTAATATTCTCTCTGTCATGTATGTTTAGTGTTTTAACTATTATGTGTTGAGGGTACTTTTTGGGCGTCTACTCTGTTTGGTGTTCTATACACTTCTGGTATCTTCATAGGCATTTCCTTCTTTATGTTGGAAAGTTTTCTTTTATGATTTTGTTGAATATATTTTCTGTGCCTTTGAGTTGGTATTCTTCTCCTTCTTCTATCCCTATTATTCTTAGGTTTGGTCTTTTCATGGTGTTTTAGATTTCCTGGACATTTTTGTGTTATGACTTTGTTGGCTTTAGTGTTTTCTTTGACTGAGGAATCTATTTCCTTTATCATATCTTCAATGGCAGAGATTCTCTCTTCCATCACTTGTATTCTGTTGTTTATGCTTGCATCTTTGTTTCCTGTTCATTTACTCAGATTTTCTATTTCCAACATTCCCTCAGTTTGTGTCTTCTTTATTGTCTTTATTTCAGTTTTTAAATCTTGAACTGTTTCCTTCACCTGTTTAATTGCTTTTTATAGGTTTTCTTTAAGGGATTTATTGATTTATTCTAATTTTTTGTTTGTCTTTCCTCAATTTCTTTAAGGGAATTTTCATTTCCTCTTTGAAGACCTCTGTCATCCTCTTAAAGTCATTTTTAAAATCAATTTATTCTGCTTCTTCTGCATTGGAATGTTCAAGTCTTGCAGATGTAGAGCCACTAGGTTCTGGTGTTGCCATATTGGTCTTTATATTGTTGGTTGTATTTTTGCACTGGTGTCTATTCATCTCTTCCTCTACTTGGTTCAAGTGGTGTCTGTGTCTGAGGGAGACTGTCTTAGTTTGATTGATACTCTTGGTCCAATGGGAACTCTTATTCTAATCAGAGCTCTTGGTCCAGTTAATATTGATAGACTCTGTGTCTCAGGAATCAGCCATGGTCTCAGAGTGTGAGTGGGTTTAGGAGGTGGGGTGGGGCTTTTACTTATAGGATCCAGTGAGGGATGGTGGTAGTCTGACCTGCCTGCAAGAGACCTGCCTGCTGGCCTCATACTGGGACTTCAATGGATGGTGGTGTGGGGGTGCAGGAATGTGCCCCTGGGCCCAAAGCCTAGAGGTTGGGGTGATTGGCTATGAGAATAAAGACTCACCTCTTAGCCTAATCTGCACTGGTAGACTCTCAGAAGTAAAGTTGTTAAGTGATTAACTAAGAAGTCAATTGATGAAAATTCTAAGTGACGATATTGCTAATGTTTGGAAGAAAAAACATAGCACTATTCTGGATATGGAGAGTCAAGGATAAAAGTCACAGTAATGGATCATAATTCAGCGTCTATGGACTATCAACATATGATGGTGTCAGGAGAAGCTGTGGCCATCCACCAATGGCTATATGCTCTTTCATGATAAATCTAAATCAGACTGAATGGTTGTGACTATAAGCTGGGAAGATAAAGGTTGATAGAGAGGTCTGACTGGGTTTATGTCTGACAACTCAGCTGTTTCATAATTCATACAAGGAAGGATTTCTGGCATGCTGTCTCACAGGAGAGAATATACAGATGTCCTACACATGTCACAAAAGCTAGCAGAAGTTAGTCACAGTTGGGACACCATAAAGAAATTTCGAACTTTTAGCATCAGAAAGTGTGATAATTTCAACTCTTCATTCTATACTACCATATGGAGACTTCAGAGTAACTCATAAATATGTATAATTTTCAGAGTCTGCTTGCAGTTTAAGTAGGTTAGCTTAAAAATATTTTAAGGCTGTGACTGATGCACAAAATTATGAAGATTTTTTTTCTGTGTTGCCCTCAGACTCCTCAATCTGTATGTACACAGAGCTGTGGTCCAGGTTTCTGGAAAATTCTGGAAGATGAAAGACCGATCTGTTGTTTTTCTTGTGTGCTTTGTCCAGAGAGTTACATTTCCAACGAGACAGGTAGAGAATTAATATTTTCCTCAATCTGTTTGTGAATGTAGGAGAAAACTAAGACATGACCATGGTGTGATGCAGCAATATCTTCTCTACTCATCCCCATATTCATTAGTAATCACTGCTGATGCCACACAATGTGTAAACATTTGAGTGGCAGCCCTTATGTTATTGTGTCATCTTCATCCCCACTTCCCAAAACTGCCTTTCATTACATGGTAGTTTCATCTCAGCTCTTGCAGTGATCCATGCTATGTACTGCCAGACAATATGAGGTGTGCGAGTGTCCAGGATGCATGTGTATTCCTTGAATAAATGATTCTTTCCTGAAAATAATTCCTGGACAAGTACATGTGGGGCTGTTTCCTAAATGTACCATACATAGAATTAATTTTTCAACACTTACAGTTTTCATTTAGAATATCAAACATAGTATGAAAAACAAGTCTTTGTAAAGGAAGGCCACGCTGCCTCTAGATCTTTGTCTGGAATGGTGGTGAGCCCTTAGATCATATATACAGCTAATACTATATAGACATAACAGGTAGTATTTAGGAATACATGCATGCATGCATACACACAATTCAACAATTAATGAAAAAGAGGAATAAATTTATTAAAAAACAAACTATGTTGAGACCAGGAGAGAGATTAGGAAAAATGAGAAGAGAGGTAATGAGGTAATTATATTACAATTTAAATAATGAAAGATAACATAAAGAAAAATTGGTGAAAGTAAAATATGAAATTCTGATAATGATGACAATCTACTATTTAACTACTGGCTTCAATAAAACTAACACTTAAGGAACTGTATAACAAATGGAATGTGTTATCACAACAAATGAAATTCAGGGAGATTAATTAAATAGAATTTAGTTTTCTAAAAGCTAATGTTACCATAGGTCAAATTATTGGCAGAGTGCTCTGTGATTGTCATCATCATAAGGGCAGGATAACTGGAAATATTTAATTCCTTAGTGGATGTCTTCAGGTAAAGAAAGGTTATTAAAATAACTCTTTCTGATTATTTTGATGTGTGTGTGTGTGCATGTGTGCATCCATGTATGTGTCACAGCTCACATGTGGAGGACAGAAGACACCTTTGTGGAGCTGGGGCATCTTCCTTGACTTTGCCATGTGTTTAGAATTCAGAATCAGGTTATCAGGTTTGCATGGTGAGTGCTTTTCTCTACAGAGTTATATATACACTAACACCTACCCTGATTCTTAGAGCAATTGCTACATCAAGCATTTGGTTTTTGTTTCCTTTTCTTTTGATTTTGAAATTATAAAGAAATTGTGTCACTTCTCTTTCCTTTTCCTTGATGTGAAAAGTGCCATATACACCTTATTACTCTCTTTCACATTAACAGCCTCTTTTTTATTGATTGGGTTACAATCATATATGTATATACATGAATTACTAATATAACTAACTGGATTGTTCTGTATGACATTACTTGCATATATGTTCTTAGGGCTGACCGTTTGGTATGTGCTCTTCCCTGGGGAAGACCATTTCTCCCCCTCTCAACATTTTGTAGTTGCATCCTGTTCTTTGGGTAGGGTTGGGGCATGTGGTCATTCTCCTGAATACTTTGGCATGTCTGTTGCTGTTGTCCCTGGTCAGTTCCACATATCTAGGTGGTCATGTTGGTAGGACTTATGGGTTTAGCTTATGATGTTACTAGGAGACACAATCTCACAGAAAAATCCCCGAACTTTCAATTTTTACCATCTTTCCATATCCTAATCTGAAAATGTTCTGTGAGCCCTAGGTTTGGGAATGGTATTGGAGATTTATCCACTTGAGATGCCCTCCACAAATCTGCATTTGTTTGGTCTATAATGGTCTCATCTGTTGTGAAGAGAAGTTTTCTTGCTGGGAGTATGTGTGGTGAAGACTACAATTATCTATGGGTATCAGAACAAACATTTACAGATTGTTGTTACAGATTATGCTGGTTTAGTAAATTAGTAATAATCATGACTTCACTATCATTGAGTAATTAGGTTTCAGGTATAGGAATGGTTTCTTTATTGGAAAGGGGTCTTGAGTCCTATTTAAAGAGCTGTTGAATACTGTCAAGGTATGCAGGCCACTACCACACCCTTAGGGTTTTGTGCTATGCTGGTCATTGAAATGGCTCTTAGTGGACATAGTAGGCTAGGACTATTGGTTATCTCCATCATTTGGAAGCTTGCATGATGTCTTCTGGTACTGTGAAACCAGTCCTCAGGGTAAAAGCATTCATGTAAGTTCCACCTCAAGGGTTTCTGGGCTCTGTTTCTGAAGTACATTGTATTGTCAGCAGTAGGGACTCACTTTTCAACTTTGTAGGATGAAAAAGGGCAACAGCGACAGGCGGTATGCTTTGGGAACCCTTCACCAACCCTGGACAACAACTCCAAAGGAAGCTTCTCACGCCTGGTGTTGTGTTCATAGTCTTGTTCTTGGAGGGAGGAGCATCAGCCCAGAGGAGAAAGGTTTACTAGACCTCTATGTATCAGTATAAAGAGAATTAATGTTACTGTAGAGTTTTTCTAGGTATAGTAATATTATGAGTCTTTGTGGCTTTTCTGACATCCTTACTGATATTTTCCCACCTTCCTCCTTCTTCTGAATTTACTTCCCTTCCTCTTCCCTAAAGTTCCCCTATCCCATTTTCCTTTTCAGATCACATCACTTATTCTGGACATTCTTACTGTTATTTCACTCTCTTCCCTCCTTCACCTGTATTTATCTCTCTCTTACCTCCATGACTAGAGTCTCCCTCTTTTTGCATTTCCACCTTCTGATCATTCCTTCTCTGCTATTCCATTCTCTCAATCTCCATTGGCATCAGAAGGGTAGATTTTTTCATGAAGACCCATTAGGTCTCTGTCATGTTGGGCTTCAGCAGCAGCCACAGGGCACGGTCGGTGCTCAGGAATCCAAAGAGGAACCTCTGTGTCCTGAGGAAAGACATAAACAGAACCCCAGGGCCATGCCAACCCTAGATTGGGTCTCCTCCGCGTGCTAGTAGAAAGATCCTTCCATCGCTCCAGAGGGTGATTTGCAACAGGAGCCCTCCAGTGCTTATCTGCATCGGATACTCCACAGAATCCACAGATAAACATCCAGGAAAATTTTTATTTCTGTCTTGATTTCTTCTTTGACTCATTCATCATTAAGTACTGAGTTGTTTTATCTCCAAGCAGTCTGTGTATTTACTAGAGATATATTTGCTGTCAAGTTTAAGTTTTCTTGTATTGGCATAAGATAGGACAGGTATTTCAATCTTTTTGAATTTGTAAATACCTGTTTTGTGTTCCATGATTTGGGTTATTTTTGAAGAGCTCCCATGTTTTAAAGAGTAGACTAAATTTTCTTTGCAGTTTGTGGGGGATACTATGTAGATATCTGTTGAGTCCAGGAAATTTGAGATGTGACTTAATTCTGATATATTTCTCTTTATTTTTTCCCAGATGCCCTGTCTCTTGGATAAAGTGGGCTTTTGAATTCACACACTACTAGTAGATTGTTGTTACTGTGTCACTAAACACAGCAGTACAATTTTTATAAAATTAGCTTCCCCAGAATTGGATGCATGCATGTGTAGAGCTGTAATGTCTTTTTGATAAACTCTTCCCTTCATTGGAATGTAGTTTCCTGTTTTACTTTTTTCCAATTAGTTTTAAATTAAAATCTACTTTGCAAGATGTTATGGTAGGCATGCATGCTTGCTTCATGAATGTATGAAACTGTATTTCACCTATTGTTTCAGTCTAAGGTGGTGCTTATCTTTAAAATCAAGATATGTTTCTTGTAGAGAACAGGCAGATGAATTTTGTGTTATGATCCATTCAGCTAGTCCACATTTTTAAATGAAGAATTGAGGCCATTGATATTTAAGAAATTGTAGAAACTTGTGTTATTTGTGGTCACTCTGCTATTGAAATTAGAGTTGTTTTTTGTGTTCTCAGTGGTGTTTTATGTTGAAATAATTATGTCTTCTTATTTCTTTCCACCATCTCTCTGCTATGGTCATTGCTTTCTTCAGTCTCAAATATTATTTCCTATATTTTCTTTAATTCTGGTTTGGTGGATATGATTTTGTAGACTGTTTATGTCTTGGAAAGTTTTTATTTTTCCTTCAGTTAGGCAGATATTTTTGCTGGATACATTTCTGTAGGCTGGCCAACATAGTCTTTCAGGACTTGACATGCTTTGCTCTAGGCTTTTCTGGCTCCCATGGATTCCATTTAGAAATCTGCTTCTATTCTCTTGGATTTTCATTTATATTTGCCTTGTGTTTTGTTTTCTCTTGTAGCTTTCAACACACCTTCTTATTATGTTTTTTGTTATAATTAAAATTTATTCTAAAATATTTGTCTTTGTTAGTGTTTTAGTAATGGTATGCTGTAGGGATTTTCTTTTCTGCTCTTGTCTATTGGTGTACTCTGTGCTTCTTCTATATATTTGGATGTATCTTGCCATCTACTCCTCTTGGGTAGGCCTTCTTGTCTTTGTCCAATAGCTTTCAAGTGTGTTGTTAAGTTTCTGGTATGAAAATTCTCTAGTTTCTTTATGCAGGCACTTGGTGCTCTGCATTTTCTTTTAGTACTGCTTTCATTGTATCCCATCAGTTTACCTATGTTATGTGTTCATTTTCATTGAGTTATAGGAAGGCTTAATTTCTTTCTTTATTTCTTCCTTGACCCGGAAGTCAAGAAGTCAAGACTTCAGTTTTCCTAAGTTTGTAGGCTTAATCTTGCTTAATCCATGGTGGTCTGATAGGATACAGAGGGTTATTTCAATATTTTTATAGCTATGCATATTTGCCTTGTGCCCAAGTGTATGGTCAATTTTGGAGAAGGCTCATTGGAGAAGGTGCTGAGAAGAAGATATATTCTCTTGTGTTTGGGTGAAATGTTTTGTAGATACCTGATAAGTCCATTTGAGTCATAATGTCTATTAATTCCATTATTTCTTTGTTTAGTTTGTATCTGGATGGCCTATTCAATGGTGAGAGTGTGGTGTTGAGGTTTCCCATTAGTAATGTGTGGGGTTCAATGTGTGATGTAAGCTTTAGAATTGTTTCTTTCACAAAAGGCACAAATGTGCATTTGAGGCATAGATATTCAAATGCGAGATGTCATCCTGGTGGATTTTTTCCAATCATAAACTTCCTTCTTCATCTCTTTTGATTAGCTTTTGCATGAGCCTATGCTGTTACATATTAAGATAGTTCCATCAGCTTGCTTCTTAGGTCTATTTAATTGGAAAATATTTTTTCAATCATTTACTCTGAGGGAATATTTAATGTTGAGGTATGTTTCTTGTATACAACAGAAGGATAGATCCTATTTTAATTCCATTCTGATGGATGGATACAAAATGCAGCCAGTATGGTTTTTATTGGGGAATATAGTCCATTGATGTTGAGAGATATTAATAACCAGTGATTGTAATTGTTGTTATTAAATTGTTGGTGCTGGTGATAGTAGTGTGTGTGTGTGTGTGTGTGTGTGTGTGTGTGTGTGTGTGTGTGTGTTTTCCTTCTTTTGATTTTATTGATGAAAGATTAACTATTGCTAGTGTATTTGTGGGTGTTATTTAACTTCCTTGGGTTAGAGTTTTCCTTTGAGTAGCATCTATAGGACTGGATTTGTGGGTTGGTATTGTTTAAATTTGACTTTCGGTTTTTAAATCTATGGTTTTTGATAGTTTCACTAGTTGTAGTCTGGGCTGTTGTCTGTTGTCTCTTAACATCTACAAGACATCTGTTTATGCCCTTCTGTGGTTTGGAATCTCATTTGAGAAGTCGTGTGTAATTGTTATAGGTAGCCTTTATATTTTACTTGGCCTTTTTTCCCTTGCAGCTTTTAGTAGTCTTCCTTTGTTCTATACCTGTAGTGTTTTGATTATTATGTGATGTGAGGACATTCTTTTCTGATCTAATCTATTTGTTGTTGTGTGTTTTTTCTAAACTTCTTGTACCTTTAGAGGCATGTCCTTCTTTAAGTAATGGAAATTTTCTTCTATGATTTTGTTAAATGTATTGTCTAGGTTTTTATGCTGAGATTCTTCTCCTTTTTCTTTTCTGATTATTGCTAGATTTGGTCATTTCACAGTGTCCCAGATTTCCTTGATGTTTTGTGTTAAGAGTTTTTTAGATTGAGTATTTTTCTTTGCCCAATGAAACTACTTCTTTTGCATTCAACATCTTGTATCTCTTGCATTCTGTTGGTGCTGCTTGTATCTGTAGTTCACGTTTGCTCACTCAGATTGTTCTTTTTCTTGAAATTATTAAGTTTGTGGTTTTGCTATTGCTTCTATTTCAATTTTGATGCCATGGATACTTTTCTCCACCAGCTTGTTTTATTCTTGGCTTTCTTGACATTCTTTAAGGGAATTGTTAATTTCATCTAATTTTTCAATTAGTTTTTCATCAATAATTTAAAGGAGTTTTTCATTTCTTCCTTAAGGGCTTCTATCATATTCAATAAAGTTGTTTCAAGGTAATTTTCTTTTGCTTTGGCAATGTTGAAATATTCAGATCTTGATATCACGGGATGGATGGCTTTTGTGGGGTCATAATGCTTTAGCTGTTGTTTATTGTATTTTTTCACTGGCATTTAGGCATCTGGGTTTGGAATGATTAGTTCTAGTCCCTGAATTCAAAGTTTCTCTTCATTCATTGGTTGTTTTCTTTCTCTGTTTCTGTTTGCTCTTTAGTTTTTTAGTCTTGGTGGCCAGGTTTTCTGGCAGCTGGTCTGACCTCTGGTCTAGTTGGCAATCCCTGATCAAGTTGGAAGTTGTCCTTCTGGCTGTTAGCTTGGCCTTTGGTATAACAGGGGATCACTGTTCTGACTGGTTTGCCTGCATATGTGATGGGGAATATCTTTCTGTATGCTGTGAATGTGTTGCTCTGAGTGGTTGATAATTAAAACGCTAACTGGCCAGTAGCCAAGCTTGAAGTATAGTTGGGATAAACTGACAAGAAGAATTCTAGAAAGAGGAAGGCTGAGTCAGCAGAAGCCAGCCCACAGTCCAGGGAGCACACAGGTAAAGCCATGGAACATTTGGCAACATGTAGATTAACAAAAATGGGCTGAGTTAAGTGTAAGAGCTAGTCAATGATAGGCCTGAGTTAGTGGCCATAGAGTTATAATTAATGTAAGCCTCTGTGTGTTTACTTGGGGGACACAAGTGGGAGAGATTTGTCCCTACCACCAGCAGGCTGGGACACACATACAAAACTTTCTGACTACACACCTGAACAGTTGAAGTCTGATCAAACTGGTATGGCTTAAGTTGAGAATTCTTTAAAGGATTACTTGACAGTTTTACTTCAGTTGAACAAGTAGATTACAAATTTATTTTCATTGCCTTAGACAAAGAAGAATAATTTTGTCAGCCCATGGCATATCATGAGGTATTCATGGCAGACATTAGGAAGGGGATGTCTAAAGAGTTATTTTCCTTCTTGACATGATAGTAAGGCCAAATGAGCAAGGCTACACACAACCTCAGTGCTCTCATGGCTGAAGTACAAAGTGTAAATAATTGTAGAAGCTTAAATGTTTATTCATTTCTTCCCATAGATCAGCAGGATTGTATCCCTTGCCCACTTCAAGAGTATCCAAACCCTGAAAGAAACATCTGCCTTCCCAAATCAGTGACATTCCTGTCCTTTGAGGATTCTCTGGGCAAGGCTCTGGCCTGCACAGCTCTGTGCTTCTCTGTCAGCACAGCTGTAGTTTTGGGAATCTTTCTCAAACACCAAGATTCACCCATTGTTAAGGCCAATAACCGGACACTCAGCTTCATCCTGCTCATCTCCCTCCTCCTCTGCTTTCTATGTTCTTTTCTCTTCATTGGCCACCCAAGCACAGCCTCCTGCATATTGCAGCAAATTGCATTTGCACTTGTGTTCACTCTGGCTCTTTCCACTGTTTTGGCCAAAACTATAACTGTAATTCTGGTCTTTAGAGCCCTGAAGCCAGGAAGGACAATGAAAAGGCTGCTTGTCTCAGGCATCCATAACTCTGTCATCCCCATCTGTGTCCTGATCCAGTTTATTCTTCTTGGAGTCTGGCTAGGAACCTCACCTCCCTATATTGAGGCAGATGCGCACTCTGAACAGAGTCACATCATCATTTTGTGCAACAAGGGCTCATTTACTGCTTTCTACTGTGTGCTGGGATACTTGGGGATCCTGGCCCTAGGGAGCTTCACTCTGGCTTTCCTGGCCAGGAACCTGCCTGACACATTCAATGAAGCCAAGTTCCTGACATTCAGCATGCTGGTGTTCTGCAGTGTCTGGGTCACCTTCCTCCCTGTCTACCACAGCACCAAGGACAAGGCCATGGTGGCTGTGGAAATGTTCTCCATCTTGACTTCCAGTGCAGGGCTGCTAGGATGCATCTTTTTCCCAAAGTGCTATATTATTCTTGTTAAACCTGATGAAAACTCTTTGAAATATTTTAAGAACAAAATAAAATCCAGATAAAATTGATTGGTTAATGAATTGAGTCTTTTTCATAAAATCCTTTAGTTTAGTATAGTAAAAATTGAACTTACTCAGCGTTTCAGTAAGATTTCTGAAATACATATTTAAAAAAAATAGACGAGCCCCTCACTGTGTCTCACATATAGACAATCTATTTTCAAATAGAAGCTACTGCTGAAAATTCACTTTATTTAGTTATTCTTGTTACTTATAAATTTGTGGGCAATAGAAATATTCAAAGTTCAGTTACGGCCACGAGAATAGCCCCCTGTCACACCAGTGAAAACCAGAGCCACAAGCCTACCCTGCACCAATTGGGAACAGGTAAAGCCCCATTTCTGGACTGGGCAGACAAGGTCCCTAGTTCCTAGGCCTTGGAGGGAACACCCTGTGCACTTCCTACAAACCATTGGAGCCGCCCCAGGGACTAGCCAGCTGCCCCTTTCCCTACCTCCTTGCCAAGAAAACGTCCCCCTGTGATACCTGTGAAAACAGAGACATAAGCCTACCCTGCACCAATTGGGAACAGAAAACAAGTCCTACCCTGTACCCATTGGGAATAGCTGCTCCCTGAGATAGAGCCCACTGGTGCCCGTTCTGCTCCCTGAGACACAAATTCCATCAGCACAAATTGGACCAAGAGCCTGGATTTGACCAAGACCTCACATTAGACCAAAAGTATCAACTGAACCAAAAGAGTTTCCCTCAGAAACAGACAGCACTTGCATGGAATGGAGGAAGGGATGGGTAGACACCATTGCAAAAATACAGTCAACATCATAAAGACCAATATGGCACCATCAGAACCTAGTGGTGCTATATCAGCAAGACCTGAACACTCCAAAGCAGAAGAAGTAGAAGAAATAGGCCTTTAAAATGGCTTGAAGAAGATAATAGAGTCCTTTAAAGATGAAATGAAAACTACCCCTAAAGAATTTGAAGAAAAGACAAACAAATAATTGGAAGAAATCAGTAAATCCCTTAAAGAAAGCCAAGAAAAAGTAATTAAACAGGTAAATGAAAAAGTCCAAGATTTGAAAACTGAAATAGAGGCAATAAAGAAGACACACCTGAGGGAAGGCTGGAAATGGAATATCTGAGTAAACAAACAGGAACTACAGATGCAAGCATAACTAACACAATGCAAGAGATGGAAGAGAGAATCTCTGGCATTGAAGATACAATAGAGGAAATAGATTCATCAGTCAAAGAAAACACTAAAGTCAAAAAAGTCATAACATAAAACATCCAGGAAATCTTGAACACCATGAAAAGACCAAACCTAAGATCAATAGGGATTGAAGAAGAAGAATTCTAACTCATACGCATAGAAAATATATTCAACAAAATCATAGAAGAAAACTTTCCCAACTTAAATAATGCCTGTGAAGGTACAAGAAGTTTACAGAACACCAAATAGACTGGATCTAAAAAAATCCCTTGCCACATAATAATCAAACCACTAAACATACATAATAAAGAAAAATAGTTAGAGCTGCAAAGGAAAAAGTCCAAGTAACATATAAAGTCAGGCCCATCAGAATAACACCTGACTTCTCAATGGAAACTCTGAAAGCCAGAAGGTCCTGTCCGGACCTTAGGCAGACACTAAGAGACCATGGATGCCAACCCACATTATTATATCCAGCAAAACTCTCAATCACTATGGATGGAGCAAACAAAATATTCCATGATAAAACCAGATTTAAACAATACCTATGCACATATCCAGCCCCACAGAAAGCACTAGAAGGATAATTCCAACCTAAGGAAGTTAGATGCAACCATGAAAATATAGCCAATAAATAATCACACACCAAAAAATACCAAAAAAAGAGAAACACACAACAATTACCAACAAAAATAACAGTAATTAACAATCACTGTTATTTATATCCATTAATATCAGTGGTCTCAATTCACCTATAAAAAGATACAGGCTCACAGAATGGATACAAAAACAGGATCCATTCTTCTGCTGCATACAAGAAACATACCTCAACTTTAAAGACAGACACTACCTCAGAGTAAAAGGCTGGGAAAAGACTTTCCAATTAAATGGACTTAAGAAGCAGGCTGGTGTAGCTATCCTAGTATCCAGGAAAATAGACTTCAAACTAAAATCAATCAAAAGAGATCAGGAAGACATTACATACTTATTGCAGGGAAGATCGACCAAGCTGAAGTCTTAATTCTGAACATTTATGCCCCAAATAAAAGAACACCCATATACATAAAAGAAACATTACTAAAGCTTAAATTGCACATCAAGCCCCACACATTAATAGTAGGAGATCTCAACACCCCAACTTACCACTGGGTGAACCTGCCAGATTGAAACTTAACAGAGAAATAAGGGACCTAGCAGAAATTATGACTCAAATGGACTTAGTAGATATATACAGAACATTTCACTGAAACACAAAAGAATGTACCTTCTTCTCAGCACCCCATGGGACTTCCTCTATAATCAACCACATATTCAATCACAAAGCAAATGTCAATGGATTAAAAAAAAATGGAATAGCCTCCTGTATCCTATTGGACCACCATGGCTCAGTTAGATTTCAACAACAACAAAATTTACAGAAAGCCTCATGGAAACTGGACAGTGTCCACATGAATCACCCATGAGTCAAGGAAGAAATAAAGAAAGAAATTAAAATTTCCTAGAATTCAATGAAAATGAAAGTACTTCATACCAAAACTTATGGGACACTATGAAAGCAGGGCTAAGAGGAAAATACATAGTAATAAATACTGACATAAAGAAGATGGATAAATCTAACCCTCATGACTTAACAGCACACCTGGAAATTCTAGAACAAAAAGAAGCAAACCTCACCCAGAAGGCATTGATGCCAGGAAATAATCAAATTGAGGGCTAAAATCAATGAAATAGAAACAAAAAGAAAAACACAAACAATAAATAAAACAGAGTTGTTTTTTTGAAAAAATCAAGAAGATAGATAAGCCCTTATCCAAATTAACCAAAAGGCAGAGAGAGAGAGAGAGAGAGAGAGAGAGAGAGAGAGAGAGAGAGAGAGAGAGAATCCAAATCAACAAAATCAGAAATTAAAAGGGAGACATAACAACAGACAATGAGGAAATCCAGAGAATCATCAGGTTATACTTCAAAAACCTGTACTCCACAAAATTGGAAAATCTGAAAGAAATGGAAATAGGTACCATATACCAAAGTTAAATCAAGACCAGATAAACAATTTAAATGGGCCAATAACTCCTAAGGAAATAGAAACAGTCATTAAAAGTCTCCAGCCAAACACATTCCAGGACCAGATGGTTTCAGCACAGAATTCTACCAGAATTTCAAAGAAGGGCTAATTCCAATACTCTTCAAATTGTTCTAAACAATAGAAACAGATGGAACATTACCAAACACTTTTTGTGAGGCTACATTTGCCCTGATACCCAAACCACACAAAGATGCAACAAAGAAAGAGAATTACAGACCAATCTTCCTCATGAACATTGATACAAAAATACTGAAAAAGATATTGGCAAATAGAATCCAAGAATACATCAAAACAATTATCCACCATGACCAAGTAGGCTTCACCCCAGGGATGCAAGGATGATTCAACATACAAAACTCTGTCCATGTAATACACCATATAAACAAACTGAGAGAAAAAATCCATATGATCATCTCAGATGCCAAGAAAACCTTTGACAAAATCTAACACCCCTCATGATAAAGGTCTTGGAGAGATCAGGAATGCAAGGAACATACATAAACATAATAAAGGTATTTTACAACATGCCGACCGCCAACATCAAATTAAATGGAGAGAAACTCAAAGTGATTGCACCAAAATCAGGAACAAGACAAAGCTGTTCACTCTCCCCATATTTATTCAATATAGTACTTGAAGTTCTAACTATAGTAATAGGACAACAAAAGGAGATCAAACGGATAGAAATTCAAAATGAAATCACACTTTCACTATTTGCAGATGATATGATAGTGTACATAAGCGACCCCAAAAATTCTACCAAGGAACTCCTACAGCTGATAAACTTTTTCAGTAAAGTGGCAGGATACAAGAACAACTCAAATATATCTGAAAGAATAATAAGCAGCCATACTATGAACTATCTATCTAAAAATACCTATAATACGTGTTACTTTGGGTTTAACAATACAAATGCAGTTTAAATGGAAAATCTACAACCATCACTTTAATAAAACAGCCTAATGTTTAACAAAAATATCATTATACCCACATATAAATATAGTTTCCCCTCACCAAAGAAAAATTTCTTTGCAACAATTTATGGGAGAAAACCATAATCAATCAATTGGCAGAATTCTGGAGCCTAGCCATGTCTGACACATCTACAAAACAAATCCCACATCTAAGGCTCAGAGAAGATGCAGAACAGGGGGGAATAAAAGACAGTAAAAAGCACAGGATCAGAGATTTTACTCTGAGACTGTGTATCCCAATATCAGGAGCTACACCCTTAAGTCTTACCAATATTATACATAAACATAAATTGTACAAGGAAAATGCTAATAGACATTACAAAGTAGTTCAGGAAAAGACTTTAAGGCCCCAACCTCACACACAAAAAAATCTACATTGAATAAATAAAGGCTGAAAGTGGGAAAAATAGTCTTCCCTTGGAAAAAGCACACATATCAGTTATCCAATACCAAATGGTAAGCACAGAAACATACATACAAATAACATTATAAAGACTGAACAAGTTATATAGAGAGTATGTACACACACACATATGCCTGTAATGAAGAATAGGACATTAATAGGACTTAATAGGACATTAATAGTACTTAATATTACTATTAATAGGACTTAATTGGACTTACTATTAATAGGACTTAATAGGACTTAATATTAATATTAATAGGACTTAATAGGACATTAATAGGACTTAATGTAGAAGAGGACATAGATTTGAAAAAGTCAGGAAAGCTGTGAAAGTTTAGATGAAGAAATGTAAGGCAGAAAATGATGTAACTATATGACAACTTCAAAAAAAAAGAAAGAAGTATTCAGTTGTTTAAAAACTGAAATTTGCAGAAAATTGGATAAAACTAGAAGAAAATATTGAATGAACTAACCTAGACCCATTATATAAACCTTGACCATTCTCTCTCTTCTGAGGTTTCTAGCTCCTAATCTGAGCACTTATGTGCCTCTTTATGAAGGCTTTTGCCTTGTCTTAGTGTATGTTGTTTTGTCCTGTTGGAATGTTTGACTCTTATAGGCACAATCTTTTCTGAAGAAGAAGTGAAGAGAGTAGATCTGAGGGAGAGGATAGATTGGGGTGAGCTGGGAGGAGTGGAGAGAGGGGAAACTCTGGTCTGGATATATTGTATAAGAGAGGACTTCATTTTCAATAAAAAACAAAGATAATACAGAGCAAAATATAAAAAATACAGCAAATAGAGAGAACAATATATTGCTCTTTCTGTTATTCATTTTAAAGAAAGCAAGAATCTATATTTTTATATTCAGTGATATATAAGATTCCAAAGGAGCAAAGACAACAAGCATCTTATACAAGTGTGAACCACACAAAATATCAGCATGACAAAATAACCTGAAAGCTGCAATAGAGGCATGTAGATCATGCTGATAGCCAACAATTGTCTACTTAGACTTAAGATCTGATCCACAAGAGGTAAATCATAACTGGTAATGTAAACCTAAAAACTACCCATGGCTAATGAACCTATGGATGTTGGAAGGGCACCTACAAGCCTCATTTTACTAAATCAGCATAATCCATAATTATACTCTAAATCTTTGTTCTTTTCACCAAGAAATGTAAAGCAATAAACCCTTATGAAGGAAACAGACTACTACAGAAAACCACAACCAACAGAAATGAAGAGTTTTGTATCCCTGTCTCAAGGTTACATCTACAATACAACTCCAGAACCTAAAACTCAGGGACCATTGCAGGGGAGGGGATGGTAACATTCTAAGAACCAGAGGAACAGGTAGTTTGTGTTTGGTTGTGTTTCCAGCAATGAGCCACACCATTGGATGACATAGCAGTTTAAGATGATCAATAAAGACATATCCAGGAAGGAAAAGACCTCTAAACAGGTCACAGTGTGTTTAAAAAACCTGTGAAGGGTTCAAAAGCAAAACAAATGGGTATAGACAAAGGAAAAATAGTTCATAAATAATAAAATAAGTCGTTAAAAGAAAATAAAAAAATATAAAACCAAAAGCCATGTATAGAGAGAAAATATGCAGAGATTCTGGACCCTATGTAGTGTTTTGTTGACATTAAATTTTTTGATTGCTGAGGCGTGAACAATAGCTGCTGAGAGACATTGGATTATGGAAACTGCAAAACTGAACCAATTTATATATTTTATAAATGTGTTAACTTCAAAATGAAAGTAAAAAATATGTTGCATTGGGAAGAGTTTATGCTTTTGTTTCCACAGAAAACAAAAGGCTGTGGAATCATTGAAGGTTGATAAAGATCATATTTCATCAGGGGACACTCTTTGAAAATCCTGGTTACAGACATAAGGAAATAAACCTAAAAAACCCAACATACTGGTATATATTTTACCTCTCAAATATAAAACAAAAAATCATTTTTGCCTGCTTTGTACACACTGTACATTCTATTCTTTTGTTAATGTAGATTTATATGTTACCTTTAAAAGTTTGTGTGTTTTCAGAACAAGGGGATCTTGAAATGAAAATGGGTGGTCCAGGTGATCCAGCCTTTCATAATACCTCTCTTGTGGTTTCCTCAGAGTTCTGCTTCCAGAATAGCTTCAAGGCTGCTGGCTGTGATTGTCCAGACTCACAGACTATTCTAACTAGGACTTACACATTATCCTAATTTTCTCGGGTCCCCCAAAGAGGCCATCACCCCCAGACAAGAGGATGCAGTATAGAGAATATGATGCCAACATTCCCAAGAGGTAGGGTGGGTGTTTTTTGGCCAATCAATGGGTTATGTATGTTTGTCACCATTTGTGGGGTTAGTTACATATTGCTGCTGGACATGGCCAGGGAAAAAGCTAAACAAAGGAGATTAGATTCAGGAATCTCTTTATGAAGGGAAAGAGAGAATACAGTTTAGAAATCATGGGATAAAAGGATGGATTGTTGAGTCCACTTTTGAAAATGTCTAGTCTCAAATATTTCATTGTTATGAATTTTTGTATATTAATAAATTTAAGGTTGTTTTTGATATACTGTATGTATACTTTATGTTTCTACTATATTGTTTAAGATATTTTTGTTTATTGATACAAATTATGTTTTTTTGTTATACTGTATATGTTTCTATTCTTATACTGTACATATGCAGCTCATTTGTTATAGTAATGTAAAGTTTTCGTCCTTGAAAGTTATTTAGGATAATAAGGTAATATGGGTTAATAATATTCTATAAAAATCAAATTTATAAAATGATGGTAATGTATGTTTCAAGTTGATACAGAAATATATTTTAGGTAGATAGGTGTGGGACATTTATCCACCACCACCACAGCTTCCCAGAGTTTTCTTGAGTGCGATCAGCAGGAAATATTAGATAGAAGGATTTATAGCGGAACATCTTGCAGAGATAAACAGATAGAAAATAAAGGATAGCCTCGAGAGGGCCTGGAACCTATTGCAACGGGCCCGGACTGTCTATGGCCCAGGGTTTTTATAGAGACGCCAAGGGGTGGAGCAAATGACCTCCTCCCCCAGCACAGCCAAGTGCAGACCGTCTCAGACACCTGCACTCAGGCCCGTGGTCCTGATCATCCTCTATTTGGACCTGCTGGGTAAAGCCACGAGGAACCCCAGAACGGGCTCCCACAGGTCCCCCCTTCTTAATATATAAAAAAATAACTATTAATGGCTTACAGCAATCTCCATAGATATTACACCTCCCAGTATGGGAGTAGAGGATAATATAGATGGCATTTCTCTTTTGAATTTGGTCCAAGGTGACTACAGCAGTCTTAGCTGCCTCAAGCCCTTTCTAACCCAAAACTCTTAAGGCGACTACAAACTTAAAGAATCCCTTAGCTTCATCATTACCATTAACAGGTTAACATAAATATCGCTATACATAGTCACAATTCTCTCAATCTTACAACTCAAAGCAAACTCTTAACAGAACCATTTGAATTAGCATATATGGTGCTATATATTGTTAACAATTTTCTCCGTCTTACAACTTTAACTCAATCATTTGAATTTTCTTGTTAACAGAACATAGGAAAAACTTCGATGTATTCACATCAAACTTAAACATTCCCTTAACTCCATAAAACCAGGGTGTATTAATATCAATAGGTTCCTGTGAACATAATTCAATCTCATAGCTCCTCCTTTTCTTTATAATTTTTAAACAAAAACTCAAACCTAGTTAGAGGAACCCAAACTTATACAATTCCTACAAACCCATATTGAAAAGCAATATTTTCAATCTAACCATTAACACTTTGAAAACTTTTAGCAAAACATCCAAAAGCAGTTTCTTAATAAAACTCTTTACACACTTTAAAAGTAGTCTCTTAGTATATCCCATTTGTATTTCTTACTAACAAAACATGACATTAATCCACTCAAACAACAATTTAAATTAAATAGACTAAGGAATATTAACTCTCCCTTTTCTTTATAATTTTAAGCAAAATCTCAAGCCTAGTTAGAAAACCCAAACTTTTCTGTTTAAACAGTTCCATTTGTAGCACAAAACCAGTTCCATAAGTAATTCCATTTTTACATAAACAGTTTTACAAAACAATTCATAAATCTCCAGTTAATAAAGCATATATGCATACACAAAATTGCATCTTGATTCTAAGTAGAAATACATTTCTTTATTTAAACAGTTCCATTTTTAACCCAATTCCAGAAAACTGTTCCTAGGTCATTACTATAAGTAAGCTCAAAATTGTCCCATTGCAATGAAATCTCTATTGTTCATTTCATTTAAGTACCAAAATTCAAATGATAAATATTGGTACTAGCCTTCCAAATTTGAAGAAATCCATAACCAAAATGTTTTTGTAATTTTATCTCATTTTAAGTTCAAAAAGTTCAAACAAGAAATAAATTCTGGTATCGGGCTTTCACTTCCAAATATGAAGAGACGTTTTTCAACCAAAACTTTTTGCAGTTAATTTTTGTTCAAAGAAGCGTCTCTGAAACTTTTGTTCTCACAGACAGAACATTTTAGTTATAGTAATATTTTAAACCACACCGTTTTTGCTGTTAGCTCAGGTTTTTCTGTGCTGCATTGATATTCCATGGATCTCAGCTGCAAATGCCTTGTGCTGGTTCTGGCGTCCACCATTCTTACCTTCTTAGCGGCTTCTGGAGCTTTTGAAACCATTCAGACTGCCTACCTTGCAGTCTACTAGGACACTATCTCCTGTGTCTCAGGTGTTTTCACCATATACATTAATAGACTCACGCTTAATATTTACACTTTACAAACCCACATAACATGTGCTTAAGCATAAACTCACTCAACATTTACACATTTTTACAAACTCACATATTAACATCTACTTATTTATACTTTAAGGAAACTATAGAACTACTTTAGCAAATATATTTCTTATTAATTCTCATATACTTATATTCATTCCATCTTATTTCTTATTTAAACTTACATTTACAACTAGCATCTTACAAGCTTATTACTACATGTCTTAAGACTACCTTAGACACTTCTTACAAGCTTATATTCTTAAAGGAACTCTATAGATCTATTTTACAAACTTATATAGGCTACCATTAGCATATATCTAACTTAGCAAACACCTAAAGATTTCTTAACAGATCTAACAAGACAGAATTTTTACAAACTCACATATCTTATATTCGTCTTTCTACTTCTTACTCTTAATTATTATCACCATCTATCAGAAAGATTCTCTTAACTAGACAGGAAGTACGTACATCATTTCTAAAGTTTACAGTTTATAGTTAGCTTTGTTATAAAGCACTGGGATTTAGTGAGTGTTGTCATTATAGAGTTGTGATACTTGTTGCTAGGGGATTGTAACATTATCAGGACGAAGCCACACCCCAAAGTTGTGAGTCGGCCTTTTCGAACCGGCAGAGATGCACTGTCAGCGGTAAACGGTTTTTAACTAGAGGCTGTCCCTTCACCCAAATTCATAATAGCTCCCCTAAGAACTTCAATTCAAACAAACGTTTCTATCACAGCAGTACTTTTGGTTTGTTCTACTGAAAAACTTTACGCTGAGGGTGAAATTATCATATTTAGCTGCTGTAAAGCTCTTCGCCAATACTGCACAGCTATTAGGTGATATAAAGTATTTTTCTAAAGGAGCTAGTAAAGCCAAAAGTGGCACAGCTCTAACTCTATTTCCTCACTGTTTGCATTAACCCAGTGACAAAACCTCAAATACTAATCGAGCCACTTTCATTCTGGTTCCTTTATAGGAAATGTCATTGACCTGACCTTTCTTAGTTTCACGCTCCTTACACCAAACGCTCCAGTAACCACCAAGCTTCATTCTCCTCTTGTGAAAAAACACAAACATGTCCTCAACCCACATATTAACACAGGATCAGGACCCTTCCATAATCCCGAGCAGGGATCTTTTCATTTCACTTGAGTTTCAGGATTTAGTATTTTCACTTCATTAGCTTTAACTCCTGATGTTATTAGCAGCGGTGATATTTAGCATTGATTTCTTATAAGGAACTTTCAGGTAAAGCAACTCTTTTGTAAGACAGCTAGATTTTCTGAAGTTTGTTTTTTATCTATAAAGCAGTCATTTCTTTTTGAATGCCTGTTTCCTCGTATCCTTATTAGATTTGCAAAAGAATTACTCATTGCAGGCAGTTTGTTCAAAAGACAAAGAACTTTTTTAATTTCAACATAAGTTTCTTCATATCTAAAACATTCAGTGTATAAACTGCTTTTCTCTTGCTTTAAGGATTTTAAAGTGACTTGTTTGCTCTTAAAGGTAGCTTTTTTGTCATCCAATTACCGTAAAAATTTTGCACAGCTATTAGGGTAATTTTGGCATTTTACCAACGGCGCCCCAAACCATGAAGCACCTAGTTCCGTATCCTTTCAATTTTTCATTGGAACTGACACTTAAACCCTTAGACGATTTTCCTCCTTATTTTTAAAAGCTGTATTTTAATTTTAGAGCTGACAAAAGTGTTTCAGGGCAATGTCGCCATCTTTAGTGGAAAACTACCTTTCCCAGAATGCATTTCCCTTATATCAGTCCATAATAATATCAGTCCCATATCAGTCCCTTATATCATTTCCCATAGTTCTTTTCGGGTCTGAGAGTCAACTGGTTCTCTTTTACTAGACTTGCCCGGGAGGTTTGAACAAAGTCTCTTGCCTTTGCAACAGGAGATTTGAACAAGCACTTTACATTTTCAGCTATGGGACATTGGGAGATTCCTATTCTCTCCTCAGCTGGCTTCAACAGGTGTCTCTCCTTCATTTGACACTGGCCCCAATCAGAACCACACCTGCCTCATTAGCCGGCATTGAGGCTGACATTTCTGATAGCAACTTTCCTCGGGGCTTGTGTTTGTTTTAGCCAGTCAGTGAAAAACAAGATCATGTACAACAGCTTTTCCATAGCTCTTTCAGAGAGATTTTCTCCCACTGATCTTATTCTCATTTTGCTTGTTCCTCCCCCCCCCCCCCCCAGATGCAGAGCTTCAGCTTTCTGTCTGCGGCTCTGTTCCTCTGCCAGCTGCTTTTGGAGGTAGGGGCTTTTTCTCTCCCCCTGAATCTGCTGCCTCCAATTCTAGCAGCTTTGTCAGGTCATGCATTTTCTGGGGAGGAATCTGTCCCCTCTGTTTCTTCAGTCTTTCTCCCTGACAGTATTCAGTTTGGTCTCAGTTTATCCCCTCTACCCCAGAAACGGTTTCTGACACTAGAGCGGCGGCTTTCCTTGCTACTGAAGGTAGGAGCTTTTTGTTTGTTTCTGTTTTCGGGGTCTGTATGGTTTGCGTACAGACTGAAAATCTAACAAGGGAGGTTTTTGCCATTTCTAAACTCCCATTAGGACAGGTGCTTTGCCTCATTAGGCCTTCACCTGGCCCAGTCCCCCAGTGGGTTGTGTTTGCTTGCCTGGGTGCTAAAGGACAGAGCTTATGCCAGAGGCAATCACCCCTCAGGGCTACACTCCCTCATCTCAGGGAGTCAGTTGAAACAAAGCTTTTCTCAAAGAGATGCTTTCTCAGATAGAAAAGAAAGCTTTACTCCTGGATAGTTCTGTTCTGCCCTGGCTGGGCTCTTTCCCCAGACAGCATTCTGACTCAGATGCACAATTGCTTCAGACACAGTTCAGCTTTACTGTTTTCCCAGAAAGGTCCTTACTCTGATAGGAAAGCTTTTCTCAGATTTCTTTTTGCAGCTGTGGACCTTTCAACCCGGGACTTGTAGGAAAGTGGACAACTGTGCCGTTCCCACCGGCTTTAGCTTTGCTTATTCATTAGCAATCTTCCCCTGGGTCCTGCACCTTCCTGCCTCAGCTCTGTGCTCCAGGAAGTTTACAACTGCAGGGACCCTAGTATCCCCAAAATGCACTCCAACTCAGAGACGCTGGCCAGTCACCCCTGGGTTTTTGGTCAGAAGTGAGGATACAATGCTAACGGAGTTTGCATTGCTTCAGGGGATCTTTGCATTAGGCCAATTAGGAGCACCTTTTCATTCTGAAACGCTCACTCAGAAACAAAACCTTTGATGCCTCAGCTGGGCTGTAACTGAAAAGCTTGGCTTTTTTTCTTTTCTCAGGTAAAGTTTCCGGCCCTTTGGGCTCTCTGTAGCTGTTCACCCTTACTCTCCCAAGCATTTCCCTCAGGGTACTCTGACCCACTCACTGTCTTTCACTAGCTTGAAGAGACAGAGCTTAGAAGGGGTTTTTAGAAACTTGTTCCTGCCTCCTCCATTGCAGGGAGGATTTTTAAAGCTTGAAAGAGAACTTAAGTTTTTCTGTCTTAAGAGGTTTGTTGTTTTCCCTTAGAGCTAATCACAGGTGGTCCCCATACTAATATCTTCAGGTGATTCTAATTTTTGTCCTTCTGAGAGAGTTCTAGTTTTTAAGTTTAAGAGAGCTTTTGAGAAAGATTAAGGGTTTTTAGAGAGATTCCCCCCCCCCAAATTTTCCAAGAAGAGCTTTATAGCTTAAGAGAAGATTTCTTTCCCCCCAAGAGAAATACCAACTTTTCCCAAAACTTGCCAACTTTAAACTTTGACTTCTTACACCCCCATTTTTGCCTCAGGGAGAAATTACTTTCTCCTGCCGCTTGGACTTAGCATTTCAGCTGTCCCCAGGTCAAAAGCTTCCATAGGAAACTTTTCTTCCCCATAAGCTCAAAGAAGAGCTTTTTTACTACCCGTAAAGCCCAAGAAAGATTTTTTCCCCAGTTTGCTTTCAAAGCCCCCAAAGTTAGAAAATTGAAGAGTTTTTCTGTCTAGTTGCCTTACTTATTTTTTTCCTACACAATCTTACACTTCTAAGTTTTTCCTAAACTATATTACTACCCTATACCTTATACTTATTTTTCACAGATAGAAATTGAGAAAGGGATAGAAGATAGAAAATTTTGACAGAAGAGAATTTTGCTGCAGCATCGGACATCCTTCAGTTCGCTTTCCTTTTCTCTCGAGGATAAAACCCCTGCCTCACCAATATATATATATATTCATAACACCGGCATGCCTTTCCACTGGCAGGGCAGACTCAGCACTTTCACCAAAAACTCTGTATTAAAACTATTATTTTCCTTTATCTTTAGTCCCTATTACTTTGTCTTAAGTCCCTGTTCATTTGTCTTTAGTCCCCCCTTTTTTTGGTTCCCCCTTTTTTTCTTCAGTCCCTTTTTTTTCTTTTTTCTTTAGTCCCTGTTCATGGCACCATTCTGTGGGGCATTTACTCACCACCCCCACAGCTTCCCAGAGTTTTCTTGAGTGCGATCAGCAGGAAATATTAGATAGAAGGATTTATAGCGGAGCATCTTGTGGAGATAAACAGATAGAAAATAAAGGATAGCCTCGAGAGGGCCTGGAACATATTCCAACGGGCCCGGACTGTCTCTGGCCCAGGGTTTTTATAGAGACACCAAGGTGTGGAGCAAATGATCTCCTTCCCCAGCACAGTCAAGTGCAGACCATCTCAGACACCTGCACTCAGGCCCGTGGTCCTGATCATCCTCTATGCAGACCTGCTGGGTAAAGCCACGAGGAACCCGAGAACGGGCTCCCACAGGTGATCTTCAAACACTTCAAATATGGCATTGAAGTGTTTTAATAACATAAGGATTTTTTGACAGACATGTCTGCTCCTGTCAGTATCAATTTACTGCAGAAAAGAATGATGGATATTGAAGAACCTTTACATGGGGTTTGCTTTCTTTGTGGCAAATTTAGCCATTTGGATAAGAAACTGCCCTTGCCTCAACTGCTGACAGTGCACTGTCCAAACAGGATAAGCTTTATACAAAGGAAAGTGTCTGCCAAACTTTGTCAAGACAAGGAAGGAGAATCCTCCAAAATTCCTGCTTTACAGAAAAGTCTGTGACATGTGCTAGGCCTGTAAGCCAAAGATGAATTACCCAACTTTACAGAGGAAACTTGGGTGACTGACTAGGCAGCCAGCTGTTTCTGTCATTTCTCTTAGTTTTGGAAGTTGATTTCTCTACACTTCCTGTTTAGTCAATGAATATTCTATCCTTTTTGAGTCTATGATATAGATAGTTATAGTTTTACAATTTCCTTTGTTACTAAATTCAGAAAAGAAACTTACACAAGAGGCATTAAGATTATAAGGTTGAGAAACACAAAAGCTTAAACTGTTTTTCCAAAACGATGTTTTAAGGTCTGAAAAGTTATTTTTAGGATGGTAACACAGGTTATGAAAAAAATGGTTTAGGTATAAAACTGGACTAAGATTGGACAGGAAATTGAGTATTTTCTCTAAATTTGACAAATACAAATGGACAGGAAATTGTGAATGTAATTCTTATCTGATATTGTTGTTTTTTCCCTTTTATTTATTTTATTTTACAATACTATTCAGTTCTACATAACAGCCACAGATTCCCTTATTCTCCCCCTTCCTGCCACCTCCCCTTCCCCCCAGCTCACCCCCCATTCCCACCTCCTCCAGAGCAAGGCCTCCCCCAAGGACTGAGATCGACCTGATAGACTCAGTCCAGGCAGGTCCAGTCCCCTCCCCCTCCTCCCAGATTGAGCCAAGCGTCCCTGTATAAGTCCCAGGTTTCAAACAGCCAACTCATGCAGTGAGCCCAGGACCTGGTACCACTGCCTAGATGCCTCCCAAACAGATCAAGCCAATTGACTGTCTCACCTATTCAGAGGGCCTGATCCAGTTGGGGGCCCCTCAGCCTTTGGTTCATAGTTCATGTGTTTCCATTCATTTGGCTATTTGTCCCTGTGCTTTATCCAACCTTGGTTTCAACAATTCTCGCTCATACAAACCCTCCTCTTTCTCGCTAATTAGACTCCCAGCGCTTCACCCGGGGGCTAGCCATGGATGCCTGCATTCAGATTCCTCAGTACTTGGATGGGGTTTCTGGCACAACTATTAGGGTGTTTGGCCATCCCATCACCAGAGTAGGTCAGTCCCGGCTGTCTCTCGGCCATTGCCAGCAGTCTTTTGTGGATGTATATTTGTGGATTTCTGTGGGCCTCTTTAGCACTTTTTTTCTTCCTTTTCTCATGTGGTCTTCATTTACCATAGTCTCTTATTCCTTGTTCTCCCTCTCTGATCTTGATCCAGGTGGGATCCCCCGCTCTCTTTCCCTCGACCCTCACCCTTCATTGCTCCCACTCATGTCCAGGCTGTTCATGTAGATCTAATCCATTTCTCCGTCATTGGGTGATCCCTGTGTCTTTCTTGGGGTCCTGTTTTCCAGGTAGCCAACCTGGTGATGTGAGTAGCAGTCCGGTCATCCTTGTTCCACATCTAGTATCCTCCTATGAGTGAGTACATACCATATTTGTCTTTCTGAGTCTGGGTTACCTCACTCAGGATGATTTTTTTCTAGATCTATCCATTTGCCTGCAAACCTCATGATGCCATTGTTTTTCTCTGCTGAGTAGTATTCCATTGTGTATATGTGCCACAATTTATTTATCCATTCTTCAGTTGAAGAGCATCTAAGTTGTTTCCAGGTTTTGGTTATTACAAACAATGCTGATATAAACATAGCTAAGCAAGTGCTCTTGTGGTATGATTGAGCATTTCTTGGGTATATGCAAGTGCTCTTGTGGTATGATTGAGCATTTCTTGTGTATATGCCCAAGAGTGGTATAGCTGGATCTTGGGGGAGATTTATTCCCAATTTTCTAAGAAAGTGCCATATTGATTTCCAAAGTGGTTGTACAAGCTTGCATTCCCACCAGCAGTGGAGGAGAGTTCCCCGAGTTCCACATCCTCTCCAGCCTAAAGTGTCCTCAGTGTTTTTGATCTTAGCCATTCTGACAGGCGTAAGGTGGTATCTCAGAGTTGTTTTGATTTGCATTTCCCTGATGATTAGGGATGTTGAGCAATTCCTTAAATGTCTTTCAGCCATTTGAGTTTCCTCTGTTGAGAATTCTCTGTGTAGTTCTATAGCCCATTTCTTAATTGGACTGTTGGTTGTTTTGATGTCTAATTTCTTGAGTTCCTTATATATTCTGGATATCAGTCCTCTGTCAGATGTGGGGTTGGTGAAGATCTTTTCCCATTCTGTAGGCTGTCACTTTGCCTTGTTTACTGTATCCTTTGTGCTACAAAAGCTTCCCAGTTTCAAGAGGTCCCATTGATTGATTGTTTCTCTCAGTGCCTGTGCTACTGGTGTTATATTTAGGAAGTGATCTCTTATGCCAATGCGTTCAAGACTACTTCCTACTTTCTCTTCTAGCAGGTTCAGAGTAGTTGGATTTATGTTGAGGTCCTTGATCCACTTGGACTTAAGTTTTGTGCACGGTGACAGATATGGATCTATTTGCAGCCTTCTACACGTTGATATCCAGTTATGCCAGCACCATTTGTTGAAGATGCTCTCTTTTTTTCCATTGTACAGTTTTGACTTCTTTATCAAAAATTATATGTTCATAGGTGTGTGGGTTAATGTCAGGGTCTTCAATTTGATTCCATTGGTCCATATGTCGGTTTTTATGCCAATACCAAGCTGTTTTTATTACTGTAGCTCTATAGTAGAGCTTGAAGCCAGGGATTGTGATGCCTGCAGAGGTTGTTTTATTGTACAGTATTCTTTTGGCTATCCTGGGTTTTTGTTTTTCCATATGAAGTTGAGTATTATTCTTTCCAGGTCTGTGAAGAATTGTGTTGGTATTTTGATGGGGATTGCACTGAATCTGTAGATTGCTTTTGGTAAAATTGCCATTTTTACTATGTTGGTCCTGCCTATCCATGAGCATGGGAGATCTTTCCATTTTCTGACATCTTCTTCAATTTCTTTCTTCAGGGACTTAAAGTTCTTGTCATATAGGTCCTTCACTTGCTTGGTTAGTGTTACCCCAAGGTATGTCATTTGTGACTATTGTAAAGGGTGATGTATCTCTGATTTCCTTCTCAGCTTCTTTGTCCATTGTATATAGGAGGGCTACTGATTTTTTTGAGTTGATCTTGTATCCTGCTATGTTGCTGAAAGTGTTTATAAGCTTTATCAGTTCCTGGGTGGAATCTTTGGGGTCACTCAAGTATACTATCATGTCATCTGCAAATAGGGAAAGCTTGACTTCTTCCTTTCCAATTTGTATCCCCTTAATCTCCTTATGTTGTCTTATTGCTCTGGCTAGAACTTCAAGTACTATATTGAATAAGTATGGGGAGAGTGGACAGCCTTGCCTCGTTCCTGATTTTAGTGGAATTGCTTTGAGTTTCTCTTCATTTAATTTGATGTTGGCTGTTGGCTTGCTGTAAATTGCCTTTATTATGTTTAGGTATGTTCCCTGTATTCCTGATCGCTCCAAGACTTTTATCATGAAGGGGTGTTGGATTTTGTCAAATGCCTTTTCTGCATCTAGTGAGATGATCATGTGGTTTTTTTCTTTGAGTTTGTTTATATGGTGTATTACATTGATGGACTTTCGTATGTTGAACCACCCTTGCATTCCTGGGATGAAGCCTACTTGATCATGGTGGATAATTGTTCTGATGTGTTCTTGGAGTCGGTTTGCCAGTATTTTATTGAGCATTTTTGCATCAATGTTCATGAGGGAGATCGGTCTGTAGTTCTCTTTCTTTGTTGTATCCTTGTTTGGTTCGGGAATCAGGGTTATTGTAGCCTCGTAGAAGGAGTTTGGTAATGTCCCTTCTGTTTCTATTATGTGGAACAATTTAGAGAGTATTGGTATTAACTCTTCTTTGAAGATCTGGTAGAATTCTGCGCTGAAACCCTCTGGTCCTGGGCTTTTTTTGGCCGGGAGACTTTTAATGACTGTTTCTATTGCCTTAGGGGTTATTGGACTATTTAAATAGTTCATCTGGTCTTCATTTAACTTAGGTATGTGGTACCTATCCTGAAAACTGTCCATTTCTTTTAGGTTTTCCAGTTTTGTGGAGTAGAGGTTTTTGAAATATGACCTGATAATTCTCTGGATTTCCTCAATGTCTGTTGTTATATTCCCCTTTTCATTTCTGATTTTGTTGATTTGGATTCTCTCTCTCTGTCTTTTGGTTAGTTTGGATAAGGGCTTGTCTATCTTGTTGATTTTCTCAAAGAACCAACTCTTTGTTTCATTAATTTTTTTCTATTATTCTCTTAGTTTCTAATTTATTAATTTCACCTCTCACTTTGATAATTTCCTGGCATCTATTCTTCCTGGGAGACTTTGCTTCTTCTTGTTCTAGAGCTTTCAGGTGTGCTGTTAAGTCACTAGTGTGAGATTTCTCCAACTTCTTTATGTGGGCATTTAGTGCTATGAATTTCCCTCTTAACACTGCTTTCATAGTGTCCCATAAGTTTGGGTATGTAGTGTCTTCATTTTCATTGATCTCTAGGAAGTCTTTAATTTCTTTTTTTATTTCTTCCTTAACCCATTGGTGATTCAGTTGAGTATTATTCAGTTTCCATGAGATTGTAGGTTTTCTGTAGTTTTTGTTGTTGTTGAAATCTAACTTTAAACCATGGTGGTGTGATAGAACACAGGAGGTTATTCCAATTGTTTTGTATCTGTTGAGATTTGCTTTGTGGCCAAGTATGTGGTCGATTTTAGAGAAAGTTCCATGGGGTGCTGAGAAGAAGGTATATTATTTTTTGTTATGATGGAATGTTCTGTAGATATCTATTAGGTCCATTTGGGTCATGACATCAGTTAAGTCCTTTATTTCTCTGTTATGTTTCGATTTGGGAGATCTGTCGAGTGGTGAATGTGGGGTGTTGAGATCTCCCAATATTAATGTGTGGGGTTTTATATGTGGTTTAAGCTTTAGTAATGCTTCTTTTACATATGTGGGTGCCCTTGTGTTTGGGGCATAAATGTTCAGAATTGAAACTTCATCTTGGTGGATCTTTCCTGTGATGAGGATGTAATGCCCTTCTTGATCTCTTTTGATTGATTTTAGTTTTGAAGTCTATTTTGTTGGATATCAGGATGGCTACCCCTGCTTGTTTCTTAAGACCATTTGATTGGAAAGTCTTTTCCCAGCCTTTTATTCTTAGGTAGTGTCTGTCTTTGAATTTGAGATGTGTTTCTTGTATGCAGCAGAAAGATGGGTCTTGCTTTCATAACCATTATGTAAGCCTTTGTCTTTTTATAGGTGAATTAAGTCCATTGATATTAAGGGATATTAATGACCAGTAATTGTTCATCCCTGTTATTTTTGGTGGTAGCGTGTGTGTACTTCTCTTTTTTGGGGTTTACTGTTGTGGCTTTATCTATTGCCTGTGTTTTTGAGTGTGTATCTGACTTCCTTCGGTTGGAATTTTCCTTCTAGTGCTTTCTGTAGGGCTGGGTTTGTGGCTAAGTATTGTTTGAATCTGGCTTTGTTTTGGAATGTCTTGTTCCTTCCGTCTATGATGATTGAAAGTTTTGCTGGGTATATTAGTCTGGGCTGACATCCATGGTCTCTTAGTGTCTGCATTACATCTGTCCAGGTCTTTCTGGCTCTCAAAGTCTCCATTGAGAAATCGGGTGTTATTCTGATGGGTTTGCCTTTATAGGTCACTTGGCCTTTTTCCTTTGCTGCTCTTAATATTCTTTCTTTATTCTGTACATTTAGTTGTTTAATTATTATGTGTCGAGAGGACTTTTTTTGGGGGTCTAGTCTGTTTGGTGTTCTATAGGCTTCTTGTATCTTTATAGGCATTTCCTTCTTTAAGTTGGGAAAGTTTTCTTCTATGATTTTGTTGAATATATTTTCTGTGCTTTGAGTTGGTATTCTTCACCTTCTTCTATCCCTATAATTCGTAGGTTTGGTCTTTTCATGGTGTCCCAAATTTCTTGGACATTTTGGTTCATGACTTTGTTGGCTTTAGTGTTTTCTTTGACTGATGAATCTATTTCTTCTACTGTATCTTCGATGCCAGATATCCTCTCTTCCATCTCTTGCATTCTGTTGGTTATACTTGCATCTGAAGTTCCGGATCTTTTACTCAGATTTTCTATTTCCAGCATTCCCTCTGTTTGTGTCTTCTTCATTTTTTCTATTTCCCTTTTCAGGTCTTGAACTGTTTCCTTTATTTGTTTCATTGCTTTTTCATGATTTTCTTTCAGTACTTTATTGTTTTCTTCCAGGACTTTATTGTTTTCTTCTAATTTGTTTGCCCTTTCCTCTAGTTGTTACAGCGTTCTTCCCATTTTTTTGTCTTTTCCTCTACACAAGCCTCTACCTTCTTCATGATGTTATTCATAAGGCTGTTTTCTTCTACTTCTTCCAATTTTTGATGTTCAGGTCTAGATGTTGGAGGTGGGCTAGGTTCTGGTGATGCTGTATTCCTCTTCATTTTGTTGTATGTACTTCTGTCTTGATGTCTGTCCATCTCCTTTTGGTTCGTTCTTGGCCTTATCAGTGCACTTGTTTCAGACAGAGCTGACAGATTCAGGAATTCTCTCTCTCTTGTCCAGATGGGAGCTCCCTTGTCCAAATGGGAACTCCGGGGCAGGATGGAAGCTCTTATGTGGATGGGAAACTTGGGCAGGATGGGAGCTTTTGTCCAGACAGGAAGTCAGTGGTAGGATGGGCGCTCTTATCCTGAAGGGAAGTCCAGGGCAGGATGTGCGTTCTCTTAAGAGATTAATATCCTGATTTTACAAATAATAACTGTGCATCCTCAGACAATTGTCCTCTAGGCAATACCTCTTCATGACCTCACAATGTCCTTGTGATGCAGAAACAATCCACTGACCTGATATTGTTCTTATTGTATATTGTTAGAGTTAAAACCTTTTTTTTATTTAGAAAAAGTAGGAGGGGATATTGTAGAATATTCCTTTACACTGTGTGAAGATGTATCACTGTGGTTTCATAAAAAGCTAAATGGCCAATAGCTAGCAGGCATTAGAGCAGGGATTTCTGTACAGAGAGAGTGCTGGGAATAAGAAAGGCAGGGTCACCAGCCAGATGGAGAGAAAGCAGGATGGACATTTCAGAGTAAAGATAATCGAGTCACATAAAATAAATTAGATTAAGAGACATGGGTTAATTTACATTATATTACATTATAGGAGCTGGGGGGGGGACACAGAATAACACCTGTCCTCTAAAGGGAGACTCCAAAACCCAGAAGGGCCTAAATAGATGCAATGCAAACATTAAGAGACACAGACTATTATACCCAGGACAACTTTCAATCAGAAAAAAAGGGAGAAATACAAAAATTCCATGATAAAATCAAATGTAAGCAATATTTATCTATACCTCCAACTCTACAGAAGGCAATAGAAGGAAAACTTCAGTCTGAAGAGGTTAACCACAACTAAGGTGAAAAAGGGAATAAATATCATCAGAGAGACAAATCAAATTTGGAAAAAAATCCACACTACTATAACAAAATAACAGGAATCAATAACAATTGTTCATGGAAAACTCTCAACTACAATAGTTTCAATTCCCCAGTAAAAGGACACAGATTAACAGAAGGGATTAGAAAACAAGATCCATATTTCTTCTTTATCTATTAAAAATGCTTTACTATCAAAGATAGATATCACTATTGGATCTATTGGATAAAAGGACAGAAGGAGACATTACAAGAAAGCGGAACATGAAAAATAATTTAGAGAGTGTGATGGTTTGAAAGAAAATGGCCACCAAAGGGATTGGACTATTAGAAGCCAAGGCCTTGTTGGAGTAGGTGTGGCCTTATTGGAGGAAGTGTGTCACTGTGAAGGCAGGCTTTGAAGACTCACATATTCTCAAGATAATATCCAGTTCCTGTTGCCTCTGAGTCAATATGTGAAGACTCTCAGTTCTTACTCTAGCACCATGTCTGCCTCCATGCTCCCTTGCCTCCCACCATTATGATAATGAACTAAACCTCAGAATTGTGAGGCACCACAATTAAATGTTTTCCTTTACAATACTTGCTCTGGTCATGGTGTCTCTTCACAGAAATAGAAACTATAACTAAGACAGAAGTCGGTACCAGGGACTGAGGTAATGCTGTAATAGACCTGACCATGATTTTGTTTGATGAAATATGGACCTTGGAACAGTGGATTAGAAAAGCAGTTGAAAACTTTGAATTCTGCTTAATGGGTCATACCAATATGAGCATGGAACATGGTGATGCTTAGTATGATTTGATGAACTTCTGGGGCCTTGCTCAAGAGGTTACAGAATAGAAGAATATTAATATATGGCCAAGAGATTATTCTTTTGATAGTTTGGCAAAGAATGTGCTTGATTTTTGCCCTTGTCAGAAGAGTCTGCCTGAGGCTAAAGTGAAGAGATATGAAATAATTTGGATTAATTCCACGGGCAGAAAAAAAATCTAAAAACAGCCTAGTATAGACTCTAGTCCTGTGGTTATTAGTGGTAACTCTAATAAAGATTCAAAATAAAAAGGCAAGCAAGCTGCGCAAAGAGATAAACAGATTTACTAATGGTATAAATGGATTGGTAACCTCAGGGCAAGATCCCACCCAGCTAAGTTTCCAAATTGTGGAAAGGAATTAAAGAAAAGCTTAGATCCAGGTGTGATGGTACATGCCTTTAATCCTAGCACCTGGAAGGCAGAGGCTAGCAAAACTCTCAGTTTGAGGCCAGCCTGGTCAAAGAGTAAGTTTTAGAACACCCAAATTTAGGTGTGAAGTTACTCATTGAAAACAGAAAGTTCTTGGGCATATACCCAAGAAATGCTGATTCATACCATAAAGATACATGCTCAACTATGTTCATAGCAGCACTATTTGTAATAGCCAGAACCTGGAAATAACCTAGATGCCCGTCAACTGAAGAATGGATGAAAAAAATGTGGTACATATACACAATGGAGTACTATTCAGCAGAGAAAAACAATGAAAGCATGAAATTTTCAGGCAAATGGATGGAACTAGAAAAAATCATCCTGAGTGAGGTAACCCAAACCCAGAAAGACAATCATTCTATGTATCCACTTATAAGTGGATTCTAGATATAAAATAAAGAACAATCAGACTGCAACCCACAGAACCATGGAGGATATATATATATATATATATATATACATACATATATATATATACACACACACATATATATACACACACACACACATATATATATATGTATATATATATACACACACATATATATATATCATGGAGGTCCCTAGGACAACTTTGGCTTATAATAAATTTCAGTTTTACTCAATTACTGAGCAAGCCTCAATGAAACATCTCACTTTTAAGATAAGAATACATACTCTATCAAGCTGATAATAGAAAAATAAATAAATAAATTTTAAACAATAAAAAATAAATAAAAATAAAAGAAAAATTTGAAATATTAAACAAACAAACAAACATTTTACTAAAGTTTAAAAAAAGGGAGAACAAGGGACTCATCATTCCTCTCCACACTCTATTCTTTCCCTTGTTTTATATATGTTAAATTTTTTTATCAGTGGATTTGCTGGAGTTTATTGGTGGATCCTGCTGGAAGATCCAATTCAGATAAGCACTGGAGGGCTCCTGTTGCAAATCACCCTCTGGAGCAATGGAAGGATCTTTCTACTAGCACATGGACTAGACCTGATCTAGTGTTGGTGTGTCCCTAAGGTTCTGTTTATGTTTTTCCTCAGGACAATGAGGTTCCTCTTTGGATTCCTGAGCATGGAATGCACCCTGTGGTTGCTGCTGAAGCCTAACATGACAGAGACCTAATGGGTCTTCATGAAAAAATCTACCCTTCTATTGCCAATGGAGATTGAGAGTCCAATATGGCCAGCTTTGGCAAGTGTTAACGTAAGTCTAGGAATTGTAGTCATGAGACTGGATTCTCCAGAAGAACTGCCAGCTAAAGTCATGCTGGGATCAAGAAAAACCGGCCTTGGCGGTTCCTGTTACTGGAGTTGTATCCATGCCAGTGGATATCCACAAAATCCAGAAGACAATTTGACATTGCTGCTGCCACTCTTGCTGTTATAGCAACGGTGCACACTGCTACTACTGTTTCTGGGATTACCATTTCATAATTGCTTACTACAGTGAGCACAGTGGAGACCCTGGCAACAAAAGTAGCTACTACAGTTAGTTAATCTTTCATTCTATTGGGCATGGTAAATTTAATTCAGTAGTTAAATACATCTTGATTGGCTTTGAAAATTATAAATTTATAAACTCATGTTCCAGTTACTTTTGGGATACTATCCTACAAGCACTCCAACATACAGTATGGCTCCTTAAGGAAGGGAATGGCTCAGTTGCCTTTAGCCTACTGGTTATGGGTGAGATAGGACCTCTGTTGGTCTTTTCTGTATCGAACACACAGATTGCAAGCCCAGGGCAACTTTGAGATCTTTGGCAGCAATTAACTATGCAGCTCACACACTTTGGAGCCGGTATGATAATGAGTATTCAGAGACAGGTAAAGCCTGGAGGGCACTCACCAACCTAAGAAAGAGCACCTGTGTGGCCTGGGCAGGCGTCTCCATGACGGGTAAGCTGCTGACGTCTCATGCAACCCAAGTCAGAAGCTCATTTTTTAATAAAAAGTGGACCTGTAGGTCCCTGGCCCCAATTTTAGGTAACTGTTGCCTTGCTTGTAGACCTTGACCTTGATATCCTCCCTATGCTAATTCCCTGCCAGGTTCCACCCTCCTGAATGCTTAAGGGAAGTTCCTTGTCTGTGTATCCTGAATAATGGGCGTTAAGAACTTAGATGCAAGATTGTAAAACATCAGTAGCTAACTTCTGCCCTCCAGGGTCTTCCCATTGTGCTGTAAGCCTGTATTTAAGACCTCTTACCCTCTTCAAGAAATGACATTTGACATTTAAAATTAAATATGTATATATATATTCATATATATATTCAATTTTATATATGTATATATAATTGAATGAATACTGTGAATGTAATCTATGAATACCACAAATGTGATTAATATCATGAGTGTAATTAATGAATATCATGAGTGTAATTTAAAAAATAAAAAAATAAAAAATTAAAAAAATACAAACAGAAAGTTGGTGTAGATATATTTAAATGATGGGGTGCATGTTCCAGTCCCAGGAAGCAGCAGAACTTGGCAGCTCCATCCATATGGTTCTGTAGTTAAGGACAGAAGAAAGGAGCAGTGGAAATTGCCCATGTGAAAAGTGTGAGACCAAAATGAGCCATCTTAGAAATAAGACCAAAATGCTTTCACCCTAAAATTAAGACCTAAGATTTCTCCTTTTGAGAACAGGCCAGAAGTTACTGAGACCAGTCAGTTCAGATTCCAGAAACCAGGAAGTGTAAAAGTACAGAGTCACAAGGTAGTCAGGAGGTAATGGCTGCCGGACTATGGAATGTCCTCTCCCTGGCCCCCTAGGCAACTGCTTGACCATAGAATGTCCCAACCCTAGTTTCCATAGTGACTGTGTAATCACCAGATGCCCCCATCTGGGCAGCCAATGAAAAATGGTGGTGGGCAACTACTTCCTTAGAAGGAAAACTGAATTGTGATTTCTGGAATTCCTAGACACAAGCCAATCAGAATTGTACCTGTACTAGCACCCCTAAATGATGTAACCTTGTGACTTTTCCCTTTAAAAACTGAGCTTGCAGACAGGTGGGCACTTCCTCCAGCCTCCACTGCGTTGGATGTATTGGACGAAGTCCCTGCCTAGGCTTGTATTGCTTTTGGATATCCAGAATTAAACCTTGCTTTTGCATTCCGGCATGCTCGTCTTTGGTGGTCTCTCTGGGGGTCACGATCTGGGCACAACAAAAAGGAAAGTCACTGAGTCCAGACATGTGTCAGTGTTGTCCCTGACTGGAGGCCTAGAGAGGACATTGTGTGAAGCTTTGAAGTTGTAGCCTGGATTGCGTTGGAGACTCTATGATGTTGGGGATGCCAGAGCCTTGCAATACCTGCCTAGGGGAGCTGATAACAGGGAGTGCAAATGGCCCAAGAGAAAGAAGTGTGTTGCAGTCAACCAAGTTGAACACGGTTGGTGATCTGAAGAGCTTTCTGACATCAGACATAGAGATGCAGAGTTTGGAGTTTGCTCAGCTGGTTTTTGATCTTGCTTTGGTCCAATATTTCCTCATTGTACTCCCTTCTCTACATTTTGGAATGGTAATGTATATCCTGTGTCATCATTACATGATGGAAGTATATTATCTGATTTTGTATTTTGATTTTTACAGGTGATTAGAGTTAAGATATTAAATGAATCTCAGAAGAGACTTTGAAGTTCAGACTTTTTAATGAGTTTGGTAGTGTTACTGACTATGGGGACTTTTGAAGTTGAACTGAAAGTATTTTTGCATTAATTTGTTACAATTTTTGAGGCTAGTGAGTAGAATGTGATGGTTTAAAAGAAATTGGCTCCCAAAGGGAAGGGTGTTGGAGCTCATTTTCAGGTTTCCTAGTGGCTTTACCCTGCAGATCTGTATAGAGACAATGATTGCACCACGAGCCTGACTGCAGGTGTCTGAGATGGTCTGCACTTGGCTGTGTGGGGGAGAGGTCTTGTGCTCCACCCCTTGGCATTCCTTTAAATACCCTAGGGCAGAAACAGTCAAGGCCCTATGGATTAGGATCCAGGCCCTATGAGGCTATCCTGCTACCTTTCTAACTAATATTTCCTGCTGCTCTTACTCAAGAGTACACTGGGGGAAATGTGGGGGTGAGTGATGGACCCCCACAGATGTCACTACTGAACAGGGATTAAGACAAACAGAAATATCCAAAGTGCTTGGTGAAAGAAAGAGTTAGGCCCTGTCAGGTTAAGAGGGTCTGACCTGGTTTTTGTAGTGAAAAAAGTTAAATAGGGCAGGGGGTTTATCCTCGAGAGAAAAAGAAACAATGGACTAGAAGGATGTTCGAGTATAAGGCTGCAGCATAGAATCTTCTCTATCAAGATTTCTCCCTCCCTCTCTCTCTCTCTCTCTCTCTCTTAATTTCTATGTATGAAATATAAGGAAGGTAGAGTGTAGCAATACAGTGCAGGAAGAAACTTAGAGTAAAGCAGCGTAGAAAAAATTTAGAAAAATAGCATAAGGACAACTTAGAATATATTAGGCTACAAGACAGAGAAACCAAGTCTATAATTTTCTAACTTTAGGGCTAAAAACACAAACTGGGATGAAAAAAAAGCTCTTCTTTGAACTTAACAGGCAGAAAAAAGCTCTTCCTTAAGCTTATTGGGCAGAAACAAGATTCCTGTGGGTAGTTTTTGGTCTCTAGTGGCAGGAGAAAGTAATTCTCCCTGAGTTTAAAACTTGGTTGAAATAAACCAAAGTTTAGAAGTCCTGGGAAAATTTGGTCTCTCTCAAACTAAAAAATTTCTAGGAAAAAACTTGGTGGAGTTTCTCTCAAGCTAAAAGCTTTCTTGAAGAAGCTTAATCTCTGTCTAAACTGAAAAGTTTTCAGAACTTTCTCAGTTTCTCTTTCTGTAAGGACAAAAAGTAAGAATCACCTGGAGATATTAGTGCAGGAATTCACCTGTGGTTCACTCTAAGAAAAAAACAACAAACCTCTTAGAGCAGGGCAAATCCTCTCTGCTAAAGTTCTGACTCTTCTAGCCAGTAAAAGGTGATCAAAAATCCCTCCGCAATTAGAACCTAACCAAAGATGCTCCAGAAAGTGCATGGCAGCTTGAGGAAGCTCCTGGTTTGGAGAAAGCAATAAAGCTGGGCCCTGTCTGCAGCAGCAGCAGAGGCAGCATCAGAAACTCCATCTGGGGGGAAGAGCTGAGCCAGTACAGAATGAAGAACTATCCAGGAGTAAAACTCTTTTCTATCAGATAAAGGACCTTTCTGAGAACAGCTTTGTTTCAAGCACTGTTGGTTTTCCCCCAACTCCTGATAAGGTGAGGGAGTGAAGCCCTGAGGGGTTGTTGCCTCTGTGAATAAGCCACTATCTGAGAGTGCACAGACAGATGAACACAAACCACTGGGGAACTAATCCAGGAGAAAGGTCTGATTAGGGAAGTACACTTGTCCTAATGTGAGCTTAGGGATTACAAAAACCTCCCTTGGTGAAAAGCAGAAGCTTGATTTATGAACACAAACTACATAGATCCTGAAAACAGAAACAGTAAAGCTCCTACCTCCAGAGGCAGCTAACAGAGGAACAGAGCCACAGCCTGAGGCATCTGAAGCTCTGCTTCTGGGAGGAGGGAACCAGCAGGACTAGATAAAGATCTTTCAGGGAAAGTCTCACTGAAGGAGCTACAGGAAAGCTCTGCTTTAAGTGCTTTTGTTCCTTTTCACTGACTGGCTGAGGCAAATGAACAAGCCCAGAGAGAATTTTGGTATTAGGGATGCTCCCCTCTGTGCATACTAATGGGGCATGTGTGAATCTGATCTGGGGCCAGTATCAGATGAAAGAAAGACACCTAGCTAGGGCAGCTCAAGGAGAACAGAAATCTCTCCATCTCCCATGGTGAAAAAGCACACACACACACAAAAAAAGACTCAAATCTCTGAGCCTAAAAGTATGAACACAAGCCTGGTAAAAGGGGACCAGAAGTTGACTCCTGGACCAGAAAACACTTAAGGGAAATGGTCGCTCATAACTGCAGGCTGATATAAGAGAAATGCATTCTGGGAAAGGTAGTTTTTCCCCTAAAGATGGTGATGCTGCCTGGAAACTCTTCTTTTTAATTTTCCCAACTCAAAATGAAGTTTCTTTCCTAAGCATTGCTAGAAAGCTTATGTTTTCTTTCCAAAAAGTTGAGAGCAAACAAAGAGCTTGCCTCACAGGAGATAATTTAAAAGAAAAAAAGCTTATGAGATTGAGCTGTGTTTAAGATTCCAGAGAATCACTGATAGCGTTAAAAGATGCTGATAGTAAACTTCAAATACAGCTTTTAAAAAATTAAGAAGGAGGTACATTGTCTTAAGTGTTTGTTGAATGTCAGCTCCTATGAAAAGCTAAAAGGACTGTGAGCTCTGACCTGCTCTGCCTTTGACCAGTAGCAGACCTGACATACAGGCCCCTTTGAGAAAATGCCTTATATTGCCTAATAGCTGTGCAGGAATTTTTGGTAAGACCTTTGCAGCAGTTCAATATGGTAATTTCACCCTCATCCAGAAGCCAAACTTTTGGTAAAGCAAACCAAAAGTTCTGCTGTAACAGGAACGTTTGTCTGAATTATGGCACAGGGAAGCTGTTATGAATTTGTGTAAAGGGACAGCCTCTAGTTTGTATAGTGATATTCATATTAGAATTATATTAACGTTTTAATGTTAATGATGAAGCTATTGGTGTTTTTAAGACTGATGCAGTTGCATCAGAAGTTTGTCGATTTAAAAGGCTTGTGCAGACAAGACTGTTTTAGTCACCTAGTCCCATTTCAAAAAAGAAATGCCATCTTTATCATCCTCTTCTCTCGTAGTGGGAGATTACTGCGAGCTCTTAACAGGAAAGGGGGGAGGTTGTTGTTTTTCATATATTAAGAAGGGGGGACCTATTGGAGCCCATTTTTAGGTTTCCTAGTGGCTTTACCTAGCAGGTCTGTGTAGAGAGAATGAATGGACCATGGGCCTGAGTACAGGTGTCTGAGATGGTCTGCACTTGGCTTTGTGAGGGCAGGAGGGAGGCCTTTTGTTCCATCCCTTGTCATTCCTTTAAATACCCTGGGACAGAGATAGTGGAGGCCTGATGGATTAGGATCCAGGCCCTCTTGAGACTATCCTGCATTTCTCTCTGTTTCTCTCCTCTCTATCCTTCTAACTAATATTTCCTGCTGCTTCTACTCAAAAGTACTCTGAGGGAAATGTCGGGGTGAGAGATGGCTCCCCACAGAGGGGCACTATTAAGAGGTATGGTTGTGTTGGTATGGATGTGGCCTTATTGGAAGAAGTGTGTCACTGTGGAGGCAGGCTTTGAGTTCTCATATATGCTCAAGTGAATCAGATCGCTTCATGTTGCTTCCAAGTCAATATGTAGGGACTCTCAGCTCCTGCTCTAGCGCCATGTCTACCTGTATGCACCCTTTCTTCTCACCATGATGATAATGAAGTAAACCTCTGAATTGTAAGAGAGCAACAAAAATTAATTGTTTTCCTTTATAATAGTAATAGAAACCCTAACCAAGACAGAAATAAGTTAATATTACAGAGTTAGCAGGGAAAATAACATAAAAATTCCTCAGTCAGTTAAATAATAGAGTATTCACTGTATATACTAAGTGAGTAATTCCAACATCATACATATAAAAACAATACATGACATGTGCTTGTCAAGGACACATCTCCACTCATGTTTAATGAAGCTTAATTCAGAGTGCGCACAATTAGAAATGACTTGATTGTCCTTCAACACATGAATACAAGATATTGTATTATTTGATTTTTTTAATGCAGAGAAAACATTTTTCTTTTGGTTTTGAGATTATAATATAATCATGCCTGCTCTCACCTCCCTTTCCTCCCTTCAAATTTTCCCATACTGCCCTCCATGGGCTCTTTGATTATCAGGAGTTGTATCATCAGTAACCGTTTTTACATACATCATATATATATATATATATATATATATATATATATATACACACACACACACACACATATGTGCTCCTACATACATATAAGTAGCATTCAACCTTTCAAGAAAGGCAATCCTATTATTTTGAACATATAGATGAATGCAGAGATTATGTTCAGTGACATGAGCTAGGCACAAAAAATCAAATGCTGTCTGATCTCATTCAAAACTGGATCCTAAAGTCAATCCCCTGACATAATTTTGAATGGTGATTGTGAGAGGCTGAATATCAGGGTGTTGAGGAATTGCTTGTCAAAGAACACATTTCAGTGACAAAAGAGGGGTAATTTAAAGAAATACTTCAAGATGTATGCAGAACAGCTAGTAATAATAATAATAATAATAATAATAATAATAATAATAATAATTAATAATAAAATAACATACATTGTTGAATTGAAAAGTATTTTGTGTATATTTTTAGGACTCCAATAATCAAAATTTTGTAAGGTTATACATAGGAGACATCCATCCATTTATTTATTTATTGAATATAATTACTTGATTTCTCCTTCCATTTATGTACCTCAAAGTCTCCAGTGTAGTCCTCACTGCTCCTTTGAAAATCCATGGCCTGTTTTTCATAAATTGTTGCTACTTAATTAACATATATACATATACAAAAATTTGATTTGTCTTATACTATATAATAATTATCTGTAATATATAACAAAATCATGAAATTATATCAACTGTATTTCTGATGAATAGTATTACAGGAGAGAGGAAGAAGTGTAGAAATTCAGCACAATGATTCTATTTCATTGTGAATTTTTACAAAATGTAGAGGGGAAAGGAGGTACCAGAGTGCACTAATAACAGAACACAGATAACTGTTTTGGAACCTTAATATTTTGAATATTTGAGGTGGGAAACGATCCTTTTCTGGACATCTTTACTCCTTTCTCCCTCTTCATAATTATTTCTACAAGGAGGAGAACAGACCAGGGAGTCAAGATAGATACAAGTTCACTGTACTTCTGAATGGCAGACACTAGAAACTGACATCACCACTTCATCCTCTTGTGAAATCATTGTATGGAATATTACAAGTGCATGCTTTGTGGTGGCCAGCTATGGCTTTTTCTCAGTGTTTATAATTTTTATCTGTGTCTTCCAAAACAGCAATCTAAATCAAACAATCTGGATTGATGACCCACAATTCTGTCTCAGGCTATGGTACAATTGAGAAGTCACTGTGGACCATTATGAAATCATAGAGGTGGGGGGAAGAAGGAAAGAAACAAACATGTTTTCCACCAGCATAGAGGATGCAGGTGCAGAGCCCCAGGACTAAGATTCCCCAGAGCACATGCATGAGAGGGGAATAGAATCAAGAAAAGCCAGCACATTCAGGGCCACTCTAGTTACAGTTAGAGGAGAAGCTCAGCACTCTGATTGACCCTCAGTTGTCTGGACTTTGCTTCTGTCTGTGCCCTTGTCTTTCATGAGAACAATAGACTATGTGCAGCCTGAGAGCCTGATGCAACATCAGGAACAGCTGTAGCATACAGAGTCTTCTCTGACACTGTTGAGGTCTGAGCCTGTTCCATGACCTAAGTCAATCATCTCCTCCACAGCTCAGTCTAGTTGCAGGACATTGTCTCTGTGTGGTGCGGACCCTGACATGTCCCTTCCTTTGCTTTGTCTCTTCCTACTCCTGCAGTCTTTGTTTACATTAGGTGAAATGAATCATCAGAGTTGCTTTGATTACTTGAAGCCCAGCACCTACATGAAGGCTGACATAATCCTAGGGGCATTTGTTCCCATTTACATCACAATAGAAGGATTCAACAAAAGCTATATATTTTTTGAGATCAAACCGGATATATTTGATAATTTTGCGTAAGTATTTGTGTGACTGTGCTAAGGGTATTCTGGCTACATGACAGTGCATGCTCCTCTGTGCACATTTAATTCCTTTGAGTATAATGAACTGTATACACAGAAATGTGAAACTCATTTGCAAACTTTCCTCCTTCCTTATGCATCTTACAGACCTTTGATTTCCTCTTGTTTACTTTTCAGTCAGGTAGAGATCAAAGAAGAAAAGGAACTTTTATGTCTGTCCATTCAGTTAGTCCATGGACAATCATATTATTTTCACACAGTGACTTTTATGACAAGAAGCGGCTCCACCCTGTTCACAAATATTTCAGAATCCAAATGACTCTTGTTGGAATGTCTGTTTCTTTCTATAGACCTGGAGAGATTCTGCTAAATTCCTGTGTCTTTAGTACATATCTTAGAATCTCCTATCCCACAAAGTTCTTGCATTGGTCTCTTAAAATTATCTCTGATTTTGGACACTGTGGTCATGTTTAATACTTATAAATTCCTTATTGATATTTTAATGCAGTGTTCTGAAATCACATCTTTCAGGCTGTTTTGGTCACTTTCCCCTGTGTTTTTATTGGAGGTTTTTTTTTTTTTTTTCATTTCCAACATTTCTATCTGTTCTCTCCCCTGGAGGAATCTCAGTTTCCAGTTAGGATTTGTCTTTCTTGGTACTGTGTCTTTGATATGTATTTAAATGCTGTTGTACTTGTCCCTCAGCCTTTGATCTCCTCTATAGTGTTGCATCTTGTCTCAATGCCCTGTTGGTTTCACTTGCTTGTTTCTATCTTCTTTTAGGTCATTCATCTTTTTGCCCTTTGAACTACTCATCTGGCACTTGCTCTCTCAGTGTCTTTGAGTTTGTTTGTTGGTTTTTTATGATATTGTGGAGGAGTTATTTGGCCTTTCTTTTTCATATTTCCTATTGTTTTTTTTCAATTGTTGCTATCGTCAGTACCTTTGTTCATCTGAACATCAATTCTAGATTAAGATTGTCTTCTACTAAGAAGTATCTTCTTGAAGGTGTAATCTATGTACTGCTCTGTGAGCAGGAAACAGTCTTCCAGGCCTGTAGTCCTGGTAGTTGTGGTATTATGGAGTATGTGAAAAGAAAAATGCCAACATACATGCCTAATTCATTTAGCACTTGAAGTTCTCTTGGGAATGCTTTTACAGGATGGAGAGACTGTAGTTCAGTATTCCGCTACAGCAGGAGGTGGAGGGAGTCCCAAGGCCAGGAGAAGGAGAGACCCCATCCTCAGGGATAGGCAGTAGGGAGGAAAGCTGGAACTGTTTATTGACAGGAGCTCTTTTTGGGAGTCTGTTTAATCTGTCATAGGTGGATCCAAGTCATGACTGCCTGAATCTTCCATTAATTTTATTGAGTTTACTCACAGAGATAAAAGTTTTAGATATATTAGCATAACACTTTCTCTAATCTGTGCTTAAATCCTCATTGTATAAATGAACAAAACCAGTGTTTGTATACAGCTGGGATAGACTTGTACTTTATAGACTTAGTAAAAAACTTGGGGACCCAAAGGATGGTTCTCAGTTACAAACGTGAATACTTTTTCCTCTGCAAGTTTTACACACAGGCACACACACACACACTCACACACACACACACACACACACACACACACACACACACACACGCGCACACACACACATACACCCCCCCACATATATGACATGGATATTTTTAGCACAATCAGCAGCACTTTTAAGTCTATGTTTAGTAAGCAATGAAAGGAAATTAAAAAATTTGGCCTATGACTATAATAATAGCAGCCAGTGCTTTACCAAGGCTAGATTACTAGCTTGTCAGAACTCCACATACTACTATCATAAAACTCTGAAACTTAGAAATCTTTAAGTCTTATTTTCACATACCTTGAGTCACTTCCTCAGACCTTTGCAACTTGTGTGTACATAATATATCCCTTCCTATGACCCTCAAACTTACATCAACTTTAATCCTTTTTTTCTATCCAATCATTTACCAGAAGACATATATGGCTGATTAATGGGAAGAATGATTAAAAAGCAAGTTCCTTTAATACATGAATAGTAAAAAGTATTTTTATTGCTGAATAATAGCATGATAGCTTCAGTTTGGTTTTCATTTAAACCTAGTTTGTGAGGATATCTTTTTCAAATGAAGCCTGTCAGCAAGATGACCCTGTCTGTGAGTCTGCATTTCTTCAGCAGATGACGTATTATTTTAAAAATAAACAGGACATAATTTTCACATATTATATGAACTGACCATGGAGCTGCAGCCTTGTTGGGAGGAGCTGGTAGGTCTGCTTGCTTCTGCTAAACTTATAAAACAACAACTCATTAGCAGCACAATCAGAAATCAGAGAGACAAATTTGAGCAGGAAATATATATAATCAAAACTTCCCTTGTATCAGTTAAAATGACAGAGACTTACCTGATACCTAAGCATCCATCTGGAATCCTCCATGGTGATCTCTATGACTCTTTTGGGAGCAGGGTTGTTACTGGTTAGAAGTCACACACGACACTATTAAGACGTTGGCTGTCACACAGGGAAGCATCTGCTTTCAAACACCAGACTCATGTGGTCTAAGTGATGTTTCTGTTAAGGAGGAACTAGGAAAACTGACCTACCTTGGCTGGGCAGAGTAGGGCATTCAACTCAACAGTGTCCACATTTTTGTGGGGACCTGGTGGTTCGTAAATTGTGTGCCAGGTATGAGCCCAGTTGTCCACATTAGCACAACTGAGGAAAGATCAAGGTGGAGTATGTTCTTCCACCATATTTATGAATAGTCTCAGAAGCTGATTCTAGAAGTTGGTCTTTTTGTGTATCAGGGGAAGCTTTTTTTGTTAAATAGTCTACATTCCATATTCAGCAGATCTCTCTGAGCAGTGTGAGGGACATCATCTAATTTATTAACTATACCTGATTTTAAACAAACTTTACTTATTTTCAGTTACTTGCTTCATGCTTGTCCTTGATAGCATGTACAGAAGGCTATGGCTTGCCCCTCTGTAAATGAATTACATTCATTTATACTCAAATTACCAAAACCACAGTTTGGAACACAGTAAAAAGTTTGATCATTTATAAAGTGACTGACTGTTGCTTAGATTCTAATGGCTCCCTTGGTGGAGGGGGTGAGAAGGCACAGCATCATTGGCAGAGACACTAAGAGTCCATTGAAGGCAAATAACGAACTCCCTTATTCAATAACAGGGAAGCCCTTATATACCCTCTTCCCAGTGCATAGTCTGTGTGGTGATCCCTCATTGGCTGCGCATGATCCAGAACTTAGACAGGGACTGTTGCTAGGTTCTCAGGCAGACTGCATGATTAGGAACTCTGACAGTGACCAGGACCTCTGACAGTGACCAGGAACTCTGATAGCTCCTGTTGCTAGGCCTTCAGGCAGACTCCAGGTTGGCTCTTAAGGAAGTATATTATGTGCATGCCTTGGCTACTGATCTGAGCCAGTTTCCTTGACCCTATGGGCATTTCCTACTACAACTGACCATTAACTTGCATGTCTTAATTATCTTCTACAATTTATACCAATTTCATAGTTTTTATAAGATTAGAGTCTTAAAATTTTGAATTGAAAATTTAATTGAAGATCCTTTAGGATCAAAGTAAAACCTTAAACCATAAATACAGTGCACATTGGACAGTTTTCACTTCTTTGTCAGAAATCAGATGTTCATAGGCATGTGGATTAATGTCAGGTCTTCAATTTGAATCTGTTGCTCCACGTATTGGCTTTTATGCCAATACAAAGCTATTTTTACTACTATAGCTCTATAGTAGAGCTTGAGGTCAGGGATGGTGATGCCTCCAGAGGTTTCTTTATTGTACAGGTTTGTTTTAGCTGTCTTAGGTTTTTTGTTTTTCCATATGAAGTTAAGTATTGTTCTTTCCAAGTCTGTGAAGAATTGTGTTGGGATTTTGATGGAGACTACACTGAATTTGTAGATTGCTTCTGGTAAGATTGTCATTTTAACAATGTTAATCCTACCTATCCATGAGCTCGGGATACTTTTCCATTTTCTGATATCTCCTTTAGTTTTTTCTTCAAAGCTTGAAGTTCTTCTGATACAGGTCTATCACTTGCTTAATTAGAGTTACCCCGAGATATTTTATACTATTTGTCGCTATTGTAGGTGATGTTTCTCTGATTTATGTCTCAGCCCTTTTATCATTTGTATATAGGTGAGCTAATTGTTTTTTTTGTTAATCTTGTATCTTTCTACTTTACTGAAGGATTTTATCAGCTGCAGAAAGTTCCCTGGTAGAATTTGTGGGTTCACTTATGTATACTATCATATCATCCACAAGTAGTGAAAGTTTGACTTCTTCCTTTCCAATTTGTATTTCCTTGATCTCCTTTTTCTGTCTTATTGCTCTGGCTAGAACTTCAAGTACTATATTGAATAGATATAGGGAGAGTGGACAGCCTTGTCTTCTTCCTGATTTTAGTAGAATTGCTTTGAGTTTCCCTCCATTTTAATTTCATGTTGGCTGTCAACTTGCTGCATCTTGCCTTTATTGTGTGTAGGTATGTTCCTTGTATTCCTGATTTCTCCAAGACCTTTATCATGAGGAGGTGTTGGATTTTGTCAAAGGCTTTTTCAGCATCTAATGAGATGATCATGTGTTTTTTTCTTTCAATTTGTTTATATGGTATATTTTGGAGCCCACTACGTATAGTGGGACACCTTGCACAGCCTTGATGCAGGGGAAGGGTCTTTGACCTGCTTCAACTGAATGTTCCAGGCTCTGCTGACTCCACATGGGAGGCCTTATCTTGGAGAAGAGAATGTGAGGTGGGTTGGAGTGGGAAGGCTGGGGCGGGGCTCAGAGGAGAGATGAAGTGGGAGAACTGTGGTTGGTGTGTGAAATGAATGAAAACTTTCTTAATAAAAAATGCAGTCCAAAGTGAGACCAGGAACATTTCTTTTGTGAACATTTATAGTGTATTTTTACAAATATCGGTTTCTTATTTGACTTAGTTTATTTAAATAGCTAAAGATCAACAAAGTTAGAGAAGACAAAGAGGTATATGTACAACTTCAAATCATTTTCTGCTGGTCTGGATAGACTTTAGGAATTTATAAATTTTATTTATCAAACATATTTTATCCATTAAAAACATGTTGTTCTTTATCTAGATTTTCTAGATGCCTAGTGTTGAAGAGAGTTAGCAAAGACATAACTGATTAGAAATACATCTCTAAGTCAGTTTCTGATAACGGAATAGACTATTATAACATTAGGGAGTTATTTATTATTATTATTATTATTATCATTATTATTTATTTTTTATTAAGAATTTTTTTCATTCATTTTACCCACCAAAGATCCTCCTCTTCCCTCCTCATTTCCCCCCCCCCAGCTTTCCCTTCCCAAACCACCCTCCATTCCACCCCACAAGAAGGCAAGGACTCCCATGGGGAGGCACATCTAGTAGAAGCAAGTCCAAGCCTTTCCCCCTGCCTCAAGGTTGCAGGAGGTATCCCATCATTGGTAGTAGGCTCCAAAAATCCTGCTCATGCACCAGGGATGGATTCTGATCTTACTGCCAGGGGTCCCCCAAGCAGATCAAGCTACACAATTGTCTCGCCATGCAGAGGGCCTAGTCCAGTCCCATGCAGGCTCCACAACCATTGATCCATCTTTCATGAGTTCCCACTAGTTTGGTTGTCTCTGCAGATTTCTCCATTATGATCCAGATTCACTTGCTAATAGAATCCCTCTTCTCTCTCTTTGACTCGACTCTAGGAGATCTGCCTGGTGCTTGGCTATGGATCTCTGCATCTGCTTCCATCAGTCATTGGAGGAAAGCTCTGTGATGACAGTTAGGGTATTCACCAGTCTGATCCCTGGGGTAAGCCAGTTCAGTACAGGCACCTGCTCTACTATTTCTAGTAGTCCAAGCTGGGGTCATCGTTGGGGATTCCTGGCAACTTTTCTAGCACCTGGGTTCTCTCTATCCCCATGATAGCTTCCTCTATCATGGTATCTCTTTCATTGCATTCCCACTCCTTCCCTGTTCCAGCTCAACCATCCCATTCCATTATGTTCTCACCCCCTCTCTCCTACCCTCCATTGTTTACGCCCCATTCCCAGTTTACTCATGGATATCTCATATAGTTCCTCTTCCCAGGGTGATCCTTGGGTCTTCCCCAAGGATCCTCTTTGGGTCTTCCTTGTTAGCTAGCTTCTCTGGAGTTGTGGAATGTTGTCTGCTTATCCTTTTCTTTACATCTAGTATTCATTTATGAGTGGGTACATACCATGTTTGTCCTTCTGAGTTTGGTTACCTCATTCAGGATGATATTTTTTAGTTCCATCCATTTGCTTGCAAATTTCATGTTGTCATTGTTTTTCTGTGCTGAGTAGTCCTCTATTGTATAAATGTACCACATATTCTACATCCATTTTTTCAGTTGAGGGGCATCTAGGTTGTTTCCAGTTTCTGGCTATTATGAATAATGCTGCAATAACATAGTTGAGCATGTGTCCTTGTGGGATGATCGAGCATTCCTTGGGTATATGCCCAAGAGTGGTATAGCTGGGTCTTGAGGAAGATTGATTCCTAATTTTCTGAAAAACTGCCATACTGATTTCCATAGTGGCTGTACAAGTTTGCACTCACACCAGCAGTGGAGGAGTGTTCCCCGTGCTACATATCTGCTCCATCATAAGTTGTCTGCAGTGCCTTTGATCTTAGCTATTCTGACAGGTGTAAGATGGTATCTCAGAGTCGTTTTGATTTGCATCTCTCTAATGACTAAGGATGCTGAGCAATTCCTTAAATGTTTAGCTCTGTCTCCCATTTTTTAATTGAATTGTTTGATATTTTGATGTTTAGTTTCTTGAGTTCTTTATATATTTTGGATATCATCCCTATGTCAGATTTGGGGTTGCTGAAGATCTTTCCCATTCTGTAGACAGTCATTTTTGTCTTATTTACTTTGTTCCTTGTCTTACAGAAGCTTCTCAGTTTCAGGAGATCCCATTTATTAATTGTTGCCCTCAGGGTTTGTGCTACTGGTGTTACATTTAGGAAGTGGTCTCCTGTGCCAATGTGTTCAAGACTGCTTCTCACTTTCTCTTCTATCAGGTTCAGTGTAACTTGTTTTATATTGAGGTCTTTGATCTACTTGGACTTGAGTTTTGTGCATGGCGATAGATATGGATCTATGTGCAATCTTGTACATGTTGACATCCAGTTATGCCAGCACCATTTATTGAAGATGCTTTCTTTTTTCCATTGTACAGTTTTGGCTTCTTTGTCAAAAATCATGTGTTCATAGGTATGTGTGTTAATGTCAGGGTTTTCAATTTGATTCCATTGGTCCACATGTCGGTTTTTATACTAATACCAACCTGTTTTTATTACTATAGCTCTATAGTAGAGCTTGATTTCAGGATGGTGATGCCTCCAGAGGTGGCTTTGCTGTATAGGATTCTTTTGGTTATCCTGTGTTTTTTGTTTTTCGAAATGAAGTTGAGTATTGTTCTTTCCAGGTTTGTGAAGAATTGAGTTGAGATGTTGTATAAGGATTGCATTGAACCCGTAGATTGCTTTTGTTAAGATCGCCAATTTATATATGTTAATCCTAACAATCCTTGAGTGTGGGATATCTTTCCATTTTTTGATATCTTCTTCAATTTCTTTCTTCAGAGACTTAAAGTTCTTGTTGTACAGGTCTTTCACCTGCTTAGTTAGAGTTACCCCATGGCATTTTATATTATTTGTGGCTATTGTAAAGGGCAATTTTTCTCTAATTTCTTTCTCTGCCCATTTATCATTTGTATATAGGGGGGCTACTGATGTTTTTGAGTTAATCTTGTATCCTGCCACATTACTGAAGGTTTATCAGCTATAGGAGTTCCCTAGTAGAATTTTTCGGTTCAGTTATGTATACTATCATATCATCTGCAAATAGCGAAAGTTTGGCTTCTTCCCTCCCTCTTGTATCCCCTTGATCTCCTTTTGTTGTATTATTGCTCTGGCTAGAACTTCAAGTAGCATATTGAACAGATATTCAATTCCTGATTTTAGTGGAATCACTAAGCATTTCTCTCCATTTAATTTGATGTTGGCTGTTGGCTTGCTGTAAATTGCCTTTATTATGTGTAGGTATGTTCCTTGTATTCCTGATCTTTCCAAGACTTTTATCATGAAGAGGTGTTGGATTTTGTCAAAGGCCTCTTCAGCATCTAATGATATGATCATGTGTTTTTCTTTCAGTTTTTTATATTGTGTATTACATTGACAGACTTTCTTTTTTTTTTACTAGCTTTAAGTTTTTTTAAACTAATGCAAAAAAACCCCCCTAGCATCTGCAGATAAACATTGGCTAGTAGAACAACTGCTAAATTAAATCAATGTGTATATTATATCTATTTTTTCCATTTTTCTTTGTTAAAAAATTTCTACTTTCTCTATACACCACCCACAGATCCCACCTCCTCCCTCTTCCCATCTCCCAGGCCACCCTCTCAAACTACCCCACATCCCCATATCCCCCAGTCAAGGTCTCCCATGGGGAGTCAGCATAGCTCAGCCCACTGAGCCTACGCAGGCCCAAGCCCCTTCCCACTGTACCAAAGCTGCACAAAGCACCACACCACAGGCACCAGATTCCCAAAATCTTGCCCATGCATAAGAGATGAATCCTAATCCTCCTGCCTCCATGCTCCCCAAAGAGTTTGAGCCAAACAACTGTCTTCCATACCCAGAGGGCTTAGTCCAGGTCCGTGGGGGCATCACAGCCACTAGCCTATAGTTCATGAGCCTTCAGTAGTCTGGCCAGTCATCGCTACACTTCTTCCCATTATGATCATGATACTCCCTGCCTGCAGAATACCTCCTCTCTCTCAGTGATTGGATTCCCCGAGCTCAGCCTGGTGCCTGGCCATGGAGCTCTGCATCTGCCTCCATCAGTCACTGGACAAAAGCTCTATGATTATAGTTAGGGTATTCACTAGACTGGTCACCAGAGTAGACCAGTCCAGACACCATCACCAGCAGTCCAAGGTGGTGACATTGACAGATTGTCATGTGTTGAACCATCTTTGCATCTTGGGATGAAGCCTACTTAATCATGGTGGATAATTTTTTTTGTTGTGTTCTTGGAGTCAGTTTGTCAGTATTTTATTGATTATTTTTGCATTAATGTTCATGAGGGAGATGGATCTCTACCTCTCTTTCTTTGTTGCCTCTTTGTGTTGCTTGGGAATCAGAGTAACTACAGCCTCATAAAAGGCTATAGTTGGGTAATGTTCCTTCTGTTTCTATTGTGAGGGACAATTTGAAGAGTGTTGGCATTAAATGTTCTTTGAAAATCTGGTAGAATTTTGCATTGAAGCCATCTGGGGCTGTGCTTTTTTTGTTTGGGAGAATTTTAATGGCTCTTTCTATTTCCTGAGGGGTTATTGGTCTATTTAAATTGTTTATCTGGTCTTGGTTTAACTTTGGTATGTGGTACCTAACCAGTAAATTGTCCATTTCTTTTAGATTTTCCAATTTTGTGGAGTACAGTTGTTTGAAGTACGACCTGATCAGTCTCCGGACTTCCTCGTTGTCTGTTGTTATGCCTCTCTTTTCATATCTGATTTTGTTAATTTGGATGCTCTCTCTCTCTGCTTTTTAGTTAGTTTGGATAAAGGTTTGTCTATCTTGCTGAGTTTCTCAAAGAACCAACTCTTTGTTTCCTGATTCTTTGTATTGTTTATTTCTATTTTGATGGACAATAAAGGTGTTCAATCTCCTTAGGAACCAGTGAAACTAACATAAAAGCTTCTTTGTGATTTCATCTTACCAAAGAACATAAATTACAACAAATACTGTCCCTTATGTGGGTTAAGGCAACCAAAAACTGGTATAGGCCCCATGTAAATCAGTGTGGAGCCTTCCTGAAAATGTAGAAAGAGATCTACAACATTCCCTATGTTTATTAATCCTGGGCATATACCTAAAGGACTGTTTACCCTACTATAGAAAATTTTGATCACCCATGTTCATTGTTGGTCTATTCACAATAGCTAGAAATGGGAATAGCCTAGATGTCCATCAATTGATGAATGGATATTGAAACTGTGGTGCATGTAAATAATTAGGTTTTATTCAGCTACAAAAAAACAGAATTATGAAATTTACATGTCATGAATGAGCTGGTAATTACCATTCTGAATAGGGTAACCCAGACACAGGAAGACAAAACCAGATGCTTTCTCTCATATGCAGATGCTAATTTTGAATATTCATGTATCTCTACTTAACTGTTGTACCCATGAAAATCAGGGAACTAGTAAGGTGCAATGGAGAAGGGATTTCACTAGCAGAGGAATGGAGCACATGTGGTATGAACAGGGGAATGAAATACTGGAGCAGGAAGGATTAGGCAGTGAGTGCTGGGAGTGCAGATCAGCAGAGGGAGTGTGCAAAGGATTAGCAGTAAGATCTTGGTGTAGCTAGAGGTTTCCTGCCTTGCCCAGAGTCAGGACAAATCTTTGTCACCTGGCTGTCCCACAGCCACTCAGACCCAACCAAGTAAACACAGAGACTTATATTGCTTACAAACTGTATGGCCATGGCAGGCTTCTTGCTAACTGTTCTTATAGCTTAAATTAATTCATTTCCACAAATCTATACCCTGCCACGTGGCTCATGGCTTACCGGCATCTTTTCATTCTGCTTGTCAGGGTGGTGGCTGGCAGTGACTCCTTCAGTCTTCCTGTTCCTTTATTTCTCCTCTCTGTTAGTCCCGGCTATAATTCCTGCCTAGCCATGGGCCAATCAGTGTTTTATTTATTGACCAATCAGAGCAACTTGACATACAGACCATCCCACAGCACAGCCAAGTGCAGACCATCTCAGACACCTGCACTCAGGCTTATGGTCCTAATCATCCTCTATATGGACCTGCTGGGTAAAGCCATGAGGAACCCAAGAACGGGCTCCCACAGTACATACAGCACATCCCACAGCACCTTGGAGAAAAATACATGGAAATGTACTGATATGTAGCATCCTAAAATACATACATATCTAAGGAATTTAAAAGGTGTTCTTCTCTAGGTACAGAATAGTGCTTCTCCCAGATAACATGGGCCATCAAACAAAAATCCCAGTGCTAGATATGTTTCAAGTTGTTTGCAAATGCTGTCAATACACACCCACACATTACATGCTATTTCTGTTGTTTGTGGTTACCCTCCAGAATTTGATGGTGTTTGCATACTTGAATTATAGTACTTGGAGAAATCAAGCTGCGGCTGACTTGAAAACTTTATTCCTACCTGCTAGAATCCATAGAGCTGAAAAGTTTTATGCACATTAATAAAAGAAAGCATAATCAACTCTCTAACCCACTGGTGATTTCTGAAACCTACAACTATGACTGGCAGGGGAAGATATGCACACTGGTGGCATATCTTTATAGTGGCATGAATATTATAAGGATAACCCATAATATTCTTATTATATTTAAGTCCAGTTCCATTAGACAGATCTCATGCCTCACTCCCTTAACTGACCTAAGAATCTCTGGCTAGTCATGCCATTAATCCAAAATGAGACCTAATATTATTACTATGCTAAATACACACACACACACACACACACACACACACACACACACACACACACACACACACATACACACACACACATTTATAACCTGCTTCCTCAGTTCTTAGCTTTATATAGACACTTCAATGCATACCTCTTTCACACCTTTTCAGAGAAGCTTCATTTTTCAATAGCTGGTGGTTATTACATAGACCTATAAGTGGTCACCAACCAGACAATAAGAAACTGCTCAGCTCTACATGGGACATGTTTCATGCAGTCTTTCCCAAAACCTCAGAGACCATGTCAGAAGACGGGTAGACTTTTCTAAGAGTCAAAAGTAGTGCATGATTTGGGGTGAAATTATTCCTTACATCACATGGTCATGGCACACATGAACCTACTGCACAGGACCTGCAGGAAAAGACATCAAACACATTAATGAGATAGAGGATCATGAATACCATTCTGCCTGAGGAGCCTTTGGCATTTGGTAGCTTCTGGGAATGAGAAGTACAGTTTTCTTTAGGGTGTAAACACTGAGAGGATCCCCATACTGCAACAGAAGGCCTTACTACAATGTATATGCTGGTAATTCAGAGTGGACTCTATGGGGAATTACAGAGAATGCACTTGAATTTGGGTGGAGAAAGTGTCAGGAAGGATAAGGGAGGAAGACTTGGTAATGGGGGTGGTGTAGATTTGATGAACACATATGCTATGCATATAAGGTATTCTCAAGTAATTTAAGCATACATACTCTGCTAAATGGAGTGGAAAAAATTGAATCAAGTATAAAAATAAAGAAAAGAAGATGAGGACTAGCAGAAAGGAATCCCCCTGTCCTTAGTAATTTCAGACTGCCAGCTGAACATATGGAGGGAGGTCAGCTGACAGTGTGGACTCTTGTCTTTTTTTTTTTTGGCTTATGTTGTTCTTGAGTCTTTATTAGATAAGAGTATGATGTCCACCAGCCTGTGCTCATAGGCACCATTTTCCCACCTGGGACATCAGAGCTATGTAGCCACTTTGAGCTGTGAATTCTAGGGGCTGGCTACATTCTCTCTCTCTTTGGGGCCAACCCAACAATACTGCTCTGGTTACTGTTTAGCTGGAGGATGTCTCCATGGTGGCTTGAGCCCGGGAAGCCACCACAGCATGAGAACATTACAGGCACTGACACTTGAAAACCTGTTCAATATTAATCACCAGGCGAGAGGGCTGCTGTGTGGCTCTCTGACAACATCATGGCACAGTCTTGTCCTTCACTGCAATGACCAACAGGTTTGCAATTCTGTATTTTTTACTGACCTCATGGTCTCAGAGGTTTCATTCAAACCCCAGGATAACTCTGTGGTGAGAAGCCTGTTTTGTGGTTGCCCAGGACTGGGCTCTCTTTCTTATGCCCTTCCTGGAATAGCTTACCTGCTGCTTGGTTCCTTTGGTCGATAATTTTCCTGCAGTCCTGCTCTCTAACATACACGTTCTATACTTTCTTTCACTCGGGACATGAGGCAGACTAAATACAGTGCTAATAAAAATATCTCAGACAATGTATTTTGATCTTTCTGCTCCCCAACATCTCAATATTTAAGATGCAATTCTATCATTTTTTCTTTGATTTTCTACCTCCAACTTTATCCTGTCCTCCCAGTCCCACTCTCTCTCAAATTAATTTTGTTTTATCATTTTAATGAAGAAGGATGCACATGTATATAGATACATAAGTACACAAATATAACCAGCTGAACCAGTTGTTTCGTGTTGAGTATTGCTTTTGTGTTATAGGAAAATCCTCAGCCCTCAGATCAAACAGAAGAGACAATTCATTCTAGAACCAAATTTGAGTGACTATGGCTGGTGAACACAGATTTGGCTGACCCCAGATTCCATGTTCCAAGGTGGGGGCAGTTTCATGAAGTTTTTGTAGTCAAATATAAGAAATTTGTAAATCAAAAGATTAGTGGAAACAACAGAGAGGAAGTCACGGGCAAGATGGGAAAACTTATCCCACAGGCCCAAGATGCTATGTGATGTTATTTTTAGCTTTTAGGTTGTTGGAAGTCACTTGTCTGATAAGTTAGTAGTTTTCAAAAGTATTTAATTAACTAGTTATAGGAGGTTAGCTCACCTGCAGACATGACCAAGAAAAGGCTGTTCAGGGTGCTACAGTTAGCCTGGAATAAGTTAATGAGTCTCTAGACCTACAACACTTCAACCTTCCATATCACAGAAGTTCTATTCAGTCAGTTTGCAGACACAGCTTTTTCCAGGGATTCTCATGTATGTATTTATAAACATGCATACAATTATACACATGTATGCATTTATACAACCTATGAATTTGGACACATGTATGCATTTATACACATGCTTATACTTGTACACATGTGTATTTATACACATGTATACATTTGTACACATTTATGGTTTCTACACAAGTATGCATTTATAGAAATTCATACATTCATACTCAAGTATTCTTTTATATATACATGCATTTATACACATGTATTCCTTTATAAGCATGCACATACTATAGTATGCATATACTTGCATATATTTATACATATGTATATATTTATAAACCTGCATGCATTTATACTCATGCATATATTTATATACACATATGCATTTTTACACATGAATACATTTATACACATCTATGTATTTTTACAATATATGCATTTATATACATGCACACATTTGTATACATGCATTAATTTATACACATGCATACATTTGTACACATAGATGCACTTATGCACACATATTCATTTCTACACATGCATACATTGATACACATGTATACATTTATACACAGGCACAATCTTTTACTGCTGAATATTTGGTATTGGATAATCCCTGGGGAAGAATAATTTCTCCCTCTCTCGATAGGTTTTGAACAACAGACTCTTTCTTAACATAGCATCTAGCCATAGACCTCAAATTAGTACATTGTAAACTGCATTCCTCTTTCTGTCTTCAGGCCGCTAGGTAGATTCTGCTTCAACAGAACCCAGGGGACTTGAGCCTCATGAATTCTCTTACTTGTTTCCAGTGGGACTGGCTAAGTTCCCATCTAACCCAGGTTTTGAAAATAGCTCCTGGGACCACTCCCCAACCACCGAATAACATGTGTGAGACAGTTCAGCCCAACTTCCTGCTTCCAAAGATTCCTTTCTTCTCGTTCTGAGCAACTTTCACTGCCTCCATTGATTTGGGAGCTTTTCTTCTTTTCATATTCTATTTCCACTTACTTCGATTCTTTCACTGGCTTACATAGGAGACTTGACTCATTCATGTAATCTGCAAGATTAGCGGAAATACTCTTTTCTTTCTTTATTAGTTTTTTGATTTTTGTTTTTTATTTTATGTCTATGAGTGTTTTCCCTACATGTCTATCTGTGTACCATGTTTGTGCATTCTGACTGAAGAGGCCAGAGGAGAACATATAACTTCTTAAAACTGGTGTTGCACACTATTGTAACGCAAAGAGTACCTGCTTTGACCTGTTAGAGCACTCCCGAAGAACAACAAGTGGTCTTAACCTCTCAGTCACTTCTCAAGCCCCAGAAGCACTTCCAAAAAGGTTTATTTATTTTTATGTCAGATGTTTGAGTGATTTCCTTATTGTATATGTGTGTATGCCACATGTGTGCCTGGGGCCCAAATATGCTAGAAGAGGAGCTCCTGGCTGGATCGACAAATGGTTCTGAGCCACCATGTAGGTTCTGGGAATTGTAGCAAGGTTTTTCTACAAGAGGAGGCAGAATGCCTAATGCCTAGCTCTCTGTCTATCTCCATAAAAAACACTTTAACACTAGGTGTGCATGCAAACAAAATTATTATACTTTTCAATAATGAGTATGAAATCAAATCATTACAAAATAAAAAGATATGAAGCTCTTATTCACAATCCTAGAGAAAACATTAATGACTCTTCCCTTGCCCAATGCTTCCATGAATAGAAACATCATAAGCACCATGTACTCAGCAGCCATAGGACACAGACAAGTGACACTAAATCCACACTATGCTCTACAAGAAACCAAGTACTGAGACTTCATGAGTCATTCCATGATGTTTCTGAGCTGTCAGGGGCTCATTCACACAAGCTTTATGTGTCAGGAAAGAAGTCAGGACTTAATGACCTCTAATTTCCTGAATTTGCTAAGGAATTACTGAGAATAGTGGCCTGACTGTGCACAACATTCTGCCCCTCCTGTTTAGAGAGAGTTGGAAAAACTATCAATATTTGCTGGCGTTCTACTTTGCCATTGAGGAGATCAATAAGGATGTCCACCTGCTTCCCAATGTGACCTTGGGTTTCCACCTCTACAATGCCTTTAACTCCCACCGGAGAACCTTGGAGGGCCCTCTGATGTGGCTGTCTGGAAGGAGTGAGTTTATCCCTAACTACAAATGCAAAACTCAACACAATGCTCTTGGAATCATTGCGGGAACCAGGCCTGAATTTTCGGCTGCAATTGGAACCCTTTTGGAGCTCTACAAAGTTCCACAAGTAAGTTGGCAAAGTTTTGGTGTCCACAATCACATAGGGAATCTGACCAAAAGAAAATGGAGAAGTTGTCTATGTTTCCTGCTGGTGATTTCAATTGTAAGTGAAAGAATTACATGGATCCTGCTATGATCAACAGTGGAGTGTGATGAAAAACATGAGCAGTAAATACTGTGGATTTCTAAGAAGATCACTTAGTAATATTCATGATTCTATCTCCAGTCATTGGCAAGATGTACTGTGGCATCTCCTAGCTAAGTGCTGTTCATAAGTCAAACATACAACCCAGATAACTAACTGCCCAAGCTGTGGTATAAACATCTTATAGTTAATCCTGTGTTCAAAGACTGACAGATAGAGGAATAGTAAGTTCAGGACATGTAAAAAAATCTGGGACAATCCTTGGGCCATAACAAATGAAAATGTTCCAAGGAATTTGTTTTCATCTTCTGGAAAGTCGATCTCAGAGTACCACTCACAGAGAATATCCCTTTGATACATCCCGACATTTAGTTCTTGCCAGGCACTACTGAGCAAAGCAACCATCAGTAGGCATCACTGCAAGTAGAGAAAATATTTGGTGAGTGCCTTACTCATGGATCATCAAAATTAGAAAATCAGACAGTGTAAAACTGATTATTATCACTCAGTGAAACAATTCATACATTTATTGTATCCTAAAGTAAGACAAAAATTATATACACAGTTATTTCCATTTATCTCAGAGATTTGCATTTTAAATTAGTTTCTCGGTAATGGTTTTGTCAAATCTAACATTTGGGAAGTATGATGCAACAATGCTTGATGAAGTTCCCCCAGATATTCATGATTTGCTCTTTTCTAATGCAGGAGCGAAATCTGTGAAAAAATGTGTTATTTACATTCCTGAAGGCAGAGTTTGTAGGGAAGGTGATGTCCTGTGGTCAGAGTAAAGCACTTGGTAATGCTTCTGCAGTCTATCTCTACACCCCATACTCTGTTCCATTGTTACTGGAACAAGAGAAATCTTGATACCTTTAAAATCTAACATGAACAGAATATTGTTCACTCACTTACTTCAGAACTCTTAGTAATTTTAGAGCCCATAGTTCTTGACAAAGACCATATTCCATCACACAATGAGAGAGAAGCTAATATCACAGAAGACAGTCTCCTTACTAACATTCAGTTTCCTGATCCCCTTATGCGAATAATGAACTCACTTCCTCTCTAAGGGTGAAGACACTAAATACCTAGAAACTCAGAATTACGTTTTTTTCTGTTTGCTTCTGCAGGTCACATATGGAACTTTTGATTCTGTGCTAAGTGAGAAAGATACATTCCCATCCCTTTACCAGATGTCTCCTAAAGACACAGCTCTAACCCAAGGGGTGACCTCTTTACTGTTGCACTTTGGCTGGAAGTGGGTAGGGCTCATCGTGTCTGATGATCTGAAAGGAAAGGAGTTCCTCTCTGACCTGAAAGCAGAGATGGTATCAAAAGATATCTGTGTGGCTTATACAGAAAAATTCCAGGCTAAATGGCATTATCAGATAACATTTGAGGTTGGGTTGATGAACTTGATCCAACATACACAAGCAAATGTGCATGTATTCTATGGTGATACAGATGACTTAGGACTTTTCTTCATGAAAATTAAATTCATGAAAGCCAGAAGGAAGGTGTGGATCATGGCAAAGTCCCACTTAGTTTACTTAGAGTCTGCATTCAATAAGCTAAATGATTTGATGGACCTTTTAGAAGGAAGCTTTTCATTTTCAAAGAAGAGAGATATCCCTGGCTTCAACCACTTTCTAGAAGGTCTTACACCCTCCCAGTACCCAGGTGAACTTTACTTTAATAAATTCTGGATTGATACTTTTTATTGCTCACCTCCTCCTGTGCTATGTAAAATTCATAAACCCTGCCCACTGAATATATCTCTAAAGACAAAGCAAGGAAAAAATATGATGGTCACGTCTGAGCCCAGTTTTTCCATATGGAATGCAGTGTATGCGGTGGCCCACACCCTCCATAAAATGCTTCTGAGGACAACAGAAATGGGATCTCATGAAGACACAAATCACGAGAGGCTTCTACCCTGGCAGGTAAACCTATCTCAAAAGCAAGGGTAGCACTGGGAACTTATTCGTAGGTGAGTCACTGAAGTCAAACGTACAACACATTTTCATTTTATAGTAAAAATAGCCAGGCAGTGATGGCACCCGCCTTTATTCCCAGCATGTGGGAGGCAGAGGTAGGCGGATCTCTGTGAGTTCAAGGCCAGCCTGGTCTTCAAAGCGAGTTTGAGGACAGGTTCCAAAGCTACACAGAGAAAACCTGTCTCAAAAAAAAAAAAAAAACCCAAAACAATAAATAAATAAATAAATAATAAATAAAAAATAAAAAAATAAAAATAAAAATGAAAGTAAAATGGAAAGGGTTCTTTCACCATGGGTGTGTATATGTCTGTATTTATGGTGCATGATTTGGGCTACTGTAGCTTTGATTTCAAGACACTAAATTTGTACTTATTTCAACAAATGTTTTCCTTGTATGAGATGAAATTCTGTTAAGATATCCAAAATCAATTATTGTCAAAATTAGCAAGTTCAATTATAAAAATTTACACAATTTCATGGAATATGTCTGATGCCATCAGATAGAGACATAGTCCCCATATCTAACAGCAGCTATTTCACATAAAATATAATATATATTTAACCACCCAGACCATAGGGAGAAACTTTCATGGAAAATAAAAATAGGCTGCCATAACCTCAAAAGTAACTGAGAAAGAAATTGCTTTTTACAGATTATTTATTCTTAAATAAGATAAAATTAAGGAGAAACCAAAGACTGTGCTTCCATTATTAAATGTTAGAATACAGATGGTGCTCATGACCCTAGGCCATGTCTCCTTGTTATAGTTACATGTGCATATGTTTGGGCTTAAACCATCCTCATATAAACTTAGGACTCATTTATAACTATGAGCCTTGATGTTCCCCTTCAAATAGGTGATCATCAAGAAGTTTTTTTGAACAAACTTTTCATTTTTATTTCATTTTCATTCAGTCTAAGGTAGATAAATAGAAAATGAACTCTGAATGTTTAGTGTACTATGCAGCTTTTAGTATTATGGATAATAATAATATTTGACATAGACACTGACACTGTATGTGAACATGACATCCAGAGATGTGATATTAGGTAAGTTAGTGTGTCTCTTGTACAGATAACTGAATATCTAAAAAATGGTTCTTTATGAAACGAGTTGTCAATTAGTTAACACAATAGAGAATCTCAAAACATGAATTATTAACCCATTGTATTAATTAAATACATAATAAAATCAAGCTGGAGGGATGGCTCAGCAGTTAGGGGCACTTGATGCTCCTGCAGAGGACCAGAGTTTGGTTGTTAGCACCAACATGGCAGCTCACAGTTGTCTGTAACTCCAGTTCTTAGGAATGTGACACACTCCTCTGCTCTCCTAAGGCATCAGGCATACAGTTTGTGCACATACATACACATAGGCAATACACAGAATTAAGAATAATATAAATCTAGGTACCAGAGATGGCTCTGAAGTCAAATGTAACTGCTGCTTTGACAAGATGCAGGTTCAGTTCCTAGTATCTACATAGCAACTTACAAATGTCTGCAACTCCACTCCCACTGGATCCAGACCCTCTTCTGGTCTTAATGGGCACCAGGAATATGTGTAGTGCACATACATATGTCCAGGAAGGAAATTCATACACAAAACAATATAAATTAATATAAAAATATAAAGAAATCTTCTGAAAAATCTAACTTAATCACAGAACATTTGGGTTTTAATTTTAACTCCAATATTGTTCTTATCAAAGTTGAAAGACAAAAATTGTGACCCAAACTAAATAAAGGATTGGAGGTAAGCAGTGGGTCTTTTTCCAATTTCCTGAAGTAGAAATGGCATACAAAATTTCTGCATATTAATATATATTTTCAAGAATTTGGAATTTTGCATAAACCCCTGCTAATATTATCAAGTCCAGATACTCTCTCTATCTACATGTGTACATATCTACCTACCTAACCATACACACACAGGTTCATGGTGTGCCATAAAGAAGGTAAATATATTAACACCTATAAACCCATAGACTAGTGTTGTTTCCATTTTGCTCCAGATTCACTCTGAAACCATCTATATTTTCTAATTGGAGACATTTTTCTCTTGCTGGGGAGAGAAACAGGGCCTTGTTTGCACTAAAACATGTCCCACCCTGCACTATGTTCCACCCCTTAGACAACATTCTTCTTTGTGTTCAGCTACGTCTACATTCATTTTATAGGGAGAAAAGTTCATCTCACTGGAACAAGTCGGGGAGACAATTGCTCACATGAAGCCTCTTCAAAAAGAAAGCCAGAGTAGGGAGAGAGAAAGAGGATTGCTCTTAGGGACCACAAGGAGAGATTTGTATGCACTACTCATACCCAATTGATGTCTCTCTCCAGCTTCATCCTTTTCTGAGAAAAATTCAATTTACAAATGCTGCTGGAGACCAAATATGCTTTGATGAGAACAAGAATCATGTGGAAAAGTATGATATACAAAATTTTATGGGACATACAAATCATTATTCATTCCTAGTTAAAGTAGGAGAGTTTGTCTCCAGGAGTCCACAAGATCAAGGCTTCTTCATCAATGAAGTTATGATCAAATGGCCAAGCAACTTCAATCAGGTCTGAATTTCAACATTTAATATGTAGACAAATATCTGCAAAGATTTATGAGAATTGATTGTGTGATGTCTCTTTGAAATTTTAAATTATTTTTATATTCTAATTTCTTAGCTCCTGTTATGAACTTGTATGTGAATTCTCATGCATGTCACTGCCTGTGCCCGTTGAGGCCCCAGTCAGCACTGGTTACCTTCCTCAGTTTTTCTCCATTTTATTTTAAACATAGTCTCTCTCTGAATCCCTTGCTTTCTGATTTAGCTGTACTCAACTGGACAGTGACACCCAGCTTGTCCCTCTGTCTCCATGACTGCCATATTGGGAATACAGTAATACAGTTCTAAACCTCATTTTTCTATACTTCCGTTCTGCATGATTGAATTCAGGACCTCATGCTTATATTGCAAATACATTAAGTATTGAGCCATCTCCTTAGTTCTGTTTGATATCTTCAATATAGTAATGAATCAATCTTTTGGTTTTGACATATATACACACATGACATATATTTTGATTTTGATATATATACACACATGTGCAAGTACATATACATATACACACAAGCACACATATATTGATGGATAATGTGGGAGATAGAAATAGTTTAAATTGAAATTCAATTTGGGTGTGTTCATTCATGCTGCAGTGAATGAATAAATCAGCATTCATGACTGTATATATGAGTGTGTGTTTCTGTGAGTATTCATATACATGCACACAATCATGTGTATACATATATACATTTTTTTACTTATATATGCTTTCTGATGCTTAATTTTCCCTCAATTTAAGACAACTCATACTCAAACATGCCCACAGGTTTTACAAAGAGGAAATAAATTACCAATGTTTATGCAATTTCTCATTATAACTGATGTTTGTGAGCTGCCTGGTTTATATACTGGGAGCTGAACTCAGGTTTCTCTGTGAGAGTAGCCTGCACTCTGAACTGCTGAGCTGGTTCTCCAGCCCCATGTACCTATTAATATGTAGATATTTATGAAACAGACACTGACTTCCAATCATGGCAAGAAGCTTGTCTAAGGGAAGAAAGAATTATATCTTTGCAAACACAATTTCCAAAATATTAATATTAAAGTTGTGTTAGAAATATAGTTTTTTAATATAAATATATTTTCTTTCTTTCTTCTTTTTTATTATTCAGAAATTTTCTATTCATTTTACACACTAACCACAGATCCCCCTCTCCTCCCTCCTCTCACCCACAGCCTTCCCTCCCATCCCACCCCCCATTCCTGCCTCCTCCAAGGCAAGCCCTCGAATGAGGAGTCAGAAGAGCCTGGCACATTCAGTAGAGACAGGTCCAAAGCCCTCCCCCCTGCACCAAAGTTGTGTAAGGTGTCCCACCATAGGCACTGGGCTCCAAAAAGCCTGATCATGTACCAGGGATGGATCCTGATCCCACTGCCAGGGGTCCCCTTAAACAGTTCAAACTATTCAACTATCTCTCCTATGCAGAAGGCCTAGTGTGGTCCAGGGGGGCTCCACAGCTATTAATCCACAGTTCGTGAGTTCCCACTAGTTTAGTTTGGTTGTCTCTGTATGTTTTCCTGTGGTGATCTTGATGCTTCTTGCTCATAGAATCCCTCTTCTCTCTCATCAGCTGAACTCCTAGAGCTTGGCCTGGTTCTTGGCTGTGGATCTCTGCATCTGTATCCATTAGTTACTGGATGAAGGCTCCCCAGTTTGTTCATGGAGATCTCATCTATTTCTCTTTCACAGGGTGATCCATGCATCCCTCTTAGTGTCCTCCTTATTAGCTAGCTTCTCTGGAGCTCTGGTTTGTAGTATGGTTATCCTTTGCTTTACATTTAGTATTCATTTATGAGGGAGTACATATCATGTTTGTCCTTCTGAGTCTGGGTTACCTCACTCAGGGTAATATTTTCCAGTTCCATCCATTTGCCTGCAAACCTTATAATGTAATTGATATTTACTGCTGTGTAATATTCCATTATGTATATGTGCCACATTTTATTTATCCATTCTTCAGTTGAGGGGCATCTAGGTTATTTCCAGGTTCTGGCTATCATAAATAATGCTGCTATGAACATAGTTGAGCATGTGTTCTTGTGGTATGATTGAGCCTTCCTTGGGTACATGCCCAAGAGTGGTATTGCTGGGTCTTGAGGAAGATTGATTCCCAATTTTCTGAGAAACTGCTATACTGATTTCCACAGTGGTTATACAAGTGGCATTTCCACCAGCAGTGGAGGAATGTTCCCCTTCCTCCATATCCTCTCCAACACACGCTATTATCAGTGTTTTTGATCTTAGCCATTCTGACAGGTGTAAGATGGTTTTGATTTGCATTTCATTGATGAATAAGGATGTTGAACAATTCCTTAAATGTCCCAAATGTTGGCATTAAAGGCTTGTGCCACCATACCCAGCTAGGCTGAGAGACTTTCAATGACTGTTTGTATATCCTTAGGGGTTATTGGGTTTTTAAATTGTTTGTCTGGTCTTGTTTTAACTATGATAGGCCTATCCAGAAAATTGTCCATTTCTTTTAGCTTTTTCAATTCTGTGGAGTACAAGTTTTTGAACTAGGCCCTCGTGATTCTCTGGGTTTCCTCATTATCTGTTGTTATGTCTCTCTTTTCATTTTTGATTTTGTTAATTTGGATGCTCTCTCTCTCTCTCTGCCTTTTGGTTAGTCTGGATAAGGGTTTGTCTATCTTCTTGATTTTATCAAAGAACCAACTCTGTGTTTCATTGATTCTTTGTATTGTTTTCTTTGTTTCTATTTTATTGATTTCAGCTCTCCAATTGATTATTTCCTGGCATCTATTCCTCCTGGGTGAGTTTGCTTCTTTTTGCTCTAGAGCTTTCAGGTATGGTGTTAAGTCACTAATATGAGATTTTTTCTATCTTTATGTGAGCATTTAGTGCTATGAATTTTCCTCTTAGCACTGCTTTAATGGTGTCCCATAAGTTTGGGTATGTAGTACATTCATTTTCATTGAATAGTAGGAAGTCTTTAATTTCTTTCCTATTTCTTCCTTGACCAGTGGTGATTCAGTTGGGCATTGTTCAGTTTCCATGAGATTGTAGGCTTTCTGTAATTTTTGTTGTTGAAATCTAGCTTTAAGCCGTGGCAGTCTGATAAAATACCTGAGGTTATTCTAATTTTTTTGTGTCTGTTGAGATTTGCTTTGTGACCAAGCATGTGGTTGATTTTAGAGAAGGTTCCATGGTGTGCTAAGAAGAAGGTATATTCTTTAGTGTTAGGGTGGAATGTTGTATAGAGATCTATTAAGTCCATTTGAGTCACAATATCTGTTAATTCCCTTATTTCTCTGTTATGTTTCTCTCAGGCATACCTGTGCATTGGTAAGAGTGGGGTGTTGCCATCTCCCACTATTAGAGTGTGGGGTTTGATGTATGATTTAAGCTTTAGTAATTTTTTTTTACAAATGTGTGTGCTCTTGTATTTGGGGGCATTAATGTTCAGTATTGGGACTTCATCTTGGTGGATTTTTCCAGTGATAAATATGTAATGTCTTTCCTGATCTCTTTTCATTGACTTTAGTTTGAAGTCTATTTTGTTAGATACTAGGATAGCTACACCAGCTTTATTCTTAAGTCCATTTGTCTTGAAAGTCTTTTCTCATTCTCTTATTTTATTTATTATTCTGAGATAGTGTCTTCTTTGAAGTTGAGGTGTGTTTCTTATATGCAGCAGAAGGATGGTTCCGGACTTCATATCCATTGGGTTATCCTGTGTCTTTTTATAGGTGAATTGAGTCCATTAATATTAAAGGATATTAATGACCAGTGATTGTTAATTCCTGTTATCTTTTGGTGGTAGTGTTTGTGTGTTTTTCTCTTCTTAGGGATTTACTGCTGCAGGGTTAACTATTGCCTGTGTTTTTGTCGGCATATCTGACTTCCTTAGATTGACATTTTTCTTCTAGTGCTTTCTGTAGAACAGGATTTGTGGATAGGTATTGTTTAAATCTGGTTTTGCCTTGGAATGCCTTGTTCACTCCATCTATGATGATTGAAAGTTTTGCTGGTACATTAGTCTAGACTGGCATGTATGGTCTATCTGTGTCTACATTAATCTGTGCAAGGACCTTCTGGCTTTCAAATGCTCCATTGAGAGATCAGGTGTTATTCTGATAGGTCTGCCTTTATAAGTCACTTGGCCTTTTCCTTTGCAGCTCTTAATATTCTTTCTCTGTTCTGTATGTTTATTGGTTTAACTATTATGTGTTGAGGGAACTTTTTGGGTGTCTAGTCTGTTTGGAGTTCTATAAGCTTTTTGTATCTTCATAGGTATTTTCTTCTTTATGTTGGGAAAGTTATCTTTTATGATTTTGTTGAATATATTTTCTGTGCCTTTGAGTTGGTATTCTTCTCCTTCTTCTATTCTTATTATTTTTAGGTTTGGTCTTTTCATGTTGTTTTAGATTTACTGGACATTTTTGTGTTATGACTTTGTTGGCTTTAGTGTTTTTTTTGACTGAGGAATCTATTTCCTTTATTGTATCTTCAATGGCAGAGATTCCTCTTCCATCTCTTGTATTCTGTTGTTTATACTTACATCTTTGTTTCCTGTTCATTTACTCAAGTTTTCTACTTCCTGCATTCCCTCAGTTTGTGTCTTCTTTATTGTCTTTATTTCAGTTTTCAAATCTTGAACTGTTTCCTTCACCTGTTTAATTGCTTTTTATAGGCTTTCTTTAAGGAATTTATTGATTTCTTCCAATTTTTTGTTTGTCTTTCCTCAATTTCTGTAAAGGAATTTTCATTTCCTCTTTAAAGACCTCTGTCATCTTCTTAAAATCATTTTTAAGGTAAATTTATCCTGCTTCTTCTGCATTGGGATGTTCAAGTCTTGCTGATGTAGAACCACTAGGTTCTGGTGTTGACATATTGGTCTTTATATTGTTGACTGTATTTTTGCACTGGTGTCTACTCATCTCTTCCTCTACTTGGTTCAGTTGGTGTCTGTGTCTGAGGGAGACTCTCTTCATTCGATTGATACTCTTGTTCCAATTGGAACTCTTGTTCTAATCAGAGCTTGGTCCAATTGGTGCTGATGGACTGTGTGTCTCAGGGAGCAGCTGTGTTTTCAAAGGCTGAGTGGGTTTAGGAGGTGGGGTGGGGCCTTTACCTATAGAGTCTAGTGGGGGATGGTGGTAGTCTGACCTGCCTGCAAAAGACCTGCCTGCTGGCCTCAAACAGGCTGCAATGGGTGGTGGTGTTGGGGTGCAGGAATGTGCCCTGGGCCCAAAGCCTAGAGGTTGTGTGATCGGCTATGAGAACAAAGACTCACCTCTTAGTCTAATCTGCACTGGTATACTCTCAGAAGTATAGTTGTTAAGTGATTAACTAAGAAGGCAATTGATGAAAATTCTAAGTGATGATGTCACTAATGTTTGGAAGAAAAAACAGCACTATTCTAGATATGGGGAGTCAAGGATAAAGATCACAGTAATGGATCATAATTCAGTGTCTATGGACTATCAACATATGATGGTGTCAGCAGAAGCTGTGGCCATCCACCAATGGCTATACACTCTTTCATGATAAATCTAAATCAGACTGAATGGTTGTGACTGTAATCTGGAAACATAAAGGTAGACATGAATAGAGAGGCCTGACTGGGTTTATGTCTGACAACTCACCTGTTTCATAATTCATACAAGGAAGGATTTCTGGCTTTCTGCCTCACAGGAGAGAATATATAGATATCCTACACATTTCACAAAAGCTAGCAGAAGTTAGTCACAGTTGGGACACCATAATGAAATTTTGAACTTTCAGCATCGGGAAATGTGATAACTTCAACTCTACATTCCATACTACTATATGGAGACATCACAGTGACTCACAAATATGTATAATTTTCAGAGTCTGCTTGCAGTTTAAGTAGGTTAGCTTAAAAATATTTTAAGGCTGTGACTGATGCACAAAATTATGAAGATTTTTTTTCTGTGTTGCCCTCAGACTCCTCAATCTGTATGTACACAGAGCTGTGGTCCAGGTTTCTGGAAAATTCTGGAAGATGAAAGACCAATCTGCTGTTTTTCTTGTGTGCTTTGTCCAGAGAGTTACATTTCCAACGAGACAGGTAGAGAATTAATATTTTCCTCAATCTGTTTGTGAATGTAGGAGAAAACTAAGACATGACCGTGGTGTTGTGATGCAGCAATATCTTTTCTACTCATCCCCATATTCATTACTATTCACTGCTGATGCCACACAATGTGTAAACATTTGAGTGGCAGCCCTCATGTTATTGTGTCATCTGCATCCCTACTTCCCCAAACTGCCTTTCATTACATGGTAGTTTCACCTCAGCTCTTGCAGTGAGTGATCCATGCTATGTACTGCCAGGCAATATGAGGTGTGCAAGTGTCCAGGATGCATGTGTATTTCTTGAATCAATGAATCCAATAATTCTTTCCTGAGAATAATTCCTGGACAAATACATATGGGGCTGTTTCCTAAATGTACCATACATAGAATTAATTTTTCAACACTTACAGTTTTCATTTATAATATCAAACATAGTATGAAAAACAAGTTTTTGTAAAGAAAGGCCTGGCTGCCTGTAGATCTTTGCCTGTAATGGTGGTCAGCCCTGAGATATATACAGCTAATGTTATATAGACATAACACATGGTATTTAGGAATACATGCATGCATACATACACACAAATCAACAATTGATGAAAAAGCAGGATAAATTTAATAAAAAACAAAACTATGTTGAGTCCAGGACAGAGATTAGGAAAAATGAGAAGAGAGGTAATAAGGTAATTATATTACAATTTAAATAATGAAAGATAACATAAAGAAAAATTGGTGAAAGTAAAATATGAAATTTTGATAATGATGACAATCTACTATTTAACTACTGGCTTCAATAAAACCAACACTTAAGGAACTGTATAACAAATAGAATGTGTTATCACAACAAATGAAAGTCAGGGAGATTAATTAAATAGAATTTAGTTTTCTAAAAGCTAATGTTACCATAGGTTAAATTATTGGCAGAGTGCTCTGTGATTGTCATCATCATAAGGGCAGGATAACTGGAAATATCTAATTGCTTAGTGGATGTCTTCAGGTAAAGTAAAGGTTATTAAATAACTCTGATTATTTTGATGTGTATGTGCATGTGTGCATGCATGTATGTGCCACAGCTCACATGTGGAAGACAGAGGATACCTTTGTGGAGCTGGGGAATTTTCCTTTACTTTGGCATGTGTTTAGAATTCAGATTCAGGTTATCAGGTTTGCATGATTAGCCCTTTTCTCTACAGAGTTATATATTATACTAACACCTACCCTGATTCTTAGAGCAATTGCTGCTACATCAAGCATTTGGTTTTTGTTTCCTTTTCTTTTGATTTTGAAATTATAAAGAAATTGTGTTATTTCTCTTTCCTTTTTCTTGATGTGAAAAGTGTCATATACACCTTATTACTCTCTTTCACATTAACAGCCTGTAAATCTTTGATTGGGTTACATCATATATGTATACATATGATTTACTAATATAACTGTATTGTTCTGTATGACATTACTTGCATATATGTTCTTAGGGCTGACCATTTTGTATTGAATGACAAACTGTGCTCTTCCCTGGGGAAGACCATTTCTCCCCCTCTCAACATTTTGTAGTTGCATCCTGTTCTTTGGGTAGGGTTGGGGCATGTGGTCATTCTCCTGAATACTTTGGCATGTCTGTTGCTGTTGTCCCTGGTCAGTTCCACATATCTAGGTGGTCATATTGGTAGGACTTATGGGTTCAGCTTACGATGTTACTAGGAGACACAATCTCACAGAAAAATCCCTGAACTTTCAATTTTTACCATCTTTCTACAACCTAATCTGAAAATGTTCTGTGAGCCTAGGTTTGGGAATGGTTTTGGAGATTTATCCACTTGAGATGCCCTCCACAAATCTGCATTTGATTGGTCTATAATGGTCTCATCTGTTGTGAGGAGAAGTTTTCTTGCTGGGGGTATGTGTGGTGAAGACTACAATTATCTATGGGTATCAGAACAAACATTTACAGATTGTTGTTAGAGATTAAGCTGGTTTAGTAAATTAGTAATAATCATGACTTCACTATCACTGAATACTTAGGTTTCAGGCATAGCAATGGTTTCTTTATTGGTAAATGGGTCTTGAGTCCTATTTAAAGAACTGTGGAATACTGTCAAGGTATGCAAGCCACTACTGCACCCTTAGGGTTTGTGCTATGCTGGTCATTGATATGGCTCTTAGTGGACATAGCAGGCTAGGACTGTTGGTTGTCTCCATCATTTGGAAGCTTGCATGATGTCTTCTGGTACTGTGAAACCAGTCCTCAGGGAAAGGGCATTCATGTAGGCTCCACCTCAAGGGTCTCTGGGCTCTGTTTCTGAAGTAAATGGTGTTGTCAGCAGTAAGGACTTACTTTTCAACTATGCAGGATGAAAAAGGGCAACATCGACAGGCAGTATGCTTTGGGATCCCCTTCACCAACCCTGGACAACAACTCCAAAGGAAGTTTCTCACGTCTGGTGTTGGGCTTGTGTTCATATGTTGGTCTTGGAGAGAGGAGCATCAGCCCATAGGAGAAAGATTTACTAGAACTCTATGTATCAGTATAAAGAGAATTAATGGTACTGCAGAGTTTTTCTAGGTATAGTAATATTATGAGTCTTTGTGGCTTTTCAGACATCCTTACTGATATTTTTTTTTCCGCTTATAGAGTTTATTAGAAACAAAGGGACAGGAAGTGCAGGCCTGTGGGAGAGACACGTGCATGGAGAAGAGAATGGGGAATATCGCGCCGGACTTTTAAAACCGGCTGGGGGCGTGGCCAGGTCACGTCACTACTCTACGCGTGTGCGTAGATCACATGGTCATGTTGTGCGCTTACATAACCATGCAATGCCACGGACTCTTGATCACGCGAGACCCCTTGGCCCGGAACTTGCTAGGCGGAGATATCCGGGCCCATCAGGTATCCTAGCTACGGGACGCTCTTGATGCGGAAATGGCTAGGCGGAAGTGTCCGCCTGATAAATGTAACCGTGTTGTGAACCCTTCATTCCCGACTCTTTTACTTTTTTAAAAAAAGAAAAATTGTGGTTGACTGGGTGCAGGGGCGACGTTTCTCTCAAAGACTGCTTCCAGCTGAATAGTGGGCGTCGGTTGGCTCTTGGGGGTGGTGGTGAGGGGTATCTTGTGAAGTCCGGGAATGATGGTGGGGGTCCTGGAACGACGTTCTGCCTTCTCCTGGTTCCGCGGCTGTCCATCCATACTGGTGCTGGGGCCTCCCATTTAACAAGATACTGTTGACATAGAGAGAGCTTAGAGAGAAAGAATCATTATTATTTTGTTTTGGAGTTGGCATTTGTCTGAGGTAGATTTGGCCTGCCCAGATAGAGGCATGTGACATTTACCTGAGGTAGATCTGGTCTTAGTACTCTGCTTAATTTCTATCTGAGACAAGCCTCATTAGAGGTAATTCATTTAAGGCACCTGTTTTCCTCAGGCAAGCCTTGCTGGAGGTAGTTTATTTAAGACATCTGTTTCCCTTATTAGGTTAACACTTGGGAAACACAGGTGATCAGTTGCTGAGTATTGAACAATGATAAATTATTGTATTACATTATTCCTTACCGCCTGGATATTTTTGATGGTCCTTTTTTTGCCTCCGGCTCTGTGTGGCCCTGGTTGGAAAAGGAAGGGGTGGTACCTTATTCCTCTGGAATTGGCGGCAAAGCAGGGGATCCTGATGTCCTCTGGAGCTTGAGAGTGAGAGGCCCTGTCTGTTTCACTGTATATGAAGAGAGATTCTTCTGGGATGGAGGTGAGATAAAAGGTTTTAGGTGAGACAGGTGGACCCAGTGAGGAAAGCCCTCGAGTTTAGCAGCTGTAGGGGTTACAAGAATTACTTTGAAGGGTCCCTGCCACTTAGGGGAAAGGGGTGAAAGACGCTGACCCGGAGGGGAAAGAAGAACCTGATCTCCAGTGTGTATTGGAGGTGGGCAAGGATTGTCACATGGCTGAGGCAGTGAACAGTCCGCATAGCTCCATAGAATAGACCTTAGGTAACATAAAATAGGAGTTAACAGGCTATCTGGAACAGCTGGAGGCTTGGAAAAAGACCTGGTGTTAGAACTGGTCTGAGGAGATATTTAACTTTTCCTGCTGCATGGCCATTATATGGCCTGAGACACGGATCCTCCTTTTGCTGTGAGAAGTCCACGCTCCCTTCAAATAGCAGCGTGGGACAGGAGGATATGAAAAGCATATTTGGAGTCTGTAGAGTTAGTGGCTAGGAGGAGGAGGAGGGGAGCCACTGGCGCGTCTGGGATGAGGCACATGTGTGGGGCGAAAGAAATGGACGCCCCTACCTTAGCTAGGAGATCCCTCCCCATTAAAGGTACAGGGCAGCTTGGCACCACTAAGAATGTGTGTGTGAGCGGGATGCCTCTGAAAATACAATTAAGTGGCGGTGTCTGCTGAGGCAGATAAGGCTGTCCCCCAACCCCGACAATAGGGAGACGAGAAGGAGAGGTGGGCCCCCAAAACTCTCTCAGGACAGAGTACGTAGCTTCGGTGTCCAAAAGGAACGAGATGGGGTGCCCATTAACTTTGATCACTACCCTTGGTTCCCTGTGTGAGATGGGAGTGGCCGGGGTGGAAACCAGGCAGCGTCAGTCCTTGCTGTAGGCCACGCCTACAAAGTCAGCCGGAGGGTCGTTGTCACATTCATCCTCATCTGGCGTTCCTGTGTCGCTTGGGACATCAGGACAGTCAGCTGACCAGTGACCCCTTTTGTGGCATTTCGGACAAGGCTTTGCCGGTGCCTTTCGTGTGCCGGTGGTGCACGCCCGTGCCCAGTGGCCTTCTCTCCCGCACTTGTAACAGGAACCAGACGGCTTTCGGGGAGCCGGTCGGACAGTGCTTGCCAGCATCTGGCAGCTCCTTCTATGGGCTTTTTCATCTCTACCATGGTACACCTTAAAAGCTATCGCCAGCATGTCCGCTTGTGGAGTCAGTGGGCCATTCTCCAAACGTTTAAGTTTGTCTCTAATGTCGGGGAAGCTCTGAGAGACAAAGTGGGTCATTAACAGCTGCCTGCCCTCAGGGCTCTCCGGGTCTAAGCTGGTGAACTGAAGTAGAGCCTTGGTGAGCCGCTCTAAGAACTTAGACGGATTTTCATCCTTATCCTGAATCACCATTTTTAGTTTTTTATAGTTTACTGGTTTTAGGGCAGCCTTACGGAGGCCTGTCAGGAGACAGGTAATAAACCTATCTCTGGCTAGACAGCCACTCTGGGTGTTGTGGTCCTAGTGTGGCTCCCGGTCAGGAACCGCCTCGGCTCCTGGGGGGTGTGAAAGGTTAGTTTGATGAATTTCGTCTGCGTGAATTCTAGCCTGCTTCCCATACCCGCCTGAGCTCCTCAGAAGGTCATGAAAGGTGAGACTATAAGATTGAGTTATATATTGAAACTGTTTAATGAAGGAAGCAGAATTAGACATATAAGAACCCAGCTTACTTTTTATCTGAGAGAGTGGATGGAACATGAATTTTAATTATTGGTTCCTTAGCAAGATCTAGAGTCAGAAATTCCAGAGTCAGAGAATCCTCTGGTTTACGTATAGCTAGGAGCACATGAGCAGGAGAGAAGGAAACGAGAAGAGACAGTTTAGTGTTGAGAGAGAAGAAAGCAACTCTTTCCATTTGCCTGAACGCCGACAGTGATTGGATAGCTCCCATGAAATATCGGAATCCAAGGAGCTGCTTGGCAGCCCTTTGTTATTTTTTAAAGCATACTTTGGCCATCTCCTTTTTTTTTTTCTTTAACATAAACGAGTTAGCTTAGAAATCTTTATGTGAGGCATTAAACTGAGAGGTTTTAAAGCTTCAACAAGACAGCCCAACGGAGAGGAAGGAGTAACAGGGTTGGAAGCCTTGTTTCCCATGTCTGCAGCAGAGGCAGAAAAATAATAAAAAAATAATAATAATAAAAAACAAAAATAAAAATAAAAAGAAACGTAATCCGGAGCCAAGACCTCAGGCGTCCCCAGGGTCTAGGACGGATTTCAGGCACAGGCTGCTTCTAGGCTCGTCAGCCAAAGAAGCAGGGGCCCCCTCCATGGTGGGGGGTGGAATCTCCGAGAATCCGGACAGCGCTTGTCTTCCCGTCGGAAGAATGGGCGCGTCGACCCACGTGGATTCACAGGGGCGCACCCGACGGTGGCCCCCAACGCGAAAAATATCTCAGGCTGCAGGCGTGGGAGACGGCTAGAAAAATTAGGCCAGTTGGCCAGCGATAGGGGCCGACCGTAGCCAATGAAGACCGTGGTCGGGGGTTCCCTCGGTCTTAAGAACATGTGTGAGGCGCCGGACAATCAACGGTCGTTCCCACCGGTTCAGGAAACCGTTTATGCCGGCCGAAAGTGGGGGGCACTCACCAATCCGATCGGTGTTGGATGCAGTTTGGATGCGATTCAGGCTAATGGAGAGCAGTCTGTCGCGTATGGAGCAGATTCCCCGGTCCACGGGCTGCCAGCAGAAAGCGCCCGGGAGCGCCCGCTCGGGCACGGCACCAAAATGTTAGTTTTCTGTCTGCGTTGTGTTCTTACCCTGTAGGAAACGTCACGAAACACGACAGAATCCGCTTATAGAGTTTATTAGAAACAAAGGGACAGGAAGTGCAGGCCTGTGGGAGAGACACGTGCGTGGAGAAGAGCCCTTACTGATATTTTACCACCTTCCTCCTTCTTCTGAATTTACTTCCCTTCCTCTTCCCTAAAGTTCCCTTATCCCATTTTCCTTTTCAGATCACATCACTTATTCTGGACATTCTTACTGTTATTTCACTCTCTTCCCTCCTTTATCTGTATTTATCTCTCTCTTACCTTCATGATTAGAGTCTCCCTCTTTTTGCATTTCCACCTTCTGATCATTCCTTCTCTGCTATTCCATTCTCTCAATCTCCATTGGCATCAGAAGGGTAGATTTTTTTCATGAAGACTCATTAGGTCTCTGTCATGTTGGGCTTCAGCAGCAGCCACAGGGCATGTTCCATGGTCAGGAATCCAAAGAGGATCCTCATTGTCCTGAGGAAAGACATAAACAGAACCCCAGTGCCATGCCAACACTAGATTGGGTCTCCTCCACATGCTATTTGAAAGATCCTTCCATCGCTCCAGAGGGTGATTTGCAACAGGAGCCCTCCAGTGCTTGTCTGCAACGGATACTCCAGCAGAATCCACTGATAAACTTCCAGGAATTTTTTTATTTCTGTCTTGATTTCTTCTTTGACTCATTCATCATTAAGTACTGAGTTTTTTTTTTTTTTTATCTCCAAGGAGTCTGTATATTTACTAGAGATATATTTGCTCTCAAGTTTAAGTTTTCTTGTGTTGGGATAAGATAGGACAGGTATTTCAATCTTTTTATTTGTAAATATGTGTTTTGTGTTCCATGATTTGGGTTATTTTTGAAGAGCTCCCATGTTTTAAAGAGTAGACTAAATTTTCTTTGCAGTTTGTGGGGGAAACTATGTAGATATCCGTTGAGTCTAGGATATTTGAGATGTGACTTAATTCTGATTATTTCTCTTTATTTTTTCCCAGATGCCCTCTCACTTGGATAAAGTGGGCCTTTGAATTCACACACTACTAGTAGATTGTTGTTACTGTGTCACTAAACACAGCAGTACAATTTTTATTTTTATTTTTTTTCACATTTGTCAATTGTTGATTATTTATTATTATTATTTTTTTTATTTTATTATTATTATTATTATTATTATTATTTTACAACACCATTCAGTTCAACATAATAGCCACAGAATCCCCTGTTCTCCCCCTCTCGCCCACCCCTCCCCCCAGCCCACCCCCCATTCCCACCTCCTCCAGATCAAGGTCTCCCCCGAGGACCGGGGTTGACCTGGTAGACTCAGTCCAGGCAGGTCCATTCCCCTCTCCCAGACCGAGCCAAGTGTCCCTGCATAAGTCCCAGGATTCAAACAGCCAACTCATGCAACGAGCCCAGGACCTGGCACCAATGCACAGCTGCCTCCCAAACAGATCAAGCCAAATGACTGTCTCACCCGTTCAGGGGGCCTGATCCAGTTGGGGGCCCCTCAGCCTTTGGTTCATAGATCCTGTGCTTCCATTCATTTGGTTATTTGTCCCTGTGCTTTATCCAACCTTGGCTTCAACAATTCTCGCTCATATAAACCCTCTTCTTTCTCACTAATTAGACTCCCAGTGCTCCACCAGGGGCCCAGACGTGGATGTCTGCCTTCAGATTCCTCAGTCCTTGGATGGGGTTTATGGCACCACTATCTGGGTGTCTGGCCATCCCATCACCAGAGTAGGTCAGTTCCTGCCGTCTCGCGACCATTGCCAGCAGTCTTTTGAGGGGGTATCTTTGTGGATCTCCGTGGGCCTCCCTAGCTCTCTGCTTCCTCCCCTTCTCACCTTCTCATGTGGTCTTCATTTACCATGGTCTCCTATTCCTTGTTCTCCCTCTCTTTTCTTGATCCAGCAGTACAATTTTTATAAAATTAGCTGCCCCAGAATTGGATGCATGCATGTGTAGAGCTGTAATGTCTTTTTTATAAACTCTTCCTTTCATTAGAGTGTAGTTTCCTGTTTTACTTTTTTCCAATTAGTTTTAAATTATAATCTACTTTGCCAGATGTTATGGTAGGCATGCATGCTTGCTTCCTGAATGTATGAAACTGGAGTATTTTGTCTCTTGTTTCAGTCTAAGGTGGTGCTTATCTTTAAAATCAAGATATGTTTCTTGTAGAGAACAGGCAGATGAATTTTGTGTTATGATCCAATCAGCTAGTCCACATTTTTTAATGAAGAATTGAGGCCATTGATATTTAAGAAATTGTAGAAACTTGTGTTATTTGTGGTCACTCTGCTGTTGAAATTAAAGTTGTTTTTTGTGTTCTCAGTGGTGTTTCATGTTGTAATAATTATGTCTTCTTATTTCTTTCTACCATCTCTCTGCTATGGTCATTGCTTTCTTCAGTCTCAAATATTATTTCCTATATTTTCTTTAATTCTGGTTTGGTGGATATGATTTTGTAGGCTGTTTATGTCTTGGGAAGTTTTTATTTTTCCTTCAGTTAGACATATATTTTTGCTGGGTACATTTCTCTAGGCTGGCCAACATAGTCTTTCAGGACTTGACATGCTTTGCTCTAGGCTTTTCTGGCTCCCATGGATTCCATTTAGAAATCAGCTTTATTCTCTTGGATTTTCATTTATATTTGCCTTGTGTTTTGTTTTCTCTTGTAGCTTTCAACACACCTTCTTATTATGTTTTTTGTTATAATTAAAATTTATTCTAAAATATTTTTCTTTGTTAGTATTTTAGTAATAATATGCTGTAGGGATTTTCTTTTCTGGTCTTGTCTATTGGTGTACTCTGTGCTTTTCTACATATTTGGATGTATCTTGCCATCTGCTCCTCTTGGGTAGGCCTTCTTGTCTTTGTCCGATAGCTTTCAAGTGTGTTGTTAAGTTTCTGGTATGAAAATTCTCTAATTTCTTTATGCAGGCACTTGGTGCTATGCATTTTTCTCTTAGTACTGCTTTCATTGTGTCCCATCAGTTTGCCTATGTTATGTGTTCATTTTCATTGAATTATAGGAAGGCTTAATTTCTTTCTTTATTTCTTCTTTGACCCGGAAGTCAAGAAGTCAAGACTTCAGTTTCCCTAAGTTTGTAGGCTTATCTTGCTTAATCCATGGTGGTCTGATAGGATACAGAGGGATATTTCAATATTTTTATAGCTATGCATATTTGCCTTGTGCCCTAGTGTATGGTCAATTTTGGAGGAGGTTCTATGTAGAAGGTGCTGAGAAGAACATATATTCTCTTGTGTTTGGGTGAAATGTTTTGTAGATACCCGATAAGTCCATTTGAGTCATAATGTCTGTTAATTCCATTATTTCTTTGTTTAGTTTCTATCTGGATGGCCTATTCAGTGGTGAGAGTGTTGTGTTGAGGTTTCCCACTATTAATGTGTGGGGTTCGATGTGTGATGTAAGCTTTAGAAATGTTTCTTTCACAAATGTGCATTTGAGGCATAGATATTCAAAATCAATATGTCATCTTGGTGGATTTTTCCAATCATAAACTTCCTTCTTCATCTCTTTGATTAGCTTTTGCATGAGCCTATGCTGTTACATATTAAGATAGTTCCATCAGTTTGCTTCTTAGGTCTATTTGATTGGAAAATATTTTTTCAATCATTTCCTCTGAGGGAATATCTACCTTTAATGTTGAGGTATGTTTCTTGTATACAACAGAAGGATGGATCCTATTTTATATCCATTCTGATGGATGGATACAAAACACAGCCAGTATGTTTTTTATTGGGGAATGTAGTCCATTGATGTAGAGAAATATTAATAACCAGATTGTAATTGTTATTAAGTTGTTGGTGCTGGTGATAGTAGTGTGTGTGTGTGTGTGTGTGTGTGTGTGTGTGTGTGTGTGTTTGTTTTCCTTCTTTTGATTTTGTTGATGAAAGATTAACTATTGCTAGTGTATTTGTGGGTATTATTTAACTTCTTTGGCTTAGAGTTTTCCTTTTAGTAGCATCTATAGGACTGGATTTGTGGGTTGGTATTGTTTAAATTTGACTTTTGGTTTTTAAATCTATGGTTTTTGATAATTTCACTAGGTGTAGTCTGGGCTGTTGTCTGTTGTCTCTTAACATCTACAAGACACCTGTTTATGCCCTTCTGTGGTTTGGAATCTCATTTGAGAAGTCCTGTGTAATTGTTATAGGTCAGCCTTTATATTTTACTTGGCCTTTTTTCCCTTGCAGCTTTTAGTAGTCTTCCTTTGTTCTATACATGTAGTGTTTTGGTTATTATGTGACGTGAGGAATTTTTTTCTGATCTAATCTATTTGTTGTGTTTTTTTTCTAAGCTTCTTGTACCTTTAGAGGCATGTCCTTCTTTAAGTAATGGAAATTTTCTTCTATGATTTTGTTAAATGTATTTTCTGTGTTTTTTTTTTTTTTGCTAAGATTCTTCTTTTTCTTTTCTGATTATTGCTAGATTTGGTCATTTCACACTGTCCCAGATTTCCTTGATGTTTTGTGTTAAGAGTTTTTTAGATTGAGTATTTTCTTTGCCCAATGATACTACTTCTTTTGCATTCAATATCTTGTATCTCTTGCATTCTTTTGGTGCTGCTTGAATCTGTAGTTCACATTTGCTCACTCAGATTGTTCTTTTTCTTGAAATTATTAAGTTTGTGGTTTTGCTATTGCTTCTATTTCAATTTTGATGCCATGGATACTTTTCTCCACCAGCTTGTTTTACTCTTGGCTTTCTTGACATTCTTTAAGGGATTTGTTCATTTCATCTTATTGTTCAATTAGCTTTTCATCAATTTATTTAAAGGAGTGTTTCATTTCTTCCTTAAGGACTTCTATCATGTTCAATAAAGTTGTTTCAAGGTCATTTTCTTTTGCTTTGGCAATGTTGAAATATTCAGGTCTTGATAGCATGGGATGGATGGCTTTTGTGGGGTCATAATGCTTTAGCTGTTGTTTATTGGATTTTTTCCACTGGCATTTAGGCATCTGGGTTTGGAATGATTAGTTCTAGTCCCTGAATTCAAAGTTTCTCTTCATTCATTGGTTGTTTTCTTTCTCTGTTTCTGTTTGCTCTTTAGTTTTCTAGTCTTGGTGGCCATGTTTTCTGGCAGCTGGTCTGACCTCTGGTCTAATTGGGAATCCCTGATCAAGTTGGAAGTTGTCCTTCTGGCTGTTAGCTTGGCCTTTGTTATAACAGGGGGTCACTGTTCTGACTGGTTTGCCTGCGTCTGTGATTGGGAAATATCTTTCTGTATGCTGTGAATGTGTTGCTCTGAGTGGTTGATAATTAAAACGCTAACTGGCCAGTAGCCAGGCAGGAAGTATAGTTGGGATAAACTGACAAGGAGAATTCTAGGAAGAGGAAGTCTGAGTCAGCAGAAGTCAGCCCATAGTCCAGGGAGCACACAGGTAAAGGCACGGAAAATGTGGCAACATGTAGATTAACAAAAATGGGCTGAGTTAAGTGTAAGAGCTGGTCAATGGTAGGCCTGAGTTAGTGGCCATAGAGTTATAATTAATATAAGCCTCTGTGTGTTTACTTGGGGGACACAAGTGGGAGAGATTTGTCACTAACACCAGCAGGCTGGGACACACATACAAAACTTTCTGACTACACACCTGAACAATTGAAGTCTGATCAAACTGGTGTGGCTTAAGTTTAGAATTCTTTAAAGGATTACTTGACATTTTTACTTCAATTGAACAAGTAGATTACAAATTTATTTTTATCGCCTTAGACAAAGAAGAATAAACTTGTCAGCCCATGGCATATCATGAGGTATTCATGGCAGACATTAGAAGGGGATGTCTAAAGAGTTATTTTCCTTCTTGACATGATAGTAAGGCAGAATGAACAAGGCTACAAACAACCTCAGTGCTCTTCATGGCTGAAGTACAAAATGTAAATAATTGTAGAAGCTTAAATGTTGATTCATTTCCTCCCATAGATCAGCAGGAGTGTATCCCTTGCCCACTTCAAGAGTATTCAAATTCTGAAAGAAACATCTGCCTTCCCAAGTCAGTGACATTCCTGTCCTTTGAGGATTCTTTGGGCATGGCTTTGTCTTGCACAGCTCTGTGCTTCTCTGTCAGCACAGCTGTAGTTTTGGGGATCTTTCTCAAACACCAAGACTCACCCATTGTTAAGGCCAATAACCGGATACTCAGCTTCATCCTGCTCATCTCCCTCCTCCTCTGCTTTCTATGTTCCTTTCTCTTCATTGGCCACCCAAGCGCAGCCTCCTGCATATTGCAGCAAATTGCATTTGCACTTGTGTTCACTCTGGCTCTTTCCACTGTTTTGGCCAAAACTATAACTGTAATTCTGGCCTTTAGAGCTCTGAAGCCAGGAAGGACAATGAGAAGGCTGCTTGTCTCAGGCATCCATAACTTTGTCATCCCCATCTGTGTCCTGATCCAGTTTATTCTTCTTGGAGTCTGGTTGGGAACCTCACCTCCCTATATTGAGGCAGATGCACACTCTGAACAGAGTCACATCATCATTTTGTGCAACAAGGGCTCACTTACTGCTTTCTACTGTGTGCTGGGATACTTGGGGATCCTGGCCCTAGGGAGCTTCACTCTGGCTTTCCTGGCCAGGAACCTGCCTGACACATTCAATGAAGCCAAGTTCCTGACATTCAGCATGCTGGTGTTCTGCAGTGTCTGGGTCACGTTCCTCCCTGTCTACCACAGCACGAAGGACAAGGCCATGGTGGCTGTGGAGGTCTTCTCCATCTTGACTTCCAGTGCAGGGCTGCTAGGATGCATCTTTTTCACAAAGTGCTACATTATTCTTGTTAAACCTGATGAGAACTCTTTGAAATATTTTAAGAACAAAACACAGTCTAGAAAAAATTGATTGTTTTGATGAATTGAGTCTTTCTCATAAAATCTTTTAATTTAGTAAAGTAATAATTGAACTTACTTAACTTTTCAGTATGATTTTCTGAAAAACATATTTAAACAAAATATGTCTCACATACAGACAATCTATTTCCAAATAGAAACTACTGCTGAAAATTCACTTTATTTAGCTATTCTTGTTACTTATAAATTTGTGGGCAATAGACATATTCAAAGTTCAATTACGGCCAAGAGAACAGCCCCCTGCAACACCAGTGAAAACCAGAGCCACAAGCCTACCCTGCACCAATTGGGAACAGGTAAAGCCCCATCTCTGGTCTGGGCAGACCAGGTCCCTAGTTCCTAGGCCCTGGGGGAAACACCCTGTGCCCTTCCCACAAACCATCGGAGCCCCAGGGTCTAGCCAGCTGCCCCTTCCCCCACCTCCTTGCTAAGAAAACGTTCCCCTGTGATACCAGTGAAAACAGAGACATAAGCCTACCCTCCACAAATTGGGAACAGAAAACAGGTTCCACCCTACACCCATTGGGAATAGCTGCTCTCTGAGATAGAGTCCACTGGTGCCCATTGGACTAAGTTCTGCTCTCTGAGACACAGAATCCATCAGCACAGATTGGACCAAGAGCCTGGATTAGACCAAGTCCTCCCATTAGACCAAAAGTAGTAATTGAACCAAAAGAGGCTCCCTCAGAAACAGACAGCACTTGCATGGAATGGAGGAAGGGATGGGTAGACACCATTGCAAAAATACAGTAAACAACATAAAGACCAATATGGCACCATCAGAACCTAGTGGTGCTATATCAGCAAGACCTGAACATCCCAAAGCAGAAGAAGCAGAAGAAATAGTCCTTTAAAATGGCTTGAAGAAGATAATAAAGATGAAATGAAAACTACCCTTAAAGGATTTGAAGAAAAGACAAACAAATAATTGGAAGAAATCAGTAAATCCCTTAAAGAAAGCCAAGAAAAAGCAATTAAACAGTTGAATGAAAAAGTCCAAGATTTGAAAACTGAAATAGAGGCAATAAAGAAGACACAACTGAAAGAAGGCTGGAAATGGAATACCTGAGTAAACAAACAGGAACTACAGATGCATAGCTAACAGATGCAAGAGATGGAAGAGAGAATCTCTGACATTGAAGATACAATAGAGGAAATAGATTCATCAAAGAATACACTAAAGTCAAAAAAGTCATAACATAAAACATCCAGGAAATCTGGAACACCATGAAAAGACCAAACCTAAGAACAACAGTGATAGAAGAAGGAGAAGAATAATAACTCATAAGCATAGAAAATATATTTAACTAAATCATAGAATTAAACTTTCCCAACTTAAATGAGGAAATGCCTATGAAGGTACAAGGAGCTTACAGAACACCAAATAGCCTGGATCTAAAAAAAAAAAAACCCTTGCCACAAATAATCAAAACACTAAACATATATAATAAAGAAAAAATATTAAGAGCTGCAAAGGAAAAAGGCCAAGTAACATATAAAGTCAGGACAATCACAATAACACCTGACTTCTCAATGGAAAATCTGAAAGCCAGAAGGTCCTGTCCAGACCTTAGGCAGACAATAAGAGACCATAGATGCCAACCCAGACTATTATATCCAGTAAAACTCTCAATCACTATATATGGAGCAAACAAAATATTCCATGATAAAACTAGATTTAAACAATACCTATGCACATAACCAGCCCCACAGAAATCACTAGAAGGACAATTCCAACCTAAGGAAGTTAGATGCAACCATGAAAATATAGACAATAGATAATCACACACCAAAAAAAAAAAAAAACCAAAAAAGAGAAACACACAACAATTACCAACAAAAAATAACAGTAATTAACAATCACTGATATTAATATCCATTAATATCAGTGGTCTCAATTCACCTATAAAAGACACAAGCTGACAGAATGGATACAAAAATAGGATCCATTCTTCTGCTGTATACAAGAAACATACCTCAACTTTAAAGACAGACACTACCTCAGAGTAAAAGGCTGGGAAAAGACTTTCCAATCAAACGGACTTAAGAAGCAAGCTGGTGTAGCTATCTTAATATCCAGAAAAATAGACTTCAAACTAAAATCAATCAAAAGAGATCAGGAGGACATTACATACTTATCACAGGGAAAATCGACCAAGCTGAAGTCTTAATTCCTAAATTTATGCCCCAAGTAGAAGAGCACCCACATAGGTAAAAGAAACATTACTAAGGGTTAAATTGCACATCAAGCCGCACACATTAATAGTGGGAGATTTCAACACCCCAACTTACCACTGGGTGAATCTGCCAGATTGAAAATTAACAGAGAAATAAGGGACCTAACAGAAGTTATCACTCAAATGGACTTAATAGATATATACAGAACATTTCACTGAAACACAAAAGAATATACCTTCTCAGCACCCCATGGGGCCTCCTCTAAAATCAACCACATATTTGATCACAAAGCAAATCTCAATGGATAAAAAAACATTGGAATAGCCTCCTGTATCCTATTGGACCACCATGGCTCAGTTAGATTTCAACAACAACAAAATTTACAGAAAGCCTCATCGAAACTGGAGAGTGCCCAAATGAATCACCCATGAATCAAGGAAGAAATAAAGAAAGAAATTAAGGTTTCCTAGAATTCAATGAAAATGAAAGTACTTCATACCAAAACTTATGGGACACTATGAAAGCAGGGCTAAGAGGAAAATACATAGCACTAAATACTGACATAAAGAAGATGGATAAATCTAACCCTTATGACTTAAGAGCACACCTGGAAGCTCTAGAACAAAAAGAAGCAAACCTCACCCATAAGGCATCCATGCCAGGAAATCAAATTGAGGGCTAAAATCAATAAAATAGAAACAAAGGGAAAAACACAAGCAATAAATAAAATAAAGAGTTGGTTCTTTGAAAAAATCAAGAAGATAGATAAGCCCTTATCCAAATTAACCAAAAGGCAGAGAGAGAGAGAGAGAGAGAGAGAGAGAGAGAGAGAGAGAGAGAGAGAGAGAGAGAGGGAGAGAGAGAGAGAGAGAGAGAGAGAATCCAAATCAACAAAATCAGAAATGAAAAGGGAGACATAACAACAGACAATGAGGAAATCCAGAGAATCATCAGGTTATACTTCAAAAACCTGTACTCCACAAAATTGGAAAATTTGAAAGAAATGGAAATAGGTACCATATGCCAAAGTTAAATCAAGACCAGATAAACAATTTAAATGGGCAAATAACCCCCAAGGAAATAGAAACAGTCATTAAAAGTCTCCAACCAAACACAGTCCAGGACCAGATGGTTTCAGCACAGAATTCTACCAGAATTTCAAAGGACTAATTCCAATACTCTTCAAATTGTTCTAAACAATAGAAACAGAGGGAACATTACCAAACACTTTTTGTGAGGCTACAGTTACCCTGATACCCAAACCACACAAAGATGCAACAAAGAAAGAGAATTACAGACCAATCTGCCTCATGAACATTGATGCAAAAATACTGAACAAAATATTGGCAAACAGAATCCAAGAATATATCAAAACAATTATCCACCATGACCAAGTAGGCTTCACCCCAGGGATGCAAGGATGATTCAACATACAAAACTCTGTCCATGTAATACACCACATAAACAAACATACAAAACTCTGTCCATGTAATACACCACATAAACAAACTGAAAGAAAAAAACCGTATGATCATCTCAAGATGCCAAGAAAACCTTTGACAAAATCTAACACCCCTTCATGATAAAGGTCTTGGAGAGATCAGGAATACAAGGAACCTACCTAAACATAAGAAAGGTATTTTACAACAAGCCGACAACCAACATCAAATTAAATGGAGAGAAACTAAAAGTGATTGCACTAAAATCAGGAATAAGACAAAGCTGTTCACTCTCCCCATACTTATTCAATATAGTACTTGAAGTTCTAGCTATAGTAATAGGACAACAAAAGGAGATCAAAGGGATTGAAATTCAAAATGAAGAAGTCAAACTTTCACTATTTGCAGATGATATGATAGTGTACATAAGCGACCCCAAAAATCCTACCAGGGAACTCCTCCAGCTGATAATCTTTTTCAGTAAAGTGGCAGGATACAAGATCAACTCAAATATATCTGAAAGAATACTAAGTAGCCATACTATGAACTATCTATCTAAAAATACCTATAATATGTGTTACTTTGGGTATAACTATACAAATGCAGTTTAAATGGAAAATCTACAACCATCACTTTTATGAAATAGGCTAATATATACCCACATATAAATATAGTTTCCCCTCACCAAAGAAAAATTTCTTTGCAACAATTTATGGGAGAAAACCATAACCAATCAAATGGCAGAATTCTGTAGCCTAGTCATGTCTGACACATCTAAAAAAAATCCCACATCAAAGGCTTAGAGAAGATGCAGAACTGGGGCGCTAAAAGACAGTAAAAGGCAGAGGATCAGAGTTTTTTCTCTGAGACTGTGTATCCCAATATCAGGAGATACACTCTTATGTCTTACCAATGTGATGCATAAACATAAACTGAACAAGGAAAATGCTAATAGACATTACAAAGTAGTTCAGGAAGAGACTTTAAGGCCCCAACTTCACACAAAAAAAATTGAATGAATAAAGGCTGAAAGTGGGAACAATAGTCTTCCCTTGGAAAAAGCACACATATCAGTTATCCAATACCAAATGGTCAGCACTGAAAACATACATACAAATAACATTATAAAGACTGAACAAGTTATATAGAGAGTATGTACACACACACACACACACACACATATATATATATATATATATATATATATATATATATATATATATGCCTGTAATAACACTTAATGAAGAAGAGGCCATAGATTTGAAAAAGTCAGGAAAGCTGTTTGTGAAAGTTTAGATGAAGAAATATAATGCAGAAAATGATGTAACTGTATGACAACTTCAAAAAAAAAAAAAAAGAAAAAGTATTCAGTTGTTTAAAAACTGAAATTTACAGAAAATTGGATAAAACTAGAAGAAAATATTGAATGAACTAACCTAGACCCATTATATAAACCTTGAACATTCTCTCTCTTCTGAGGTTTCTAGCTCCCAATCTGAGTACATATGTGCCTCTATATGAAGGCTTTTGCCTTGTCTTAGTGTATGTTGTTTTGTCCTGTTGGAATGTTTGACTCTTATAGGCACAATCTTTTCTGAAGAAGAAGTGAAGGGAGTAGATCTGAGGGAGAGGATAGGTTGGGGTGAGCTGGGAGGAGTGGAGACAGGGGAAACTCTGGTCTGGATATATTGTATGAGAGAGGACTTCATTTTCAATAAAAAGAAAGATAATAAAGAGCAAAATATAAAAAATACAGCAAATAGAGAGAACAATATATTGCTCTTTCTGCTATTCATTTTAAAGAAAGCAAGAATCTATATTTTTATATTCAGTGATATATAAGATTCCAAAGGAGCAAAGATAACAAGCATCTTATACAAGTGTGAACCACACAAAATATTAGCATGACAAAATAACCTGAAAGCTGCAATAGAGGCATGTAGATCATGCTAATAGCCAACAATTGTCTACTTAGACTTACGATCTGATCAACAAGAGGTAAACCATAACTGGTAATGTAAACCTAAATATTACCATTGGCTAACAAATGTATGGATGTTGGAAGGGCACCTACAAGCCTCATTTTACTAAAGCAGCATAATTCCTAACTATACTCTAAAACTTTGTTCTTTTCACCAAGAAATGTAAAGCAATCAACCCTTATGAAGAGACACTAGACAGAGACCACTACAGAAAACCACAACCAACAGAAAGGAAGAGTTTTGTATCCCTGTCTCAAATTTACATCTACAATATAGCTCCTGAACCTAAAACTCAGGGATCATTGCAGGGGAAGGGACGGTAACATTCTAAGAACCAGAGGAACAGGTAGTTTGTGTTTGGTTGTGTCTCCAGCAATGAGCCACACCATTGGATGACATAGCAGTTTAAGATGATCAATAAAGACATATCCAGGAAGGAAAAGACCTCTAAACAGGTCACAGTGTGTTTAAAAAAACCTGTGAAGGGTTCAAATGCAAAACAAATGGGTATAGACAAAGGAAAAATAGTTCATAAATAATAAAATAAGTCTTTAAAAGAAAATCAAATAATATAAAACCAAAAGCCATGTATATAGAGAAAATATACAGAGATTCTGGATCCTATGTAGTGTTTTGTTGACTTTAAATTTTTTGATTGCTGAGGTGTGAACAATAGCTGCTAAGAGACATTGGATTATGGAAACTGCAAAACTGAACCAATTTATATATTTTATAAATGTGTTAACTTCAAAACGGAAGTAAAAAATATGTTGCATTGGGGAAGACGTTATGCTTTTGTTTCCACAGAAAATAAAAGGCTGTGGATTCATTGAAGGTTGATAAAGATCATGTTTATCAGGGGTCACTTTTTGAAAATCCTGATTACATACATAAGGAAATAAACCTTAAAAAAAACCAACACACTGCTGTATATTTTACCTGCTCAAATATAAAAGAAAAAAATCATTTTTGCCTGTTTTGTACACACTGCACATTCTACACTTTTGTTAATGTGTGTATATACATGTTACCTTTGAAAGCTTGTGTGTTTTCAGAACAAGGGGATCTTGAAATGAAAATGGGTGGTCCAGGTGATCTAGGCTTTTATAATACCTCTCTTGCAGTTTCCTCAGAGTTCTGCTTCCAGAATAGCTTCAAGGCTACTGGCTGAGATTGTCCAGACTCACAGACTATTCTAACTAGGACTTACACATTATCTTAATTTTCTCGGAGTCCTCCAAAGAGGCCATCACCCCCAGACAAGAGGATGCAGTATAGAGAATATGATGCCAGCATTCCCAAGAGGTAGGGTGGGTGTTTTATGGCCATTCAATGGGTTACAGATGTTTGTCACCATTTGGGGGTTAATTACATATTGCTGCTGGACATGGCCAGGGAAAAAGCTAAACAAAGGAGATTAGATTCAGGAATCTCTTTATGAAGGGAAAGAGGGAATATAGTTTAGAAATCATGGGATAAAAGGATGGATTGTTGAGTCCACTTTTGAAACTGTCTAGTCTCAAATATTTCACATTTTTATGAATTTTTGTATATTAATAAATTTAAGGTTATTTTTGTTATACTGTATGTATACTTTATGTTTCTACTATATTGTTTAAGATATTTTTGTTTATTGATATGAATTAATATTATTTTTGTTATACTGTATATATGTTTCTATTCTTGTACCATACATATGCAGCTCATTTGTAATAGTAATGTAAAGTTTTCATCCTTGAAAGATGTTTAGGATAATAAAGTAATATGGGTTAATAATACTCTATTAAAATCAAATTTATACAATGATGGTATGTATGTTTCAAGTTGATACAGAAATATATTTTAGGTAGATAGGTGATCTTCAAACACTTCAAATATGACATTGAAATGTTTTAATAACATAAGGATTGTTTTTGACAGACATGTCTGCTCCTGTCAGTATCAATTTGCTGCAAAAAAGAATGATGGATATTGAAGAACCTTTATATGGGGTTTGCTTTCTTTGCGGCAAATTTAGCCATTTGGATAAGAAACTGCCCTTGCCTCAACTGCTGACAGTGCACTGTGCAAACAGGATAAGCTGTATACAAAGGAAAATGTCTGCCAAACTTTGTCAAGACAAGGAAGGAGAATCCTCCAAAATTCCTGCTTTACAGAAAAGTCTGTCACATGTGCTAGGCCTGTAGGCAAAAGATGAATTACCCAAATTTACAGAGAAAACTTGGGTGACTGAGTAGGCAGCCAGCTGTTTCTGTCATTTCTCTTAGTTTTGGAAGTTGATTTCTCTACACTTCCTGTTTAGTCAATTAATATTCTATCCTTCTTGAATCTATGATATAGATAGTTATAGTTTTACAATTTCCTTTGTTACTAAATTCAGAAAAGAAACTTACACAAGAGGCATAAAGTTTATAAGGTTGAGAAACACAAAAGCTTAAATAGTTTTTCCAAAAAGATGTTTTAAGGTTTGAAAAGTTATTTTTAGGATGGTAACACAGGTTATGACAAAAATGGTTTAGGTATAAAACTGGAATAAGATTGGACAGAAAATTGAGTATTTTCTCTAAATTTGACAAATACAAATGGACAGAAAATTGTGAATGTAATTCTTACCTGATATTGTTCTTATTGTATATAATCTTACCGTGTTAGAATTAAAACCTTTTTTTTTATTTAGAAAAAGTGGGAGGGGATATTGTGGAATATTCCTTTACACTATGTGAAGATGTGTCACTCTGGTTTGATAAAAAGCTAAATGGCCAATAGCTAGCAATAGTTAGAACAGGGATTTCTGTACAGAGAGGTGCCAGGAATAAGAAGGCAGGGACACCAGCCAGATGGAGAGAAAGCAGGATGGACATTACAGAGTAAATATAATTGAGCCACATAAAATAAATTAGATTAAAAGACATGGGTTAATTTAAGTTATAGGAGCTGTGTGGGGGTAGATATAAGTCTAAGTAGTGGGCTGCTCTTTTATAATTAATAATAAGTCTCTGTGTCATTTTCTGTGACACTCCTCCCCATGACTGAACACATGAATTGATTATTAAATGATCATTTACCAATGATCAGCCCTGAAAATGTAATTTCAGGCCCGAGACCCCAGCCACTTCCTGAGACTTAGAGACCGGCCCCCAGCTCCCAGCCTGCCCCCGACAACTTCCCTTCTGGACCAGAGGTGAGTGCCTGGGTCCAGCCCGGACCCCATCCCTGGCCACCAGCCACCCCGGGAGGACCTGCCCAACTTGGCACCAGGTTCTGGCCACCGGGCAGCTCCCCTTTGAGCCCCACCGGGTGGGATCCCCTTTTCCAAGCCCCCGGCAGCCCCTGCAGTCTCCGCGCCCTGCCCCCACGCCCATCTGCCCAAGATCCCAGCCACTTTCTGAGACTTAGAGACCGGCCCCCAGCTCCCAGCCTGCCCCAGAGGACTTCCCTTCTGGACCAGAGGTGAGTACCCGGGTCCAACCCGGACCCCATCCCTGGGCACCAGCCACCCCTGAGAGGCCTGCCCAGCTTGGTGCCGGGTTCTGGCCACCGGGCAGCTCCCCTTCTAGCCCCACCGGGAGGGATCCCCTTTTCCAAGTCCCCGGCAGCCCCTGCAGTCTCTGCGCCCTGCCCCCACGCCCATCTGCCCGAGACCCCAGCCACTTTCTGAGACTTAGAGACCGGCCCCCAGCTCCCAGCCTGCCCCTGACGACTTCCCTTCTGGACCAGAGGTGAGTGCCTGGGTCCAGCCCGGACCCCATCCCTGACCACCAGCCACCCCGGGAGGACCTGCCCAACTTGGCACCAGGTTCTGGCCACCGGGCAGCTCCCCTTCTAGCCCCACCGGGAGGGATCCCCTTTTCCAAGCCCCCGGCAGCCCCTGCAGTCTCCGCGCCCTGCCCCCACGCCCATCTGCCCAAGACCCCAGCCACTTCCTGAGACTTAGAGACCGGCCCCCAGCTCCTAGCCTGTCCCCGACTGCCATTCTGGACCAGAGCTTGCCCCTGACTTCCCTTCTGGACCAAAGAGTTGGACAAGAGAACTCCCTTTTGGACAAGAGAGAGAGTCTTCCTGAGTCTGTCAGCTCTTTGTGAAACAAGTACACTGATAAGACCAAGAAGAAACCACAAGGAGATGGGCAGACGTCAAAGCAGAAGTACATACAGCAAAATGAAGAGCAATACAGCATCACCAGAACCTAGCTCGCCTCCAACATCTAGACCTGAACACCAAAAATTGGAAGAAGCAGAAGAAAGTAGCCTTATGAGTAACTTCATGAAGAAGGTAGAGGCTTGTGTAGAGGAAAAGACAAGAAAATTGGAAGAACGCTGTAAACAACTAGAGGAAAGGGCAAACAAATTAGAAGAAAACAATAAAGCCCTCCAAGAAAACAATAAAGTCCTGGAAGAAAACATTAAAATCCTGGAAGAAAACAATAAAGCACTGAAAGAAAATCATGAAAAAGCAATGAAACAAACAAAGGAAACAGTCCAAGACCTGAAAAGGGAAATTGAAAAAATAAAAAAGACACAAACAGAGGGAATGCTGGAAATAGAAAACCTGAGTAAAAGATCAGGAACTTCGGATGCAAGTATAACCAACAGAATGCAAGAGATGGAAGAGAGGATTTCTGGCATTGAAGATACAGTAGAAGAAATAGTTCCATCAGTCGAAGGAAACACTAAAGCCAACAAAGTCATGAACCAAAATGTCCAAGAAATCTGGGACACCATAAAAAGACCAAACCTACGAATTATAGGGATAGAAGAAGGTGAAGAATACCAACTCAAAGGCACAGAAAATATATTCAACAAAATTATAGAAGAAAACTTTCCCAACTTAAAGAAGGAAATGCCTATGAAGATACAAGAAGCCTATAGAACACCAAACAGACTAGACCCCCAAAAAAAGTCCCCTCGACACATAATAATTAAACAACTAAATGTACAGAATAAAGAAAGAATATTAAGAGCAGCCAAGGAAAAAGGCCAAGTGACCTATAAAGGTAAACCCATCAGAATAACACCCGATTTCTCAATGGAGACTTTGAAAGCCAGAAGGACCTGGACAGATGTAATGCAGACACTAAGAGACCATGGATGTCAGCCCAGACTAATATACCCAGCAAAACTTTCAATCATCATAGATGGAAGGAACAAGACATTCGAAGACAAAGCCAGATTTAAACAATACCTATCCACAAACCCAGCCCTACAGAAAGCACTAGAAGGAAAATTCCAACCGAGGGAAGTCAGATACACACTTGAAAACACAGGCAATAGATAAAGCCACAACAGTAAACCCCAAAGAAGAGAAGTACACACACGCTACCACCAAAAATAACAGGGATGAAGAATCACTGGTCATTAATATCCCTTAATATCAACGGACTTAATTCACCTATAAAAAGACATAGACTTACAGAATGGATACGAAAGCAGGACCCATCTTTCTGCTGCATACAAGAAACACATCTAAAATTCAAAGATAGACACTACCTAAGAATAAAAGGCTGGGAAAAGACTTTTCAATCAAATGGCCTTAAGAAACAAGCAGGGGTAGCCATCCTGATATCCAACAAAATAGACTTCAAACTAAAATCAATCAAAAGAGATCAAGAAGGACATTACATCCTCGTCACAGGAAAGATCGACCAAGATGAAGTTTCAATTCTGAACATATATGCCCCAAACACAAGGGCACCCACATATGTAAAAGAAACAATACTAAAGCTTAAACCACATATAAAACCCCACACATTAATAGTGGGAGATCTCAACACCCCACTTTCACCACTGGACAGATCTCCCAAATCGAAACTTAACAGAGAAATAAAGGACTTAACCGATGTCATGACCCAATTGGACCTAATAGATATCTACAGAACATTTCATCCTAACAAGAAAGAATATACTTTCTTCTCAGCACCCCATGGAACTTTCTCTAAAATCGACCACATACTTGGCCACAAAGCAAATCTCAACAGATACAAAACAATCAGAATAACCTCCTGTGTTCTATCAGATCACCATGGCTTAAAGCTAGATTTCAACAACAACAAAAACTACAGAAAACCTACAACCTCATGGAAACTGAATAATGCTCAACTGAATCACCAATGGGTTAAGGAAGAAATAAAGAAAGAAATTAAAGACTTCCTAGAGATCAATGAAAATGAAGACACCACATACCCAAACTTATGGGACACTATGAAAGCAGTGTTAAGAGGGAAATTCATAGCACTAAATGCCCACATAAGGAAGTTGGAGAAATCGCACACTAGTGAATTAACAGCACATCTGAAAGCTCTAGAACAAGAAGAAGCAAAGTCTCCCAGGAAGAATAGACGCCAGGAAATTATCAAAGTGAGAGGTGAAATTAATAAATTAGAAACTAAGAGAATAATACAAAAAATTAATGAAACAAAGAGTTGGTTCTTTGAGAAAATCAACAAGATAGACAAGCCCTTATCCAAACTAACCAAAAGACAGAGAGAGAGAATCCAAATCAACAAAATCAGAAATGAAAAGGGGGACATAACAACAGACATTGAGGAAATCCAGAGAATTATAAGGTCATATTTCAAAAACCTCTACTCCACAAAACTGGAAAACCTAAAAGAAATGGACATTTTTCTGGATAGATACCACATACCTAAGTTTAATCAAGACCAGATAAACTATTTAAATAGTCCAATAACCCCTAAGGAAATAGAAACAGTCATTAAAGGTCTCCCAACCAAAAAAAGCCCAGGACCAGATGGTTTCAGTGCAGAATTCTACCAGATCTTCAAAGAGGAGTTAATACCAATACTCTCTAAATTGTTCCACATAATAGAAACAGAAGGAACATTACCAAACTCCTTCTATGAGGCTACAATTACCCTGATTCCTAAACCAAACAAGGATGCAACAAAGAAAGAGAACTACAGACCGATCTCCCTCATGAACATTGATGCAAAAATACTCAATAAAATACTGGCAAACAGACTCCAAGAACACATCAGAACAATTATCCACCATGATCAAGTAGGCTTCATCCCAGGGATGCAAGGGTGGTTCAACATACGAAAGTCCATCAATGTAATACACCATATAAACAAACTCAAAGAAAAAAACCACATGATCATCTCACTAGATGCAGAAAAGGCATTTGACAAAATCCAACACCCCTTCATGATAAAAGTCTTGGAGCGATCAGGAATACAGGGAACATACCTAAACATAATAAAGGCAATATATAGCAAACCAACAGCCAACATCAAATTAAATGGAGAGAAACTCAAAGCAATTCCACTAAAATCAGGAACGAGACAAGGCTGTCCACTCTCCCCATACTTATTCAATATAGTACTTGAAGTTCTAGCCAGAGCAATAAGACAACATAAGGAGATTAAGGGGATTCAAATTGGAAAGGAAGAAGTCAAGCTTTCCCTATTTGCAGATGACATGATAGTATACTTGAGTGACCCCAAAGATTCCACCCAGGAATTGATAAAGCTTATAAACACCTTCAGCAACATAGCAGGATACAAGATCAACTCAAAAAAATCAGTAGCCCTCCTATATACAATGGACAAAGAAGCTGAAAAGGCAATTAGAGATATATCACCCTTTACAATAGCCAAAAATGACATAAAATACCTTGGGGTAACACTAACCAAGCAAGTGAAGGACCTATATGACAAGAACTTTAAGTCCCTGAAAAAAGAAATTGAAGAAGATCTCAGAAAATGGAAAGATCTCCCATGCTCATGGATAGGCAGGGTTAACATAGTAAAAATGGCAATCTTACCAAAAGCAATTTACAGATTCAATGCAATCCCCATCAAAATACCAACACAATTCTTCACAGATCTGGAAAGAACAATACTCAACTTCATATGGAAAAACAAAAAACCCAGGATAGCTAAAAGAAACCTGTACAATAAAACAACTTCTGGAGGCATCACAATCCCCGACTTCAAGCTCTACTATAGAGCTACAGTAATAAAAACAGCCTGGTATTGGCATAAAAACCGACATGTGGACCAATGGAATCGAATTGAAGACCCTGACATTAACCCACACACCTATGGACATATAATTTTTGACAAAGAAGCCAAAAGTGTACAATGGAAAAAAGAAAGCATCTTCAACAAATGGTGCTGGCATAACTGGATATCAGCGTGTAGAAGGCTGCAAATAGATCCATATCTGTCACCGTGCACAAAACTTAAGTCCAAGTGGATCAAAGACCTCAACATAAATCCAGCTACTCTGAACCTGCTAGAAGAGAAAGTAGGAAATAGTCTTGAACGCCTTGGCATAGGAGATCACTTCCTAAATATAACACCAGTAGCGCAGACACTGAGACAAACAATCAATCAATGGGACCTCTTGAAACTGAGAAGCTTTTGCAGAGCAAAGGATACGGTCAACAAGGCAAAGCGACAGCCTACAGAATGGGAAAAGATCTTCACCAACCCCACATCTGACAGAGGACTGATATCCAGAATATATAAGGAACTCAAGAAATTAGACATCAAAAGGACCAACAGTCCAATTGAGAAATGGGCTTTAGAACTAAACAGAGAATTCTCAACAGAGGAATCCCAAATGGCTGAAAGACATTTAAGGAATTGCTCAACTTCCCTAATCATCAGGGAAATGCAAATCAAGACAACTCTGAGATACCACCTTACGCCTGTCAGAGTGGCTTGTAGATGTAACCAACCGTCTTATTAAATAAGAAACACAGAAACAATGTAAAAGAGAAAGCCGAGAGGTCAGAGCTCAGAGCTAAAATCTCACCCTTCCTCCTGCTGTCCCAGCTTCGCGAAAAGAGAGCTACTTCCTCTCGGTTCGTATTTTTAAAGTATGTTGTTCTGCCTTCTCATTGGTTGTAAACCCAAACACATGACTGCCTCGTCACTGTCTGAATGTACAGCCCCCTAGGTCTTAAAGGCATATGTCTCCAATGCTGGCTGTATCCCTGAACACACAGAGATCTTATGGGATTAAAGGCGTGTGCCACCACCGCCACACTCTTGCTATGGCTCTAATAGCTCTGACCCCCAGACAACTTTATTTATTAACATACAATCAAATTAATATTTCGGTACAAATCAAAATAATATTTCAATACAATTAGATTACCACCACATTTCCCCTTTTCTATTTTATGTCAAATTGCTCTGATTGGTCAATAAATAAAACACTGATTGGCCAGTGGCCAGGCAGGAAGTAGGTGGGACAAGGAGAGAGGAGAATTCTGGGAAGCGGAAGGCTGAGTCAGGGAGACACTGCAGCCGCCGCCATGACCAGCAGCATGTGAAGACGCCGGTAAGCCACCAGCCATGTGGCAAGGTATAGATTTATGGAAATGGTTAATTTAAGATAAAAGAAGAGTTAGCAAGAAGCCTGCCACGGCCATACAGTTTGTAAGCAATATAAATCTCTGTGTTTACTTGGTTGGGCCTGAGCAGCTGTGGGACTGGCGGGTGACAGAGATTTGTCCTGACTGTGGGCAAGGCAGAAAAACTCAAGCTACAGTGGCTAAGATCAAAAACACTGAAGACACTTTATGCTGGAGAGGATGTGGAACTAGGGGAACTCTCCTCCACTGCTGGTGGGAATGCAAGCTTGTACAACCACTTTGGAAATCAATATGGCGCTTTCTTAGAAAATTGGGAATCAATCTCCCCCAAGATCCAGCTATACCACTCTTGGGCATATACCCAAGAAATGCTCAATCATACCACAAGAGCACTTGCTCAGCTATGTTCATATCAGCATTGTTTGTAATAGCCAAAACCTGGAAACAACCTAGATGCCCTTCAACTGAAGAATGGATAAATAAATTGTGGCACATATACACAATGGAATACTACTCAGCAGAGAAAAACAATGACATCACACGGTTTGCAGGCAAATGGATGGATCTAGAAAAAATCATCCTGAGTGAGGTAACCCAGACTCAGAAAGACAAATATGGTATGTACTCACTCATAGGAAGATGCTAGATGTGGAACAAGGATGACTAGACTGCTACTCACATCACCAGTGAGGCTACCTGGAAAACGGGACCCCAAGAAAAGACACGGAGAAATGGACGAGATCTACATGAATAGCCTGGTCATGAGTGGGAACAATGAAGGGCGACAGTCAAGGGAAAGAGAGTGGGAGATCCTAGCTGGATCAAGAAAAGAGAGGGAGAACAAGGAATAGGAGACCATGGTAAATGAAGACCACATGAGAAGGTGAGAAGGGGAGGAAGCAGAGAGCTAGGGAGGCCCACGGAGATCCACAAAGATACCCCCTCAAAAGACTGCTGGCAATGGTCGCGAGACGGCAGGAACTGACCTACTCTGGTGATGGGATGGCCAGACACCCAGATAGTGGTGCCATAAACCCCATCCAAGGACTGAGGAATCTGAAGGCAGACATCCACGTCTGGGCCCCTGGTGGAGCACTGGGAGTCTAATTAGTGAGAAAGAAGAGGGTTTATATGAGCGAGAATTGTTGAAGCCAAGGTTGGATAAAGCACAGGGACAAATAACCAAATGAATGGAAGCACAGGATCTATGAACCAAAGGCTGAGGGGCCCCCAACTGGATCAGGCCCCCTGAACGGGTGAGACAGTCATTTGGCTTGATCTGTTTGGGAGGCAGCTGTGCATTGGTGCCAGGTCCTGGGCTCGTTGCATGAGTTGGCTGTTTGAATCCTGGGACTTATGCAGGGACACTTGGCTCGGTCTGGGAGAGGGGAATGGACCTGCCTGGACTGAGTCTACCAGGTCAACCCCGGTCCTCGGGGGAGACCTTGATCTGGAGGAGGTGGGAATGGGGGGTGGGCTGGGGGGAGGGGTGGGCGAGAGGGGGAGAACAGGGGATTCTGTGGCTATTATGTTGAACTGAATGGTGTTGTAAAATAATAATAATAATAATAATAAAAATGAATTAATTAAAAAAAAAAGAAAATGTAATTTCAAGTATAATATACATACTGAGAAGATTGTACTTGTGTGTGTGTGTTTGTGTGTGTCACTCTGTGTGTATAAACACATATATATGTAATAAAAATTAATGACCATACAGGCCATGAATGAATTTGAATAAAATCAGCAGTAGGTATTTTAGAAGATTCAGAGGGGGGAATGAACAAGGAAGAAATGATGTAATTATATCATAATCTCAAAAAGTAAATAATAAAAATATAATGAATATCATTTCTTTGTTTATATTTGCAGCCAACAAGTATAAATGGAAATTATATTGAAAAAATATAATCAACTGGTTACTGTCTTAATGAGTATGCTACTGCAGTTAAGAGACATCATGACATGGCAACACTTATAAAGGAAAAAAAGTTAATTAGCATTGGCTTATAATCTCAGAGGTTTAGTTCATGTACAGAATGGCAGGTAGTATGGCAACATGGAGGCAAGCATGGCATTGAAGAAGTTACTGGGAGTTCCACGTAGAGAACCATAGATAGCAGGATGAGATTGAGAGAGAGAGAGCCTCTGGGCCTGGCTTGGTCTTCTGAAATGACAGAGCCTATACCCAATAACATTCCTCCTCCAACAAGGCGACACCTGTTCCAAAAAGGCCACAGTTCCTAATTCCTGTCAAACAGGGCCACTCACTAATGACCATGCATTTAATATATGAGCCCGTAGAGGATATGGCTGTTCAAACTACCAAAGTTTCTTTGTTGTACTTTGTTGGCCTGTATTTTCTATTTAAAACAAGATTAAATGGCTCTAAGTGATTGTAGTTAAATAGGAATAAATTTTAATCAATTAAAAAAAAAACAACTCTCACACATAGAACCAAAAAAAAAAATCAAGAATTAGTACCCATCTTTTGATAATAACTCAATGTTAAGGGACTCAATTCCAGAAAAAAAACTGAAAAAAAAGGACATTCAATTAGAAAAAAAATGATCTTATTGCAGGGGCCTGTACTACTTCTCTGACTCCTATCATTGGGGATTCTTCAGTTAAAGGAAACGTTAACTGAAAAAAATATATGGGAAACTCCAGGAAATGTAAGACAGTGTGAAAAAGAATCTATGCTTAATAAAAATAAAGGAAGAAGACTAGTGTCAGGCTAAGGTCAAAAAATATTTTCAACAAAATAATAGAAGGAAATGTCCTCATCTTAAAGACAGAGGGTCTTAAAGATACAAGAAGCATGCAGAACACCAAATAAGACTGGACCATAAAAGAAATTACCATCAATACATAAAATCAAACAGTAAGTGTACAGAAAAATGAAGGATTATTGGAAGCTGTAAGGGGAAAAGACTATTAATATACAAATTCGGGACTATTAGAATAACACCTGTCCTCTAAAGGGAGACTCCAAAACCTAGAAGGGCCTAAATAGATGTAATGCAAACATTAAGAGACACTGACTACTATACCCAGGAGAACTTTCTATCAGAAAAAAGGGAGAAATACAAAAATTCCATGATAAAATCAAGTGTAAGCAATATTTATCTATACTTCCAACTCTACAGAAGACAATAGAAGGAAAACTTCAGTCTGAAGAGGTTAACCACAACTAAGGTGAAAAAGGGAATAAATATCATCAGAGAGACAAATCAAATTTGGAGAAAAATCCACACTACTATAACAAAATAACAGGAATCAATAACAATTGTTCATGGAAAACTCTCAACTACAATAGTTTCAATTCCCCAGTAAAAGGACACAGATTAACAGAAGGAATTAGAAAACAAGATCCATCCTTCTTCTTTATCTATTTAAAATGCTTTACCATCAAGGATAGACATCACTACTGGATAAAAGGACAGAATGAGACATGTGGACAAGTGGAGCATGAAAAATAGTTTAGAGGGTGTGATGTTTGAAAGAAAATGGCCACCAAAGGGATTGGACTGGGAAAAGGCTTTCCAAGCAAATGGACCTAAGAAACAGGATGGTGTAGCTATCCTAATATCTAATAAAATAGACTTCAAACTAAAATCAATCAAAAGAGATCAGGACGGATATGACATATTTATCACAGGAAAAATCCACCAAGATGAAGTCTTGATTCTAAACATTTATGCTCCAAATACAAAAGCACACACATTCATAAAAGAAACACTACTAAAGTTTAAAATGCACATCAAACCCCACACATTAGTAGTGGGAGATTTTAACACACCACTCTCACCAAAAGACAGATCTACCAGACTGAAACTTAACAAAGAAATAAAGGACCTAACAGATGTTATGACTCAATGGACTTAATAGATATCTACAGAACATTCCATCCTAACAAAAAACAATATACCTTCTTCTCAGCACTCCATGGAACCTTCTCAAAGACTGACCACATGCTTGGCCACAAAACAAATCTCAACAGATACAAAAAATTGGAATAACCTCCTGTATCTTATCAGACCAACATGCCTTAAAGTTAGACCTCAACAACAACAAAAATTATAGAAAACCCACAAACTCATGGAAACTGAATAATGCCCACCTGAAACATCAATGGGTCAAGGAAGAAATAAAGAAAGAAATTGAAGATTTCCTAGAATTCAATGAAAATGAAAGTACAACATACCTAAACTTATGGGACACTCTGAAAGTAGTGCTAAGAGGAAAATTCATAGCTCTAAATGCACACATAAAGAAGATGGAGCAATCCCATACCAATGAATTAACAGCACAACTGAAAGCTCTAGAACCAAAAGCAACAAACTCACCCAGGAGAAATAGATGCCAGGAAATAATCAAATTGAGGTCTGAAATCAACAAAATAGAAAACAAGAGAACAATACAAAAAAATCAATGAAACAAAGAGTTGGTTCTTTGAAAAAAATCAACAAGATAGACAAACCCCTAGCCAAATTAACCAAAAGGCAAAGAGAGAGCACCCACATTAACAAAATCAGAAATGAAAAGGGAGACATAACAACAGACAATGAGGAAATCCAGAGAATCATCAGATCATACTTCAAAAACCTGTACTCCACAAAAATGGAAAACCAGGAAGAAATGGACAATTTCTGGATAAATACCACATACCAAAATTAAATCAAGACCAGATAAACCATTTAAATAGACCAATAACCCCTAAAGAAATAGAAACAGTCATCAAAAGTCTCCCAACCAAAAAAAGCCCAGGATCAGATGGTTTCAGTGCAGAATTCAACCAAACTTTCAAAGAAGAACTAATACCAATACTCTTCCAAGTGTTCCACACAATAGAAACAGAAGGAAACAGAAGGAACACTACCAAACTCTTTTTATGAGGCTACAATTACCCTGATACCCAAACCACACAAAGATGCAACAAAGAAAGAGAACTACAGACCAATCTCCCTCATGAACATTGATGCAAAAATACTCAACAAAATATTGGCAAACCGAATCCAAGAATACATGAAAACAATTATCCATCACGACCAAGTAAGATTCATCCCAGGGATGCAAGGATGGTTCAACATACGAAAATCAGTCAATGTAATACACCATATAAACAAACTGAAAGAAAAAAACCACATGATCATCTCCTTAGATGCTAAAAAAGTCTTTGACAAAATCCAACACCCCTTCATGATAAAGGTCTTAGAAAGATCAAGAATACAAGGAACATTTCTAAACATAATAAAAGCAATTTATAACAAGCCAACAGCAAACATCAAATTAAACAGAGAGAAACTCAAAGTGATACCACTAAATTCAGGAACAAGACAAGGCTGTCCACTCTCCCCATATTTATTCAATATAGTACTAGAAGTTCTAGCTAGAACAATAAGACAACAAAAGGAGATCAAAGGGATACAAATTGGAAAGGAAGAAGTCAAACTTTCACTATTTGCAGATGATATGATAGTATACATAAGTGACCCCAAAAACTCTACCAGGGAACTCCTACAACTGATAAACTCCTTCAGTAAAGTGGCAGGATACAAGATCAACTCAAAAAAAAAATCAGTAGCCCTCCTATACACAAATGATAAAAGGGCTGAGAAAGAAGTCAGAGAAACATCACCCTTTACAATAGCCACAAATAATATAAAATACCTTGGGATAACACTAACTAAACAAGTGAAGGACCTTTTTGATAAGAACTTTAAATATCTAAAGAAAGAAATTGAAGAAGATATCAGAAAATGGAAGGATCTCCCATGCTCATGATTAGGTAGGATTAACATAGTAAAAATGGCAATCTTACCAAAAGCAATCTACAGATTCAATGCAATCCCCATCAAAATCCCAACACAATTCTTCACGGACTTGGAAAGAAAAATAATCAATTTCATATGGAAAAACAAAAGACCCAGGATAGCTAAAAGAATCCTATACGATAAAGCAACCTTTGGAGGCATCACCATCCCTGACCTCAAACTCTACTATAGAGCTATAGTAATAAAAACAGCTTGGTACTGGTATAAAAACCAACATACAGACCAATGCAATCGAATTGAAGACCCTGACATTAATCCATGCACATATGAACACCTGGTTTTTGATAAAGGAGCCAAAACTATACAATGGAAAAGAGAAAGTATCTTCAACAAATGGTGCTGGCATAACTGGATCTCAATATGTAAAAGATTACAAATAGATCCATATCTGTCATCATGCACAAAACTCAAGTCCAAGTGGATCAAAGACCTGAACATAAATCCAGTTACACTAAACTTAATAGAAAAGAAAGTAAGAAGCACTCTCAAACACATTGGCACCAGAGACCATTTCCTAAGTAAAACACCAACAGCACAGACCCTGAGCACAACAATTAATAAATGGGACTTCTCGAAGTTGAGAAGCTTTTGCAGGGCAAAAGACACAGTTAATAAGACAAAAAGACAGCCAACAGAATGGGAAAAGATCTTCACCAACTCCACATCTGACAGAGGATTGATCTCTACAGTATACAAAGAACTCAAGAAACTAGACATCAAAATACTGAACAGTCCAATTAAAAAATGGGCTAAAGAGCTAAACAGAGAATTCACAAAACAAGAATCACAAATGGCTGAAAGACATTTAAAGAAATGCTCAACATCCTTAATCATCAGAGAATTGCAAATCAAAACGACTCTGAGATACCACCTTACACCTGTCAGAATGGCTACAATCAAAAACACCAATGACAGTCAATGTTGGAGAGGGTGTGGAGCAAAGGGAACACTCCTCCACTGTTGGTGGGAATGTAAACTTGTACAACCACTGTGGAAATCAGTATGGCGGTTTCACAGAAAATTAGGAATCGAACTACCTCAAGACCCAGCCATCCCACTCTTGGGCATATACCCAAGGAATGCTGATTTATACCATAAAGATACATGCTCAGCTATATTCATAGTAGCACTATTTGTAATAGCCAGAACCTGGAAACAACCTAGATGCCCGTCAATGGAAGAATGGATGAAAAAAATGTGGTACATATACACAATGGAGTACTACTCAGCAGAGAAAAACAATGAAAGCATGAAATTTGCAGGCAAATGGATGGATGGAACTAGAAAAATCATCCTGAGTGAGGTAACCCAAACCCAGAAAGACAGTCATGGTATGTACTCACTCATAAGTGGATTCTAGATATAAAATAAAGAACAATCAGACCACAACCCATAGAACCATGGAGGCTATATACATATAGCATGGAGGTCCCTAGGACGACTGTGGCTTATAATAAATTTCGGTTTTACTCAATTATTGAAAAAAATAGCCAAATGAATGGAAAAACATGAACTATGAACCAAAGGCTGAGGGGCCCCCAGCTGGATCAGGCCCTCTGAATAGGTGAGATAGTTGATTGGCTTGATCAGTTTGGGATGCAACTAGGCAGTGGGACCGGTCCTGTGCTCATTGCATGCATTGGCTGTTTGAAACCTGGAGCTTATGCAGGGATGCTTGGCTCAGTCTGGGAGGAAGGGACTGGACCTCCCTGGACTGAGTCTCCCAGGTCGATCTCAGTCCTCAGGGGAGGACTTGCCCTGGAGGAGGTGGGAATGGGGGGTAGTGTAGCTGGAGGGCTTCTCTACAGGTTCCCCAAGCCCCGCAGTCCCACAATCCACTTATAAAATAATCACTCAGACGCTTATATCACTTATAAACTGTATGGCCGTTGCAGGCTTTCTGCTAACTGTTCTTTTATCTTAAATTAACCCATTTTTATAAATCTATACCTTGCCACGTGGCTGGTGGCTTACCGGCGTCTTTACAGGTTGCCTCTCCTGGCCGTGGCCGCAGTGTCTCTCTCCTCAGCCTTCTGCTTCCCAGAATTCTCCTCTCTCCTTGTCCCACCTACTTCCTGCCTCGTCACTGGCCACCAGTGTTTTATTTATATAGAACAATATCCACAGCAGGGTAGGTTGGGGGTAAGGGGAGGGGTTGGGAGGAGAGAGAACAGGGGAACCCGTGGCTGATATGCAAAATAAAATAAAATTTAAAAAAAGATGCTGATAGTAAACTTCAAATACAGCTTTTAAAAATTTAAGGAGGAGGAAAACTGTCTTAAGAGTTTGTTGAATGTCAGCTCATATGAAAATCTAAAAGGACTGTGAGCTCTGAGCTGCTCTGCCTTTGACCAGTAGCAGACCTGACACACAGGCCCCTTTAAGAAAATGCCTTATATTCCCTAATAGCTGTGTAAGAAATTTTTGCTAAGAGCTTTACTGCAGTTCAATATGGTAATTTCACCCTCATCCAGAAGGTAAGCTTTTGGTAAAGCAAACCAAAAGTTCTGCTGTAGCAGGAACGTTTGTCTGAATTATAGCACAGGGAAGCTGCTATGAATTTGTGTAAAGAGACAGCCTCTAGTTTGTATAGTGATATTCATATTAGAATTATGTTAACCTTTTAATGTTAGTGAAGAAGCTATTGGTGTTTTTAAGACTGATGCAGTTGCATCAGGCGTTTCTTGATTTAAAAGGCTTGTGCAGACAAGACTGTTTTAGTCACCTTAGCCCCATTTCAAAAAAGAAATGCCATCTTTATCATCCTCTACTCCCGTAGTGGGAGGCGTGACAGGTAGGGAGATTGCTGTGAGCTCTTAATGGGGGAGGGAGGTTGTGGTTTTCCATATATTAAGAAAGGGGGACCTATTGGAGCTCATTTTTAGGTTTCCTAGTGGCTTTACCTAGCAGGTCTGCAAAGAGAGAATGATTGCACCATGGGCCTGAGTGCAGGTGTCTGAGATGGTCTGCACTTGGCTTTGTGAGGGCAGGAGGGAGGCCTTTTGTTCCACCCCTTGGCACACCTTTAAATTCCCTGGGGCAGAGATAGTCGAGGCCTGATGGATTAGGATCCAGGCCCTCTTGAGACTATCCTGCATTTCTCTCTGTTTCCCTTCTCTCTATCCTTCTAACTAATATTTCCTGCTGCTCTTACTCAAGAGTACCCTGGGGGAAATGTCGGGGTAAGAGATGACTCCCCACAGAGGGGCACCATTAGGAGGTATGCTTTTGTTGGTATGGATGTGGCCTTATTGGAAGAAGTGTGTCACTGTGGAGGCAGGCTTTGAGTTCTCATATATGCTCAAGATTAGTGAATCAGATCACTTCATGTTGCTTCCAAGTCAATATGTAGGGAATCTCAGCTCCTGCTCTAGCGCCATGTCTACCTGTATGCACCCTTTCTTCTCACCATGATGATAATGCAGTAACCTCTGAATTGTAAGAGAGCCACAAAAGTTAATTGTTTTCCTTTATAAGAGTAATAGAAACCCTAACCAAGACAGAAATAAGTTAATATTACAGTTAGCAGGGAAAATAACATAAGAATTCCTCAGTCAATTAAAAATAGAGTATCCACTTTATACACTGAGTAATTCCAACATCATACATACAAAAACAACACATGACATGTGCTGATCAAGGACACATCTCCACTCATGTTTAATGAAGCTTAATTTAGAGTGCACACAGTTAAATATGACTTGATTGTCCTTCAACACATGAATAAAAGATATTGTATTATTTGATTTTTTAATGCAGAGAAAACATTTTTCTTTTGGTTTTGAGATTGTATTATAATCATGCCTGCTCTCACCTCCCTTTCCTCCCTTCAAATTTTGCCATACAGCCCTCCATGGGCTCTTTGATTATCAGGAGTTGTATCATCAGTAACTGTTGTTACATGCATCATGCATATATATGTATGTATATACATATGTATTCCTACATACATATAAGTATTATTAAACCTTTCAAGAAAGGCAATCCTATTATTTTGAACATAGAGATGAATGCAGAGATTATGTTCAGGGACATGAGCTAGGCACAAAAAATCAAATGCTGTCTGACCTCATTCAAACCTGGATCCTAAAGTCAATCCCCTTACTTAAGTTTGAATGGTGACTGTGAGAGACTGAATATCAGGGTGTTGAGGAATTGCTTGTCAAAGAACACATTTCAGTGACAAAAGAGGGATAATTTAAAGAAATACTTCAAGGTGTGTGCAGAACTACTACTACTACTACTACTACTACTACTACTACTACTACTACTACTAAATACACAGTGTTGAATTGAAAAGTACTTTGTATATTTTTTAAGGATTCCAATAATCAAAATTTTGTAAGGTTATACATAAGAGACATCCATTTTTTAATTTATTGCATGATTTCTCCGTCCATTTATGTACTAAAAATTCCCCAGTGTAGTCCTCATTGCTCCTTTGAAAATCCATGGCCTCTTTTTTTTCATAAATTGTTTCTACCTATCTAACTTATATACATATACAAAATTTGATTTGTCTTATACTATATAATAATTATCCATAATATATAACAGTATATCAATGGTATTTCTGATGAATAGCATTACAGGAGAGAGGAAGAAATGTATAAATCAAGTATGAGTCTATTTCACTGTGAATTTTTAAAAATGTAGAGGGGAAAGAATGTACCAGAGTCTACTAATAGCGGAACACAGATTACTGCTTGGGAATCTTAATATTTTGGATGGTTGAGGTGGGAAATGATCTGTACTTGTCTGGAATGTCCTTACTCCTTTCTCCATCTTCATAATTATTTCTACAATGAGGAGAAAGCAGACCAGGAAGTCAAGATAGATACAAGTTCATTGTGCTTCTGAATGGCAGACACTAGAAACTGTCATCACCACTTCACCCTCTTGTGAAATCATTGTATGGAATATTACAAGTGCATGCTTTGTGGCGGCCAGCTATTGCTTTTTCTCAGTGTTTATAATTTTTATCTGTGTCTAAATCAAACAATCTGGATTGACGACCCACAATTCTGTCCCTGGCTATGGCGCTCTTCAAAGCCACTGTGGACCATTATGAAATCATAGAGGTGGGTGAAGAAGGAAAGAAACAAACATATTTTTCACCAGCATAGAGGATGCAGGTGCAGAGCCCCAGGACTGGGAGATTCCCCAGAGCACATGTGTGAGAGGGGAATAGAATCAAGAAAAGCCAGAAAATTCACGGCCACTCTAGTTACAGTTGGGGAGAAGCTCAGCACTCTGACTGACCCTCAGTTGTCTGGACTTTGCTTCTGTCTGTGCCCTTGTCTGGCATGAGAACCATAGACTATGTGCAGCCTCAGAGCCTGATGCAACATCAGGAACAGCTGTAGCATACAGAGTCTCCTATGACATTGTTGAGGTCTGAGTCTGTTCCATGACCTAAGCCAATCATCTCCTCCACAGCTCAGCCTAGTTGCAGGACATTGTCTCTGTGTGGTGCAGACCCTGACATGTCCCTTCCTCTGCGTTGTCTCTTCCTACTCCTGCAGTCTTTGTTTACATTAGGGGAAGTGACTCACCAGAGATGCTTTGATTACTGGAAGCCCAGCACCTACATGAAGGCTGACATCATCCTAGGTGCATTTGTCCCCATTTACATCACAATGGAAGGATTCGACAAAAGCCATATGTTTTTTGAGATCAAACCAGATATATTTGATAATTTTCCGTAAGTATTTGTGTGACTGTGCTAAGGGTATTCTGGCTACATGACAGTGCATGCTCCTCTGTGCACATGTAATTCCTTTGAATATAATGAACTGTATATACAGAAATGTGAAACTCATTTGCAAACTTTCCTCCTTCATTATGCATCTTACAGACCGTTGCTTTCCTCTTGTTTATTTTTCAGTCAGGTAGAGATCAAAGAGGGAAAACAACTTTTGTGTCTGTCCATTCTGTGTGTCCGTGGACAGGCTTATATTGTTTTCACACATTGACTCTAACATGACAAGGAGAGGCTCCACCCTGTTCTCATATTTTTGAGAATCTAAATGAATCCTGTCGGAATGCCTCTTTCTTTCTATAGACCTGGATAGTTTCTGCTAAATCCCCATGTCCTTAGTGCATCTCCTCTCCCTCAGGTTCTTGCATTGGTCTCTTTAAAATATCTCAGAGTTTGGACACTGTGGTCATGTTTATTACTTATTAATTCCTTATTGATATTTTAATGCAGTGTTCTGAAATCACATCCTTCATGGCTGATAGTCTGTCTTCTGCTTAGTCAGTTCTCCTGGGGTCACTTTCCCCTGTATTTTTGTGTTTTTCATTTCCAACATTTCTATCTGTTCTCTCCCCTGGAAGAATCTCAGTTTCCATTTAGGATTTGACTTCCTTGATACTGAGTCTTATATATATATATATATATATATATATATATATATATATATATATGTCTTATATATATATATATATATATAAAATTGCTGTGGTTCTTGTCCCTCAGCCTTTGTTTTCCTGTACAGTGTTGCATCTCGTCTCAATGCCCAGTTGGTTTTGCTTGCTTGTTTCCATGTTCTTTTAGGATATCATCTTTTTGCCTTTTGAACTACTCATCTGGCATTTGGTCTCTCTCAGTATCTTTGAGTTCATTTGTTGGTTTGTTATGATATTGTGGAGAATTTATTTGGCCTTGCTTTTTCATATTTCCTACTTTTTTTCTATTGTTGCTATTCTTGGTACCTTTGTTCATTTGAACATCAATTCTAGATTAAGAACGTCCTCTACTGAGAAGTATCTTCTTTAAGGTCCAATCCATGCACTGCTCTGTGAGCAGGAAACAGTCTTCCATGCCTGTAGTCCTGGTAGTTGTGGTATTATGGAGTATGTGAAAAGAAAAATGCCAACATACATGCCTAATTCATTTAGCACTTGAAGTTCTCTTAGGAATGCTTTTACAGGATGGAAAGACTGTATATGGTTCAGGATCATGCTACAGCAGGAGGCGGATTGAGTCCCAAGGCCAGGAGAAGGAGAGAGTCTGTCTTCAGGGATAGGCAGTAGAGAGGAAAGCTTGAACTGTTAACTGACAGGAGCTTTTTTCGGGAGTCTGTTTGATCTGTCATAGGTGGATTCAAGTCACGACTTCCTGAAGCTTACATTAATTTTTTTAAGTTTGCTCTCAGAGATAAAAGTTTTAGATATATATTGGCATGAACACTGTCTGTAATCGGGGCTTAAATTCTCATTGTATAAAAGAACAAAACCAGTGTTTGTGTACAGCTGGCATAGATTTGTACTTTATAGACTTAGTAAAAACTTGGGGACCCAAAGGATGGTTCTCAGTTACAAACATGAATACTTTTTCTTCTGACTAAGTTTTATACTCTCTCTCTCTCTCTCTCTCTCTCTCTCTCTCTATATATATATATATATATATATATATGTATATATATATATATATGTGTGTGTGTGTGTGTACATATGACATGGATATTTTCAGCACAGTCAGCCAGCAGCACTTTTATGTCTATGTTTAGTAAACTATGAAAGAAAATTAAAAATTTTGGCCTGTGACTATAATAATAGTAGCCAGTGTTTTACCAAGGCTAGATTAATAGCTTATTAGAACTCCACATACTACTAACATAAAACTCTGAAACTTAGAAATCTTTAAGTCTTATTTTCACATACCTTAAGTCACTTCCTCAGACCTTTCCAACTTGTGTGTACATAATATATCCCTTCCTAAGACCCTCAAACTTACATAAACTTTAATCCTTTTTTTTCTATCCAATCATTTTTCAGAAGACATATATGGCTGATTAATAGGAAGAATGATTGAAAAGCAAGTTCTTTTAATGAATGAATAGTAAAAAGTTTTTTTTTCTTTTTGCTGAGTAATAGCATGATAGCTTCAGTTTGGTTTTCATTTAACCTAGTTTGTGAGGATATCTTTTTCAGTATGAAGCCTGTCAGCAAGATGACCCTGTCTGTGAGTCTGCCTTCTTCAGCAGATGACCTATTATTTAAAAATAAACAAGACATAATTTTCACATATTATGTGGACTGACCATGCAGCTGTAGCCTTGTTGGGAGGAGCTGGGTAGGTCTGCTTGCTTCTGCTAAACTTATAAAACAACAACTTGTTAGCACCACCATCAGAAATCAGAGAGACAAATTTGAGTAGGAAGTATATCAAAACTACTCTTGTATCAGTTAAAATGACAGAGACTTACCTGATACCTAAGCATCCGTCTGGAATTCTCCATGGTGATCTCTATGACTCTGTTGGGAGCAGGGCTGTCACTTCTTGGGTGTCACACAAGACACTATTAAGACTTTGGTTGCCACACAGGGGAGCATCTACCTTCAAACACCAGACTCATGAGTCTGAGAGATGTTTCTGTGAAGGAGGAACTAGGGAAAACTGATCTACCTTGGCTGGGCAGAGTAGGGCATCTAACTCAATAGTGTCCACATTTTGGCATGGACCTGGTGGTGGGTAAATTGTGTGCCAGGTATGAGCCCAGTCGTCCACATTAGCACAACTGAGGAAAGGTCAAGGAGGAGTATGTTCTTCCACCATATTTGTGAATAGTCTTAGAAGCTGATTCTAGAAGCTGGTATTTTTGTGTATCAGGGGAAGCTTTTTTTTTTTTTGTTAAATAGTCTACATTCCATTTTCAGCAGATCTCTCTGAGCAGTGTGAGGGACATCATCTGATTTATTAACTATACCTGATTTTAAACAAACTTTACTTATTTTCAGTTACTTGCTTTGTGCTTGTCTTTGATAGCATGTACAGAAGGCTATGGCTTGCCCCTCTGTAAATGAATTACATTTATACTCAAATTACAAAAACCACAGTTCGGAACACAGTAAAAAGTTTGATCATTCATAAAGTAACTGACTGTTGCTTAGATTCTAATGGCTCCCTTGGGGGAGTGGGTGAGAATGCACAGCATCATCGGCACAGACACCAAGAGTCCATTGAAGGCAAATAACGAACTCTCTTATTCAATAAGAGGGAAGCCCTTATATACCCTCCTCCCTAGTGCCTAGTCTGTGTGGTCATCCTTCATTGGCTGGGCATGATCAGAAACTTAGACAGGGACTGTTGCTAGGTCCTAGGCAGACTCTGCATGATCAGGAACTCTGACAGCAGTCAGGACCTCTGACAGTGACCAGGAACTCTGATAGCTCCTGTTGCTAGGCCCTCAGCCAGACTGCAGGTTGGCTCCAGGTTGGAAGTACATTATGTGCATGCCTTGGCTCCTGGTCTGAGCCAATTTCCTTGACCCTATGGGCCTATCTAACTACAACTGACCATTAACTTGCGTGTCTTAATGATCTTCTACAATTTATACCAAGTTCATAGTTTGTATAAGATTAGAATTTTATAGTTTTATCCCTGTCAATCTGAGCCCTAAAATTTTGAGTTGAAGATTTAATTGAAGATCCTTTAGCATCAAAGTAAAACCTTAAACCATAATTACAGTCCACATTGTACAGTTTAGCTTCTTTGTCAGAAATCAGATGTTCGCAGGCATGTGGATTAATGTCAGGTCTTCAATTTGATTCTGTTGGTCCACAGATTGTTTTTTATGCCAATACGAAGTTGTTTTTATGACTATAGCTGTAGTAGACCTGAGGTCAGGGATGGTGATGCCTCCAGAGGTTGCTTTACTGTAGAGGTTTGTTTTATCTATCTTGGATTTTTGTTTTTCCATATGAAGTTGAGTATTGTTCTTTCCAGGTATGGGAAAAATTGTGTTGGGATTTTGATGGAGACTGCATTCAATCAGTAGATTGCTTTTGGTAAGATTTTCATTTTAACTATGTTAATCCTACCTATCAATGAGAGTGGGAGATCTTTCCATTTTCTGATATCGCCTTCAGTTTCTTCAAAGACTTGAAGTATTTGTAATACAGATCTTTCACTTGCTTAGTTAGAGTTACCCCAAGGTATTTTATATTATTTGTGGCTATGGTAAAGGGTGATGTTTCTCTGATTTCTTTTTCAGCCCATTTATCATTTGTATGCAGGAGAGCTAAATTTTTATTGAGTTAATCTTGTATCCTGCCACATTACTGAAAGTGTTTATCAGCTGCAGATGTTCCCTGGTAGAATTTTGGGGGTCACTTATGTATACTATCATATCGTCTACAAATAGTGAAAGTTTGACTTCTTCCTTTCCAATTTGTATTCCTTTGATCTCCTTTTTTGTCTTATTACTCTGGCTAGAACTTCAAGTGCTATATTGAATAGATATTGAGAGAGTAGACAGCCTTGTCTTGTTCTCATTTTAGTGAAATTGCTTTGAGTTTCTCTCCATTTAATTTGATGTTGGCTGTTGGCTTACTGTAAATTGTCTTTATTATGTTTATGTATGTTCATTGTATTACTGATCTCTCCAAGACCTTTACCACGAAGGGGTGTTGGATTTTGTCAAGGGCCTTTTCAGCATCTAATGAGATGATCATGTGGGTTTTTTCTTTCAGTTTTTTTATATGGTGTATTACATTGACAGATTTTCATGTGCTGAACCATCTTTGCATCTCTGAGATGAAGTCTACTTGATCATGGTGGATAATTTTTTGATGTGTTCTTGGATTCGGTTGCCAATATTTTATTGAGTATTTTTGCATCAATGTTCATGAGGGAGATTGATCTGTAACTCTCTTTCTTTGTTGCATCTTTGTGTGGCTTGGGAATCAGAGTAACTATAGCCTCATAAAAGGAGTTTTATAATATTCTGTATGTTTCTATTGTGTGGAACAATTTGAAGAGTATTGGTATTAAATATTCTTTGAAAATCTGGTAGAATTCTGCATTGAAGCCATCTGGTCCTGTGCTTTTTTTTTTTTTTTGGTTGGGAGACTTTTAACGACTGTTTCTATTTCCTGAGCTGTTAGTGGTCTATTCAAATTGTTTTTCTCATCTTGGTTTGACTTTGGTATGTGGTACCTAAATAGAAAATTGTCCATTTCTTTTAAATTTTCTAATTTTGAAGTATGACCTGGTGATTCTCTGTATTTTCTTGTTGTCTGTTGTTATGTCTCTCTTTTTATTTCTGGTTTTATTAATTTAGATGCTCTCTCTCTGCCTTTTAGTTAGCTTGGATAAGGGTTTGTCTATCTTGTTGATTTTCTCAAAGAACCAACTCTTTCCTTCATTGATTCTTTGATTTGTTTTCTCTGTTTCCATTTTATTGATTTCAACTCTCAATTTGATTATTTCCTGGCATCTATTCCTCCTGGGTGACTTTGCTTCTTTGCTTCCTTTTGTTCTGGAGTTGTTAAAGTGTGCTGTTAAGTCACTAGTGTGAAATTTCCCCAACTTCTTTATGTGGGCATTTAGTGCTATGAATTTTCCTCTTAGCACTGATTTCATAGTGTCCCACAAGATTGGGTATGTAGTACCCAGATTTTCATTGAATTCTAGGAAGTCTTTAATATCTTTCTTTATTTCTTTTTTGACCCAGTGGTGATTCAGTTGGACATTATTCGGTTTCCATGAGATTGTAGGCTTTATGTAATTTTTGTTGTTAAAATCTAACTTTAAGCCATAGTGGTCCAATTGAATACATGAGGTTATTCCATTTTTTGTATCTGTTGAGATTTGCTCTGTGACTGAGTATCTGGTTGATTTTAGAGAAAGTTCCATGGGGTTCTGAAAAGAACATATATTGTTTGTTGTTAGGGTAGAATGTTCTGTAGATATCACTTAAGGCCATTTGAGTCATAACATCTGTTAGGTCCCTTATTTCTCTGTTAAGTTTTGATCTCACAGATCTGTCCAGTGGTGAGAGTGGAGTGTTGAAGTCTCCCACTATTAATGTATGGGGTTTGATGTGTGATTTAAGCTTTAGTAATGTTTTTTTACATATGTGAGTGCCTTTGTATTTGGGGCATAAGTGTTCAGAATTGAGACTTCATCTTGGTGGATCTTTCCTGTGATGAATATGTTGTGTCCTTCCTGATTAATTTTAGTTTGAAGTCTATTTTGTTAGATGTTAGGATAGTTACACCATCTTGGTCCTTAAGTCTATTTGATTGGAAAGTCTTTTCTCAGTCTTTTACTCTGAGGTAGTGCCTATCTTTAAAATTGAGGTGTGTGCCCCAGAAGGATAGTTCCTGATTTTGTATCTATTCCGTTAACCTATGTCCTTTTATAGGAGAATGGAGTCCATCGATATTAAGGGATGTTAATAACTAGTATTTTTTTTGGTTTTAGTGTGTGTGTATTTTCCTTATTTTGGGGTTATCTGTTGCTTGTGGTTTCGAGGGTACATCTGACTTCCTTAGGTTGGAGTTTTCCTTCTAGTGCTTTCTGTAGGGCTGGTTTTGTGGATAGGTATTATTTCAATCTGGCTTTGTCTTGTAATATCTTGTTCAGTTTGTCTATGGTGATTGAAAGTTTTGCTGGGTATATTAACCTAGGCTGGCATTCATAGTCTCTTATTGTCTGCATTACATCTGTCCAGGACCTTCTGGCTTTCAAAGTCTCCATTGAGGAGTCAGGTGTTATTCTGATTGGTCTGCCTTTTTAAGTCACTTGACTGAGAAAGGAGAAACTTTGCTGCTCTTAATATTCTTTCTTTATTCTGTATGTTTATTGGTTTAATTATTATGTGGTTAGAAGACTTTTTTGGGGGTTCTAGTCTATTTGGCGTTCTATAAACTTCTTGTATCTTCATAGGTATTTCCTTCTTTATGTTGGGAAATATCTTTCATGATTTTGTTGAATATATTTTCTGTGCCTTTGAGTTGGTATTCTTCTCCTTCTTCTATCCCTATTATTCATAGATTTAGCCTTTTCATGGTATCCAAGATTTCCTGGATATTTTGTGTTATGACTCTTTTGGCTTTACTGTTTTCTTTTAACAATGAATCTATTTCCTCTGCTGTATCTTCTATACCAGAGATTCTCTCTTCCATCTCTTGTATTCTGTTGGTTATGCTTGCATCTGTGTTTCCTGTTTGTTTAATCAGATTTTCTATTTCCAGCATTTCCTCTTTTTGTGTCTTCTTCATCGTTTCTATTTAAAATTTCAGGTCTTGAACTGTTTCCTTCACATGTTTACTTGCTTTTTCATGGTTTTCTTGGCTTTCTTTAAGGGATTTATTGATTTCTTCATTTGTCTTTCCCTCAGTTTCTTTAAGGGAAAATTTTATTTCCTCTTTAAAGGCCTCTAGCATCTTTATTTAGTTATTTTTAAGGTTACCTTCTTCTACATTGTGATATTCAGATCTTGCTGTTGCAGGCAGGCTAGGTTTTGGTGATGCCAGATTGCTCTTTATGCTGTTGTATGTATTTTTGCACTGACATCTACCCATTTCTTTCTCCAATAGTTGCAAAAGGTGCCTGTGTCAAAGTGAGGTGCTTTTGGTCCACTCTGTGCTTTCTGTATCTGTGTCGCAGGGGGGGGGGGCTTTCTGGGTCCAATCTTAGCTCTTGGTCTAATTGAAGCTGGCAGATTCTGTATGTCAGGGAACTGTTCTTGGTCCAGTCCAAGCTAGCTGATTCTGAGACTCAGGGAGCCTCTCTTGGTCTTATTAGGGCTCTTGGTCCAGTCAGAGCTGGCAGATTCTGTGTCTCAGGAAGCATCTTTTGATCCAATATGAGCTAGCAGATTGTGTGTCTCAGGAAGCTACTGGTATCCCAGGGTGAAGCTATTGGGGTAGGGATTAGGTCTTGTAGATTGCTGGGTCCTAAGGGGAGTTTTGGTGGGGGAGCCTGACACAGGAATCTTACCTCCTGGCCAGCAACTCTTTGTCCAATGAGAGCTGGCGTTTTTCATGTATCAGGAAGTTACTGGTGTCGCAGGCAGATGGTTATTGTGGTAAGGCGTGGGTCCTGTAGAATTCAGGGTCTGATGGGGGGTTTTGGTAGAGGAGCTTGCCCACAGGAGTTTTTTCTACTGGCTGGCAATTGAGCAGAGTTGGGTGGGGGTTCTCATAGACAGGCTGTGTCCTAGGGCCTGGATCCTTGAGGCAGGAGTCTTTGGGTCGGAGAAGAGTTACTCACCTCTTGGTCTAATGAAAGCTGGTAGATTCCTTATCTCTGGAAGTTACTGGGGTCACATGCAGATGGGTATTGGGTAGGGCATTGGTCTTGTAGATTGCAGGGTCCAGTGGGGGGATTTTGGCAGGGTAGTCTACCCACAGGACTTTTTCTTGCTGGCCAGCAACTAGGACAGAGTTGGGTCCGGGTTCTTGAGGGACTGCCTGTGTCCCAGGGCCTGGGTCCTAGAGGCAGGACTGTCTGGGTGGGAGAAGAGTCCCTCACCTCTTGGTCCAGCAAGAGCTGGCAGATTCATCCAACATTTGCTGTAAGTTCTGTTTTCCACAAACAGTAATTGAATTAAAGTCACATATACAGTATGCTGTGTCAGATGGATCTTCCAGAACAAGAGTTAAGTTAAAGTTACACAGAAGCATGATGTAGATTTTATATCTCTCAATCCTTTTTTTTAAAATAAATTTTACCCTAACTTTTTGTTACAGATTTTACAGATTTTTCAACCACATTCAATGAATTTACAAAGCCTGAGATAGAGAAAGTTTACAGACTTTTCTTACAAACATAAAGATAAACTTTATACTTTAGTAAAAGTTTTAGGGATGAAAGAGAGGGAAGCAGATTAGCATCCCTGACCTGTATTGGGAATAATTTACTTTTTAGCTGTTTTTAAACACACAGCATCGTTCCCTGTGCTATTCTGCTTTCTCTACTTCTCTTGTCACAGGTTGAGGTGGCTCACCTGACACAGGACAGATTTGAACAAAACCCTTAAACAGAATGCTCAGGTTTGGAGGGGGAGAACTAAAACCCAACCCCACAGACACTTTATTTATAGAACACAAAAGCATGAAACAATTTTAATATTATCCATACCCCAAACATATGTGAATGTTTGTCAAACTGTACCAGTGGTGAGAGAAGGGACTGGAGCAAGCAGAGAGAAAAGAGGGCTCTGAGATAACACAAGAGCAGGGAGCTAAGACCCAGAGACAAGAGATTTTTGAGAGAAGAGGGAGAGAGAGAGAGAGAGAGAGAGAGAGAGAGAGAGAGAGAGAGAATTTAGTTTGTGATCATGTGCTTGTGATGACAGAAATTGTTACAGTCTGTGGGCATTTGGAAGTCCAGTGTGCCATCTATGGTCACTGAGCTGTCCTGAGGCCAAGTCATTTGCAATAAGACAACTAGGATTAATGGAATCTCCAAGTCTGAGAAGGAAAAGGTATTGGAGAAGGCACATGAGCAGTATGCAGAGCAAGCTCCAGGCATAAGGAGGGAACACACTGGGAGGGAGAGCAAGGATGGGAGAGAGAAGGGTAAGTGTCCTGGTGACAAGAATTTCAACCATGATGTCTCCAAGTGACCTAGAGATTTGTCAGAAGGAAATGTCTGAAATAACAAAGGAGCAACATCCCTTTCTATGTGACTGACACACAGGCTACAAATACTCTAGACAACACATTCATACCTCAACATGTAGAGGCCTCAAGACTGAGTCTCAAACATTCTCACTTCATCTAAAACCAGAGAAGTTGGGATAACAGGAAACAGAGATCCCAATGTCTTATCAACAGGCATTGATTTAACTCTAGATAAAACAAACAACCCAATTTAAAACACATGGCACTGAAATGAGAGTGCAGAAAACATGAAATACAAATGGCTGAGAAAGATTTTAAAGGTGTTCTATCTCCTTAGCAACCAGTGAAATAAACATTAATGCTTCTTTGATATTTTGTCTTACCCAAGAACGCAAATTACAACAAATGCTGGCCCTTATGTGGGTTAAGGGGACCACAGACTGCTGTAGGCCCTATGTAAATTAGTGTGGAGGCTTTCTAAAAGTGTGGAAAGAGATCTACAATATCCTCCATGTTTATCAATCCTGGGTATATACATAAAGGCCTACACATCCTACTAAAGAAATTCTTGAACATCCTTGTTCATTGTTGCTATATTCACAGTAGCCACAAAGTGACAGCAGCATAGATGTCCCTCTACTGATGTATGGATAATGAAACTGTAGTACATGTACACCAACTGAATTTTATCCAGCTGAAAACACAAACAGAATTATAAAATTTACATGTAATGGATGCAGCTGGAATTACCACTCTGAATAGGATAACCCAGACACAATAAGACAAAGCCAAATGCTTTCTCTCATATGCAGATGCTAATTTTGAATATTCACATATCTCTACTTACTGGTGTACCCATGTAAACCAGGGAACTAGTAAGGTGCAATAGAAAAGGGATTTCACTAGCAGAGGAATGGAGCACATGTAGTATGAACAGGGGAATGGAAATACTGGAGCAGGAAGGATTAGGCAGTGAGTTCTGGGAGTTCGGGTCATCAGAGTGAGTGTGTGAAGGATTAACAGTAAGACCTTGGAGAAGACTACATGGGAATGTACTAATATAGAATCGTCCTAAAATACATACATAAATAATTTAAATGTCATTCTTCTATAGCTGCAGAATAGTGCTTCTCCCAGATACCGTGGGCCATCAAACAAAAATCCCAGCTCTAGGTATGTTTCAAGTTGTTTGTCAATGCTGTCAATACACACCCAAACATTACAAGCTATTTCTGTTGTTCGTAGTTACCCTCCAGAATTTGATGGTGTTTGCATACTTGAGTTATAGGACTTGGAGAAATCAAGCTGCAGCTGACATGGAAACTTTATTCATACCTGCTAGCATCCACAGAGCTGAAAAGTTTTATGCACATTAATAAAAAGAAAACATAATCAACTGTCTAACACACCAGTGATTTCTGAAACCTACAACTATGACTGGCAGGGAAAGATATGCACACTGGTGGCATATCTTTATAGTGGCATGAATATTATAAGGGTAACTCATAATATTCTTATCATATTTAAGTCCAGTTCCATTAGACAGATCTCATGCCTCACTCCCTTAACTGACCTAAGAATCTCTGGCTAGTCATGCCATTGATCCAAAATGAGAACTACTATAATTATTATGTTAAATAGACAAATATTGTACCTGCCTCCTCAGTCCTTACCTTTATATGGACTGTTCAATGCATACTTCCTTCATACCTTTTCAGAGAAGCTTCATTTTCCAATAGCTGGGGGTTATTACAAAGACCTATAAGTGGTCACCAACCATATAATAAGAGACTGTGCTCAGCTCTGCATGGGGTATGTTTATCATGCACTTTTTCCCCAAAGCTCAGAGACCATGTCAGAAGACCGGTAGACTTTTCTAAGAGTCAAAAGTAGTGCATGATTTGGGGTGAAATTATTCCTTACATCACATGGTCATGGCACACACGAACCTACTGCACAGGACCTGCAGGAAAGACGCCAAACACATTAATGGGATAGAGGATCATGAATACCTTTCTGGCTGAGGAGCCTTTGGCATTTGGTAGCTTCCAGGAATGGGAAATTCAGTTTTCTTTAGGGTGTAAACACTGAGAGGATTCCCATACTGCAGCAGAAGGCCTTACTATAATGTATATGCTGGTAATGCAGAGTGGATTCTATGGGGAATTACAGAGAATGCACTTGAATTTGGGTGGAGAAAGTGTCAGGAAGGATAAGGGAGGAAAACGTAGTTAATGGGGGTGGCACAGATTAAATGAACACATATGCTATGCATATAAGGTATTTCAAGTAATTTTTTTTTTTTTTGGTTTTTTCGAGACAGGGTTTCTCTGTGTAGCTTTGCACCTTTCATGGTACTCACTTTGGAGACCAGGCTGGCCTCGAACTCACAGAGATCTGCCTGCCTCTGCCTCCCAAGTCCTGGGATTAAAGGTGTGCGCCACCACCGCCAGGCAATTCTCAAGTAATTTAAGCATCCGTACTCTGCTAAATGGAGTGGAGAAAAATTGAATCAAGTATAAAAATTAAAAAAAGAAGATGAACATATGGAGGGAGGTCAGCTGACAGCGTGGACTCTTGTCTTTTCTTTGGCTTATGTTGTTCCTGAGTCTTTATTGGATGAGAATCTGAAGTCCACGAGCCTTTGCTCATAGGAGCCATTTTCCCCATTTGAACATCAGAGCCATGTAGCCACTTTGAGTTGTGAATTCTGAGAACTAGCAAGATTATCTCATTCTTTGGGGCCAACCCCAACCATACCGCTCTGATTACTGTTTAGCTGGAGGATGTCTCCTTGGTGACTTGAGACCAGGAAGCCACCATATCATGAGAACATTACAGGTGCTGACCCTTGAAAACCTGTTCAATATTAATCACCAGGTGAGAGGGCTGCTGTGTGACTCTCAGACTGACAACATCATGTCACAGTCTTGGCCTTCACTGCAATGACCAACAGGTTTGCAATTCTGTATTTTTTTACTGACCTTGTGGTCTCAGAGGTTTCATTCAAACCCCAGGATAACTCTGTGGGGAGAAGCTTGGTTTGTGGTTGCCCTGGACTGGGCTCTCGTTCTTATGTCCCTCCTGGAATAGCTTGCCTGCTGCCTAATCCTTTGGTCCATAATTTTCGTACACTCCTGCTCCCTAAAATACACGTTCTATACTTTCTATCACTCAGGACATGTGGCAGACTAAATACAGTACTCATAAAAATATCTCAGACAATATATTTTGATCTCTCTGCTCCCCAACACCTCAATATTTAAGATACAATTCTATCATTTTCTCTTTCATTTTCTACCTCCAACTCTATCCTGTCCTCCCAGTCCCACTCTCTCTCAAATTAATTTTGTTTTATAATTTTTTATGAAGAAGGGTGCATACATATATAAACAAATGAGTACACAAATTTAACCAGCTGAACCAATTGTTTCGTGTTGAGTATTGCTTTTGTGTTATAGGAAAAATCTCAGCCCTCAGATCAAACAGAAGAGACAATTCATTCTAGAACCAAATTTGAGTGACTATGGCTGGTGACCACAGATTTGGCTGATCCCAGATTCCATGTTCCAAGGTGGGGGCAGTTTCATGAAGCTTTTGTAGTAAAATATAAGAAATTTGTAAATCAAAAGATTAGTGAAAACAAAAGAGAGGAAGTCACGGGCAAGATGGGAAAACTTATCCCACAGACGCAAGATGCTATGCAATGTCATTTTTAGCTTTTAGGTTGTTGGAAGTCAGTTGTCTCATAAGTTAGTAGATTTCAAACATATTTAATTAACTAGTTATAGGAGGTTAGCTCACCTGCAGACATGTTCAGGAAATGGCTGTTCAGGGTGCTACAGTTATCCTGGAATAAGTTAATGAGTCTCTAGACCAACAACACTTCAACCTTCCATATCACAGAGGTTATATTCAGTAAGATTGCAGACATGGCTTTTTCCAGGGATTCTCATGTATGTATTTATAAACATGCATACAATTATACACATGTATGCATTTAAACACATCTATGAATTTGTACACATGTATGTATTTATACACAAGTATGCAATTATATTCACATGTATGCATTTATATACCTGTATGCATTTATACACATGCTTATACTTCTATACATGTATATTTATACACATGTATACATTTGTACACATTTATTGTGTTGTACCCATGTGTGCATTTATAGAAATTCATAATTCATACACAAGTATTCATTTATAAACATACATGCATTTATACACATGTATTCTTTTATAAGCATGTATAGACTATAGCATGCTATACATGCATGTATTTATACATATGTATGCATTTATAAACCTGCATGCATTTATACTCATGCATACATTTATATACACATATGCATTTTATACATGAATACATTTATACACATCTATTCATTTTTACAATATATGCATTTATATACATGCATACATTTATATACATGTATTCATTTATACACATGCATGCATGTGTACACATGCATACATTTGTACACATAGATGCACTTATGCACATGTATTCATTTATATACAAGCATACATTGATACACATGTATACATTTTTAGCCATGTATACACTTTTACTGCTGAATATTTGGTTTTGGATAATCCCTGGGGAAGAATAATTTCTCCCTCTCTCCATAGCTTCCAATTACCAGGTTTTGAACAACAGATTCTCTCTTAACAGAGGATCTAGCCGTAGATCTCAAATTAACACAGTGTAAACAAACTGCATTTCTTCCTGCTGGCCTCAGGCCTCTAGGTAGATTCTGCTTCAACAGAACCTAGGTGGCTTGGGCCTCATGAATTTTCTGACTTGTCTGCAGTGGGACTAGGCAGGCTCTTGTCAAGTAAAGTTTTAAAAGCACCTCCTAGAGACCACTCCCCAACAACCAAATGACATGTGTGAGACAGTTCAGCCCAACTTCCTGCTTCCAAAGTTTCCTTTCCTCTCATTCTGAGCACTCTTCACTCCCTTCATGGATTTGGGAGCTTTTCCTCTTTTTCATATTCTATTTTCATGAACTTTGATTCTTTCACTGGCTTACACAGGAGACGCTATCACTCATTTAATCTGCAAGCTTAGAGAAACTCTATTTTCTTTCTTTCTTTCTTTCTTCCCTTCTTTCTTTCTTTCTTTCTTTCTTTCTTTCTTTCTTTCTTTCTTTCTTTCTTTCTTTCTTAGTTTTCGATTTTTAATTTTTTTATTTTATGTCTATGAGTGTTTTCCCTGCATATCTATCTGTGTACCATATGTGTGCCTTCTGACTGAAGAGGGCAGAGGAGAACACATAACTTCTTAAAACTGATATACACTATTGTAACCCAAAGAGTGGCTTCTTTAACCTGTTAGAGCTCTCCCCAAGAACAGCAAGTAGTCTTAACCTCTCAGTCACTTCTCAAGCCCCAGATTCACTTCCAAAAAGGTTTATTTATTTTTATGGCAGGTGTTTGAGTGCTTTCCTTATTATATATGTGTGTATGCCACATGTGTACCGGGGGGCCCAAATATGCTAGAAGAGGAGCTCCTGGCTGGATCTACAGATGGTTCTGAGCCACTATGTAGGTTCTGGGATTGTTGCAAGGTTTTCTACAACAGGAGGCAGAATGCCTAGTGCCTAGCTCTCTGTCTATCTCCATAAGAAACACTTTAACACTAGGCATGCATGCAAAAAAATTATTACCCTTTTCAAGAATGAGTATGAAATCAAATCATTACAAAATAAAAGGATATGAAACTCTTATTCACAGTCCTAGAGAGAACATTAGTGTCTTCCCTTGCCCAATGCTTCCATGAATAGAAACATCTTAAGCATCATGTACTGATCAGCCACAGGACACAGACAAGTAACACTAAATCCACACTATGCTCTTTAAGAAACCAAGTACTGAGACTTCATGAGTCATTCCATGATGTTTCTGAGCCATCAGGGGCTCATTCACACAAGCTTTATGTGTCAGGAAAGAATTCAGAAGTTAATGACCTCTAATTTCCTGAATTTGCTAAGGAACTACTGAGAATAGTGGCCTGACTGTGCACAACATTCTGCCCCTCCTGTTTAGAGAGAGATGGAAAAACTATCAATATTTGCTGGCCTTCTACTTTGCCATGGAGGAGATCAATAAGGATGCCCACCTGCTTCCCAATGTCACCTTGGGTTTCCACTTTTACAATGCCTTTAACTCCCACCGGAGAACCTTGGAGGGCCCTCTGATGTGGCTGTCTGGAAGGAGTGAGTTTATCCCCAACTACAAATGCAAAACTCAACACAAAGCTCTTGGAATCATTGCAGGAACCAGGCCTGAATTTTCAGCTGCAATTGGAACACTTTTAGAGCTCTACAAAGTTCCACAAGTAAGTTGGCAAAGTTTTGGTGTCCATAATGAAATAAAACATCTGACCAAAAGAAAATGGAGAAGTTGTCTATGTTTCCTGCTGGTGATTTCAAATGTAAGTGAAAGAATTACGTGGCTCCTGCTATGATCAACAGTGGAGTGTGGTGAAAAGCATGAGCAGTAAATACTGTGGATTTCTAAGAAGATCACTTAGCAATATTCATGATTCTACCTCCCGTCATTGGCAAGATGTACTTGGTAGCTCATAGCTGAGTGCTGTTCAAAAGTCAAACATACAACCCAGATAAATAACTGCCCAAGCGGGGGTATAAACATCTTATAATTAATCTTGTAGTCAATGACTGACAGATAGAGGAATAGTAAGTTCAGGACAGGTAAACAAATATGGGACAATCCTTGGGCCATCACAAATGAAAATGTTCCAAGGAGTTTATTTTCTCATTCTGGAAAGTAGATCTCTGAATAGCGCTCATAGAGAACATCCACTTAGATACATCCTGACAATTGGCTCTTGCCAGGCACTACTGAAGCAAAGCAACCATCAGTAGGCATCACTGCAAGTAGAGAAAATATTTGGTGAGTGCTTACTCATGGATAATCAAAATTATAAAATCAGACAGTGTAAAACTGATTATTATCACTCAGTGAAACAGTTCATACATTAATTGTATCCTAAAGTAAGAAAAAATTATATACACAGGAATTTCCATCTATCTCAGAGTTTTGCATTTTAAATTAGTTTCTTTGTCAAACCTATCATTTGGGAAGTATGATGCAACAGTGCTTGGTGAAATTCCCCCAGATATTCATGATTTGCTCTTTTCTAACACAGGAGTGAAATCTGTGAAAAATGTGTATTTACATTCCTGAAGGCAGAGGTTCTAGGGAAGGTGATGTCCTGTGGTCAGAGTAAAGCACTTGGCAATGCTTCTGCAGTCTATCTCTACACCCCATACTCTGTTCCATTGTTATTGGAACAAGAGAAATCCATGGTGCCTTTAAAATGTAACATGAACAGAACATTGTTCACTCACTTGCTTCAGAGTTCTTAGTAACTTTGGAGCCCATAGTACTTGACAAAGACCATATTCCATCACACAATGAGCGAGAGAAGCTAATATCACAGAAGACAGTCTCCTTACCAACATTCAGTTTCCTGATCCCCTTACTGGAATAATGAACTCACTTTCTCTCTAAGGGTGAGGGCTCCAAATACCAAGAAACTCAGAATTACGTTTTTTTCTGTTTGCTTCTACAGGTCACATATGGAACTTTTGATTCTGTGCTAAGTGAGAAAGATACATTCCCATCCCTTTACCAGATGTCTCCTAAAGACACAGCTCTAACCCAAGGGGTGACCTCTTTACTGCTGCACTTTGGCTGGAAGTGGGTAGGGCTCATCGTGTCTGATGATCTGAAAGGAAAGGAGTTCCTCTCTGACCTGAAAGCAGAGATGGTATCAAAAGATATCTGTGTGGCTTTTACAGAAAAACTCCAGGCTAATTGGAAGTTTCAGTTAACATATGATGTTGGGTTGGTGAATTTGATCCAACATACACAAGCAAATGTGCATGTATTCTATGGTGATATAGATGACTTAGTATTTTTATGCATGCAAAATGAAATCATGAAAGCCATAAAGAAGGTGTGGATCATGGCAAAGTCCCACTTAGTTTACTTAGAGTCTGTATTCTATGAAAACAATTATTTGAAGGACTTTTTTGAAGGAAGCTTCTCATTTTCAAAGAAGAGAGATATCCCTGGCTTCAAGCCCTTTCTAGAGGCACTTACACCCTCCCAGTACCCAGGTGAGCTTTACTTTAATAAATTCTGGATTGACAATTTTCATTGCTCACCTCCTCCTCTGCTATGTGGAAATCATAAACCCTGCCCACTGAATACATCCCTAAAGACAAAGCAAGAAATAAATGTGATGATCACTTCTGAGCCTAGCTTTTCCATATGGAATGCAGTGTATGCAGTGGCCCACACCCTCCACAAAATGCTTTTGAGGACAACAGGAATGGGATCTCATGAAGACACAAACCATGAGAGGCTTCTACCCTGGCAGGTAAGCCTATCTCAAAAGCAAGGTAAGTACTGGGAACTTATTAGTAGTTGAGTCACTGAAGTCAAACGTACAACACCTTTTCATCTTATAATAAAAATAAAGGCAAAATGGAAAGAGTTCTTTCACAGTGGGTGTGTATATGTCTGTAATTACGGTTCATGATTTGGGCCACTGTAGCTTTGATTTCAAGACATGAAATTTGTGCATATTTTAAGAAATGTTTTCCTTTTATGAAATGAAATTCTGTTAAAATATCCAAAATCAATGATTGTCAAAATTAGCAAGTTCAATAATAAAAATTTACACAATTTCATGGAATATGTCTGATGCCATCAGATAGAGACATAGTCACCATATCTAACAGCAGCTATTTCACAAAAAATATAATATATATTTAACCACCCAAGACCATGGGGAGAAACTTTTATGGAAAATAAAAATAGGCTGCCATAACCTCAAAAGTAACTGAGAAAGAAATTGCTTTTTACAGACTATTTACTCTTAAATAAGATAAAATTAAGGAGAAATCGAAGACTATGCCTCCACCATTAAATATTATAATACAGATGGTGCTCATGAGCCTAGGCCATATCACCTTTTTATAGTTACAAGTGGGCATGTTTGGGCTTAAACCGTCCTGATATAAACTTAGGACTCAATTATACCTATGAGCCTTGATGTTCCCCTTCAAATAGGTGATCATCAAGAAGTTTGTTGAACAAACTTTTCATTTTTATTTCATTTTCATTCAGTCTAAAGTAGATAAATAGAAAATGAACTCTGAAGGTTTAGTGTACTATGTAGCTTTTAGTATTATGGGTATCAATATTTGACATAGACATTGACACTGTTTGTGAACATGGCTTCCAGAGATGTGATATTAGGTAAGTTAGTGTGTCTCTTGTACAGAAAACTGAATATCTAAAAAAATGGTTCTTTATGAAAGGAGTTGTTAAATAGTTGACACAATAGTGAATCTCAGAATGTTAAAAATTAACCCATTGTATTAATTTAAATACATAATGAAATCAAGCTGGAGGGATGGCTCAGCATTTGGGGCACTTGATGCTCAGTCAGAGGACCTGTGTTTAATTATTAGCATGCAGCTCACAGTTGTCTGTAACTCCAGGTCTTAGAAATGTGACACTCTCTTCTGCTCTCTGCAGATATCAGGAATACAGTTTGTAAATATACATACATACACATAGGCAATACATAGAATTAAAAATAATACAAATCTAGGGACCAGAGAGGACTGTGAAGTCAGATGTAACTGCTGCTCTTGACAAGATGCAGGTTCAATTCCTAGTATCTACATAGCAGCTTACAAATGTCTCCAAGTCCACTTCCACTCAATCCAGCACCCTCTTCTGGTCTTAACGGGCACCAGGAACATATGTAGTGCACATACATATGTCCAGGAAGGAAATTCATACACAAAATAAATTAATATAAAAATATAAGACATCTTTTTAAAAATCTAGCTTAATCACAGAACATTTAGATTTTAATTTTGACTCCAATATTGTTCTTATCAAAGTTGAAAGACAAAAGTTGTGACCCAAACTGAATTAAGGATTGGAGGCAGGAAGTGGGTCTATTTCCAATTTCCTGAAGTACAAATGGCATACAAAATTTCTGCATATTAATATATACTTTCAAGAATTTGGAATTTTGCATAAACCCCTGCTAATATTATCAAGTCCAGACACTATATCTACATGTATACCTATCTACCTACCTAACCATACACACATAGGTTCATGGTGTGTCATAAAGAAGGTAAATATCTTACCACTTATAAACCAATAGACATAGTGTTGCTTCCATTTTGCTCCAGATTCACTCAGAAATAATCTATATTTTCTAATTAGAGACATTTTTCTCTTGCTGGGGAGAGACACAGGGCCTTGTTCCCACTAAAACATGGTCCACCCTGCACTATGTTTCACCTCTTAGACAACATTTTTCAGTTTGTGTTCAGCTACTTCTACATTAATTTCAGAGGGAGAAAAGTTCATCTCACTGGAACAAGTGGGGAGACAATTGCTCACATGAAGCCTCTTCAAAAAGATAGCCAGAGCAGGGAGAGAGAAAGAGGATTGCTCTTAGGGACCACAAGTGAGAGATTTGTATGCACTACTCATACCCAATTGATGTCTCTTTCCAGCTTCATCCTTTTCTGAGAAAAATTCAATTTACAAATGCTGCTGGAGACCAAATATGCTTTGATGAGAACAAGAATCATGTGGAAAAGTATGATATACAAAGTATTATCGGACATACAAATCATTATTCATTTCTAATTAAAGTAGGAGAGTTTGTCTCCAGGAGTCCACGAGATCAAGGCTTGTTCATCAATGAAATTATGATCAAATGGCCAAGCAACTTCAATCAGGTCTGGCTGAATTTCAATATTTAATATGTAGACAAATATCTGCAAAGATTTATGAGAACTGTGTGATGTCTCTTTGAAATTTTAAATTATTTTTATATTCTAATTTCTTAGCTTCTGTTGTGAGCTTGTGTATGAATTCTCACGCATGTCACTGCCTGTGCTCATTGAGGCCACAGTAAGCACTGGTTACCTTCCTCAGTTTTTCTTCATTTTATTTTAAACATAGTCTCTTTCTGAAACCCTTGCTTTCTGATTTAGCTGTACTCAACTAGACAGTGACACCCTGTCTCCATGAATGCCATATTGGGAATACAGGAACACAGTTCTACACCTCACTTTTCTATATTTCCCTTTTGCATGATCAAATTCAGGACCTCATGCTTATATTGCAAGTACATTAAGTACTGAGCCATCTCCTTAGTTTTGTTTGATATCTTCAATTTAGAAATAAATCAATCTTTTGATTTTGACTTTGATATATGTATAGATATGCATATACATGTCCAGGTTCATATACATATACACATAAGCACACACATATTAATGGATAATGCTGGTAGATAGAATTAGTTTAAATTGAAATTCAATTTGGGTGCGTTCATTCATGCTGCAGTGAATGAATAAATCAGCGTACATGACTGTATATATGAGTATGTTTATGTGAGTATTCCCATACATACACACAATCATGTGTATAAATATATACATATTTTCCTTATATATATATGCATGCTGATGATTAATTTTCCCTCAGTTTAAGATAACTCATACTCAAACATGCCCACAGGTTTTACAAAGAGGAAATAAATTACCAGTGTTTATGCAATTTCTCATTATAACTGATGTTTGTGAGCTGCCTGGTTTGTATACTGGGAGCTGAACTCCGGTTTCTCTGTGAGAGCAGCCTGCACGCTGAACCACTGAGCTGGTTCTCCAGCCCCATGTACCTATTAATATGTAGATATTTATGAGACAGTCACTGATTTCCAAATCATGTCAAGAAGCATGTCTAAGGGAAGGACAGAAATATATCCTTGCATATACAGTTTCCAAAACTATTAATATTAAAATTGTGTTAGGAATATAGTTGTTTTTTAATATAAATATATTTTTAATTTCTTTTTTGTCTTTTTTTATTATTGAGAAATTTTCTATTCAATTTATGTACCATCCACAGATCCCCCTCTCCTCCCTCCTCTCACCCCACAGCCTTCCCTCCCAACCCACCCCCCCATTCCTGCCTCCTCCAAGTCAAGCCCTCAAATGGGGAGTCAGAAGAGCCTGGCACATTCAGTAGAGGCAGGTCCAAAGCCCTCCCCCTGCACTAAGGTTGTGTAAGGTGTCCCACCATAGGCACTGGGCTCCAAAAAGCCTGATCATGCACCAGGGATGGATCCTGATCCCACTGCCAGGGGTCCCCTTAAACAGTTCAGTTTATTCAACTATCTCTCCTATGCAGAAGGCCTCGTGTGGTCCAGGGGGGCTCCACAGCTATTAGTCCACAGTTCCTGAGTTCCCACTAGTTTGCATGGTTGTCTCTGTAGGTTTCCCCATTGTGATCTTGATGCCTCTTGCTCATAGAATCCCTCTTCTATCTCATCAACTGGACTCCTAGAGCTTGGCCTTGTGCTTGGCTGTGAATCTCTGCACCTGTGTCCATCAGTTACTGGATGAAGACCACCCCCCAGTTTTTTCATGGAGATCTCATCTATTTCTCCTTCATAGGACGATCCATTCATTCCTCTTTGGGTCCTCCTTATTAGCTAGCTTCTTTGGAGCTGTGGGTTGTAGTCTGGTTATCCTTTGCTTTACATCTAGTGTTCACTTATGAGCAAGTACATACCAGGTTTGCCCTTCTAAGTCTGGGTTACCTCACTCAGGGTGTTATTTCCTAGTTATATCCATTTGCCTGCAAATTTCATGTTGTCATTGATTTTTACTGCTGAGTAGTACTCCATTGTGTATATGAGCCACCTTATTTATCCATTCTTCAGCTGAGGGGCATCTAGGTTGTTTCCAGGTTCTGGCTATTATGAATAATGCTGCTATGAACATAGTTGAGCATGTGTCCTTGTGGTATGACTGAAATTCCTTGGATATATGCCCAAGAGTGGTATAGCTGGGCCTTGAGATAGATTGATTCCCAATTTTCTGAGAAACCACCATACTGATTTCCACAGTAGTTGTACAAGTTTGCATTACCACCAACAGTGGAGGAGTGTTCCCTTTGCTCCATATCCTCTCCAACATAAGCTGTTATCAGTGTTTTTGATCATAGCCACTCTGACAGGTGTAAGATGGTATCTCAGAGTTGTTTTTATTTTCATTTCCCTGATGACTAAGGATGTTGAGCAATTTCTTAAATGTCTTTTAGCCACTTAAGATAATTCTGTTGAGAATTCTTTGTTTAGCTCTGTAGTCCATTTTTTAATTGGATTGTTTGGTATTTTGATGTCTAGTTTCTTGAATTCTTTATATATTTTGGATATCAGACCTCTGTCAGATGTGGGTCTGGTGAAGATCTTTTTAACATTCTTTAGGCTGTTGTTTTGTCTTAATGACCTTGTCCTTTGCCCTACAAAAGCATTTCAGTTTCAGGCGGTCCTATTTATTAATTGTTGCTTTCAGTGTCTGTGCTACTGGTATTATATTTAGGAAGTGGTCTCCCATGTCAATGCCTTCAAGACTACTTGTGGGATAATGCCCTTGTACACTGGTTTAATAAAATGCTGATTGGCCAGTAGCCAGGCAGAAAGTATAGGCAGAGTGAGTAGATGAGAAGAATTCTGGGAAGAGCAAAGGCTGAGTCAGGAGTTGCTAGCCAGACACAGAGGAAGCAAGATGACCAGGCAGAACTGAGAAAAGGTACAAGCCACATGATTAAACATAAATAAGAATTATGGGTTAATTTAAGTGTAAGAGCTAGTCAGTAATAAGCCTGAGCTTTTATAAGCAGTTATAATTAATATAAGCCTCTGTGTATTTACTTGGGGGACACAAGTGGGAGAGATTTGTCCCTACAGCCAGCTAGCCAGGACACAGGAAAACTTTCAACTACAACTACTTCCTACATTTTCTTCTATCAAGTTCAGTGTAACTGGGTTTGTGTTGAGGGCATTGATCCATTTGGAATTGAGTTTTATGCATGGTGACAGATATGGATCTATTTGAAGTTTTCTACATGTTGACATCCAGTTATGCCAGCATCATTTGTTGAAGATGCTTTCTTTTTTCCGTTGTACAGTTTTGACTTCTTTGTCAAAAATCAGGTGTTCATAGGTGTGTGTGTTAATGTCAGGGTCTTCAATTTGACTCCATTGGTCTACATGTCAGTTTTTATGCCAGTACCAAGCTGATTTTTTTCTTTTTTTCTTTCTTCTTCTTCTTCTTCTTCTTCTTCTTCTTCTTCTTCTTCTTCTTCTTCTTCTTCTTCTTCTTCTTCTTTTTTACTATAGCTCTATAGTAAAGTTTGAGGTCAGGGATGGTGATGCCTCCAGGGGTTGTTTTATTGGACAGGATTCTTTTAGCTATCCTGGGTTTTTTGTTTTTCCATATGAAGTTGAATATTGTTCTTTCAAGTCTGTGAAGAATTGTGTTGAGATTTTGGTGGGTATTCCATTGAATGTGTAAATTGCTTTTGGTAAGATTGTCATTTTTACTATGTTAATCCTATCTATCCATGAGCATGGGAGATCTTTCCATTTTCTGATGTCTTCTTCAATTTCTTTTTTCAGAAATTTAAAGTTTTTATCATATAGGTCTTTCACTTGCTCAGTTAGAGTTACCTCAAGGTATTTTATATTATCTGTGGCTATTGTAAAGGGTGATGTTATCTGATTTTTTCTCAGCCCACTTATCATTTGTATATAGGAGGGCTCCTGATTTTTTTGAGTTAATCTTGTATCTTGCCACATTACTGAAGGAGTTTATCAGATGTAGGAGTTCTCTGGTAGAATCTTTGGGGTCACTTATGTATACTATCATATCATCTGCAAGTAGCAAAAGTTTGACTTCTTCTTTCAAATTTATATTCCCTTGATCTGCTTTTGTTGTCCCGTTACTATAGCTAGAACTTTGAGTATTATCTTGAATAGATATGGAGAGAGTGGACAGCTTTGTCTTATTCCTGATTTTAGTGGAATTGCTTTGTGTTTCTCTCCATTTAATTTGATGTTGGCTGTGAACATGCTGTAAATTGCCTTTATTATGTTTAGGTATGTTCCTTGTATTTCTGATCTCTCCAGGACCTTTATCATGAATAGGTGTTGGATTTTGTAGAAGAATTTTTTTAGCATCTAATGGGATGATAATGTTTTTTTTCTTTCGGTTTGTTTATATGATGAATTACATTGACAGATTTTTATATGTTGAACCATCCTTGCATCCATGGGATAAAGCCTACTTGGTCATGGTGGATACCTTTTTTGATGTGTTCTTGGATTCAGTTTGCCAACACTTTATTGAATATTTTTTCATCAATGTTCATGAGGGAGGTTGGTCTGTAATTCTCTTTCTTTGTTGCATCTTTGTGTGATTTGGGTATCAGGCTAACTGTAACCTCATAAAAGGAGTTGGGTAATGTTCCTTCTGTTTCTATTGTGTGGAACAATTTGAAGAGTATTGGTATTAGCTCTTCTTTGAAAATCTGGTAGAATTATCTGCTGAAACCATTGGGTCCTGTGGGTTTTTTTTTTTTTGTTGTTGTTGTTGGGATTCTTTTTTAGACAGGATTTCTCTGTGTAGTTTTGGAGCCTGTCCTGAAACTTGCTCTCTAGTGCAGGCTGGCCTCGAACTCACAGATATCTGCCTGCCTCTGCCTTCCAAGTGCAAGGAATATTAAAGGCATATTCCACCACACCTGGCCAGATTGGGAGACTTTTAATGACTGTTTCTATATCCTTAGGGGTTATAGATGTATTTAAATTGTTTGTCTGATCTTGATTTAACTTTGGTATGTGGTACCTATCCAGAAAATTATCGATTTCTTTTAGATTTTCCAATTTTGTGGAGTACAGGTTTTTGAAGTATGTCAACATGATTCTCTGGATTTCCTCATTATCTGTTGCTATGTCTCCCTTTTCTTTTTTGATTTTGTAAATTTGGATGCTCTGTCTCTCCCTTTTGGTTAGTCTGGATAAGAGCTTATCTATCTTGTTGATTTTCTCAAAGAACCAACTCTTTGTTTTCATTGATTTCTTGTATTGTTTTCTTTGTTTCTATTTTATTGATTTCAGCCCTCAATTTGATTATTTCCTGGCATCTATTCCTCCTTGGTGAGTTTGCTTCTTTTTGCTCTAGAGCTTTCAGGTGTGCTGTTAAGTCACTAGTATAACCTATCTCCATTTTCTTTATGTGGGCATTTAGTGCAATGAATTTTCCTCTTAGCACTGCTTTCATAGTGTCCCACAAGTGTGGGTATGTTGTACATTCATTTTCATTGATTAAAGTTAGATTCTGATAGTCTGATAAAATACAGGAGGTTATTCCAATTGTTTTGTATCTGTTGAGATTTACTTTGTGACCAAGCATGTTGTCAGTTTTAGAGAGGGTTCCATGGGGTGCTGAGAAGGAGGTATATTCTTTGTTGTTAGAGTGGAATGTTCTATAGAGATCTATTAAGTCCATTTGAGTTATAATATCTCTTAGTTCCCTTATTTTTCTGCTATGTTTCTGTCTGGCAGACCTGTCCATTGGTGAGAGTGGAGTGTTGCCATCTCCCAACACTAGCGTGTGGTGTTTGATGTGTGATTTAAACTTTAGTAATGTTTCTTTTACATATGTGGATGCTCTTGTATTTGGGGCCATAAATATTCAGAATTGAGATTTCATCTTGGGGGATTTTTCCTGTGATAAATATGTAATGTCCTTCCTGATCTCTTTTGATTGATTTTAGTTTGAAGTCTATTTTATTAGATACTAGGATAGCTACACCAGTTTGCTTCTTAAATCCATTTGATTAGAAAGTCTTTTCCCAGCCTTTTATTCTGAGGTAGTGTCTGTTTTTGAAGTTGAGGTGTGTGTCTTATATGCAGCAGAAGGATGGTTCCTGATTTTGTATCCATTCTGTTAGCCTGTGTGTCTTTATAGGTAAATTACTTCCATTGATATTGATGGATATTAATGACCAGTGATTGTTAATTCTTGTTATCTTTTGGTGAAAGTGTGTGTGTTTTTCTCTTCTTTGGTATTTACTGCTGCGGGGTTATCTATTGCCTGTGTTTTTGTGGGTATATCTGACTTCCTTTTTTAAAATTGTTTTTTTTAATTTATTTATTTTTCTATTATCAGCTTGATACAGTATAAATTCTTATCTTAATAGTGAAATGTTTCATTGAGACTTGCTCAGTAATTGAGTAAAACCATAACTTATTATAAGCCACAGTCATTCTAGGGTCCCCCCTGCTATATAGCCTCCATGGTTCTGTGGGTTGCAGTCTGATTGTTCTTTGCTTTATATCTAGAATCCACTTATGAATGAGTACATACCATGTTTGTCCTTCTGGGTTTGGGTTACCTCACTCAGGATGATTATTTCTAGTTCCATCCATTTTCCTGCAAATTTCATGCTGTCATTGTTTTTCTCTGCTGAGTAGTACTCCATTGTGTATATGTACCACATTTTCTTAATCCATTCTTCAGTTGACAGGCATCTAGGTTATTTCATGATTCTGGCTATTACAAATAGTGCTGCTATGAACATAGTTTAGCATGTATGTTTGTGGTATGGTTGAGCATTCCTTGGGCATATACCCAACAGTGATATGGCTGGGTCTTGAGGTAGTTAGAGTCCCAATTTTCTGAGAAACTGCCATATTGATTTCCACAGTGGCTGTACAAGTTTGCATTCCCACCAACAGTGGAGGAATGTTCCCTTTGCTCCACATCCTCTCCAACATTGACTGTCATTAGTGTTTTTGATCATAGCCATTTTGACAGGTGTAAGGTGGTATCTCAGAGTCATTTTGATTTGCATTTCTCTGATGATTAAGGATGTTGAGCATTTCTTTAAATGTCTTTCAGCCATTTGAAATTCTTCTTTTGTGAATTCTCTGCTTAGCTCTTTAGCCCACTTTTAATTGGATTGTTCAGTATTTTGATATCTAGTTTTTTGAGTTCTTTATATACTGTGGAGATCAGTCCTCTGTCAGTTGTGGGGCTGGCTTCAGTGCAGAATTCTACCAGATTTTCAAAGAAGAACTAATTCCAATACTCTTCAAATTGTTCCACACAATAGAAACTGACTTCCTTAGGTTGGAATTTCTACTAGTGCTTTCTGTAGAGCTGGATTTGTGGATAGGTAATGTTTAAATCTGGTTTTGTATTGAAATGCTTTGTTCACTCCATCTATGGTGATTGAAAGTTTGCTGGGTATACTAGTCTAGGCTGGCATCTATGGTATCTTTGTGTCTGCATTACATCTGCCCAGTACCTTCTGGCTTTCAAAGTCTCCATTGAGAAGTCGAGTGTTATTCTGATGTGTTTGCCTTTATAAGTCACTTGGCCTTTTTCCTTTGCTGCTGTTAATATTCTTTCTTTGTTCTGTATGTTTAGTGGTTTAATTATTATGTGTTGAGGGGACTTTTGGGGGGGGTCTCATCTATTTGGTGTTCTATAGGCTTCTTGTATCTTCATAGGTATTTCCTACTTTATGAAGGGAAAATTTGCTTTCATGATTATGTTGAATATATTTTCTGTGCCTTCGAGTTGGTATTCTTCTCCTTCTTCTATCCCTATTATTCTTAGGTTTGGTTTTTTCATGGTGGCCCAGATTTCCTGGACATTTTTTGTTATGACTTTGTTGGCCTTAATGTTTCCTTTGACTGAGGAATCTATTTCCTCTATTGTATATTCAGTGCCAGAGATTCTCTCTTCCATCTTTTTCATTCTGTTGTTTATGCTTGCATCGTTGTTTCCTGTTCATTTAATCAGATTTTCTATTTCCAGCCTTCCCTCAGTTTGTATCTTCTTTATTGCCTCTATTTCAGTTTTCAAATCTTGAACTGTTTCCTTCACCTGTTTAATTGCTTTTTTTGTGTTTTCTTTAAGAGATTTATTGATTTCTTCCAATTTTTTGTTTATCTTTCCTCAATTTCTTTAAGGGATTTTTTCATTTCCTCTTTAAAGACCTCTATCGTCTTCTTAAAATCATTTTAGAGGTTACTTTATTCTGCTTCTTTTGCATTGGGATGTTCAGGTCTTACTGATGTAAAACTACTAGGTTCTGCTGTTGACATATTGGTCTTTATATTGTTGACTGTATTTTTGCACTGGTGTCTGCTCATCTCTTCCTCTTCTTGGTGAAAGTAGTGTCTGTGTCTGAGGGAGCCTCTCAGTTCGATTCATACTCTTGGTCCAATGGAAACTCTTGGTCTAATCGGAGCTCTTGGTCTAGTTGGTGCTGATGGACTCTGTGTCTCAGGGAGCAGCTGTGGTTTCAAAGGGTGAGTGGGTTTAGGAGGTGGGGTGGGGCTTTTACTTACAAGGTCCAGTGGGGGATGGTGGTAGTCTGACCTGCCTGCAAGAGACCTGCCTGCTGGCCTCAAACTGGGACTGCAATGGGTGGTGTGGGGGCACAGGGACATGCCCTTGGGCCCAAATCCTGGAGGCTTGGGTGATCAGCTATGAGAGCAGACTCACCTCTTAGTCTAATCTGCACTGGTAGACTCTCAGAAGTATAGTTATTAAGTGATTAACTAAGAAGGCATTCAATGAAAATTCTAAGTGATTATGTCACTAATGTTTGGAAAAAAAAACATAGCACTATTCTGAATATGGGGAGTCAAGGATAAAAGTCACAGTAATGGATCATAATTCAGCATCTATGAACTATCAACATATGATGGTGTCAGGAGAAGCTGTGGCCATCCACCAATGGCCATACCTTCTTTCATGGGAAATGTGAATCAGACTGAATGGTTGTGACTACAAGCTGGGAAGGTAAAGGTAGAAATGGATAGAGAAATTTGTCTGGGTTTATGTCTGACAACTCAGCTGTTTCATAATTCACACAAGGAAGGATTTCTGGCTTTCTGCCTCACAGGAGAGAGTATATAGATGTCCTACACATTTCACAAAAGCCAACAGAAGTTAGTCACAGTTGGGACACCATAATGAAATTTTGAACTTTCAGCATCGGGAAGTATCATAACTTCAACTCTACATTCTACACTACCGTATGGAGAAATCACAGTGCCTCATAAGTATGTACAATTTTCAGATTCTGCTTGCAGTTTAGGTAGTTTAGCTTAAAAATATTTTAAGGCTGTGACTGATGCACAAAATATGATGATTTTTTTTCTGTGTTGCCCTCAGACTCCTCCATCTGTATGTACACAGAGCAGTGGTCCAGGTTTCTGGAAAATTCTAGAAGATGAAAGACCAATCTGCTGTTTTTCTTGTATGCTTTGTCCAGAGAGTTACATTTCCAACCAGACAGGTAGAGAATTAATATTTTCCTCAATCTGCTTGTGAATGTAGAAGGGGAAAACTAAGACATGACCGTGGTGTTGTGATGCAGCACTGTTCTCCATATCTTCCACTCATCCCCATATTCATTAGTAATCACTGCTGATGCCACACAATGTGTGAACATTTGAGTGGGAGTCTTCATTTTATTGTGTCATCTGCATCCCTACTTCCCCAAACTGCCTTTCATTACATGGTAGCTTCATCTCAGCTCTTGCAGTGATCCATGCTGTGTACTGCCAGGCAATATGAGGTATGCAAGTGTCCAGGATGCATGTGTATTCCTTGAATAAATTAATCCAATGATTATTTCCTGAAAATAAGTCCTGGAAAAGTACATGTGGGGCTGTTTCCTAAATGTACCATATAAAGAATTAAGTTTACAACATTTAGAATTGTCATTTGGAATTTTAAACATAGTATGAAAAACAAATCTTTGTACAGGAAGGTACAGCTGTTGACCTTTGTCTAGGATGGTGGTCAGCCCTGGAATCATATATACAGCTAATGTTATACAGACATAACTGGTGGTATTTAGGAATACATGCATTCATGCATACATACAAATCAACAATTAATGAAAAAGAGGAATAAATTTAACAGAAAATAAGACTATGTTGAGTCCAGGAGAGAGATTAGAGGGAAAAATGAGAAGAGAGGTAATGAGGTAATTATATTACAATTTAAATAAGGAAGGATAACATAAAGAAAAAATTGGTGAAAGTAGAATATGAAATTCTAATAATGATGACAATCTACTACTTAACTACTGGCTTCAATAAAACCGACACTTAAGGAACTGTATAACAAATAGAATATGTTATCACAATAAAATGAAAGTCGGGGAGATTAATTAAATAGAATTTAGTTTTCAAAAAGCTAATGTTACCATAGGTTAAATTATTGGCAGAGTGCTCTGTGATTGTCATCATCATAAGGGCAGGATAACTGGAAAGATCTAATTCCTTAGTGGATGTCTTCAGGTAAAGAAAAGGTTATTAAAATAACTCTTTCTGATTATTTTGATGTGTGCATGCATGTATGTGCCATAGCTGACATATGGAGAACACAGGACATCTTTGTGGAGCTGGGGCATCTTCCTTGACTTTGACATGTTTAGAGTTCAAACTCAGGTTATCAGATTTGCATGGTAAGCCCTTTTCTCTACAGAGTTATATATTATACTAACACCTACCCTGATTCTTAGAGCATTTGCTACACCAAGCATTTGTTTTTTGTTTCCTTTTCTTTTGATTTTGAATTTATAATGAACTTGTGTTATTTTTTTTTCATTTTCCTTGATGTGAAATGTGTCATATACACCTTATTACTCTCTTTTACATTACAGCCTTTTTTCATTGATTGGATTACAATTAAATATGTATACATATAAATTATAATATAACTGGATTATTCTGTAGGACATTACTTGAATATATGTTTTTAGCACTGACCATTTTATATTGAATGACAAACTGTGTTCTTCCATGGGGAAGACCATTTCTCCCCCTCTCAACATTTTGTAGTTGCATCATGTTCTTTGGGTAGGGTTGGGGCATTGTGGTCATTTTCCTGAATACTTTGGCATGTCTGCTGCTGTTTTTTCTGGTCAGTTCCACATATCTAGGTGGTCATGTTGGTAGGACTTATGGGTTTAGCTTACGATGTTACTAGGAGACACAATCTCACAGACAAACCCCTGAATTTTTGTTCCTTATGATCTTTCCACACCCTAATCTGAAATGTTCTGTGAGCCTTAGGTTTGGGAATGGTATTGGAGATTTATCCACTGGAGGTGCCCTCCACAACTCTGCATTTGATTGGTCGGTCCGTATTGGTCTCATCTGTTGTAAAGAGAAGTTTTCTTGCTGGGGAGTAAAGACTATAATTATCTGTGGGAATCAGGGCAAACATTTACAGATTGTTGTTACAGATCATGCTGGTTTAGTCAATTAGTAGTAATCATGACTTCACTATCACTGAGTACTTAGGTTTCAGGCAATGGAATGGTTTCTTTATTGTTGAGTGGGTCTTGAGTCCTATTTAAAGTGCTGTTGAATACTGTCAAGGTATGCATGCCACTACCGCACCCTTAGGGTTTTGTGCTATGTTGGTCATTGATATGGTTCTTAGTGGACACAGCAGGCTAGGACTGTTGGTTGTCTCCATCATTTGGAAGTTTGCATGGTGTCTTCTGGTACTGTGAAAGCCAGTCCTCAGAGAAAGGACATTCATTTAAGTTCTACCTCAAGGGTCTCTGGGCTATGTTTCTGAAATACATGGTGTCATCAGCAGTAGGGACTCACTTTTCAACTCTGCCGGATGAACAAGGGCAGCAGTGATAGGCGGTATGCTTTGGGAACGCCTTCACCAACCCTTGACAACAACTCCAAAGGAAGTTTCTCATGTCTGGTGTTGGGTTTGTGTTTATAGTCTTGTTCTTGGAGAGAGGAGCATCAGCCCAGAGGAGAAAGGTTTATTAAAGCTATATGTATCAGTATAAAGAGAATTAATGGTATTGTAGGGTTTTTCTAGTTAGAGTAATATTATGAGACTCTGTAGTTTTCAGACATCCTTACTGATATTTTACCACCTCCCTCTTTGTTCTGTATTTACTTCCCTTCCTCTTCCCTAAAGTTCCCTCATCCCCTTTTTCCTTTTTGATCACATCACTTATTCTGGAAATCCTTATTATCTTTTCAGTCTCTTCCCTCCCTCACCTGTATTTATCTCTCTCTTACCTCCATGATTAGAGGCTCCCTCTTTTGCATGTCAGCCTTCTGGTCATCTCTTCTCTGCTATTCCATTCTGTTATTCCCCAGCTCCTGCAGTGGTCCTGCTCAGTTTCCTGTCTTCTCCAGTTTCTCCAGGACTTGTACTCACATCTGAAGATTTGGAGATAGGAGCCTCAGATGAGAAAGAACATGTGACATTTGTCTTGGTGGGTCAGGATTTTTTGACTCAGTATAATCTTTTCTAGTTCCACCCACATATCCACAATGTTTATGATTTCATTTTTCTTTATACTCAAATGGTTTTCCATGGATTATGTGTATCACAGTTTTATTATTCACTGGTCAGTTCTAGATTATTGAGATGTTTTTCTATTTCCTACCTGCTGTAAACAAAGCCACATTGAACATGCAGAGCAGATACCTGTGGAGCAGGATGTGGAGTCCTAGGGACATAAGACAAGGAACGGTACTGCTGGGTCATATGGCAGAATTACTTTTCCCCATGTTTGCACAGTGGCTGCCCCAGTTACAATCCCACCATAAATGAATGAGGATTTCCTTTTCCTCTGTGTCACTCCATCACTTGTCGGTTGTTCTGTGGATCTTTATATTCTTCCTGTGGTAACATGAAATCTAAAGTTGTTTTGATTTATGTTTCCATAATTGCTAAGGATGGCAGACTTTTTTGAATTATTAATTAGCTATTTTATTTCCAACTGAAAATCTCTTTTCAGATGCCAGGATCATTTCTTGTAGAATAGGTCATTTGTTTTTTAAGACTTTGGTTTATTTTCACTTCTTTGTATATTCTGGATATCAATCCACTGTCAGATATATACCCGGCAAAAATCCTCTCCCATTCTGCAGGCTTTATCCCCACTCAGTTGACTGTTTCTTTGGCTGTAAAGAGGCATTTTATTTCATGAAGTCCTACTTTTCAGTTGTTAGCATTAATTCTTAGTTAAATGGAGTCCTATTCAGAAAGTCTTTTCCTGAACCTGGATCATGGAGACTTTTGATTATGTTTTCTTCTAACAATTTAAGTGTTCCTGTTTTCAGGTTCAGGTCTTTGATCCTTTGGAGTTACATTTGCAACGGGTGCTAGATATGGGCGTAATTGCATTTTTCTACTTGTGGAACTCCAGTTTTTCAAAGAACATGTCTTCATGATGTTTTCAATTCTCTATCTTGTTTTTAGTGTCTTTATTGAATATTAAATAACTAATCTAACATATGCTCAAATTTGGGTTTTGGATTTATGTATTGATCTACAGGTATATTTTTCTGCCAGTGCCATATTATTTTGTGGTTGTTTTTGGCACAGCCATATCTCAATGTAATGGCAGAAGTCATAAAGCCAGCACAGCTGCTTGACAAAGATCCAGCAGAGCTGAGCCACATGATGGCTGCCATGCCACCTTTGGTTTTCATCTCCACCTGTTACATACTTGGGGTACTTTTAATATTTGTACAATTTGGGGATGTTGGACTGATGGAAAATTCCATAGGAATCAATTATGCCTACTCCAAGGAATGCTGCTTCTAAGCTTACCCAGGAAAGTCCTGAACATACTATCCGCCCCCACTTTGAGGGAGATATCCTTATCTACTTGAAGGTTTTCCTTATGCTTTGGAGGTTGTGACACATAAAGAAGAAACCAGAGGTCTCTTCTTGAGACTATGAGACATTCTTGAAACATCTGTCTCTGTACTTACACTGGAACAAGATATTCAAAACAAAGTAAATTCAAAAAGGTCCATAAGATCTGGTGGGCTAAAGGAGTTGGCCACAGTTCAGATTACAAGGCTCTTCCCACTGTACACTCAGACATTTGTGTGGCATACAACTCTGTAGCAGGAGTCTTAAAAGTTCTTATTAATAAAGTCAAACCTGAGGCCAGTTATTGGGGTGAATACTGGAATATCAGAGAAAGAGAACAAGCCACAGCTACCTCACCTCGACAGTTCCTCAGCTGATCCTGTTTCCTCAGACTGGAAGCTTCTCAGTCCTCATCCAGAATGGGTCTCTGCTGAACTGCTGCTAGAAGCCTGAAAGCTTAACCAGCCAAATGCTTCTAGTTTCTGATCTTCAAGCCTTATATATCATTCTGTTTTTGCCATCACTCCCTGGGATTAAAGGCTCACTTCTTGGGATTAAAGGCATGTGCCACCATGTCTCGCCGTTTCCAATGTGGCCTTAAACAGATTTCTGCCTCTGGAATGCTAGGATTAAAGGTGTGTGCTACCACTGCCTATCCTAAGTATCTAGTGGCTTTTCTGTTCTCTGACCCCAGATAAGTTTATTAGGGTGCACAATATTTTGGAGAACACAATACCACCACACAAGTCTGCCCTACATAGAGACATATTGATGAGCGAAGTGTGGAGTGGAAAGATGATAAAAGTATGAAGTGCTAGGACCTCCCTCTCTTAGAAGTTAGCTCATGTAGAGCCACTATAATGTCATATGACCAAGGAATAACAGAATACCAGGATTATACATATAGACGAATTCTATAAGGATATAAATGTGAACATTGATTGTATTATGCCAGAATTTGAATAATAACTGCAGCAGCTTTAGCCTGAGGATTTTTCCTGGGTACTCTGACCACTAAGAGTTATTAATACACTGCTTGGGACATGACAAAATGCCCAGGGTAGTTGAAGATTTTGTTTTGGTCTAATGTCCTTGAAGCAACCAAAACAACCAGCCTGAGCACATGCTGTCATATTCCTCAGATACTCAAAAATTGGGTTATGGGGTTTATGAGTAAGAATGAAAACTCCATTAATGAAGTCAAAACTTGAGGGGAAATGACTGGAAATGATAACTCTGTTCTGCCATAGTTTATTAATGGTGACTAAAAGATGAGCAAAAGGAAGTGAAACACATGTCCAAAAACAAAAATGATATGATCTATGTTTTGGAACATCGTGAATGTATCCCTGCTAACTAAATTCTGAATAAATAAAGAAACACTCTGGCTGCTAGTCAGTCAGGCTGCAAGATTCTCCTGACCACCATGGCCTGGCTCACTTCATTCTCCTGCGGACTCCTTACATCCTCCGCAGGACCCATCCACTACCGGGGAATGGCTTCCGGCAAGTTTTGGTGTTTTTTTCCTTTTACTATGCCGATGTAATATATCATAAAATTCAGAATGGTAATCCTCTGTCATAGTTATTTCTTATTCAGTATTATTTTGGTCTCCTTGGTGTGTTGAATTTTGGTATAGTTTTTTTCTATCTGCAACAAATGAGATCAAGATTTTGATTGGGTTTGCATTGAATTTATGAATAGCTTTCAGTAGAATGTTCATCTTCATAAACTTAATTCTACCAATCAGTGATCACAGGATGGGATGTCTTTTCATTTTCTACTGTCTTTCCTGTTTTTTTCAAGGGTTTAAAGTTCTCCTGTCAAAGTCCTTTGCTTCCTTGCTTAGATTTATTCCTAAGTAATTTATTTTCTTTAGGAGAATTGTGAATGGGAGTCTGTCCATGCTCTCCTTCCTATGTTTGTTGGTAGTGTATAAAAAAGGACATTGATTTGTGCAAGATGATTCTGTATTCTGTCACATAGTTGTATTTGTTAATCATTTCAAGAATTGTTTTGGTATATTTTGGGGGGATCTCTAGTGTATAATACCATATCATCTGCAAATAGGGATAGTTTGACTTCTTTCTCTATTTGTATTCCTTTAACTTACTTATCTTGCCTTATTGCTCCAGCTAATACTTTGAAATATTGAAAAGGACTGGGAGTGGTGGACTTTGTCTAATTTCTTACTTCAGTAGAATTGCTTTAAGCTTTTCTCCATTGAGAATGATATTGCCTATGGGTTTCTTATATATTGCTTTTATTGTGTTGAGGTATGTTCCCTCTTTCTGTATGTTGTCTAGAACATTTATGATAAAGGGAGTTGAATTTTGTCACCTTTTTTTTTTATCTATTGAGATGTTCATGTGACTTCTGTCTATAATCCATTTATGTGGATTTTACATTTATTGAGTTAAATATGTTGAACTATTCCTACATTTTAATGATAAGACTATCTTAGTCATGGTATACAATAGTTTTGATCTGAGTCCATACTCTATTTGCAACCATTTTATTGAATCTATGTTTCTTAGGGATAATGGCATGTGTATTTCTTGTTTTTGATGGGCCATTCCCTGGTTTTGGTATTAGAATGAAAATGGCTTTCTAAGGGAGCTTGGAAATGATCCTTCTCTTCTACTTTTTAAATATTATAATGTCTGACTGTATAACTTCTTTGAATGTCTGGTGGAATTCTGCTGTGAGTTCATCTGGACCTGGACATTTTTATAGCTGGAAGGAATTTATTGTTATTTCAATCTGCTGTGTATTATGTGTTTGTTTAGCTTGTTGACTTGGCATTTTGATTTTTTAATGGTTTGGCCGAATCTAGAAACTTATCCATTTCATATAGGTTTTCAAGAATACTGGAATACAGATTTTCTTTTGTTTTTTATAATAGTCCCTTACAATAGTCTATGCTTCTTGGTGTTTGTTGTAATAACCCTGTCATTTCTGATTTCTGATTTCTTTTTCTTCCTTTTTTTTTTTTTTTGGTCATTTCTGATTTCTTAATCTGACCCCCCCATTTCTTTCTTTGGGCTACTTGAACCAAGTGTCTGTCTTTATTTATCTCCTCAAAGAGTCAGTTCTTATGTTGGTTGCTTCTTTGTATTGTTTTCTTTGTTTCTATTTCATTTATTTCTGCTCTGATTTTTGTGGTGGTATTGTGTTCCCCGAAATATTGTGCACCCTAATAAACTTATCTGGGGTCAGAGACAGAATATCTACAATATTAAACATAGAGGATAGGCAGTGGTAGCACATGCCTTTAATCCTAGCATTCCAGAGGCAGAAATTCATGTATTCAAGGATACAGCCAAGCATGGTGACTCACGCATTTAATCCCAGAAAGGGAGTCTTTAATCCCATGGAGTGATGGTAGAAAGCAGAAAGGTATGTAAGGCGTGAGGGCCAAAAATTAGAAGCATTTGGCTGGTTAAGCTTTTAGGCTTCTAGCAGCAGTTCAGCTGAGAGCCATTGGGATGAGGACACAGAAGCTTCCTGTCTGAAGAAACAGGATCAGCCGAGGAACTGTCGAGGTGAGGAAGCTGTGTCTTCTTCTGCTTCTCTGATCTCCCAGCATTCACCCCAATAACTGGCCTCAGGCTTGTTTTTATTAATGACTCTTTAATATTCATGCTACAGATTTTATTATTTCTTGCCATTATTTTGGCTTGTGTTTGCATTTTTTGTTTTTCCAATTTTTGAGTTGCATCATTAAACCATCTACTTGTGTTCCATCTGATACTTTTAATGTAGGCACTTAGAGCTGTAAATTTCCCTTGTAAAACACCTTTCAATGTATCCCAGGAGTTTTGTGGGTTTGTGTTTTCTTTTTCATTTAGTTCCAGGAAATTTTTTATTTCTGTCTTGATTTCTTCTTTGACTCATTCGTCAGTAAGTACTGAGTTGTTTCATCTCCAAGCAGTCTGTGTATTTACTAGAGATATATTTGCTGTCAAGATTAAGTTTTGTTGTGTTGTGATAAGACAGGACAGGTATTTCAATCTTTTTGAATTTGTAAATACCTGTTTCGTGTTCCATGATTTGGTCTATTTTTGAAGCGCTCCCATGTGTTAAAGTGTAGAATAAATTTTCTTTGCAGTTTGTGGGGGATACTATATAGATATCTGTTGAGTCCAGGAGATTTTAGATGTGACTTAATTGTGATATATTTCTCTTTATTTTTTCCCAGACGCCCTGTTTGTTGGAGAAAGTGGGTTTTTGAATTCACACACTATTAGTAGATTGTTGTTACTGTGTCACTAAACACAGCAGTACAATTTTTATAAAATTAGCTGCCCCAGAATTGGATGCGTACACGTGTAGAGTTGTAACATCTTTTTTGATTGCTCTTCCCTTGATTAGAATGTAGTTTCCTGTTTTACTTTTTCTAATTAGTTTTAAATTAAAATCTACTTTGCCAGATGTCATGGTCACATGCATGCTTGCTTCCTGAATGTATGTAACTGAAGTATTTTGTCTGTCGTTTTATTTTAAGGTGGTGTTTATCTTTAAAATCAAGATATGTTTCTTGCAGAGAAGAGGCAGATAGATTTTGTTTTATGATCCATTCAGCTAGTCTACATTTTTAAATGAAGAATTGAGGCCATTGATATTTAAGATATTGTAGAAACTTATGTTACTTGTGGTCACTCTGCTGTTGAAATTTGTTGTTTTCTGTGGTCGCAGTGGTGTTTCATGTTGTAATAATTATGTCTTCTTATTTCTTTCCACCATCTCTGCTGTGTCCATTGCTCTCTTCAGTCTAAAATATAACTTTGTGTATTTTCCTTAGTTCTGGTTTGGTGGATATGATGTTGTAGGCCGTTTATGTCTTGGAAAGTTTGTATTTTTCCTTCAGTTTGGCAGTTATTTTTGCTGGGTACATTTCTCTAGGCTGGCCAATATAGTCTTTCAGGACTTGACATGCTTTGCTCTAGGCTTTTCTGGCTGTCATGGATTCCATTTAGAAATCAGCTTCTCTTCTCTTGGATTTTCATTTATATTTGCCTTGTCTTTTGTTTTCCTCTTGCAGCTTTCAGCACACCTTCTTATTATGTTTTTTAAATGATAATTAAAATTTATTCTTAAATATTTTTCTTTGTTAGTGTTTTAGTAATAATATGCTGTAGGGATTTTCTTTTCTGGTCTTGTCTATTGGTGTACTCTGTGCTTCCTCTATATATTTGGATATATCTTTCCATGGTTTCAGTAACTCTTCTTCTATGAAACTGACCTTATTGAAAAACTGGTGTATGTCATTGACCTGGCATTCTTCTCCATCATCTATGCCAATAATGTAAAGATTCAGTTTTCTCAAAGCATCCCACACTTCCTTTCCTGTTTCAATTTTTCATATTTCTTGATTATTTTTTATCCTGTATTCTATCTTGGATCCCAACTTCTCCTTTCTGCTTGTTTCCTCTGACATGGAAGGCTGTCCTGGAGTTTCTGGCTGGCCGATGTGTTTTTTCAGTCCTGTCCTCATTTCAGCTTCAGTCTTCATCACACTTTCTATTTCTTTGTTGAATTCCATGTACAAGTCTTGTATTGCCTTCATCATTTACTTCAGGTTTATGTTTGTGTTTTCTCAGGCATCATTATGGCATTGCTTCTCCTTGAGTTATTTCTCTTTAGTTTTATTAAACTGTTTGTGTCTTCTTTCAACTGCTTAAATTACTCTATGAATATAAAGAATGTTCTTTTACAGTCTATGTCCTGAATTTTATTAGATAATACTCATTGGCAAACATTTCTAGCAGACTGGTATATTTGGAGAGAATATACTGTCTGTATCTGTGATATTTGGTATTTTTTGATAATATTTGGGCATGTGGATGTTTTATTACTCCTAATATTCATATACACAATGCAAATGTGTAAACTTACATATAAGTTTGATATGTCTAGAGGTTGAAAATGGCTTATATGTAATGAAATAAAATACAAAGAATGGCCTGGGCTTTTGTACAGCATGTGGGTCCTTACTGATGCCTGAAGTGTGGGGGTACATCCGGCTGGATGCAGAGTTTGGATGAAGAATTTGGATGTTGCTGAAACATTCATGAATAATTAAAATGTGATGGAGGTATTATTATCCCAGTTCTAAGTTTTACTATAGGGTTAAAGTAATAAAAAAGGATGGTATTGGTATAAAAGCAAACACATAAGACAAGGGAATTGAATTGAAGACCCAGGCATAAATCCACACACATATGGACACCTGATATTTTATGAAGAACCCAAAAATACACACTGAAAAAAGGATAGCATCTTCAAAAAATGATGATCATCTAACTGGATGACTGCATGTAGAAGAATGCAAATAGACACATATTAATTATTCTGCACAAAACTAAACTGCAGAGGGATCTATAACTTCAACATAAGGCCAGATACATTGAACCTCATAGAGGAGAAAGTGGGGAGTTCCCTTAAACCAATTTTCACAGGAATGACCTTCTGGAGAGAATATCATTAGCACAATCACTAAGAACATCAATTAATATATAGGACCTCATGGTGCGGAAGTGGTTCTGTATAACAAGGACACCAGAACTGAGCAAAGTTACATTCTACTAAGTTGGAAAATATTTCTACCAATTATATTTCTGAGAGATGGCTAATATATAAAATGTGTAAAGAACTTAAAAGAGAACTGAACATCAAAATACAAGACAGTTAAAATGGAGTACAGAATGAAGCAGAGTTTTCTTAAAAGATAAAACTGAATTGGCTGGGAAACACTCAAAAATGTTCAACATCTCTAGTCACTAGGAAATACAGATCAAAACTATAGGATTGCAAAGTCAATGAAAGAAATGACAGTATTTCCTGGCAAAGGTCTGCGGAAGGGAGAATGTTTACTTATCCATCACTAGTGGTTGTGCAGACTTGCACAGAACCTATGAAAACAGTGCCGGTTCCTCAGGAAGCTGGGAATAATTCTACCTCTAGATCCAGATAAACCACACTTTGGTTCTATCAAAAGGACCTGCACCCTACTACAGAAACCCTTACTCAACCATGTTCATTGCTGCTCTACTTTGAATAGTCAGAACCTGGAAAGAGCTTAAATATCAAGCAATGGATAATAGATAATGCACATTTGGTACATTTAGACATTGGGATATAATTCTGTTGTTAAATAATAAAATCAATTTCCCCCAAAGGGGTCCTATTGGATGTATTAACAACATTTGAGGGCAGGCCCCATGCAAATCATTAGAAAGCCAATAAAAAATGAACTCAATTGTATATTTGTACACTTTTTTTTCTTCTCATTTTGCTTTAGTGGGAATTTTTTCCTTTTTTTCTTTGCTTGTTTAATTTTATTTTTGCTTTTATGGTGTGTGTGTGTGTGTGTGTGTGTGTGTGTGTGTGTGTGTGTGTGTGTTTAGGACATTTTCTATCCTAAAGATAGAGGGAGAAAATAAGAGAAAGAGGGAGGGAATATAAAATTTGTGGTGTCTTATTTAGAGTTTCAATTACTATGAAGAGACACCTTTACCAAACCAAGTTTAATAATTAGAAATATTTAATTTACTGGCTTACACTCTCAGAGGTTACTCCATTATCATCACACTATGGTAAAGGGGATTCTTTCCTTTATTTCTTCCTCAGCCCCTTTATCATTTTGTATGAAGAAGGGGTACTGGTTTTTTAGTTAATTTTGTATCCAGCCACTCTGCTGAATGTGTTTATCAGGTGTAGGAGTTCCATGGTAGAATTTTTTGGGTTGCTTATGTATACTATCATATCATCAGCAAATAGTGAAAGGGGTGTTGGATTTTGTGAAAGGCTTTTTCAGCATCTATTCAGATGATCATATTTTTTTTTTCAGTTTGTTTATGTGGTGGATGAACTGACAGATTTTTGTATGTTGAATCAGCCCTGCATCTCTGAGAAGAAGCCTACTTGATCCTGATGGATGATCTTTGTGACACATTCTTGGATTTGGTTTGCAAGTAATTTATTGGGTATTTTTGGATCAAAGTTAAAGAGAGAAGTTGGTCTGGAAATCTCTTTCTTTTTGAGTCTTGGTGTGTTGCAGGTATCAGGGTGACTGTGCCCTCATCAAATGAATTGACAATGTCCCTTCTGTTTCTATTTTGTGGAATAATTTGAGGAGTATTGGTATAAGCTCTTCTTTGAAGGTCTGATAGAATTTGGCACTAAAACTGTCTGGCCCTGGGCTTTTGTTGGTTGGGATATTTTTAATGATGATTTCTATTTCCCTGGGAGTTATAGGAATATTTACATGGCTTATCTTTTTTAATATAAATTTGGTATGTGGTACCTATCTAGAAAACTATCCATTTCCTATAGATTTTCCAAATTATTGGAGTACTGATTTGTGAAGTACTGATTTATGACCTAATGATTCTTTGGATTTCCTCAGTGTCTGTTATGTCCTGCTTTTGGTTTCTGATTTTGTAAATTTCAATATTTTCTTGTTGCTTTTTAGTTAGTTTTAATAAGGGTTTGACTATCATGCTGATTTTCTCAAAGAACCAACTCTTTGTTTCATTGATTTCTCTGTATTCTCTTTGTTTCTATTTATTGACTTCAGCATTCACTTTTATTATTTCTTGCCACCTACTCCTCTTGGGTAGGCCTTCTTCTCTTTGTTCTACAGCTTTCAAGGGTGTTGTTAAGTTTCTGGTATGAAAATTCTCTAGTTTCTTTAGAAAGGCACTTGGTGCTATGAATTTTTCTCTTAGCACCACTTTCCTTGTGTACCATCAGTTTCCTATGATGTGTGTTCATTTTCATTGAATTCTAGCAAGGCTTTAATTTCTTTATTTGTTCCTTGACCCAGTGGTCATTCTTTAGAGAATTGTTAAGTTTTCCTAAGTTTGTAGACTTTATCTTGTTTAATCCATGGTGGTCTGATAGGATACAGAGAGTTATTTCAATATTTTTTATAGCTACCGAGATTTGCTTTATGACCAAGTATATGGTTAATTTTGGAGAAGGTTCTATGAGGTGCTGAGAAGAAGACATATTCTTTTGTGTTTGGGTGAAATGTTTTGTAGATACTTGATAGGTCCATTTGAGTCATAATGTTTGTTAATTCCATTATTTCTTTGTTTAGTTTCTATCTGGATGGCCTGTCCAATGGCAAGGGTGTGGAGTTGAAGTTTCCCACTATTAATGTGTGGGGCTCGATGTGTGATGTATGCTTTAGAAATGTATCTTTCACAAATGCCACAAATGTGCATTTGAGGCATAGATATTCAAAATCGAGATGACATCCTGCTGGATTTTTCCAATTATGAACTTCCTTCTCCATCTCTTTTGATTATCTTTGGTTTGAGCCTAGGCTGTTACATATCAAGAGAGTTACATGAGCTTGCTTCTTAGGTCCATTAGATTGGAAAATCTTTTTTCAATCATTTACTCTGAGGTAATATCTACCTTTAACGTTGAGGTATGTTTCTTGTATACAACATGAGGATGAAGCCTATTTTGTATCCATTCTGGTGGATGGATACAAAACACAGCCAGTGTGTTTTTATTGGGAGAATGTAGTCCCTTGATGTTGAGAGATATTAATGACCAGTGATTGTAATTGTTGTTATTATGTTTTTGGTGCTGGTGATAGTAGTGTGTGTGTTTTCCTTCTTTGGATTTTGCTGATGAAAGATTATCTATTGCTTGTGTATGTGTGGTGTTATTTAACTTGGGTTAGAGTTTTCCTTTGAGTACCTTCTATAGGACTGGATTTGTGGGTAGGTATTGTTTAAATTTGACTTTTGGTTTTTCTATCTATGGTGATTGAAGGTTTCACTGGGTGTATTAGTCTGGGCTGTCATCTATTGTCTCTTAAAGTCTGTGGTTTGGAAGCTCTGTTGAGAAGTCATGTGTGGTTGTTATAGGCCAGCCTTTATATTTTACTTAGCCTTTTTTCCCTTGCAGCTTTTAGTAGTCTTTCTTTGTTCTGTACATGTAGTGTTTGGAATATTATGTGACATGGGGATTTTCTTTTCTGATCTAATGTATTTGTTGTTGTTGTTTTGGTAAGCTTTTTGTTCTTTTATACACATGTCCTTCTTTAAGTAATGGAAAATTTCATCTAGGATTTTGTTAAATGTATTTTCTAGGTTTTGATGCTGAGATTCTTCTCCTTTTTCTTTTCTGATTATTGCTAAATTTGGTCATTTCATGGTGTCCCAGATTTCCTTGATGTTTTGTGTTAGGAGTTTGTTAGATTGAGTATTTTCTTTGCCCAATGAATCTACTTCTATTGCATTCAACACCTTGCATCTCTTTTATTATGTTGGTGCTGCTTGTATCTGTAGTTCATGTTTGCTCACCCACATTGTCCTTTTCTTGAAATCCATCAGTTTGTGTTTTTGTTATTGCTTCTTTTTCAGTTTTCATACCATAAATACTTTTCTCTACCTGCTTGTACTATTCTTGGCTATCCTGACATTATTTAAGAGATTTGTTCATTTCATCTTATTCTTTGATTAGCTTTACATCAATTTATTTAAAGGAGTATTTCATTTCTCCTTAAGGAGTTCTATCATATAAAATAAAGTTGTTTCAAGGTCATTTTCTTCTGATTTGGCAGTGTTGAAATACTAAGGTCTTGATGTCACAGGATGGATGGGCTCTTGTGGGGTCATATTGCTCTAGCTGTTTTGATTGTATTTCTATACTGGCATTTATGCATCTGGGTTTGGAATGATTAGTTCTAGTCCCTGAATTCTGAGTTACTCTTCATTGGTTGGGTGTTTTCTTTCTCGGTTTCTGTTTCCTCTTTAGTTTTCTAGTCTAGTTGGGAATCCCTGTTCAAGTTGCAACTTGTCCTTCTGGCTGTTAGCTTGGCCTTTGGTGTAGCAGGGGATCACTGTTCTTCTGACTGGTTTGGCCTGCATCTGTGATGGGGAATGTCTTTCTGTATGCTGTGAATGTGTTGCTGTGATTGGTTGATAAATAAAATTCTGATTGGCCAGTAGCCAGGCAGGATGTATAAGGAGGATAAACTGACAAGAAGAATTCTGGGAAAAGGAAGTCTAAGTCAGCAGATTCCAGCCCGCAGTCCAGAGAGCAGCATGTAACAGCACACAGGTGAAGCCATAGAACACATGGCATCATATCGATTAACAAAAATGGGCAGAGTTTAAGTGTAAGAGCTAGTCAGTGGTAGGCCTGAGTTAATGGCCATATAGTTATAATGAATATAAGCCTCTGTGTGTTTACTTGGGGGATGTGATTGAGAGAGATTTGTCCCTAATGCCAGCAGGTGGGGACACAAAAAAACTTTCTGTCTACACACATGAGCAGCAGAAGCCTGATCAAGCTGGTGTGACTTAAGTTTAGAATTCTTTAAAGGATTACTTGACAGTTTTACTTCAATTGAACAAGTATATTACAATTTTATTTTCATTGCCCTAGACAAACAAGAATAAACTTGTCAGCACATGGTGTACCATGAGGTACTCATGGCAGACATTAGGAAGGGGATGTCTAAAGAGTTAGTGTCCTTCTTGACATGATAGTAAGGCAGAATGAACAAGGCTACACACAACCTCTGTGCTCATCATGGCTGAAGTACAAAATGTAAATAAGTATAAAAGCTTAAATGTTGATTCATTTCCTCCCATAGATCAGTAGGAGTGTATCCCTTGCCCACTTCAAGAGTATTCAAACCCTGAAAAAAACAACTGCCTTCCCAAGTCAGTGACATTCCTGTCCTTTGAGGATTCTCTAGGCATGGCTCTGTCCTTCACAGCTCTGTGCTTCTCTGTCAGCACAGCTGTAGTTTTGGGGATCTTTCTCAAACACCAAGACTCACCCATTGTTAAGGCCAATAACCGGATGCTCAGCTTCATCCTGCTCATCTCCCTCCTCCTCTGCTTTCTATGTTCCTTTCTCTTCATTGGCCACCCAAGCACAGCTTCCTGCATATTGCAGCAAATTGCATTTGCACTTGTGTTCACTCTGGTTCTTTCCACTGTTTTAGCCAAAACTATAACTGTAATTCTGGCCTTTAGAGCCCTGAAGCCAGGAAGGACAATGAGAAGGCTGCTTGTCTCAGGCATCCATAACTCTGTCATCCCCATCTGTGTCCTGATCCAGCTTATTCTTCTTGGAGTCTGGCTGGGAACCTTGCCTCCCTATATTGAGGCAGATGCACACTCTGAACATAGTCACATCATCATTTTGTGCAACAAGGGCTCACTTACTGCTTTCTACTGTGTGCTGGGATACTTGGGAATCCTGGCCCTAGGGAGTTTCACTCTGGCTTTCCTGGCCAGGAACCTGCCTGACACATTCAATGAAGCCAAGTTCCTGACATTCAGCATGCTGTTGTTCTGCAGTGTCTGGGTCACCTTCCTCCCTGTCTACCACAGCACCAAGGACAAGGCCATGGTGGCTGTGGAGGTCTTCTCCATCTTGGCCTCCAGTGCAGGGTTGCTAGGATGCATCTTTTTCCCAAAGTGCTACATTATTCTTGTTAAACCTGATGAAAACTCTTTGAAATATTTTAAGAACAAAATACAATACAGATAAAATTGATTGGTTAATGAATTGTGTCTTTTTCATAAAATCCTTTAGTTTAGTATAGTAAAAATTGAACTTACTTAACTTTTCCGTAAGATTTTCTGAAATATATATTTAAACAAAATAGAAGAGCCCCTCACTGGGTCTCACATACAGACAATCTATTTCCAAATAGAAGCTACTGCTGAAAATTCACTTTATTTAGCTATTCTTGTTACTTATAAATTTATGGGCAATAGACATATTCAAAATTCAATTACAGCCAAGAGAAAAACCCTTCAAAACACCAGTGAAAACCAGAGCCACAAGTCCACCTTGAACCAATTGGGAACATGTAAGGCCCCATCTCTGGACTGGGCAGACATGGTCCCTAGATCCTAGGCCCTGGGGGGAACACCCTGTGCCCTTCCCCCAAGCCATTGGAGCCCCAGAGACTAGCCAGCTGCCCCTTCCCCCACCTCCTTCCCAAGAAAACAGCCCCCTGTGACACCAGTGAAAACCAGAAACATAAGCCCTCCCTGCACCAATTGGGAACAGAAAACAGGTCCCACACTGCACCCATTGGGAATTGCTGTTCCCTGAGACAGAGCCCACTGGTGCCCATTGGACTAAGTTCTGCTCCCTGAGACACAAAGTCCATCAGCACGGATTGGACCAAGAGCTTTGATTAGACCAAGACCTCCCATTAGACCAAAAGTATCAATTGAACCAAAAGAGTCTCCCTCAAAACCAGACAGCACTTGCATGGAATGGAGAAAAGGATGGGTAGACACCAGTACAAAAATACAGTCAACAACATAAAGACTAATATGGCACCATCAGAACCTAGTGGTTTGACATCAGCAAGACCTGAACATCCCAAAGCAGAAGAAGCAGAAGAAATAGATCTTTAAAATGACTTTAAGAAGATGATAGATGCCTTTAAAGAGGAAATGAAAACTGCCTTTAAAGAACTCAAGGAAAAGACAAACAAATAATTGGAAGAAATCAGTAAATCCCTTAAAGAAAGCAAATTAAATAGGTGAATGAAAAAGTCCAAGATTTGAAAACTGAAATAGAGGCAATAAAGAAGACATAAACTGAGGGAAGGCTGAAAATGGAATATCTGAGTAAACAAACAGGAACTACAGATGCAAGCATAACTAACAGATGCAAGAGATGGAAGAGAGAATCTCTGGCATTGAAGATATAATAAAGGAAACGGATTCATCAGTCAAAGAAAATACTAAAGTCAAAAGAGTCATAACATAAAACATCCAGGAAATCTTGGACACCATGAAAAGACCAGACCTAAGAATAATAGGGATAGAAGAAGGAAAAGAATACCAGCTCAAAGGCATAGAAAACATATTCAACAATGTCATAGAAGAAAACTTTCCCAACTTAAAGAAGGAAATGCCTATGAAGGTACAAGGAGCTTATAGAACACCAAATAGACTGGATCTAAAAAAAAGATCCTTTGCACATAATAATCAAACCACTAAACATATAGAATAAAGATATACTATTAAGAGCTGCAAAGGAAAAAGGCCAAATAACATATAAAGGCAGACCCATGAGAAAAACACCTGACTTCTCAATGGAGACTCTGAAAGCCAGAAGGTCCTGGACAGAACTCATGCACACACTAAGAGACCATGGATGCCAACCCAAACTATTATATCCAGCAAAACTCACAATTACTATAAATAGAGGGAACAAAATATTCCATGATAAAACCAGCTTTAAACAATATCTATCCACATATCCAGCCCTACAGAAAGCACTAGAAGGAAAAATCCAACTTAAGGAATTTACATACAACCATGAAAATACAGGCAATTAATAATCACACACCAACAAACACCAAAGAAGAGAAACACACAACAATTGCCAACAAAAATAACAGGAATTAACAATCACTGTTATTAATATTCATTAATATCAATGGTCTCAATCCAACTATAAAAAGACATAGGCTGACAAAATGGATACAAAAACAGGATCAATCCTTCTGTTGCATACAAGAAACATACCTCAACTTTAAAGACAGACACTACCTCAGAGTAAAAGGCTGGGAAAAGACTGTCCAATAAAATGGACTTAAGAAGCAAGATGGTGTTGCTATCTTAATATTTAATAAAATAGACATCAAACTAAAATCAATTGAAAGAGATCAGCAAGGACATTACATACTTATCACTGGGAAAATCCACCAAGATAAAGTCTTAATTCTGAATATTTATGCCCCAAATACAAGAGCACCCACATACATAAAAGAAACATTACCAAAGGTTAAATCACACATCAAGCCCCACACATTAATAGTGGGAGATTTCAACACCCCAATTTACCACTAGGTGAATCTGCCAGATTGAAACTTAACAGAGAAATAAGGGACCTAACAGAAGTTATGGCTCAAATGGACTTAATAGATATATACAGAACATTTCACTAAAACACAAAAGAATATACCTTCTTTTCAGCACTCCATGGAACCATCTCTAAAATTGACCACATGTTCGATCACAAAGCAAATCTCAATCGATAAAAAAAAAAATTGAAATAACTTCCTGTATCCTTTTGGACCACCATGGCTTAAAGTTTGATTTCAACAACAACAAAATTTACAGAAAGCCTCATGGAAACTGGACAGTGCACAAATGAATCACCAATGAGTCAAGGAAGAAATAAAGAAAGAAATTAAGGTTTCCTAGAATTCAATGAAAATGAAAGTACTTCATACCCAAACTTATGGAACACTATGAAAGCAGGGCTAAGAGGAAAATTCATAGCACTAAATGCCCACATAAAAAAGATGAGAATCTAACACTCACAACTTAACAGCACACCTGAAAGCTCTAAAACAAAAAGAAGCATAATTCACCCGGAAGGCATAGATACTAGGAAATGATCAAATTGAGGGCTAACATCAATGAAATAGAAACAAAGAGAAAAATACAAAAAATAAATAAAACAAAGAGTTGGTTCTTTGAAAAAAATCAACAAAGTAGATAAACCCTTATCCAAATTAACCAAAAGGCAGAGAGAGAGAGAGAGAGAGAGAGAGAGAGAGAGAGAGAGAGAGAGAGAATCCAAATTAACAAAATCAAAAATGAAAAGGGAGACATAACAACAGACAATGAGGAAATCCAGAGAATCATCAAGTCATATTTCAAAATCCTGTATTCCATAAAATTGGGAAATTAAAAAAATGGACAGTTTTCTGGATAGATACCACACACCAAAATTAAATCAACACCAGATAAACAATTTAAATACCTATAACCCCTAAGTAAATAGAAGCAGTTATTAATATCAAATTCCCCTCAGGTGCTCTCCCTGAGATTTCTTCCAGAGTCCTGAGGAAGACGCTATGCGGGCAGGGGTTACCAATCTCAAGGATATCAAATGAAACTACTTACATGAAACTGTTAGGTTCATTCACTTTATTCTTCTGAGACAAAATTCTATCTACACAGCTTCAATTCTGTTCTCATCCTTAGCTCCTCTCTGTCCCTTCTCCTCCTGTCCTCTCATAGTTCTAAGTTCTTTCTATTCCATTCTCCTCATTCTCTTCACTCCTCTCTTCATCCTTGTTCCTTCCTCTCCGCTCCCTGCAACCCATCCATACACCTACCATCAGCAATACTCTGGCCCTCCTGCTTTCTCGTCAGGTGGGGTAAGTCTGCTTAGAGCTAGGAACTATGCCTCATAGCTTGATGAACCTGGTATGTAAAAGCCCCTTTGTTCTAAGTAAGTTGCTTGAGGGGGCCACTTGGGCTGTGAGAGAAAGGGGGGGTCTGAGCTTAATTTGCACAAGAAGCAAACCTATGTTCTAACATCTGCCTGGCGTAGGTAGTGTTTCCATATGGATATTTACCTGGTGGTGTCTGGAGAGCTTATTCTGTCTGCCATCTGTCCTTGGATTCTTTTGTCCAGAGATGACCCTGGATTTATGTGCTTGCTAAAAGAAATAATTGCAGAAGTTAAACATCTGAATTCTAATGCTATAAAGAATAAGCAGAAAGCATGGAAGCAAGAAGCTTTGCCTGCCTGACTGTATCCAAATACCTTAGTTGTATATGACCAAGGAATGATCAATTCACACTGTTTAGAAGTTCTTAGGAAAGTAATCATTGGGAAAACATAGTGCAGAAGAAAATCATTGCAAGAACTGGCATAATATATATATATATATATATATATATATATATATATATATATATATATATATATATATATGAAGGCTAATATCACCAAGACTTCTGGAGTCTTGGCTTTTTCCACTGGAAGAGCCTTGCTTCTTCCAGGTATTAGCTTTTGCTATAGACAGCTGAGTCCCTGCTTCATATTCCTGAGGCCCACAGCATATTAAAAGTCTCCCAACTACTGGGGATGTCTTTCTGTATGCTGTAAATGTGTTGCTCTGATTTGGTTGATAAAACACTGATTGGCCAGTAGCCAGGCAGGAAGTATAGTATATGCGGGATAAGCAGAGAGGAGAATTCTGGGAACAGAAAGGCTGAGTCAGGAGTCACTAGCCAGACACAGAGGAAGCAAGATGTGAAGGCAGAACTGGGAAAAAGTACCAAGCCATGTGACTAAACATAAATAAGAATTACTGGTTATTTTAAATGTAAAAGCTAGTCAATAGTTAGCCTGAGCTAATGGCTGAGCAGTTTAATTAATATAAGCCTCTGTGTGTTTACTTGGGGAATGCTAGTGGGAGAGATTTGTCCCAATGCCGTCAGGCTTAGACACAAGAAACTTCAGCTACACCCAACCAAACAAAGCCCAGAGCCAGAAGGTTTCAGTGCAGAGTTCTACCAGAATTTCAAAGAAGAGCTAATATGAATACTCCTGAAATTGTTCTGAACAACAGAAACAGAAGGAACATTGTTAAACTCTTTATGAGATTACAGTTACCATGATACCCAAACCACACAAAGATGCAATGAAGAAAGGGAATTACAGTCCAATCTCTCTCATGAACATTCATGTAAAACATACTCAACAAAATACTGGCAAACTGAATCCAAGAACACACTAAAAAAAAATCATCCACCATGATCAAATGGGCTTCATCCCAGAGATGCAGAGACAGTTCAACATAAAAAAAAATCTGTCAATGTAATCTACCATATAAACAAACTGAAAGGAAAAAAAACACATGATTATCTCATTAGATGCTGAAAAAGCCTCAACAAAATCCAACTGCCTTTCATGATAAAGGTCTTGGAGAGATCAGATATAAAAGGAACATGCCTAAACATAATAAAAACAACATACAGCAAGCCAATATCAAACTAAATGGACAGAAACTCAAAGTAATTTCACTAAAATCAGGAACAAGACAGGGCTCTTTGCATATTTGTTCAAAATAGTACTTCAAGTTCGAACTAGAGCAATATGACAACAGAAAGACATCAAGGGGCTAAAAATTGGAAAGGAAGAAGTCAAACTTTCGCTATTTGCAGATGATATGAGAGTATACATAAGTGACCTCGAAAACTCTTCCAGAAAGCTCCTACATCTGATAAACATCTTCAGTAATGTGGCAGGATACAAGATTAACTCAAAATAATCAGTAGCCCTCATATATATAAATGATAAATGGGCTGAGAAGGAAATTAGAGAAACATCACCCTTTTCAATAGCCACAAATAACATAAAATATCTTGGGGTAACTCTAACCAAACAAGTGAAAGACCTGTATGACAAGAACTTTAAGTATTTGAAGAAAGAAATTGATGAAGATGTCAGAAAATGGAAAGATTTCCTATGCTCTTGAATAGGTAAGATCAACATAGTAAAAATGGCAATCTTACGAAAAGCAATCTACAGTTGCAATGCAACCCCCATCAAAATCCCAAAGCAATCATTCACAGACCTTGAAAGAACAATGCTCAACTTCATATGGAAAAACAAAAAAACCCAGGATAGCCAAAACAATACTGTACAATAGAGGAATTTCTGGAGACATCACAATCCCTGACTTCAAGCTCTACTATAGAGCTATAGTTATAAAAACAGCTTGGTATTGGCATAAAAACTGACATGTGGACCAATGGAATCAAATTGAAGAAAGTGACATTAATCCACACAATTATGAACACCTGATTTTTGACAAAGAAGCCAAAACTGTGCAATGGAAAAAAAAAAAAGCATCTTTACCAAATGGCGCTGGCATAAGTGGATGTCAACATGTGTAGAAGAATTCAAATATATCCACATCTATCACCATGCACAAAACTCAAGTCCAAATGGGTCAAAGACTTCAACATACATCCAGCTACACTGAACCTGATAGAAGAGAAAGTAGGAAGTAGTCTTGAACACATTGGCACAGGAGACCACTTCCTAAATATAACACCCATAGCACAGACACTGAGAGCAATAATTAATAAATGGGACCTCCTGAAACTGAGAAGGTTCTGTAAGACAAAGGACACAGTAAATAAGACAAAATAACAGCTTACAGAATGGGAAAAGATTTTTACCAACCCCACATCTGCCAGAGGGCTGATCTCCAAAATATATAAAGAACTTAAGAAACTAGACATCAAAATACCAAATAATCCAATTAAAATGGGGTAAAGATCTAATCAGAGAACTCTTAACAGAAGTATCTCAAATGGCCAAAAGATATTCAAGAAACTGTTCAACATTCTTAGCCATCAGGGAAATGCAAATCAAAATGACTCTGAGATATCATCTTATGCCTGTCAGAATGGCTAAGATAAAAAACACTGATGACAGCTTATGCTGGAGAGGATGTGCAGGAAGGGGAACACTCCTCTATTGCTGGTGGGAGTACACTACTGTATAGTCACTTTGGAAATCAGTATGGCAGTATTTCAGAAAACTGGGAATCAACCTCCTCAAGATCAAGCAATACCTCTCTTGGACATAAACTCAAAAGATGCTCAACCACACCACAAGGACATTTGCTCAACTATGTTCATAGCAGCACTATTCATAATAGCCAGAACCTGGAAATAACTTTGATGCCCCTCAAGTGAAGAATGGATAAAGAAAATGTGGTACATTTATACAATGGAGTATTATGCAGTGGTAAAACAAAACCAAACACATGCCATCATGAAATTTGTAGGCAAATGAATGGAACTAGAAAAAATGATCTTGAGTCAGGTGACTCATACCCAGAGAGACAAACATGGTATGTATTCACTCATAAGTGAATACTAGAGGCAAAGCAAAGGATAAACAGTCTACAATCCATAGATGCAGAAAAGCCTGGTAAAGAGGAGGGCCCTAAAAGGAACACACATAGATCACCCCACTAAGGGGAGAGGGTTAAGATCACTTGGGTAAACTAGGAAGTGGGTGTAGAGTGGAGGAGATGGGGGGAAGGAACATGAGGGTTCAAGATGGCCGACTTTGGGGAGGGACAGTGAGGGAGAGTAATGAAAGAGATATCTTGACAGAGTGAGCCATTATGGGGTTAGGGAGAAATATGGTGTTAAGGAAATCTCCAGGAACCCACAAGGATGTCCCCGGCTAAGACTCATAGCAATGGTGGAGAGGGTGCTTGAACTAGCCTTCCTCTGTACTCACATCAGTGACAACCCTAATTTTCATCATGGAACCTATATCCAGTGACAGATGGAAGCAGATACAGAGACCCACAGCCAAGCGCTTTGCCAAGCTACTGGAATTCAGTTGATGAGAGGGAGCAGGAATTATAGGAGCAAGGAGAATCAAGATCATGACGAGAAAAACCACAGAGACAGTGGATCCAAGCTAGTGGGTGTCCATAGACTCTGGACTGGCAGCTGGGGAGCCTTCATGGGACCTCAGTAGGCCCTCTGAATGAGGATGACAGTTGTACAACTTGATGTGTTTGTGGGTTCCCTGGCAATGGGACCAGGACTCATCCTGAGGGCATGAACTGACTTTTTTTTAAAGCCCGTTCACTATGGTGCCATGCCTTACTAAGCCTTGATGCAGGGGGCAGGGACTTGAGCCTCCTCCAACTTGGTGAGACAGCCTGTGTTGAATACCCAAGGGAGGACTTACCCACTATGAGTAGTGGGTGGGAGTGGGATGGGGAGAGGTGGGGGGAAGCGGGAGAAGGGGAGGGAGGGGGAAAAGTAGGCAGTATTTAAAATGAAAACAACAATTTTAAATAAATAGATAAACCTTTAAAAATAAACAAGAACAACAAAAAGCAAATAAGATCCTCTGCAGGGGAATGTAGTGGTATTTGCTCTGCCCATGACCTTGGGCTATAGGGCCAGAAGAGGTGGTGCTTCTTGTTGTTGTATGTGACCTCTTAAAAGGACAGGGAGAAGGGTGACCCCATCTCCCTGCTGCCTGGTTTCTGGTGTGATTGAACTGCCAGGTGGATTTGCTTCCAGTCAGATCAGAGCAGGACTTCAGCTGTCCACTCCATTCTGTATTCATGAGTGTATTTCCTCAATTTACCCTAATAATTTTCCCCAATTCTCCTTAAGCAGACACCATTGGATTTATTTCATTACAGGGGCCTATACTACCTCCCTGACTCCTATCCCTGGGGAATCCAGGGTGTCAGCTCCAAAAAAAAAAAAAAACTAGAACCAATTCGTGCTGGTTCCCAGGCTCTCAGCATCTGAAGTAGCTCTTACAGAGTGTATGCTGGCATCCTGGTTCTTATCAGCTCATCTCACAATGCTCCCTACCACAACATTTTTCATTCATGGGTTCTCTTCCTACAGGTTCCTATTCATATATAACCATGCAATTTTGGCCTTGTGCCCTCTTGGCTGTCTTGTGGTCCTCTTGGTCCCCTCTCTCTTGACCCTTTCTCCTCTTTGTACTCCCTCTTCTGGCTCCTCTGGCTCTGTCATTGTCTCTCTGTCTCTCTATTCCTGTCTTTCTGCTTTCAGACCCAGTTCAGTAGTCTACCGACCATGTTTAGTCTACTAATTTCTCTCCCTCCTCTAGACTCTTCCAGATGCCCATGGCTGTACTCTTCTTCCTTTCAACATTAAAAACCTTCCCCTCAACCATACCTTGAAGTGGTCATGTTCTTACTTTATACAAAGGGATTCTCATGGCAGACTCAGGTGTCCTCTTTCCTGGGGACCTTGTCCGACTCCCCTCTGACCCATTTCCACAACTTTGTATCAGCCATCCAATGCCTGGAGACACTCTACTAGGTAATCCTCTGGCCACTCCAGCCTAGGAATCAGGGTGGTGATATGGGGGTGCAGGGTAGTGCCCCTGGTCCCAAAGCCTAGGGGCTGGGGTGTTTGGGTATGAGGATAAAGACTTACCTCTTAGTCCAATCAGGTGCTGGCAGGCTCTGTCTCAGGGAACAGTTGCAGTCCACACTCAGATATTTTAACATTACTTCATAAACATAAAAACTTCCAAAATTTTTGGTGACTTTAATTTGCCTAAATTCAAAGTGTACATATTGAGACTGACTATACAGACCACCAAACACTTAATGTTCAAATAAGTGTTTTCTGTACATTGGAGCCATGGTTAAATTTGTTAAACACATTTATGTGAGGAAACCAGAAACATCAATGTCAAACTCTGCATGGTTGCATTTAAAGAAGACACTTGAAAATATTTTTAGTTTGAAAGAAGAAGCTAAAACACAAATTGTAAATATTTCAAAACAGTGAATCCTATACTTCCAATCCTATGGAAGAGGTGTATCTATCTTTAAAAATTTATGTTTAAATCTCTATAAAATATTTGCCATTTCTTATATACCTTTTGCTTTTACCAATGAAGATACGGTGTTGTGCATATGAAGCACTCATCCTCTGTGAGAAACAAACAGAAGTAAACACATGGGTTATAGAAGAGATGGAGTGCCTCTGTAGAGAGTAGCAGTTAGGAACATCTGGAGGAAATAACAAATAAAATGCTGATAATAGAAGAAATGATACAATAGGCACTAGCGAAATAATGAATTCAATAGATCTTAATAAGATTTTTCAGAAATAGCAAATTGAAAAATCTACTTTGCAAAAATACTGGATATTTTTAAAGAATGAAAATAAGTAATAAATAAATATATTGATAGTTGTATTTTTTGAATTCATGATGACAGTCACAAATTATAAGTACCACAAAATTATTCCATGACCAACTAAGACTAAAGCAAGAGTTTTTTTTTATATCTATCTATTAAGTAGATCTTTTCTCCCTGGAAATGACTAAACAGTTTCACAAAGGGAGTTTTTTCCAGCTTTCAAGAATCTAATAATTCTCATTCTCACAAGTATAGACAGAGAATGAACACATGGGAGAATTCAATAAATCCTATGGAAATAGGTAGAATTGTTTCTGATGAGTGAGAACAACATTACAAGAAAGAAATTCAAAGCATGTACTCCTTATACTGAACTCACATGAAAAAGTCAGACAAGATAATTCAGAAGGAGGAAATTCTATGATAATGTTAGGTTTGTGTAATTTATTTCAATATTTTTTGTCAATATAAGTAAATACAGATTATCACTTAAATGAAAAAATATTAAAGTATAACAATGAAAAGGATAGATTGTTTACTTTATTCCAACAAAGTAGATGGGCAATACCAATCTGGAATGGTTAATTGAGAGCATTTGGGAATTTTCGCTATTGAGCAATGATTTACTTCTGTCTGAACAGTCGAAGGAAATGTGGGCAAACGCCAGAGAGCTGGTGCAGAGAAATGGCTTGAAGTGAAAGGGGAACCTGAGCAGAGACCCACAAGAACTTTTGTTCCTAGTAGATATGGATTATTGTGTGAGGTGTCCAGAAAGTCATTATGTAAACACAGAGCAGAACCACTGCCTCCAGAAAGCAGTAACATGAAGATCCTTTGGGAAAGGCACTCACCTACTAGGCCCTGGGCTTGTCTGCACTAACAGCTGTTGTTCTTGGTGTCTTTGTGAAGTATCACCACACTCCCATTGTCAAGGTCAACAATCAGGTTCTCACTTACATCCTGCTCACCACTCTGATCTTCTGTTTTCTCTGTCCATTGCTCTTCATTAACCATCCTAACACAGCCACCTGTAACCTGGAGCAGAGCACATCTGCAGTTCTCTTCACAGTGGCTCTCTCCACAGTCTTGGCCAAAACTGTTACTGTGGTTCTGGCTTTTAAGATAACTGTTCCAGGGTGACTGATAAGGTGGATAATGATATCAAGAGCTCCTAACTTCATCATTCCTGTCTGCACCATTATCCAACTTGTGCTCTGTGGAATTTGGCTGAGCACCTCTCCTCCCTTTATTGACTCAGATGCTTACACTGAACATGGCCATATAATTATTCTATGCAACAAGGGCTCCACTACTACCTTCCATTCTGTCCTGGCTTCCCTATGGTCCATGGCACTTGTGAGCTATACTATGGCTTACATGTCCAGGAACCTGCCTGACACATTCAATGAAGCCAAGTTCATGACTTTCAGCATGTTGGTGTTATTCAGTGTGGGGGTCACCTTCCTCCCTGTCTACCACAGCACCAAGGGTCATGGTGGCCGTGGAAGTCTTCTCCATCTTGGCTTCCAGTGCAGGCCTCCTCGGTTGCATTTTTCTCACCAAGTGCTATATTATTTTGTTCCGACCACATAGGAATGTGCTTCCTCATATCAGGAACAAAGCACCTTCTAGAGGAAAAGTCAATCTTACAGATAACTCCATGTTTTTCTTAATTACATAGAAATCTTCAAGCCTGTTTAGCAAAATCCCAATTGTCAGAGATCGTATAGCAGTTTGAGATTTTATATTTATTGTTTCTGTTTATTGATGAAATTGATCTTTATTCTCTCATCTTCTATTGTTTTTTACATAGTTCTCTAAATTAGAAAGCCTATTTTCATAAAATTAATGTCTTTCTCAATTAATATTAAAGAGAATATTAATGGGATGTATATTTTTTCTTCACCTATTCCACACTGCATAATTTTGCCTTTATAGCACCAAATGTTTTAATATAGATCCATGTATTTTTGATGCCCTTGGTATGTTTCCTGGATTCATCGGGCTTACATTTCATGTATGCTTTTGCTATGCAGGAAGGCATATTTTAAACAATGAATATGATTTTGACATGAAGGAATTACTCTGCCAAAAAACTGCATAATTAGCTGCATACTAGAATAGAATAGACCAATTCATTTCTTAATTATAACCCAAAGTCAGATATCAGGTAATAAGATATTTATTTGATTACATGAAGCTTCTGTTAAATCTGTAAAGATTGTGAAATGTCCTGCTGTAATCAGTTCTGTAGAATCTGTGCTCATGTCTATCTTTGACTATAGATATCAAAATGGCTTTTCTACTCACTCATTCACAATTTTTCAATTTTGATAAATTGCTCTATGTTCTTTATTGTGTAACTCCTGCATATTTATGAGTACTCATTTCTCCATATTTTATCAGTATTTCTTAAGAGATATGTAATTTTTTGGGAATAACATTTCTGACTCTTCTTATTTCTTGTGTAGTGTACATTTACATAAATATGTAAGACATTGTGTGCTGTGTGCCTTGTGTCTTGTCATTTGTCTGTAAAGCTGTAAACTTTGAGGATAACTTATGACAATCACTACAGGTAAATAGAAAACAAGCCAAGCATCCCTGCATATGTCCCAGGTTTCAATCTGGGAGGACGGGACTGGACCTGCCTGGACTGAGTCTACCAGGTCGATCTCAGTCCTCAGGAGAGGCTTTGCCCTGGAGGAGATGGGAATGGGGGGTGTGCTGGGGGGAAGGGGAGGGGGCCAGGAAGGGGGAGAACAAGGGAATCTGTGGCTGTTATATAGAACTGAATGGTATTGTAAAATAAAATAAAATTAAATTTAAAAAAAAATTGAAAACAAGCCAGAGTCTGTCTTTGTGAATGGGTTCATCAGGGTGACTTTTATAAAAACATTTTCTCATACAGTATGTTGTTATCATGGTTTGCCTTCCCTCATCTCCTCCCAGATCCTCCTTAGAGCCATCTAACCAACTTCATGACCTCTTTTTCTCTCTCTTTATGAAATAAACAGGAGAAAACACCCAAACAGAACAAAATAAAACACACAACAACAAAACTAGGTAAAGTATGTAGAACACATGGAATGGTAGGCACACATACACAAACACACATTTACACACACAGGTGTCTTGCCTGCAATATAAGCTAGTGCAACTGTGGCATAGATTTTGAGGGAGTAACCAGTCAACATCTGATTTGACTTTAGGTCCACTCTATGGAAAACACCCCTGACACTTTTGTGTGTGTGTCAAACACCTGAAAGTAAACGGAAGAAGGGAGGAGGCTAAAACCAAATGCCACTGCTCTATTAAAAGGCCATAGCAATAAGACGACTCCTAATGACATTCTGCAATAGATCACTGCCTTCCTCAACCACTGTCAGAGAAACTTCCTCCTGCAGCAGATGAGGGCAAATAGAGAGACCCACAGTCGGACATTATGCTGAGAATGATAGACCTTGGAACTCTCAGCCCTGAATGTTATGTCTCCATCTAATACCTCTCCTCAGGACATAGAGGTCACTGTGGTAGATGAGGCAGAAAGAGTGTTGGAGAGAGAGACTAGAGGACACCAGAAGAACAAGGCTCTCTATATCAACAAGATAGGTACACAAGTGTTCTCACAGAAACTGTGGCAACATGCACAGGGCCTGCACTGGTCTGTACCAGATGAGATGAAAGTGGATGTGTTCACATTCCTCCATTCCTAAACCAGTAGTTGTTTCCAATTGCTAAGCAATTGCAAATGAAAGTCTAATTTTCTCCAAGAGAGTCTCACTAAGGGAACAAAAGATCATTCTAAGTATAGGATACAAAACTAGCACTAGATTGCTAGCAGAAAAGAAACTCAATGGTGTCTTTGGAGCATCCTTGTGTCATAATGTCCTGTCAGGCTTTTCATTTTTTCTCTTTTGTATTTTATTATGTATTTTGTGTATGTATTATGGCTTCTCATTTAGTGGTTTTTATGAGATTTCTGGGAGCATGAACAAGTGGGTCTCTGTGTCTATATCTGTTTAATGTGTGCTCTCTTGGGCAATTTTCCTCTTGTGTGGTAGTTTTCTACTATTCTGATGTGCTAGTTTTTGTTTGATATACTGCTATATTATATTTTATAAATATTCCTTAGAAGCCTGATTGTTTTCTAAAGAGATAGAATGGAGTTAGATCTGAGCAGGAGGAGTGATGGGGAGGAACATGGAGAAGAACAGAGCGGGGAAACTGTAATTAGGATATATCATGTAAGTAAAAAAGATATTTTCCATAAATGAAAAGGAAAGATAAAAAGATAAAAAAATATAGTTGGAAACCATAATATTCAGTTAATCACTGCAGAAACTTAAACCTGCTCAGGAAATGAAAGGAAAAATTTGTTTCTCCAATGAGGTCACACAGGATACACAAAGGACACTGACGGGCAGGCCCTATGTGTGGCAGTAGACGGCAACACAAGATGAACTCAGTAGGGACTGATGACTTTTTCTATTTGTTTGTTTCCTATTCTGGATTATTGTTATTGACTTATGTATTCTACATGTCTGTGTGTTTTTAATAAGAGGACAAGAGAATATATGTTTCTCTTGGAAATCATTGGAAAGCAAATGATGTGCAAGCTAAATTTTGCAAAAACAGAATATTATGAGCACCAAAACTTCCAAGATATCATTGATTTCACTTTTTAATTTTGTTTTTTATTGACAATAGATTTTTTTCATACACTATATTGTTATCAGGGTTTTCCTTTCCCCACTCCTCCCAGATCTCCTGCACCTTCCTACCCACCCCAAAACACATCTTTTCTCTTGGAATATAATACCTGTTTGATTGAAAATTAAATACTTCATTGTGTGTGATATCAAAATGTAAAAAAAAATTGGAACTCAGCAGCCTAAATACAATGGGTAATAATGTTAGACTCACATTTATAATCTTAAAAAATAAAAATTATAAAGCTGAGAAGTCTCAGTGTGGATGGAAGTTTAGACAGTATTTACATGGTACAAGATGAGTATAAATGTTCAGGGTAACAAAGGGGGAGTCAGGACCCATATAAAGAGGAAACCAGAAAGGCAACGTGGAGGAAGGAAGAAAACAGTCCACACTTCCCACATGGAGACCAGGTGATATCAGATTGGAGGACTCACAGAGGATAAGGCATCTGGGCAAAGAGCCTTGTTTCTGAAAGACTGGCATTCCATTTCAAATGAGAGATATGAGGTGTTGGTATTTGTCAACCTAATGGAGAAATTTCCTGTGACAGTCTTCAAGTCAGACTAGATTTGTGAACACAGGGACTCCATATATTCACAGTTCATAAAATACTATTATCAGGGGCCCAGTGGGACAGTTTATGGAACAGTCAAACACCAAGGAGCCTGGGTCCACACTGACTGAGTTTGTGTGTGTCAGGTGGTCCAATAGACAGGCATGAACATTGGCCTGTTCAGATGCAGATACTCTGACTAAAGTCAAGAAGAAAGAACCACAGATGACTGTATCTGTCAGGGCACCTAAAATGTAACTTGACACTTCTGACTAGAGACACATGCTTGAGATTGCATTAGTGCTACTTGGATAGGTCAAGGACTTGTCAGAAGAATATTGAGATTACAAATGCCATATACCCCCCTGGACAACTCTGCTGATGTCCATGCCAATATTTCCTCCCATTGTGTTGACTTGTGTTTCTATAAATCTGAAGTTAAATAAACCCTGCTTCCTGTAAGTAGATCTTTGCCAACTATTAGATCATAACCATGAGAAAAATTAGTAGTTGAGTGGCTTGAGAGAAGAATGTGAGAAAAAAAATTAGAAATCACTGTGGATTTTACAAGTATTGATTGGACAGTTGCATGTGACATCACATGGAGTCCATGATGTAAGCTAGGCATCAGCCAATAAAAGGGCACCACCTAGGGCTGGGTTTTATCTTTGTATTTCAGAGAAGCGGTTGGTGAGAGAGCAGTTGGATTCAGTTTTTTTCTGCAAGATTTGGACTTTTCAAAGCCTGTCAGATCTCAACTTAGTGAGTATATTTCCCAGGTTTTCAGTTTAGGCTTTTGTCATTTGTTATCTATTCATTGCTTTATTTACATTTTTTGGTTTGGGTTTTGATTTTTGCCTGTAAATGCTTTTTCCTCATTTCACCTCATTTTCCTTTTTATCAACTTCTTTCTTTGTCATTTTTGCCTTTGTTCTTGTGTAACATATATATTTATACATATGGTGGTATATATTATCTCTATAGCATGAGGAATTTGATCATGACTTCCAATATCTGACTATTTTGCATTATAATCATATTTACATGCTCTATTTCACTTACCCACACATTGAATGTGACAAGTACTTTCAAATGATCTGAGGTTCTTCCCTCTGCTTGTTCAGGATCCCTAGGAAACAAAATGTGACAGTTGTGTTTGTGGAACTGGAATATTTGAAGTAACACTTTCTCTAGTTCCAAATGTTTTCCTGAGAAAGGCATTTCATTCATTTGATGTCCAATTATAGGACTTACCTCAACGTTGTGTGTATGTTCTGCTTTGTGTCAATTTCTATTTGTGGACAAATCATAATGTTCCTGGGTGACCGTGAAGTATGGTCTTAATGTGTTGTTGAATTTGGTGTGAGCTATCTCTCATTAAGGATTTTCTAATCTATGTTAGTCAAGGATATTGCCTGATACTGACCTCTTTTTAAGTTTTATTTACTTAGTGTGAGAATAATGGTAATACATATTTTATGAGAAAAAATTGAAAATGTTCCTTCCCTCAGACTTATAGGATACTGAAATATCTGGAGAACATTGCTGTTAGATGTTGAAATGATAGAATTCATCAGTGAATTGTCCTGGTCACTCTACGGGTCTTTCATGATACTCAATACTTTCAGAGTGTTTTGTCTAGTTTTATTTCCTAAACTTTAATTTTCCCTTTGACTTATTGTTTCCCTCCTTCTTGGATGCATTTTTAATTTTTATCAGGGGAGGGAGGGAATGGCCAGAGCTTACAGAAGGACAGTGATGCATGGACAGATCTTCCTTTCAGACAAAAGGTCATTAGTAAAGATGGTCTGGACACTCTGTGGGTGTCTGAAGGAGTTTTATTCCCACCAGACAAAGTGTGTCTCCATTAACTTCATGGTGTCTGAGGAGAAAGGAGTTGCTTCAACACCAAGAAGCAGGCTTGGTTAATATGCTACATGATAGAGGATGGGATCTGGAATTTAGGCTACTGAAGAGCTCATTGATTAGATTCATGGGGTGGATGGGAGAGATACAGTCAATGTGTGACTGTGTGACAGCAATAAATCTGTCTTGGCTTCTGGGAAAGTAACAGGAGAGGGATGGGGAAGGATAACAGCACTCTCAGCTAAGGGCATTTGTCCTTGGGGACAAGAACATGAATGGAAAAAATTTTAATAATTTAACAGAAAATAATTTTAAAAAATCACTGTGGTTTTTTCTGAGCCTTGATTGGCCCATAGCATGTGACATCACACGGAATCCTTGTGAGGTATGCTAGACACTAGCCAATCAAAAGGCACTGTCTGAGGCTGGGTTTTGTCTGTACTTCAGAGAATCCATTGGTTGGTGGGAGAGCAGTTGGACTCTGTTGTTTCCCATATACTTGACCTTTTCCCTGACCTGTTGGATCTGGACATAGTGAGTTTGTTTCCCAAGTTCTCAGTTTGCGATTTTGTCAATTGTATCTAAATATTTCTTTATTTACATTATTGGTTTGGGTAGTATTTTTTTCCCTGTAATTCCTTTTTCTTCATCTCAACTTGTTTTCCTTCTATCAACTTCTTTTCTTTGTCATTTTTGGCAGTGTTCCTGTGTATTTTACAAATTTAGTGTTATATATTAAATGCATAGGATGAGGAATTTGATCATGACTGATATCTGGCTGTACTCTCCTTTGATCATATTTATCTGCTATATTTTACTTCCTGACCCATTGAATTGGACAAGTACTTTGTCAAGGGGACAAGTCCTATTGAATTGGACCCATTATACAAAGGCTATCCCCCTACCTGCTCATGACCTGGAGAGAACAAAATGTGACACTTGTGTTTGTGGAACTGGCATGTTTGTAGGAACACTTTCATTGATTCTAAGTTTCTTCCATATTAGGCATTCCATTCCACTGATGTCTGATTTAGGACCTACCTCAGTGTGGTGTGTATGCTGTGCTCTTTGGCAATTTTTGTCTGTGGACGAATCTTGGTGTTCCTGGTTAAAAATGTCTTGAACATGAAGTCTGGTCTTATTAATGTGGTGTTTAATTTGATGTGAGCTATCAATTACTCTCATTCATGTTTTCCAATCTGTCACTCAAGGATATTACCAGATACTGGGATCTTTTTTAAATGTCTTGTACGGTTTGGAAATTAGGAGAATACTTCTTTTATGAAATGTGCTTGAAAGTGTGCCTTCCCTCCATTTTATGGACTACTGAAATACTGCAGAACATTGCTGCTAGTTGTTGAGATTGGAAAAGTTGATTTCCAGTTTGTTTGGTTTTGGATTTAGATTTGCTGTTTCATATTTATATTTATGTTTTCAGTTTTCTTTATATTTATTCTTCTTTCATAGAGTACATCCTCCTGTATGTATCCATCCTGACTGCATCCTCCCCTCCCTCCACTCCTCCCAGTTGACCCTCACCTCCTCTCTCCACCAGATCCACTGCTCCTCTGTTTCCCTTGAGAAAAGAGCAGGCTCCAAGGGATAGCAACTGAACATGGAATAATGAGATGCAATAAGATTATATTTACATTTTTGTTTTTTCTTTTTTTAATGTGTAAATACTTTTGAAGAAACATTTAATTTTTTGTTCTTTGAGAATTTCATTTTATTTTTACTATTAATTTTTTTTCTTTTCATTTTACATGCATACACAGATTTCCCCATCCTCCCTCCTCCTGTCCCTGAGCCTTCCCCCCAACTCACCTCTCATTCCCACCTCCTCCAAGGCAAGGTCTCCCATGGGGAATCAGTAGAGCCTGGTACATTCAGTTGAGTCAGGTCCAAGGCCCTCCCCCTGCACTAAGTCTGCACAAGGTGTCCCACCATAGGCACTGAGTTCCAAAAAGCCTGCTTATACACCAGGCATGGATCCCAATCCCACTGCCTGGGGGCCCCTAGCCAGTTCAAGCTAAACAACTGTCTCGCCTATCCAGAGGGCTTAGTCCAGTCCCATGGGGGCTCCTCAGCTATTGGTCCACAGTTCATGTGTTTCCACTAGTTTGGCTAGTTGTCTCTGTACTTTTTCTGATCATGATCTCAATGTCCCTTGCTCATAGAATCCCTCCTCTCTCTCATCAATTGGACTCCTGGAGCTTGGCCTGGCACTCGGCCATGGATCTCTGTATCTGCTTCCATCAGTTACTGGATGAGGCTCTATGATGACAGTTAGGGTATTCACTGTTCTGATTACTGAAGTAGGACAGTTCAGGCACCCTCTTGACTATTGCTAATAGTCTAAGGTGGGGTCATCCTTGTGGATTCCTGAGAACTTCCCTAGCATCCTGTTTCTGCCTATTCCCATGATGTCTTCATTTATCATGGTGTCTCTTTCCTTGCTCTCCCACTCTGTCACTCTGTTCTAGCTCAAAACTCCCCGTTCCCTTATGTTCTCATCCTCCATTCCTTACCCTCAATTACCCCACCTCACCCCCAGTTTGCTCATGTAGATCTCATCTATTTCTCCTTCGCTGTGCTATCTATGTGTCTCTCTTGGGATCTTCATTGTTAACTAGCTTCTCTGGACCTGTGGGTTGTATTCTGGTTATCCTTTGCTTTACATCTACTATCCACTTATGAGTGAATACCTACCATGTTAATCCTTCTGAGTCTGGGTTATTTCACTCAGGATATTTTTTTATATATACACATTCTCATAAGCAATTTGCATGATACATTTCCATACAGGCCTACACTGTACTTGATCATGTTCCACTGCACTACATCAGTCCCCCACCATATCTTTGTGCCTGGTACTGTGACTTTTACACAAGCCTAGCCCTCTCCTTCCTCATGACCAGGAGAGACAAAGTAGATCCTGTTTCTGTTTGTTGACCTGCTTTGTCTCCTGTAAACTCTGTCTAGTTTAGCTACTTTCCTTATAACACAGCAGTTCTCTGGTCACTGTGCTGAGTGTGGATTCTTCCCACAGTCTCCATATGTGTTATGCTGTTGTTCCATGTGATACAAATGTTACTTCTGCCATTGGGACCATGAACAAAGGGCTCTTTAGTGTGTTGGATGATGGAGGTGAAGTATCAGAGACTCTCATGAACGATCTTCACATCTATGCTCATCAAGGAAAGGAGCTAACACTTGCTCCATTCTTTGAGCTTACTTGGTGGTGGGATCAGGCTAACACTGGCACAGGGATGAGTTTGGATGTGGGCCTTTGCTTTTTCTCTCTTGAAGAATTTTCTATAACCCTGGCCTTCATTCTTCTGCTAAGCCTTCAATGATTCAGGGAATCTATGAGATCTGGGCTCTGCTTGTTTGGAGCTGTTTTTGTTGCCAGTCCAAACTGGTTGCTTATGACTTATGTGTTTAAGTGTTTTTATTTTATCTTAACTCAATATTCACACATGTCTAGGAATTCCTTTCATATTTTTTAATTTTCTGGAGTATAATTTCTACAGTATAAAAACTGTAACATCCTAAAGGCCCTCTGAACTGTAGTTGTATCAGTTACAACATCAATTTTTCTATAGTGTAATTTGTATCTGATCTCTCTTGATCAGCTTTGTTGTGGGGTTTGCATCGTGGCACATCCTTGAACAGGAGCACCTCATTCTTTCAGGGATCTCAGGATTTTCCTTTGCATACCAACTTTACTTATGCCAACTCTGATCTTTCCTATGACTCCTCATTCACTGCCTTGGGTTTAGGTTCTTCTAGTATTTTTATATCCTTGAAGAGCATCATTAAATTGCTTGGGATATCTCAGATTTCATAACAGAGAATTCCAAGCTGTAGCTTTCCCTCCTAAAACTGCATTAATTTTTTTCTTTTAGCATTGTATGGGTCTGAAATTGCACACAAGATAAAGTGGTTGAAATTGAGCAGAACACCATGGGCAGCCACATGGATGAGGACATTCTTGAAAAGGATTTCAGGATGTTAACATCTCTAGGGTGTGGTTCATTCGGGGAGGTGAAGCTGGCCTGCCACCTTCCCACACATACACGAGTGGCTGTCAAGGTCCTTGAGAAAAACACCAACAGTGTGGCTGACATCAGTACTGAAGTGAAAATCCTTCAGTCTCTGGAACACAGGAACATCGTTCGATTTTTTGACATGATCGACACACTGTCAACCACTTATCTGATTATGGAGTATGTGGCAGGAGAAGATCTCGAGAGCTGCCTCCAGGCACTGGGCTGTCTAAAGGAGGAGGAGGCTAGAGGGATTTTCAGGCAGGTGGTGTCAGCGGTTCACTTCCTCCACCAGAGAAACATTGCACACCGTGATATTAAATGGGAAAACATCCTAGTCGATGCAGCAGGAAATGCAAAGCTTTGTGACTTTGGTATGGCAATTGAAATCACAGAGGGGCAGATGTTGGAGGAGATCTGTGGCTCCTTGCTCTATTGGGCCCCAGAGATCTTGGCAAGAAAGCCCTATGATGGACTGGCAGGTGATATGTGGAGCTTGGGTATCGTCCTGTATGTCTTGGTCACAGGGCACTTTCCATATATGGAAGAAACCCTTGAAGGTATGCACAGCGTCATCACCACCACAATATGTCCCATTCCTTACCATCTGTCAAAACCCTGTCATATCATCATTGCCCGACTACTCATGGTCCCTATCTGGTACCGATTTACAATCTGTCAGCTTGTGGAAAGAGCATGGCTGGGCCCAATTCAAGAACATGTACTGCCTGCCACCAAAGAAATCCTGCCCAGGGTCGTGGAGACCATGTGCACCATTGGCTATACCTGTGAGGAGATTGTTTCATCCCTAACTCACAGGCGAGAAGATAATCATGTAATGGCTACATGCAACATTCTCAAATATCAGCTGAGTGGTGGAGGCAGCCATCAGCAAGATCAGATGCCCTGATTAACAAGCAGCCCTGCAGGTCCTGTTCGCCTCCCTCTCCCCTTGAAGAGAGCCAGTGAACCAGCATTTACAACCGGTAGACATGCTGGGAAGGATCACTTTAAGGAGGAGGGTGTGGAAGAAAGAGGCAAAAGATGTAGAAGCTACATCGTGCCTCACAGACTCTCCTTCCTGGAGGTGATGCCCGGTTCAGACAACACAGTCCCAGAAAAAGATGCTCTTATGGCTGATGTCATCAACACTGATACAGAGGACATTGCGGTCAACAGGAATTCTGTTGACCCCCTGCCTGGCAATCTCTCCTCCCCTGAATCAGTCTTAGATGCAACACCCACAGGATTTCTGAACCTGGGCTTCTGTGAAGAAGATTCATCCCAGGAGCCAGACATTCCCAGTGACCAGCCCCAGGTGGCACCCATGACATCTGGATCCAGGCCACTCAGGGTCTGGAAGCTGGTGAGGAAGCAAATTTCCCATGCACTGAGAGCACTGTGCTGCTGCTGCTGCTGCTGCCTGCCCACTCCAAGGTGAGCCCTGAACCCTTGCATCAGGGGCTGCAGGGAAAGAGAGGACAGTGGAGACCTACATGGAGAACAGTAGGTTGGGCCACACAGATGAATTCCTATGTTGTCTTTTCAATATGCTATTTCAATATCCTTTTTAAATGAAAACTTGTACCCACTCAGAGGGCACAGAACTTTATATGTAGTACATTAGATGGCAAATTCACAGCTTCCTGTTCATGTAAAGTCATGGAAGGTTGAGGCAAAAGCAGATAGCACAGCATGGGGACCACAGGGTGGGAACGGGGAGAGTTTGCCTAAAGGGGTTAAAGGTTCAGAATGGAGGAATCAGGAAGAGAAATATGGCACAGAACTTTCATCTGCCAAAGTCACTAATAGAGGTGCTTTCATGTTTCTTTCTGCTTTGAAGTGTGGAAACTGAAATGGCCCAATAGAATTCCAGACCTGGTGAGGGGTGACTGCCACAGAAGTGAGCCAGAACTCATCTCCAGTGTGCCAGCTCCCTCCAACCCAGGACAACAGGCTCCTGCCTGCATTCATCCTCCAGCTATTGGGTCTGAGCTGCCACTCTGTATCTCTTTCAGCTTAATCCAGCTTCAGAACTGTTGTGGGACAATTGGGGGTCATAAGGTGCATGGACCCCATGACCCTCTACCTTCCTAGCTTTGGTTGTGCTTGTAGGACCACTCACAATGCATGGAAAACAGCAGCCTCTACCACAAGGAATGACTTTATACCAATCTAGGCTGCTCATCATCTTGATCACTTTAACCCTCCAACTTACTCTGTGACTGCCTTTTGTAAAGAACAGCAAGACCTGTGCAAATCCTCTGGAGAATGGAGGTGGGTGAAAGGAGATAAAGGGGACTAATTGGGGAAGAATTTTGAATCAGGAGTAGGGGACATGAGAGGTGGTGTAGAATAAGGAGTAGAGTCTGTCCTGAGGAACTTCCTGTCAACAAAGTGACATGAAAGAGATGTGTGTGCTGACCTGTGATAGGGGCCTTGCACAGTCTAGAGCAGGAACAACCCTCCCCTGAAGTGCAGACTGGGAGGGAGCTAGGAAGAGCCAGCAATGAGGAGGAGAGGGCCTGCTCTGATGGTTCCTAGCATGTGTCAAGGCACCCAAGTAGGATGCTGTCTTGGAAATAGCATCCTGTTCTCTCCTACAGAGCTGGGGTGTAGCAGGAGAAAGAAGCAGTCAGTGGAATCCTGTCCTCCTCAGTGCTGAGTAAGTCCTGTCAAAGTCACTAAGAGAGGCACTTTCTTTATTCTTTTGGGTTTTATTTGTGAAATGGTCTACTTAAACTACAGTCTTGGTGTGGTGTAGTGCAACAGGAAGGATCCAGGCTGGAAATCTGTGTCCTGTGTGATGATTAGTTAGGGCTACAGGTTCCAGTGTCCATCCTTCAGGTAGAGGGTCTCATCTATCCCCATCGGTAGAGGTTCCATGTCACCAAAAAGGGCTGCCTCTGACAACAGGACAGACTGGCACACAGGTCTCAGTCTTCCATCTTCTTTGATCCCTTCATCACCTCCAAACTGTTTTCTGACTGTCTTTTAGAAGAACCGCAGGAACTGTAAATCCACTGGGAGACAGGAGAATGGATATAAGAGGAGGAACAGGGGACAGGAGGTGGAGAGGATGAAGAGGAAATGAGAGGACCTATAGAGAGGGTAGAGTCTGTCCAGAGGAGCTTACCTGAAATGAGTCAGGAGAAAAGGAGATTTTCCTGGGACAGGGGTCTTGAAGAAGTGAAACCAGGAACAAATGTCTCAAACAGAGCAGAGTGTGACCTTGGGTTTATTGTCAGCCTTAAGGAGGAAAGACCCTGCTCTGATGGTTCCTGGCATACGTCAAGGTAGAGAACTATGAGGCTGCTTTGGAAAGGGGCTTCCATTCTGGGCTACTGAAGAAGGGTCTGGCAGAAGAGAAGGGTGGCTCCATCATGCAGTGGAGTCCTCTGCCACTCCTGTCTGACATGTCCTTTGGCAGATCTGATGACTTCTGTCTTTGTCTCCATAGCCTCCTTCATCCAGGGTTCACTTGCTGTCTCCCACCTCCTGATCCAAGAATCTTTCATCATTTTTTTCCATCTCATGAAAGGATTTATAACTGACATTTGACCTTGCATTAACATTGTTCTGCTCCAATGTGGGAAGGTAAGTAGACCTTGCCAGGCCTGATCCTGGGTATTGTCTTTACAAGGCTAGAACACTGGACTTCTCTATAACTAATGCCCACCATTGGGGTCAGACTCAGAAGGAAACCTTGATCATCATGGATCTCTTGATGACATCCCCTGGTGCAGTGTGAAGCACTGGTTGAGTGTAGTGTCTCAACTGTTTTCCAGGATGCCTTCCAGTTAGGGAGCAGATCACTGATTCACAAGGGGAAATGAACTCAACAGGGAATCCAGGGTCTAATCTGTATGAAACATGGGCCTGCAGGTAAGATTGAGTACAGTATCTGTGTGTGGTAGAAGATGAGTCTCTGAAGCCTGGTCTTGATTTCATGAAGAAAAGGATCCCATGAAGTGGCATATGCAAGCATCCCTGACACAGAGGGAATGTTATCACTGACTTGCTCAACTGAAGAGCAATGGGAGACTGAGAGACTGCAGAGGTGTGACAAGGGAGGAAGCAGCTTCTCTGCTGTAGTTGGCCTCCAGCTCCATTCTGACCATCTGATCCTGGGTTGTTAGCAAACACTGAGGCATGTTAAAGTCTTCAGCAAGATCTTCCCAGCAGCTGTCAGTTACCTCTAGAACCCTGACCATCTTGTGAGTCCCGTGTGCACAGAACAAGATCAGTCATTTTCTTCAAGAAGAGAGAGAAATTTTCAGTTTGTGGGTATCACATGGTGTCACACTGTGTTTCTGCTGCATATCAGTGAAGGCAGGGTTGAGAAATGTTTGAGGATTCTGTTGAATTCTAGAAATGAGATGGGGAAATTTCCTGAATCCTCATTTTATATTTTACTTTTTTTGAGACTGGATCTCACTATATAGCCCTTACTATTCCGACAGTCTCTGTGTAGAACATGCAGTCTCAACCTCACAGAGATTGACCTCCTTTCTCTGTCCCCTGAGTGCTGCGATTACAGATGTGGACTGCCATGCCTGGCTTCAGGTACTGTATGTACATCATCAATGGTAAATTTCTCAAACGTTTGAGGGAAAAGAGACAAGTCTTGTGCTTCTTTCATCCTAAAAGGTTCAGGGATTGAACTGAAGGTTCTGTCATCCAGGATGGACTACAAACAGCAGCAAAGTCCAAATCTAACCTTCAGAATAGAAGTCTATGTCCACCAGTGAACAGATACCTGCAGGTGAGAACTGCTGTCATGAATTCTTCTGGGGACCCCAGTCAGTGGGCTGGAGGAGGTATGCACTAGCTGATACATCCTTGGAAAGAAAGCACAGAACATGCAAAAGCTACTTTCTAATTCTTTTTCACAGGATCCCCACCTGCAGTCCAGGCATAAATCCCATGACCTCAACCTGACCAATCAGGAGAGTCCAGATTGGCTACCTGGTCTGATGGATTGAGTTCTTTCCATTTGAGCCTTGAGATCACAGCTGAGGACTCAAGGTGGGTCACTGGGACAGTTGGTGCCTGTCTTGGGATGTTGGAGGCAGGGCTTTCACTTTAATGACAACAGTGGCAGAGGGAGTGCAGGAAGCCACTGTAGATGTAACCAACCATGTTATTAAATAAGAAACACAGAACCAATGCAAAGAAGAAAGCCAAGAGGTCAGAGCTAAGAGCTAAAACCTTACCCTTCCTCCTGAGGTGGTCCTACCTTTCTGAACCAGAGCTACTTCCTGTGTGTCTGTCTTTTTATAGTGTTTCTGTTCTGCCTTCTCATTGGTTGTAAACCCAACCACATGATCACCTCATCACGGCCTGTCTGTATAGACCTCCAGGTTTTCAATGATGGGTATTGAGATTAAAGGCATGTGTATCCAATACTGGCTGTATCCCCTGAACACACAGAGACTTACCTAGCTCTACCTACCAAGTGCTGGGATTACAAGAGTACGCCACCACTGCCCTGCTTTCCTATGGCTTGCTAATAGCTCTGACCCCCGGGCAACTGTATTTATTAACATACAAATAACATTTTAATACAAATAAAATATCACCATAAGCCACAAACTCTAGATAGGAGCTTCCAGTTCTACTCATCTGACACCCAGATTCTGTCTGCTTGTCTGCTGACTTCCATGGCTCCTCTTGCTCATGGGTCCCACAGTGCTTTTGTTATTTGTCAAAACCACTTTGGGTTGGTTTTAGGCCACTGTACTTTGTTCATACTCCCTGGTTATTGGAGAGCCCAGGACTGAAGGTTTCTGAAATCTGAACCAACTGGGACTCTATGCAGCGCACTCTAGACAGTGTGTGATGATAGAGGTGATCAGCCCCTCCCAGGAACATTGTGGACCATTCCAGGAAGACCACTGTCCTATTCCATGTCCTGAGTGTTCTGTTGCTCATGTTCTGACTCCTATGACCTGAAGATTTTGCATATGAAAGAAAACAGTGATCCTTGTCTTTTGGGACAACCTTGTCACACATAACACAGTCTTTCTCAGTTGTATCTGTTTTCTGAAAAATGTCTAAATTTCATTCACTCCTGAGGGTGAGAATGTTCTTTTTATCCTGTATGCTCTTCATTTATTTATTTCATCTATTTATTTACTTATCTCTCTGCTGAGTCATTTATTCATTTATATATTCATTCTATGTGTCTTTTATATCAGTATCTTGATCACACTCATGATCCCATCTCTTCTCACCTGCCCTCCACTCCTACATCTGCCCAAACAAAACAAAATTTAAGAAAATAAAAAGGGAAAGTAAGATAAATTTTTAAAAGGGGAGAGACTTCAAGGTTTCCTTGTGGAAGCTGCAGTGACCGAGTGTGACAGAGTGAGTCACACTATAAACCCCTCTGTCCACTTGTCTTCACTTGCTAGTGCTCATTACAGAGTCACTGGTCTGGTTCCAGGCCTCGGGTTTCTACTATGCTAATTTTGTATTTGATACTGTCATCTGTCCTTTGCAATTGGCACATTAACTTGTTTCACTGTGTGGGTATGCAAATTTAAAACTCTGACTTCAAAATCTCCAGTGCCTCAGTACAAACCCGCTTCTCAATAAGGTGACATAGTTGAGCTGGAGAAGGAGAGCAGATGATGAGAACCAGAGATTGCAGAGGCAGCAGGAAAGAATTGGCTAAGGGAGGGATTTGGAGAGGATGAAGGAGAGAGAGGGGAGGAGCCATGGGGAGAGGGATACACAGTAGGGCTAGCTTAAGTGCTGCGTATATCAAGTTCCCCTAGAGTCCCTTTCCCATGTCTGTCCTCTTTAATGTGATGAGCTCTCTACATCAGGAGACACAGGGTGGCGACTTACAGGTGTGGCCTGAGACAGCAGAAGTTGGAGCTCTGCAGGAAGTCCAGATGGCAGTGTGCCCACTTCCCCAGCATGAAGGGTCTGTGTCCAGCACAGGAGGAGGTAAGCCAACTACCACAGGTTTCCCTCCAGAAAATTCTCATTATCAAGGGAATATGATCCAGGGCTGGTGTTTCACAGCATCCTTCTCTGAGGGGACTTGAGCCAATATCATTTACCAATATCAAGCTACCCTTGAATGTACAGACCCTGTGGACCAGTCTGCAGGGGAATAACTTGCAGTACTCATTAACCTGTCCAACCTTCAGGTTTCTGATCCTAGTGAATTGTTTCCCCACATGAGGGGAAGGGAGCTCCTTCCTCTCCTTCCTCTCCCTCCTTCTCTGCTGCAGCCTTCATTTATCCCTGTGCCCTGACCATCAGAAACGACACAGTCCCACAGCATGCTGGTCTAGTTTATGTGTTTGTGAAGGGGCCTCACTATAGGGAGTTTCATCAGAACCATATTTGTCTCCTAACAGGAAAGTGACAGCAAGCTGGAGGAAAATGGCCACCACTTTGGATGGAATGCTGGGACATTGCTCCACTTTGGAAGTGAGTAGGCCTTACCTAGGGCACAGTGGTCAGAGGTGGGGTCAGCACTCATACAACTACTTTGTACCCAGGTCCCACTGGGTACAGTGGTCAGGCCTAGACAGTCTTGTTAGCCATACAGCTAGGGCTTTCTGCTAGGCCTTCTGCTTGCTTGTCCTGCTGGGATAATTGTCTAGAGTGTTGTCAGGTGCACCTGACAGGCAGGCAGCCTCTCCATGCAGTGAAGGATGGCCACTCTGAATGGGATGATTGTCAAGGCTCATCTCTGGACAGCACATGGCCGAAAGCATCACTGAGACCACTATCTAACAGCCTGTAGTAGATGATTAGTTTTTGGTTTCTTGTCTAAACTTGACTCTGGCTTAGAGGTTAGGAAGAATGAGGCTGATCAGGCAGGTCTGCCTCAATCCCAAGAGTAGGTGGTCACTTAGCTTGTATTACAGAGGACAAGAGATAGATAGATGGATAGACAGACAGATGGATGGACGGACAGACAGACAGACAGATGATAGATAGATAGATAGATAGATAGATAGATAGATAGATAGATAGATAGATAGAAACAGCTGTGTCATGGCTACAGAGGGATATTGAGATAACTTGGTGTAGGTCGCACATCTCTCCCCTCCGATCCTAACACCATTGAGAAGGAACACTTTGAATCAAAGATGGTGAACATCTTCTCACACCTGTATGCTGTGACATCCATTCTGTCACTGGCCAGTGACTTTGTGTTGGGTTCCAGAGACTGGGGAATGGGAATTCACACAACCTAGCAAGGGAAACCAGCCAAGAGACAATGACTGCTTGCTCCTCTGCCCATGTCTGGTCTGTATGTCAGTGAGTGACCATTAAGGAATGTCTCACCCTGATGCACTTACCTGAACTCATGGCCTGTGGAAGGGAACCTTGGGTAGTGTGGTCAGCCATGGAGTCTTTCTGGAGACCGCACATGCAGATCTGGACTCCAGGCCCTAGTAATGATGGTTCCTAAGAATGTGATCCTTAGGAACCAGAGTTGATGCCTAAGAGGCCAGGTGAGTTTAATGTGAACTTTTTATATTGCTGGCCACTGCAGGGAGCATATGGTGGCCTTTAGATTGTTACATGTCAGATGTCAGATTATGATGAGGCTCACATTTTCAACATCCTTCTTCCCCCACTGCCTGCCTCCTGGAGGCAGCAGGAACAGGTGCAGACAATACATGTTTTTTGTACCAAGATGTTTTCACACACTACCCCAAAGTTGCTCAGTAATACTCACTTCCCAGTGGAATAAAGTGAGTCCAAGTGATGCTGGGTAGCTTGCTTTTGGACAGAGGCTGACTGGTTGGGACTGTTTAAATTCTTCCCAGGTCATTGACACACATCAGATGACTAGTGTGGTAACAGCCTGGGTCTCTTGTAGTCTCAGAGGTCAACCCCAGACCTCTCATTGACCATCCTTTCTTTCCTCAGATCTGCAGGTTCTGGTGGATATGTTCAGACAAACCTCATCTTCACCATATGTGCATCCAGTCTCATCCAGGCAAGTGTTCAGTGAGCTGGGTGCAGGAAGCACAGCATATAGACACAGACATGTTGGTGGAAACTGCTTTTCCTTCTTGATCCTAGAGCCCGTTTATGGGACAGTAGCAGAGCAGCTAGGACAAACCAATCCCTGCAATCAGGGCTTCTCAAGGAGACCCAACTGAGTTCTTCCATAGGAAGGTCATGGGGAAGAAAATAGACATTATTCCTGCCTCATTAGGTCCTGAATTCCACAAAAAATAAACCAGCTATTGTCTGAAAGGCCACAGGTCTAGGGTGGTGAATGAATCTTTCTGCCAGCCTCACCAATGGTCTAACATAAGCTTTTTCTTCTAGGTACCTGGCCATATCCTGAATCGTGGACCCCGAGAATTCCTGACTTGCATGTGTGCACACTGAGCATTGGTGACATGGAGGAAAAAGAGCACCTCTCCCCTCCCCTTCCTGGCAGACTAGCATGCCATTTTCTGAGCTCCAGAGGAACTCAGAGGCTCCACACAGCAACAGGAGGACATGCTGTGGATGACGATGACATGGTTTCTCTGCCACCATCCAACTACAGACAATCACCCCAAATTACCAACAAGCCCTGGGGAATCTACAGGAGCGTCCCCTTGTGGAAGCCTCCCAGTGGGTGCTTACTGTGGAATCCTGCCCAACTTAGACCCCTTTGCATTTTGACAGTTCAGAAAATTAACCTATGCCTCTCTGTCTTCACAGATAACAAAGAAAACCTGCCTGAGCAGGTAAAGAAATATCTCAGAAGTGCCTTAGGAATTAAATGTGCTTCTCTTTCTGAACTCTAGAGTGGATCTCCTGAGAAGGGCAGTACCCATGGACCACCTATCACAGGCCTCCACTAACATGATGAGGTAGAACTTGAGGTCATACATTTGGCCCATTTCTCACTGGTATTAGGCAGAGACAATTTACAAAGAAATACTCAAGTATTTAATTAGAATTCTAACATAATTTCTCTAAATTGGCATTCAGAATGCTTTGACCACTGGAGGAGAGAAATCCAAAGCTATATGAGCTCTCAGGCTCCACCAGTTGTTATTCTAAAGGTGACAGATGTTTGCATTTCATCTATAGACTCAGAAAAACCCAGTCTGATGCTCAAACACAAGATGTAACAACCAATGGGACCTAAACCTAGAAGACATGGCAGAGGACAGGAGAGATCCCTCCAGACCCTGATCTTCTTTCCCAGGACTTCTCACAATGCCTGAGAGATCCACAGAGGGCTATAGGGAAGTAATGGAGACTGGATACATGGAACAGAACAAAGGCTCAGAAACAGACCCATCGAGATCCTGCCAGCCGATTTTCTCAGTCACCCATGGAAATCAAGGCAGAGAGAATGGCTTGTCCACAAATGATTGCAGAAGAAGATTTAAAAACAAGCAATAAGGAACCAACTGAAAAACTGAACACAGTCACCATTTCTATTGACCTCAAATACAAACACTATAATGCTCACATAAAGTTATAGAAGAGGACTACATGATTTCCTGCCTTATAGAAAGGAAGATCAGAAATAACACAGAGTAGATGAACTGTGGACTCGGGAGCCCTGCTGCCACCAGACATGAAAATACAGAAGCTGGAGCATGGCTGGAGCAGACACTCCCCCAGGACATCCAGAGAGAGCCTGGCTCCTGACACACCCTAGCAGACAACAAATCCCTGACAGTGAAAGTTGTGTGGCTATGAGGAGGTGGAGGTGTAGTGTGTGCTGTGTGGTGTGAGGACGGCTGAAACCTATCACACCATGTGGGATGGAGATGAGCTGTCCAGCTGATCTGATAACATCTCTGTATTGATGGTCCAGTCAGCTAGAGAAAGCAGCAGGGCTGACACCTAGACACTCACATGTGCTACCTATGCCCCTCCCCTTGTTAACAACTTACATACACTGCCAATGTAAGGACATTAAGGATGCCCCTCACCCACACACACCACAGAGTTCTCTAGGTATTAGGACTAGATATTCAACTCCCTTCTGCTGTCCCACACACAATGCTAGATTCTAGATCATGCTAGACATGCCTCCAACCACAATGTACTAAGACATGGGGAAAGGTATCAGACACTGTTGTACCATTACCTTCTGACAAGGACACACAGTTACTGCTTGGTTCAAATACTCCTGGAATCTTCCTGCACTGACATACAACACTAGGTATAATGCAGCATGGGGGACTACAGCATCCTCACTTGTACTGCCAGCTGTCAGGCCATGATAACCAACCTCTACATCACACACACACACACACAGAGATAGATAAATAGAGAGAGAGAGAGAGAGAGAGAGAGAGAGAGAGAGAGAGAGAGAGAGGAGAGAGAGAGAGAGAGCTTCTAAGACACTGCTAAGTATTGGGCCATGTGTGACTTCTCACCAAACTACACATTGACTGCTAGCTATCAGGCATTGCTAAACAAACCCTCACACATACCTCTCATGTATTCCTATGTCTGGATCCAGAATGCAACCCACATAATCCTTTATTAACAGCCACTTATCAGGTCATACAGGATACTCTCTTGCCACTGTATGCAAATACTCTGCTGGTATTGGACCCCATTTGACACCCTAACATCACTGAAATTCCACATACACTGCTAGGGTTCACGCCCTCTTGAGTATCACACCACACCACCACAATCTACAGTGTTAGTATCAGGGCCCACTGGATACCACATTCCATCAACCCATATATCCCTGTTGGATATCAGACCTGCTGGGGATTCCAAAGTCCATGGCAACTCCTACAAGGCTAGCTGACAGCCCTGGAATGCACACATCACCCTGCAGCCCTCACATGCACTGTCAGGTGTCAGGCTCTGCTGGCTCCCTCTGTGCCTCACACACACTGAAGTGTCAAGCACACTTGGACATCACATTGCATACTGCCAATGTACTTCAAAATGAATGATCAGACCTTGATGGACACTAGATCACCCATAAGCTGACACACACACACACACAGTAGGGATTGTGCCCAGCTTGACACCCCATTCTTCCACTGCTCCTTTCTGACATACAGTTATCATCAAACACATTGGACACACCACCACCCCTGTGATCACACATCCACTCTAGGTACCAGGTCCAGTTTGACCTCATACCCCACATTAATCGACAGCCATCAGACCATTCTGGGAATGTCTCCTCCTGTCAGGTCTTGCACAATACCTAGCAATTAGCATTAATAGACACCCTGCTCCTGCTGAAGACACACCCACACTGCTAGGCATCAGCTTCTACTGGACTCCTTCCTATGCTATACCATGTGCTGGGTCTCAGGCTCTACTGCTGGTTACTGGGCCATGCTGGACATTAACCCCTGTCCACACCACAGTGCATATAAAGTGCTGTGTGTCAGGTTCACTTGAACACAAGTTTCATCACACATGACTTGCTAGGTACCAGACAATGTTGACACACACCCTTACCTCCAATATACTTTACTGACCCAGTGAACATTGCAATTTTAAGGCTCTTCTAGACACCTTCATCACTGACATATCAAGTTTCTTGCTATCAGACACTACCACTCTGTGTGGATTTAAGTCATGTATATTGAAGTATATTGTATACATATACAATAATTGGCTTCAAGCCTTACCCAACATAGCACCATTCTGTTGACAACATTCACTACCAGACAGGGGCATGGGTCTAAGCACAGCTGAAAATTAGCAGCGCTATTGTGGCAGCAGGATGGGTGAAGGAAGAGAAACTTATTGGATGAGGCCGTTATCATGCACAACATCCGGGTTAGGACTGGGGAGTCCTGAGGATGTGATACACAGTAGGGCATCCAGGCCTCAGACAGGTGTGCAGCAAAGCCTGGAACCAAGCTGTGTTTCAGGCTATAGTGGCAGGGGTCTGAGTGTCCAGCACGGCCTGGTAACTACTGGTACATGGGGGGGGGTTGGCAGCAGGACTGGGGGGCAGTAACTATCAAAGCTTGTTGTGTGGGCAGTTCCTGATAGTGGGATGAGTCTCTGTGGGAGAAGCAGGGGGATTCACTGCAGTGTGTCTTATGAACCCAATGGTGTATGTTGGGTAGCAGCAGTTGGGAGCTGTCTAGATCCATTAGGACATGACACCTAGCAGTCTATGTAGGAAACTAGGGGGTTTGCAGCCATGCCTGTTCAATAGTAATATATGTGGATCAATGGTGAAGATGATGATGTTATAAAGAAAAGTGTGTGTGTTTGCGCACACATGCATTTGAAATTGGGGTGAGTGGTCAGAGAGTGTGTTGCATTGTCATGGGGATAGCTGTCTTAGAGAAAATGAGTCAGTGACTAGGAAAATAGAAACCCAGGGTCAGTATATTATTAATGAAGTTGATGAGAGGAAGTATCTTCAAGTTATAGACTTTAGATATTTTGGAGAATAAGGGTAGAAAACAAGAAATGTGAGGCTTGATGAATACAGGCCTGGGGGAGGAATTTGACTTTATTTTTACTGTACCAAGAAGCCAAGTTTTCTCTTTGCCAACAACACTAGGTATCATCATCTGTAAGGTGTCCCCACACTTAAATTGAAACCCACCCCACATTGCCAGGTGTCAGGTGCTACTGTAAAAAATGTCTTCTACAGCAGGTGCCAAACACACATGCCTAGGTGTGAGGTCCTGCTAGGTCAACTGTCCACTAAAGAAAATGCTCCTCTTGTGCAGTTGGGAAGCCCATCTTCCACGAGATCAACAATGCAATGGCTAAAGCCTCATGCACAGGGCTGGGTATCTGGTTTTTCTAAGGATCTGCTTACCTATAACCACAGAAGCCATAAACAGCTGCCCACATACTATAACACAAGTGTCAGGGGCCAGTATTTATCTCTTCCCATACAACCACATATACATACATGGTTAGGTCACATTCCTGATAGGAATCGCCTCAGGTACATCAGTGCAAACACCCAGAACTAGGCATCAGATCCTGCTGGGCACCTCTTCCCCTACATCCAAAGGACCACACAGTTACACAGCTAGTTTTCTAGTACTGTTACCCCTCCCCTATAGTCAGTGCCTTGTACACAGCCACACACTCACAACACACTCAGGCACACATGCTTGTATGATCCCATGCACGTGCTCATGCTGTCATGTCAACAAGGTCTCCCCCATTCAGCCAAAGCCCTGTTTACACACAGCTGTCAAAATGATGCCCTTCTGGGTGTCCATCCCCTACAGCCAAACACATACACAGAGACAGACAGAGAGACAGAGACAAAGAGACAGAGAGACACAGAGTCTGAGGTCAGGTCCTGCTGTTCCCACTCCATAACAGACAAAGCTGTCTACTCAGGGCTAGGTGTCAGGTCCTGATACATACCTCTTTTTCTATATTCATAGTGCAATATTCTTACACAGCTAGTTTACCAGTATGCACCCCATCCCCTACAATCAAATGCTAGGTACACACTCACACACTCAGAAACATGCTCAGGCATGCATGTTCCTACAAATGCCTTCACAAACTCAATGCACTCTCAGCTAGCTATCAGGTCCTAGAAGATAGCCACCATACAAGGAAAGCCCCACATATACTTCTAGGTGTTAAGTCCTGTGAGGTAGAGGAATCACCCATACAAAAATCAACCCCAACCTCTAGGTGTTAGGTCCTGTGAGGTGTCCCACATAGAGCCAAAGCCCTATTTACAAACAGCTAACAAGGTGCTTCTGCTGCTAGGTGTCCATTACCTACAGCCAATCTCTGTATTTCTCTCCTCTCTCTCTCTCTCCCCCTCTCTCCCCCTCTATCTGCTTCCCTCTGTCACATGCACACACATGTATATATGTACATCTAATCCCCTGTACTGTTAGGTATACACTTGCCTAGAGCCAAAGACTCGCAATACATGCAATTTGACTGGTCCTTCAGGGTTATTGTCTCCATTATAGGCAAAGCCACCCCCTCATCAACACACAACACACACACACACACACACACACACACACACACACACACACACACACACATGCAGTTACATGGCAGGATCTGTTGGATTTAGAGCTTCCTTAGATCCAAAACATCTAAACAGGGCCAGGTGTCAGCTTCTGTTAGGTCCACCCTTCCCTACAGCCAATATTCCTCCTATGCAGCTAGGTATCCTGACCTCCTAAAGATCCACTGCGATACAGTAAAGTCCCATGCACAGGGCTAGGCATCACATCCTGCTAGGAACCCCAGACCTGGGCAAACACCCAGGCACAGCTCTCATATTCATATAAGGCAAGTGTCAGGTCAGGTATTTGTCTCTAGCCTAACAACCAAAGTTCCACATACACAAACATGGTTAGGTTTTAGGATCTGCTAGGTACCTTCTTCCCCACAGCAAAACACCAGGTGAACAAACATAGAAATGCAAGCATGCACACATGCACATATACAATCATGCATGCAGGCCTGTGGGAACCCTCTCCAGGTTGTGAGTCCCTGGAGTTTTTCCCCTAGCCCCATGAATGGATCTATGGGTTTAGGGAAAGGCTAGGACTTGGCACCTACCTGTGAATGTGTGGCATTGTTGTAGAAGTGGGGCATTCCTCACAGGAATACAGGTAGTCATGTATGTGTTTGTGGCTTTGGCTATAAGTGTGGGAATACAATGCTACCATTGACACCTAGACCTGTGTGGAGAGCAAAGGCTTAAAATAGAAGTCTATTAGGGTGTGTGTGTGTGTGTGTGTGTGTGTGTGTGTGTGTGTGTGTGTAGGGTTGTGCATTGGCTTGGTGAAGTAATGCCTTGTAGGTCTTGACACACATACCCTGCAGCCAAAGGCCTTCATACACAGATATGGCTCACTATCAGTTCCTGCTGGATAAACCCTCCCTTACTGTCTAGCCAAACTGCTAGGAATATCATAGTCTATTGAACAGACCCACCTATGACTAGGGTATCATGTCCTCCTCAGTATCACCTCCCCTAAAGGAAACCTTCAACTATATATTCATGGTGAGATGTCACATTGTGCTAGGTACCCTAATCTCTACAGCCAATATTACAGGTACACAAAGAGATGGAGTTAGGTCATTCTTATAATCAAAGACTCTGTCTCTGTCTCTGTCTCTGTCTCTTTCTCTCTCTCTCATACACACACACACAACTATGTATCTGTTACTTCTAGACATTTCCTCCCTGGAGGAAAGTCCCACATATACACACAGGGCTAGGTTTCTACTCCTGCTAGGTACAATCTCCCTGGGAAGATCTCAGAAGAACCTCTCAGAGGACATGGTATCTAGCTGTGTAAGAGGAATATACATACAGCCAAAGCTAGACACAAAAAGCCAGGTGTCAGGTACTTTTGGTATCCCCTCCCCTCTCTGTTCCTCCATGTTTTATACTCACGTCAGAAGTTTGGGAGCCAGAAACAGCTAATGGAGATGACCTCTGGCATTTGTCTTTCTGGATCTGGGTTCTCTCCCTCAATATCATCTTTTCCACATTCATCCATTTACACAGAAAGATGACTTAAAAACAAAGAGAATTATTGTGCTGAGTATCTGAAAGTAGTCCTGTGATTTTGCAGTTGCATGCAGTTTACAGGACCCATTTATTAATACCTAAAATGGGAGATCCAGGCTCACTGTGGTTGCCTCCACCCCTGTATGTTGGTCCTGAATTGTGTATGAAAGTAAAGTGAAGTTGCCATGAAGAGCAAGTCAGGAAAGAGCTGTCCTCTGAATCTGCTAGAGTTCCTAGAAAACTCCTCTAATGATGGACATTGAACAGGACATGGGAGCCAAATAAACTCTTTCAATCACATTGGGTTATGTCAGGATCTGTCTATCAACAATACAAAGTATACTAGGACAGGATCGCAGGACTGGCCCCAATTTGTAATCCTCCACACTTCGCCTACTGACTGCTGGCTTTAAGAATGTAATGTTAACCTATTTGAACAAATAGAAGCTTTAAGGTTGACTAGATCTCAGGGAGAAAACAAATCAAGGACCAGTACAATACAAATCCATGGGGTGAGATTATTTTAATGAAGTTAATCATCGAACACATCTCAAGCAGACAGATTGGAGAAATACTGATGAATGAGGGTAGACAAAACAAATAGTGCCTGATGATATATACAGAGACAGGGGAGGAATCTTAGTTTATTTTTTAATACGCTGAGTACCAAACAGAGAATAAATAGAAGAGTGAAATTCTATGACTTGAGATAGTTAATCTTGGGGCATGTAATTAGTAACAGTGGTTGCTGAAACCTCTGTTTAGGAGGCTGGCAGAACTGTGAAAACATTATGGCTTGTTCACCCTCTGGATCCAATGTTGGTGAATATACCCACTGTACTCTGTGGAACATGGCTCATGAGGTCAGAATACATGTTAGCACATCATGATCAGCACACACAACTATTATAATACACATTACCTGGCTCATGAGATGAGAGCATGTAGGATATTCTGAATCTTGCCCCAGCACACATCTCAAGTCAATTTCTGCATTGTGGTTGGTGAGGCCAGAAGGGATAGCACTCCTAGATCATCATCAGCCAGCTATTCCATCTACAAACCAGCACCGTGTGTCTCCACACCTGAACTCAAGTAGAACACAGATGAGCCAAGCACAACCAAACTTGGGACACCAAGTATCAATGAAAATACTCTCCAACAGAAAGCAAACAGAAACACTTAAGTAACACACTAAATCCAGGTGAGCAAGGCCTATGACAAAATCAGAAGTAACATGAAAATCCAGGACAACATAACTCCTCCCAAAATGACCAATCCCAAAGTAGTGGCCAACAAGAAGCTCTCTTAACCAAATTCCACGCTGGGAAACAAGGAAAGCCCAATGGCAGATGCATCGATCTCCCTGGGAAGGGGAAATAAAGGAATATCTCCTGGGGGCAGGTGAGGATGGGAACATGAGGGTTTGGGTTGGGAGGCACATGAAGGCACTCTACTGAGAGATGATAGGAAGCAGGGAGCATTTTGGGGTCAAGTAGAACATGATGCAAGGGAACCTTCCCAAAATCTACAAGGATGATCCCAACTAAGACTTCTAGTAATAGTGGATACACAGCTTGAACTGGCCATCTCTAGTGGTCAGTTTGATGGCTACCTCAATTGTCATCAGGGAACCTTCATTCAGTAACTGATGGAAATACATGCAGAGATTCACAGCCAAACATTAGATTTCTTTTGGGTCAGGGAATCCTGCTGAAGAGAGGGAGTAAGGATTATAGGAGTCAGAAGGGTCAAGAATACCACAAAAAGCAGAAACAAGTAACCTGGGTCATTGGAACTCACAGAGTCTGAACCAACAACCAGGGAGCCTGCATAGGAATGATCTATGCCCTCTACATATATGTGACAGATGTGTAGCTTGGTCTACTTGTGTGACTCCTAACAATGGTAGTGGGGCTGTCCCGGGGGCTTTGGCTGGCTCTTGGGAACCTATTTGTGAGTCCCTGCTGTGCACCACTCTGCTTCCTAACACATACTGCTCAGTATAACCCCAATTGGGCAAGTCCTGACTTCAAGAATGGTAGAGAAAACGGCAATAAGAGGAGGTATGTAGATGGACAAGAAAACATGGCTATTACTCTGGGAATACATTGATGTTGTTGAGCAGATACTGTTGTGGGCTGTGGGATGTGAGCACTTTTGACGATCTGGCAGATCCAGTGCAGGGTGGTGATTTGGAAAACCCACATGGCAGGGACCAGGTCAAGGAAGGACTGATGCTCCATTAGTGGAAGCAAACTGACCATGAGAAATGTCCCTGATAGGTAAGGCTTGTTATTATGCATGCCTTTCGTGATCTCACCCAGCAGTTTACTCCCAGCTTGCCCATTGCTGGGACCCCAGGAAAGTTAAACCACTCTGAGAGCAGTGGGCTATGGAAACCACCTGGTCAGACTTAAGGAGGACAGCTCCACAGTGATGCGAACCCCAGTAAAGCAATGTGGAAGGCCATGATCATTGACCTTCAGCTGTGTCTTGACCACAGAATACCTTGCATTCCCCCTTGGTTTTAAATCATACTGTGGAGCCATTCATTGTCATATTAATGACCAAGATCTCATATAGAAAATAATTCCCAAATGATGCTGATCCTCCATGGATTGTAAGAATGAAGTTAAAGACCAAGGCCAAAGAGCAAGTGGCATGGCACTAAAGACTATGGGGTCTGCTCATTGCTGGCTCATTGCCCATCAGAAAGAACCAGATGGCATCCTTACCATGAGAGCTCTATAACAATAAAAGCTAGCAATGTTGGAGATTGGATGAAGGTAATAGGTTCCATAGCAGCCCATGCCAGGAGCAGCTGAGTAGGTAAGAGGCCTTATTTCCTACACTAACACACCTTATACCTTATACCAGGCAAGTGTTCCCCAATCACTAAGGAGCGACTGGAGATCTGTCTTTACCCTCAGGTACTCTGTCTTTTCTGCAGCCATCACTGAGCCAGTCCTGGACACCTCTCTGGTACCCTGACTCACATGTAGACACAACTGAAGATTCTGACTCCACCTTGTATTGATGACTTCTCAGGGATCACATGGTTCTGTGGGGAAGACAAAGGGAGAACACTACCCATTTTGAGTTCTTGTGAGACTGTTGGCCCCTCCTTTTATCTAAACACTCCCCTTCAAATCAAGATTGGGACTGAACTTCAGAATCTCAGAGCTCAATGAACACTGGCTTGGAAATCATCTGCAGCCCTGGTTTTCCCTGGTTCACACTTATCCAGTTCTTAAATTCTCAGAAGACTTTAGGTGATGGGGTGAACATTACCTTTGCATTTAGATTTTACAGTACTGGCAGGTAAACCAGGGGCCTAGGGTTACATATCCCCACTGCTCTGGTCGTCATCCCTTATGCCAAGATCTGAAAACAAAGTAACCCTGACTTGGGCATGACATGCATGATACAGGCCCTCCATCTGCTAGGGAAGTCATTGACCTTTCTGATAATGTTTTGCACCCTGAAGGCAATCCCAATTAAACTGAATCAGACAGAATTGGAAAAGCCCAGGTTTAATGGTTAAAGTGTTCCCAGATGAATCCCCTGCGCCTCAGAGAGGAGACAGGGACGGGAGACTGGAAGAACCACATGTCTGTTTTCTGGGATGCAACTCTGGCTGAGGAGCTGTGTTTGGCAGGCTTTGAAGGGGTAGATTTGGGAGGAACTCTGTTTGGCGGGTTTGAAGGGGCAGGTTTGGGGAAAGAGATGGGGGAGGAGAGTTAAGATGGATCTTCCACCAGACTCCTTCCAAACATTCCAGACTCTTTGGGTATAGGGAAGCCAGGGTGCCAGGGGCTGAGGTGGAGCTTCCACTAAAATATTCCAGACTCTTTTTGTATAGGGTTAATGGTTCAAGTCTGACTACTTCCTTCAGGCATGGGGTGACGTGGGGAAGAGGAGTTGGGAGTTGCTTGGCTCACATACATCAGGAGGTGTGAGGGGAGGAGCCTCCAGTCAATTGTCATCCTGGAGACCTCAGGCATCTGTTTCCTGAGGCAGCAATGAACACAAGTTTCTATGAAAAAATAGATCATTAACATCTGCTCTGTAAAGAAGAATGTACAGAGCAGAAGAGCAGATAGACCCTTTATTGGGACATCTTGGAAAACAGAGGGTTGCTGGATGTCATTCTGCATGAGGTGAATGTGTGTTGCTCTGATTTGGTTGATAAATAAAATACTGATTGGCCAGTAGCCAGGCAGGAAGTATAGTGTAGGTGAGGTAAGCAGGGAGGAGAATTCTGGGAACAGGAAGATTGAGTCAGGAGTGACCAGCCAGACACAGAGGAAGCAAGATGTGAAGGCAGAACTTAGAAAAGGTACCAAGCCACGTGGCTGAACATAAATAAGAATTATGGGTTAATTTAAGAGTAAGAGCTAGTCAATAGTTAGCCTGAGCTAATGGCTGAGCAGTTTTTTTTTTTTTTTTTTTGGTTTTTTGAGACAGGGTTTCTCTGTGTAGCTTTGCGCCTTTCCTGGAACTCACTTTGGAGACCAGGCTGGCCTCGAACTCACAGAGATCCGCCTGGCTCTGCCTCCCAAGTGCTGGGATTAAAGGCGTGCGCCACCACTGCCCGGCAACAGTTTTAATTAATATAAGCCTCTCTGTGTTTATTTGGGTCCAAGTGGCTGTAGGGCTACAGTAGCCAGGCAGGACCAAGAAAACTTTAGCTACAAATGGCACCCAATGGCTCGAGTTTGTACCTGAATCTTGAGAATATTTAATAAGCAATTCTAAATGGGGCCCCAAACAGGTTCCTGCTTCATGTGTCATGTGGGTGGTGAGATGCCACACCATGTGGGATTGAGGTACTTCATGGCGGGTTCGTGGCATGCAGGCTTGACCTGCAGCATGGCAGCAATGAGGCATTTCCAAGTTGCACATTACACTGCATGGTAACTTTAGCCTCTGCTAAGAGAGAGAGAGGGGGGGGGGACAGGGAGGAAGGGAGGGAGGAAGGAAGGGAGCGAAAGAAAGAAATAAAGTAAGGAAGCAAGAGAAGGAAAGAAAGAAAGAAAAAAAGAAAGGAAGGAAGGAAGGAAGGGAGAAAGAAAGAAAGGAAGGAAGAGAAGGAAAGAAGGAAAGAAAGAAAGAAAGAAAAAAGAAAGAAAGGAAGGAAGGAAGGAAGAGAAGGAAAGAAGGAAAGAAAGAAAGAAAGGAAGGAAGGAAGAAAGAAAGAAAGGGAAAGAAAAGGTTTTTGGGCTACAAATGGTTGGACGGAAGCATAGACCCACTGCTCCCCATAGTTCCGCCATGTTGGGAAGCTGAGTTGGGCGGAGCCAGCAGCCAATTCTTCTGCTTCAGTACTAGCCACTGCTGTTTAAAGCAATAGTTACACAATAAGGCAGATTCAGATGGAACAAGACTTTAAATGGTTTACAATGTGTGTAAAAATGTATGAAGGATTGGAAGAGAGAAGAAAGTGAATATAGACAGTTATATAAACAAACAATTTTAAAATATAGTCTTTAAAGAGACAGTAAAAGTAATATAAAAAATAAGCCACATAAAGATGGATATTACACAGAATATCTGGATAGTGTTGTCTTTGATATTTTTAACTGCAGAAAGACATTCAATTGTAAAATCTGCTCAGGTAAACTAATATGTATATTTTAAAGGCAACTTGACTTCAAAATTTGGATGTAAGGATATGTCGCTTTGGAAAGTAGCCTCTGCTTTTGTTTTCACAGTAAGCAAGAGGCTATGGATTTGTTCCAGATGAAGATACATCAGGTTTGACTAGCCAAGACCCCCTGAAAGGTCTCCAATGACACCATGTCCCAGATGATCCAACATCCAGAACAGTTTCAAGGCAACCCCTCGAAGCCTGCCTGGGCACACACTGCATGCCAATTTAGGTGCTTTCCCAACCTTCTTGGTATAAAGGTAAACAACCCTGTTGCCAGGGGTCTTAGAGAGCCTAGTTCTGTTAGAGGCTGTGTTGTCGGAAAGCCTATGACACCATGTCAAGCGCTGGCCATTCTGAGTGCCTCTAAGCACCGTTCCTGGAATAGGAAAAGGAAAGCATGTCCATTTATGTATGAGGTGAATTTTTTTTTTTTCGAGACAGGGTTTCTCTGCATAGCTTTGCACCTTTCCTGGAGCTCACTTGGTAGCCCAGGCTGGCCTCAAACTCACAGAGATCCGCCTGGCTCTGCCTCCCGAGTGCTGGGATTAAAGGCGTGAGCCACCACTGCCCGGCTATGAGGTGAAATTTAAGGATGAGAACATCATCCTGAACGTTCAGGTCCTGGTATTTTGTCCATGGCAAATGATAAACCAAGGCAATTTCCAGTTTTCATCTGCAGTGCAGAGACTCAGTGTTTTCATGGCAAACACATGGTCCTTGGGAATGCTAAAGAAGACATGAGCATCGTTGATGCCATGAGCACCTTGGGTCCAAGAAGAGCAAGTTCAGCAAGAAGCTCACCACTGCCAACTATGGCACAGCTGTGACAGTTCTGACTGACATACACCTTAAACACGAGACCATCCCATCTACAGCTCAAAGGGCACCCATCCATCTGTGGCACCCATCCTTCAGCTATTCATATCTTATAGTCCTTGAGTCCTGTTGCTCTTCTTTGGGTTTGTAATTTCCTCATTCCCTTGAAGTCGAGATGGATTGCACAGTTAAGTTTGTGGTTATGAGTAGAAACTAAATAAGGGAAAGAAAGATATCATATTGTAATAAGTCAATACCTTCTATCCAAAGGGTTTTATTTTGCCAAGCAGAGGGGAGGCTGGGGAGGAGCTGGTAGTTCAATCTTGGGGTAGCAAGCTGAAGAGCCAGACAAACACTACAGCTGTCAAGTTCCTTCTGATGCTCCTTTGATGCTAAAGCATCTGTATGGTGATTCCTAAATGTCTTCCTAAACACCTCCTGACAGCTTCACTCGTGAAAACATGCAACTCCTCCAGACATTTGCTGCTGCTTTGAAAGTCTGTTAGTGCTACTGGGCAAGGGAACCTCTAAATGTTACCTTCTCTATAGAGAAGCAAAGAGGCCTAACTCAACATTAGTGTAGCCATGACAGGCTGCAAACTAACAATATTAGAACTAGGCTTCACTATTACAGTTACCAGGAAAAAGCCACAAATATACCCTGAAGGAGATCAATCAGAATTGAGACAAACAAGTACTAAGTGCTCTAGAACATTAAGGAGAGCTTATATAATTTGTATATAAATTACCAATTTCTTTGCAGCCAATACCAACCACTGTTTGACAAAACTTCTGTTACCTTACTCCTGCCCAATCAATCAGGAGTCCTACTCCCATCTGAATCCAGAATTCCCCCAACACCCCCTGCCTCAACTGAGCTCAATGCTCTCCCTGATCCAACTGCTGTGTCAGAATGGATGGAGAGCCCAAGCTGGATCTTGCATTAAGGTTCTTTGCTTTTGCATATGATTCCAGTGGTCTCTGAGGGGCTCATGACGAGGACATAACAGGAAGTAGGTTGTAAAAGGAGAACTTGGCATCTGTGTTCATTTCTGAAATTGTATCATGGATTAAATGTGGTATAAAGAGATTTGCTGGGAGTTAAGATCAAGACTGTGATTTTTTTCCATCCTAGCATCAGACTACTTATAAAGTTATAAAGTAGGTGTTTTATTAGATCTGTTTACCACTATATTGTGAATTGACTTAGTAGTCAGGAAGATAACCTCTAGCCTTAGCCTGTCATGACTAGTTGAAACTGGTAACTAAAATCTTTATGAACTCCCTTTTTTCTCATAGTTTCAAGAGACCGTAAATTATATATTATCTGTCATGTAAAGGATTAAGTGACCACAGTGAGGTAGACCGTGGCAGGATGTGATAAATTGTGCCTTCTAGGGGTTTCTCTCTCTCTCTCTCTCTCTCTCTCTCTCTCTCTCTCTCTCTCTCTCTCGTGCTGGCGTGCACGCACGCACACACACACACACACACACACACACGCACGCACGCACACGCACACACGCACGCATGCAAGCATGTGCACATCTAGAAAAGAGACTATGAGATGGGAGAAGGGGACCTAAAGGGAAGGAGGGAGGCAAAGAGGATAATGGTGTATGTATGAGATGAACACAGAAAGTCAATCTATTTGGGGCAGGAGAGAGGGAAGGTCTATTTGATGGGGTGGAAGGTGCTCCAACCCTGAGCCATGCCCTAACCCTGAAAAGAACTATTTTTAATAAAATACATTTACTTCTGAAGGCTGTAAGAACAAAGAATGGGTTGATGCTCCTAATAGCCTATCTGGTATCTTGCAGAAAGAGACACAAATGCCATATGGGTCAAGTACATGAGATCACTGTGCACCAACTGAAGACAAATGAGGCCTTTGCTCCAGGCCAGCAAGAGAAGCTGGTCTGCAACCCAAGAAAAATTGAAACACAGTAGGAGTATCTCTTCCAGAGCTGACGAGCACTCTACCAAAGGTATGGTAACCTAAAAGAGGGGCTCTGAAGGATGAAGAGGAGTTTGTTCATGAGACTGGCCAGTAGAAGGAGGGTGTGGTAGTCTTCCCTGCCTGCTTTTATAAATAAAGTTTTATATCAAGGCAGAAATACGGCATGTGGCCACTTTTGCTACAATACCAAAAATGAATGGTCACAAGAGAGACTGAGGGCTGACCAGGCTGTGATATTTACCTCTTGGTCACTTCCAGACATTTGTGGCTTCTGACTTTGCAGAAGTGTGACTCAGCACTTGTGTTTTTCATAGGGTCCTACTGATATTGAGTGGAAGTTTGCACGAACAAAGCTCTAGATAGATACTTTGATGAAGGTAGAACTTGCTGCCTCTTTTCAAAATTATCCCAACCCCAAATCATTTCTCTATCTTGGCAACTGATTCAAAAACACCTTTGTTGGGATTTTGCCACAGTCTAGCTGCATGACCACACATGCCCAGTTCAGGAAGTACTCAAGGGGTCTGGGGTCTTGTGTCTTAAGTCATCAGTATGCACTGGTTTTTACATACGTGTAGTGTGGTCAAGCAATCTACCATGTATGGCGTAGCTCTGTAAGCTCACCTGCACCTTAAAGAGCCAGACACAGACCTCACCTCTTCCCAGTCTGTTCTGTTGTCCCCGCCCCCCACCATCTTTCTCTCTCTCTCTCTGTCTTTCCCCAGGCCTGATTCTCTTGTTCCCCCCTAACCCTCTTCCTCCTAATAAAGCTCTGATACTGATACTGGGGTTTGTCGTGGCCATGACCTTTCCTCACAGTATCCAGCACTGGTAACCAGCACAGATTATCATTATTACAACCTTCAGGATCAACAGTGACCCTGATGGAAGACAGAGGTGGCACAACTTGAGAAGCCTCACAGTAAGACTACAATAAAATCTGTTTTCCTGGACACAAACTGTTTTCCTCCTTTCTCTTCTGCATGACAGTTCTTATCTTAAAAATCATAAACTCACTCAAACATATGCTTTTGTTATTTCTCAGCCATGAGCCACTACATGCCGAATGTTTACCAAACCACGTGGGCAGGTGAATGATAAGGGTGCAGTCCCGCTGATGCAAGCTCCTTGTCCATGCTGAGTCACAGGAATTCCAAGCTGATGACCTGATACAAAATCAATATTATTAGGTACAGCTTCCTCTCTGGGATAAACAGAGCCAGTTCTGCAGAATAGAAGTCAACTCTAATCTAGTTGTCTGTGGAATTAACTTGACTAGGGTCCCTGTCCCATACAAGCAGCTGTGTGATTTTTAGAAAGAGACTGTCTAGTTGTCATTTTAATTTTCTCCTCTTTGCAATAAAGCAGCGCTATCTGGTGGCCTCCAAGAGCACCAAATGGGATTTCTGTTAAATGGGATGGTAGGTGTGCAGCTCTGACCACAAGGCCTCCCTCTGTAACTTATGAGCAGACCACCGATGCCTGAGTGTACCACTTGCCCTGTGCTGAGCTGTAAGTCTGATATGTGCAGACCCCAGTGTTGTGAGGCTCCACAATATCTGTCCCTTTGAGACACTGCAGACCTTTGAGACACTGCACACCCACCAATGCCACATCCCACCAGAAAATGCCAGCCTCCAAATAGAGCCACATGCAACACATCCAATCATAAATGGCATGTGAGGTTTAAGCCCGCCCCTAAAGCACTCCAGCCCAATGAGCATCTGGGAAGAGACTCTAAACCTCCCCCATTCCACCTTGGTCTTCCTGCCTGGGACATTGAGCATGCTCAGACTTGAGGACGTTAAGGAAATGCTGAGGAGCTGCTGAGCCTTTGTGGAGGGGGTCTGTGGAGTTCATCTGGTGAGGGCAGTCCCAGGCCAGGGTGGCCAGGCTCAGGGTCTCCTCGGAGTCTGGACTTCCTCACAGCCCCGGTTCTGGGGAGGCTGAGGTGAAGACAAACCTGTCTTCTTGACAGCAGTCTCCTCAAACCAGGTCTAGTGAGGCCATCTTCTCAGAGCCTGGAGACCCCTCACAGCCCAGTTCTCATGAGGCTGAGATGCCCTCAGTGAAGACACAGGATGGCAGGACGCAGTTCTGAAAAAAAATTATAGGCTCTCATCCAGATTATTATGGGCTTCACGTTTTCCGTATTTCTTTACTTCATCTTAGTACCTGTGGGATCTGCACTATCCCCTTTCTCATTCCTTATGTGAGTAACTTTAATAATCTCATTTTTCTTTGCTAGTGTGCCTAGAGATTTATCAGTGTTGTATAGATATACGTCTTTTTCTTACCTCTTGTCATGTTTATTTTCAATTGATTGAATTTTAAAAATTGACTAGAGGCTTCTTAATCACTTTGTTTTTAGTCTTTATATAAAATTTATGTCATAGATTACAAATCTACTTAAGTCAGGTGTTAAGTATTTCATGTCTATAATCCAAGCCCTTGGGAATCAGGATTCCATGAGTTTGAGAACAGTGTGGGTCACACACGTAGCTCTGGATACAATAGGCTATGCTACAGAGTGAGATCTTATTGAAGAACATACAAACAAAATCCAAATGTATTCACTTTCATATGAAATCATTTAATGTTTTAGTTTTTTTTCTAATCATGGTTTAGCTTATTCCATAAATTTGGTTATATTTTATTTCCACTTCAATAATTTTATTTTCACTATGACTTTTTCTTTTAATTTATTGATTATTTTAAGAATGAAATATTTAAATTTTATTTATTGGGGATTATCAAGATACTATTCTGTTATTAACTTGCCTTTTAATTTCCCTGTAGTCAGCTTGCACACATCACTTTATATCAGGTCTTCTATGTTTATTTAAACCTGTTTAGTAGCTTGTAACGTGGAGTATGTTGAAAAGTGACTTGTGTGTTCTGGAAATGCTGTCTTAAGCTGTCATTTGAGGAGGTATTCTGTAAATGTCTGTCAGGTGAAATTGATTGACAGCAGTGTTCATGTTCTCCTTGTCCTTAATGACTTTCTCTGCTTTTCATTCTTTCTTTTCTCTTTTTACATTAATAGAACTTAATTTGGTTATAATTTAAAATTTTCTTATTATCAAATCTTATCATGTGGATATATCAGGAGTTAAATGGAATTTTCTATTCCAAATACAACATCTTGAAGCCTTGTTATATAGGAACTTCTGTCCCTATGTCAAAATTGCACTGAATTATTCAATTTGTTCATGTTTATTAAAAGTTTGAAACCTCATTCATTTGACAACTTCTTATTGTTTAGTTCATATTAACAAATGGTAGAAAGTGAAAGTCAATTTTTTACATATGCATTGTATTTTTTATTGATTCTTTGGGAATTTGATGCCATACACTCTAATCCCACTCCTCTCCCAGACCCTCCATATCTGCCCCGACCTCTTGTAGAGTCCTGCCATAAAGGAAAGCGAAAAAGGAATAAAAATAAGATAAAAAGAAACAATAATTAAAAAAAGAAGAAGAAAACAGTAAAGCACTTTGCTCCCCCAGCCCCCATCTTTCCCACCTCTCCATCACCTCTCCATCAACTCTCCATCACCTGTCCATCATCTTAGTGGCATTGGGAGCTGCTGTGTATCATGCAGGTCTTGTACTGATGGTGTCCTGAAGCCACGGGCCTTGAACCTGACCAACATCCTGTTACACATTGAACATTTGCAAGTGAAGCTGTCTGACTTTCCCTCCTTTTGTTCTGTCGACTCCCATCTCCAACTTCAATTGTGGATTTGTCAGTTTCCATCCACTTTCTCATCCAGGTTGGAGGATTCTTAGTTAAATACTTTTCAAGTGGAGTATTCTGTCTGCCTGAAAAATTGATCCCTTTTCACCACACACATGTATAATATTTGTGTTATTCAGAATAGATACTTTCCCTAGTAAAACTTAACTGTTCAGCAGTTTACTTTGGTAGTAACATGGATACTAGGGCGTTTTTAAGAATTCTGCCTTCTCCTGCCTCATTACTCTAACACTCTGCCCATACATTTGTTTTCTATTCATCATAGAGCGAAATCCTGTGTGGTTGTTTATCTTCTCTGTTGATATTTCCCATCTAGAACTTTATGTTTAGTGCAGTTACATGGTTAGTTTGAGTCTTCTATCTTGATTGTTTTAAGTTCACTGTTTCTGTCCAAAATGTCTTTTGTGTCTGGTTTTGCGTTCAGTTTATCATTCTATTTATCCCCTCACCTTGCTTGTTATTTAGACATCTTTTAAAAAAATTAATAGCTGCTTTTCAGGCACTGAAGGCCCGAGAGCTACTAAACTCAGAGCTCCTTCCTTGCTAAACATGCCAGAAAGCTGCCAGACCTCTGGAGCTCATCCATTGTGTGTTATATCAGCTGAGCCAAATAATAGTTTATATTTTACAGATTATTTGTGCCAAAATTTCTGTCTTTTGTTATGGTGGAATTCAAGACTTTTGTAAACCTCTCTTAATTAAATACACATAATGGATGACAATATGGTGATGGAATTTATGCACACTGTACCTTTCAGTGACTGAAACTAATGAAATGCTAAGAAATTCCTTATGAAGTTTAAATTTTATGCAGATTTACTTGTATCAACTCTGTACAACTCAGGTGTCTTGCATGATCCAATTATTTTATATTTCCCTGGCACTATCTTTTTACGGTTCTGGGCTACAGAATGACCTTATAATAGTTATATTCTGTATGGTCACAATCCTTTTTTTCTTACAACTGAGAGTATGATATGAACTAACATCATGTACTGCATGGTTGCAAGCCTCTCTGCCTCCCTGGGTCCATAAAAATAAACTGAGAAATTATGAAACGATTTGAAAATTGCACATATGTGTTTAGACATGTAGGTATGTACACATGAGTGCAGTTTCCTCAGAGATGAGAAGAGGCTCCAGATTCCCCGGAACTAGAGATATTGGTGTTTGATTTTGGGTCACTGTGATAGGTGATGGGAACTGAACTCAAGTCCTTTGAAAGAGTACAGTGTGTATTTTTCTGTTAGGCCAACTCTAGCCCCATCATTCAAAAACCTTAAGAGAAGTTTGGAGGATAGTAAAAATGTAGTCATTATGTTTAGTTGTATAAAAATATATGAGCCCTTGTGCAAATAAGTAATTCTTTTTCTGTTTTGTTACTTCTAAAATTAATCTTATTATTATGTACATTTTAATTATAAAAAATAAGTCATTTGTTTCTGTACACCACCTTGTTTCCCAGTTATACTCCCTCCATTTAAATATTTCCCCTCACACTTCCTGAAAATTTTTAACCCTTTTTCCTATTTTTCTAGATTCCATTTATGAGAGAAGATATGTGTTAATTGTTTTTGGAGAGTTGTCTATTTCTAAACTTGATGATACATTGTTGGAACAATTTTCTTTAGAATCATACAACTTTTTCTATAATTTTTATTTTGAATTATCTTGCATTATCTATGGATATTGTGTGGTCTTTAGTCATTCATATAGTGGTGTTTCTCTGAGTTCATTCCCAGGAGTGGTACAGTGGGCCTGTCTATGTTAAATTTTCATTCATAACCATTAGATTTGGTGAAAAATGTAACATTTAAAAGACACTTAAAGCTGGAATTATGGGGCAATCTGAATATTATTTTACTAATGTGACAAATGGGTCTGAGGACCCAAGAAATTGACCACAGAATCTATAGTATTTGAGCCAGGCTGTAAGTCTTGCTGAAAGTTTATTCTAATTGAAATGGTTGTCATGTATTATTCTTAGTGGTCAGAGTTTGACCTCATATTACTGCATGGCTGGTTACCTCAAAGTGGTCCATTTGGTAAGGATAATGTACTTGTGAGTACCAAATTTAACTTTGCACCCATATTTGTAGGCATTTGAGATACTGTCTCAGATATGCTGATTGTGAAAAATTGTTTCATCATGCAGAAAATGAAACTCTGCTCTCTATCTCCTACCATACACAAACTCTGCACCAAATGTGTCATAGACCAGATACCCTGAAAATGCCAAAGGACACAGTAGAGAAAATACTCCCACTTCTAAGCACAGGTAAGGATTTCCTGAATAGGACTCTTGTCCAATAGTAAATGAGACCAAAAATCAACAAATAGGATCTCATGAAATTAAGATATTTTATTTCAGCATAAGAAAATATAATTTAAGTGGTAGCATACAGAATATGAGAAAGTTACTGCTACAATAGTGGCATGAGCGTTATTGTGTAATTAACTTCTTTCTGATCTGGTGAGGCCTACACTATAGGAAGGAATTAGTACCTGCTACTGTGTACCTGGTCAAAAGACACTGGCTTGACAGGTCATGATCCTTTAGATGATTCTACTATTGTTACTTAGTGTAATAGCAACTGCTTTGTAAATATTTTGTTTTTACACATAGATCTCTTCAGCTCTCAGTCTTGGCCAGAGGTTCTCTTTCTGTGGTTTGCAGCAGCAAATGCACAGCCTCATAACTTCAAAATGTTGAAATGACCATGAATGCTCATCCTAAATGGGACCTGTAGATCAACCACTTCCACTAGGCATAGGAAACATCCTGGAAGTGGGTCCTGAATGTCCTGACTGAGCATGAGGGAACTGCTCTGACATGCTGTCCTTTGGACATAACATAGCCATTCCTCACTCACAAGAACTGTGATCACCTGCAGCTTCAGGTGACCGTGTTCAGGACTGACTGTGAACACACCTATCTGTCCCAAACCAGACAGCTGGAAGAGGCAGCCTGCTGGTGGAAGACAAAGCCTACTAAGCCTCTGTCTCAGTACAGAAAATAAAAAGGAAGCTAGAAGTTGGCTATTTGTTTTCTTTTCTTTTCTTATTCTATCTATCTATCTATCTATCTATCTATCTATCTATCTATCTATCTATATCTATTTATTTATTTTCCTTTTATGTTATTTTACAATACCATTCAGTTCTACATATCAGCCACGGATTTCCTTGTTCTCCCCCTTCCTGCCCCCTCCCCTTGCCCCCAGCCCACTTCCCATACCCACCTCCTCCAGGGCAAAGCCTCCCCCGAGGACTGAGATCGACCTGGTAGACTCAGTCCAGGCAAGTCCAGTCCCCTCCTCCCAGACTGAGCCAAGCGTCCCTGCATAAGCCCCAGGTTTCAAACAGCCAACTCATGCAATGAGCACAGGACCTGGTACCACTGCCTAGATGCCTCCCAAACAGATCAAGCCAATCAACTGTCTCACCTATTCAGAGGGCCTGATCCAGTTGGGGGCCTCAGCCTTTGGTTCATAGTTCATGTGTTTCCATTCATTTGGCTATTTGTCCCTGTGCTTTATCCAACCTTGGTTTCAACAATTCTCACTTATATAAACCCTCCTCTTTCTCGCTAATTAGACTCCCAGAGCTCCACCTGGGGTCTAGTCATGGATCTCTGCATCCAGATTCCTCAGTCCTTGGATGGGGTTTCTGGCATGACAATTAGAGTGTTTGGCCATCCCATCAGCAGAATAGGTCAGTTCCGGCTGTCTCTCGACCATTGCCAGCAGTCTATTGTGGGGGTATCTTTGTGGATTTCTGTGGGCCTCTTTAGCACTTTGTTTCTTCCTTTTCTCATGTGGTCTTCATTTACCATGGTCTCCTAGTCCTTGTTCTCCCTCTCTGTTCTTGATCCAGCTGGGATCTCCTGCTCCCACAGCCTCTTTCCCTGGACTCTCGCCCTTCATTACTCCCACTCATGTCCAGGTTGTTCATGTAGATCTCAGCCATTTCTCAGTCATTGAGCAATCCTCTTGTCTTTCTTGGGGTCCTGTTTTCTAGGTAGCCTCCCTCGTGATGTGAGTAGCAGTCCAGTCAGCCTTGTTCCACATCTAACATCTTCCTATGAGTAAGTACATACCATATTTGTCTTTCTGAGTCTGGGTTACCTCACTCAGGATGATTTTTTCTAGATCCATCCATTTGCCTGCAAACCTCATGATGTCATTGTTTTTCTGCTGAGTAGTATTCCATTGTGTATACGTGCCACAATTTATTTATCCATTCTTCAGTTGAAGGGCATCTAGGTTGTTTTTATGTTTTGGCTATTACAAACAATGCTGATATGAACATAGCTGAGCAAGTGCTCTTGTGGTATGATTGAGCATTTCTTGGGTATATGCCCAAGAGTAGTATAGCTGGATCTTGGGGGAGAATGATTCCCAATTTTCTAAAAAAGAACCATATTGATTTCCAAAGTGGTTGTACAAGCTTGCATTCCCACCAGCAGTGGAGGAGAGTTCCCCTAGTTCCACATCCTCTCCAGCATAAAGTGTCTTCAGTGTTTTTGATCTTACCCATTCTGACAGGCATAAGGTGGTATCTCAGAGTTGTTTTAATTTGCATTTCCCTGATGATTAGGGATGTTGAGCAATTCCTTAAATGTCTTTCAGCCATTTGAGTTTCCTCTGTTGAGAATTCTCTGTTTAGTTCTATAGCCCATTTCTTAATTGGACTGTTGGTCATTTTAATGTCTAATTTTTTAGTTCCTTATATATTCTGGATATCAGTCCTCTGTCAGATGTGGGGTTGATGAAGAAGACCTTTTCCCATTCTGTAGGCTGTCGCTTTGCCTTGTTGACCATATCCTTTGCTCTACAAATGCGTCTCAGTTTCAAGAGGTCCCATTATTGATTGTTTCTCTCAGTGTCTGTGCTACTGGTGTTATATTTAGGAAGTGATCTCCTATGCCAATACGTTCAAGACTACTTCCTACTTTCTCTTCTAGCAGGTTCAGAGTAGCTGGATTTATGTTGAGGTCCTTGATCCACTTGGACTTAAGTTTTGTGCATGGTCACAGATATGGATCTATTTGCAGCCTTCTACACGTTGATATCCAGTTATGCCAGCACCATTTGTTGAAGATGCTTTCTTTTTTCCATTGTACACTTTTGGCTTCTTTGTCAAAAATTATATGTTCATAAGTGTGCGGGTTAATGTCAGGGTCTTCAATTCGATTCCATTGGATCACATGTCGGTTTTTATGCCAGTACCAAGCTGTTTTTATTACTGTAGCTCTATAGTAGAGCTTGAAGTCAGGGATTGTGATGCCTCCAGAGGTTGTTTTATTGTACAGGATTGTTTTGGCTATCCTGGGTTTTTTGTTTTTCTGTGCCTTTGAGTTGGTATTCTTCTCCTTCTTCTATCCCTATTATTCATAGGTTTGGTCTTTTCATGGTGTCCCAAATTTCTTGGACATTTTGGTTCATGACTTTTTGGCTTTAGTGTTTTCTTTGACTGATGAATCTATTTCTTCTACTGTATCTTCAATGCCAGAGATCCTCTCTTCCATCTCTTGCATTCTGTTGGTTATACTTGCATCTGAAGTTCCCGATCGTTTACTCAGATTTTCTATTTCCAGAATTCCCTCTGTTTGTGTCTTCTTCATTTTTTCTATTTTCCTTTTCAGGTCTTGGACTGTTTCCTTCATTTGTTTCATTGCTTTTTCATGATTTTCTTTCAGTACTTTATTGTTTTCTTCCAGGACTTGATTGTTTTCTTCTAATTTGTTTGTTCTTTCCTCTAGTTGTTTATAGCGTTCTTCCTATTTTTTTGTCTTTTCCTCTATACAAGTCTCTACCTTCTTCATGATGTTATTCATAAGGCTGTTTTCTTCTGCTTCTTCCAATTTTTGATGTTCAGGTCTAGATGTTGGAGGCAGGCTAGGTTCTGGTGATGCTGTATTGCTCTTCATTTTGTTATATGTACATATGCCTTGACATCTGCCCATCTCCTTGTGGTTTATTCTTGGTCTTATCAGCGCACTTGTTTCAGACAGAGCTGACAGATTCAGGAAGTCTCTCTCTCTTGTCCAGATGGGAGCTCTCTTGTCCAAATGGGAACTCGTGGCAGGATGGAAGCTCTTATCGAAGTTGGCCATTTGTAATACTTACCAGTTCCCCTTTCTTTATCTGTCTGCCTCCCAGGGAAGACTGTGATTCCTATTCCCTCAAATTAATGAGTTTATTGAAGTTAATACAGGAGTATAGGTATGGGATTACCTATAGGAATATGAATAACTCTAATGTGTGACATCACAAAGGCTCAATTAGAATGGGTGACTCATGAGGACTAGAACTCTGAATGTGGCTGCATGACTTGTTTGCAGCTGAATGGGACAGAGGGTCTCCTTTCTTCAGTTTTCCTTAGTAATCACCCATTTAACCTTGGAAGTGGAAGGGCCTTGGAATTCCTGTAAGTTTCAGCTTTCCCAGCCATGATTTAATTGCTGGATATTATGAACATCTTCTCTTTTTTCATACAACTTTTTAGACTTAAGGGAATAGTTCTGCCCAGGGAAGAGTACACCAGTTGGATACTCAATATCAAAGGGTCATTTCTGAAAATATATATGCTAGCTATGCAAAATGATTGGTTTACATTTAGGAAATATAACTATATGGATATATATTTTTCATACACATATATATGTATAAGCATGTAGCAACAATTAATGAAAATAGAGGTCATTAATTAGAAATAGAGCAAGGAAGAGTATTGGGAGGGTTTGAAGGATGAAAGAGAGGAGAAAGTAATGTAATTATAATCTCAAAAATAATAGAAAACTATTTCATGTCATAAGAAGGAAAACTGTTACACAACACTTTACCCTTTCCTTAAAATGTTAGTTGTTTCTACAAGTTCACATTCTCCCATGGAGCTCTGCAAAGGCACTAATGGCAAACACCAGTCCTGAAGTCTCTGGTGAATCAACCATTTTATGTTTGACCTCTTCTGTAAGCACAGTACAGTGCTCCATCATGCCCAGTGAATTGGCCATAAAGCACTGCTTCTCTCATATTTTATCAGCAGAACCCCATCCTTCCTTCATCATCTTCCATTCTGTGTGAGACCTCTGCCTGTGATAACCAAGCATCCCCAATGCTTCCTGTGAGCCAGTCCATCAGGAATAATCTCTCTCAGATTTCATTAGATTACATAGCCTGTATTTCAAGGAGGTGTAAGTAAGTGCATGACCTACTTTCCCACTTCTATAGCACTCAGATTGATCTCATCTGTTCTCATAGCCTACAATCCCATGAGCCAAGCTTTGGCAGGATGTTTCATTGATCTTTTGAAAGTCTTTTGTAATTCAAGCAGTTGAGAGACAGATTACTCCCTGACTAAGACAGTCTCTTTTTGTAGGCCATTTTAAGGCTCTCAAATGCAAGTTCTAGCATGGATTTTCCTTTTCTCTGTATAAAAAGTTGAACTATGTGACATCTTCTATCACCTTTATTCCAAACAGAGAATTACATCCTAATTGTATACAAGTGTACTGAATTTTGGCCTAAGGAATTTTAATGAATACAGCAGTTTCATATATGAACTTGATTTTTTTTATCTTCCATAAAACTGTTGACATGATTAACTCTATTTCCTGGCTTTGTGTACATCTTTCCATTTCCATTTAGAAAACTCTATGGATTTTGGCTCTTGACAAAAATTTATTTAGTGAGAAAACATTTTTGTGAACTTCATGGCTAATGAAGAACTAATAAACACTGAATATATCAACTCATTGAATTCATTATATCTAAATTACATTTGTCATAAAAACAAACAAAGATGATGTGTTTGCAAGTTATTAAAGTATCAAGTTTTTAGATGTAGGTTTTTAGCTGGTTTGAAGCACAGTTGCATTTTTTACCAAACATAATTTTACACAAGATTTTTAGTGTCGCAGTGTCAGAGATCTAAGGAATGTCACATTTCAGCAAGTACTGGGGAAAATATGGATTACAAAGATTTCGGGTGGGAAAATATGGAGAATTAAACCCACAGAGAAAAGTTTTTATTTGTTATAATGTAACTAGCATTTTGTAAGGCCCTGTAAAAACTTAGGGAGGCAAAAATGATTATAATATCCTGGATGAATAAGGGAAGAGCAAGAAGAAGGAGAAATAGAAGAGGAAGAGTAGTAGTAGGAGAAGATGGATGCATGGATGGATGGATGGATGGATGGATGGAGGTAGATAGATGGATAGATGGATTGAAGAATGGAGATAGCTGATAGATAGATAGATAGATAGATAGATAGATAGATAGATAGATAGATAGAAAGAAAGGAAAATAGATTGAGTATATACAGTTTTTCAGGCTATACAATATAATGGTTATTGTGTCCACTGAAGGCAGAATGGACGTTTGTCTTTTTTTCCCATATTGGTCAGAGAACTTGTTATGGGTGAAGAACTCTGGTCTTTTTCTTTCAGCATCTGTAGCCCTTTGAATCTGGACAATTCTAGGACTTCTGGTTCCCAGAAATAGCCCTCAAATTTAGTTCCATTCCAGTTGTCTCTCAGTGGTCCCACTTTTACTTTAGGCTGATATGTGAGGTGAGGTGGGACAAATACTGGTCATCCAGGGAGCCCTGGCATTCTGGATCCCCAAGAATCTTTCTAAATGAATGCTCCAGGTTTTGTGTAGAACTCTAGAAAAGGAACAAGGAACCCTAGATACAGCAGATGATAAAGAAAGGTTGTGACAAAACAGGCTGAGTTATCACATGGTGATATGGATTATTGTAATGGAGAGGCAAGAGACTCTGGGTCAGGAATATGCAACAGGCTAGACACTCTGAAGATAAAATTTAGGCCACTTTTTTTTTTCAGAGCTGAGGATCAAGCCTCAGGCCTTGTGCTTGCTAGACAAGCACTCTACCACTGTACTAAATCCCCATTGCCTGACTTTTTTGTTTGTTTGTTTGTTTGTTTTGTTTTGTTTTTTGTTTTTGTTTTTTGAGACAGGGTTTATCTGCGTAGCTTTGCGCCTTTCCTGGAGCTCACTTGGTAGCCCAGGCTGGCCTTGAACTCACAGAGATCTGACTGGCTCTGCCTCCCAAGTGCTGGGATTAAAGGCGTGTGCCACCACCGGCCGGCTTATCGCCTGACTTTTAAGAGAAAAGTCAGAGGGAAATGGAGGACTTAAGACTACCAATGTCTGATGCCATCTCATAGACTTCCCTAGAATGTGTTGGACTGATCGTGTTTGTCTTTGGGGGATGTTATTTTTATAAAGACAACAGACTTAGTGGGGGGGGCGTTGCTAGCATTGAGCTCACCAGCACAAGGACACCCCACTCAATGATTAGTCTGGAATTCTTTAAGGAAGGAGGAGATACAGCAAGTTGATGAAATGAAATGTGGAAGTGCCTGCAGTTGAGAAGTGAGGATGAGGTGGGTCACTCCAGAATGTTAACCAAGAAAAGTCAGAATAAGAAAAATTAAATATGGGAGGAACTCTGACAATATGTGAGAAAAGTCTGTATTTGTTAATGCTTTGGTGATTGTCATTACACATCATCCTGGGAATTTAAAAACTAATACAATGGGATCCTTCTTTGAGGAATCATTTCTACATTTGATATAATATTTTATATTAAATTCATCTCTCTGAAATCTTGTAAGAGAGAGGAACATTATGGACCATGTTTCTGTTAAAAGAAGTAGAAAAGAATTATTGAAGCAGATTTTGGGTTAGTCTGAGCTTCTTGGTAGGAAGGGTTATTCTTATGCTACTTTTGAGACTTGTTTGTTCCTAAAAATATCAGCTGAAGTCAAGATTTGGAGTTTTATCAGGCCACAACCTTATGCAGTATAACACCATTTGTACTATGCTATGTCCATATTCATTGGTTATTCAGATGAGAGCTTGGATCATGGTGAGTGGCACATCCTGGCTTGAATGTACTGAGGATGATAAGTGTTGTAAATGGAATATATGTGATCCACACAGTTGGTACTCAGGATGTCAACTTATATCTGTACATGAAGTCTATGAGTCTAAGATCTTCAATAAACATTCTTCTGTGTGTCTCTTTTGAGGCCTTGATTGACTTTAAAACGTTGACTGAAATTGAGGTGTGGGATCAGTGTGTCTCAAGGTTCCCTCTAACTACCACATATATTAATGATGTCCATTTGCTTTCATCTGTAAGGGAGCCATTAGATCAATTGACAACAATTTAGGTGTTTCTGGCTGCCTTTTGGTTAGGGTGTTGGATGAAGAAGAGAATATTCTGCCCACACATCCTTAAAGTTCAGGGCTTCTGACTTTAATTCTTGCTCAGTAGGCTGCATGTCTCCACTGATAGCAGTTTATGGTCAGGATGTTTCTTCTCTTGGATTGCCTGGACTCCTTTCACACATGGCTTGGTCCTTGGCTACTTGATATCAGGGTTTGGCCTAGGAAGAGTTCTTCATTCTGGTTGGAGCAGGTTCCATTTAAATTGTCTCTTCAAACTGTGCTTCCTAGGGTCAACATTAAGTCTGACCACGTATCTCTCATTGGGTTGGCAGAAGCTCCCTTGATTTTAGAGTTTGTGGTTTATCTTCGTGAAGGTCTATTGTTGGCCTGTAACATTTCCACTGGCTTGATCTATGAGTTTTGTATGAGCTCTGATTTCTTCCCAGTCAAAATTTGCCCCAGACCTGCTTCTTCATTTGGTCCTTGGAGAGTGTCCCAGGTTGTCCACTCTCATTGTTTTGGTTCATGCTTTTGTCAGGGTAAGTGTTAGCACTCTTGCATTCTCCTTTTCCTGCTTTGCCCCCAGCCTCTTTCATTTGAGGGATTGGTCTGGGCCCACGTTCTTCCTTAGTTTGGCCCAGTCTTCTTCAGGGTCAGAGGTGTGTTGAGGCCAACTTCTCATCTTGGTGAAGGCCCTAGCTTCAGTCCAGGTAAAGTTGGGGCATGGATACTCTCCTTTTCTTTCTTTGAGCCAGGTCTTTTTCTTCTGAGGGATAGTGTAGGACTCATCTCCCTCTTGGTTAGGGCCAGCCTTCTTCAGGGTCAAGGTTAGGCATGGGCAGTCTTTTCTTTTCTTTTTGTTTCATTTCATTTTGTTACTTTTCCTTCTTCTCCTTTGCCCTTGGCTCTTACATTTAATGGACTGGCCCAGGGATACCTCTGTTTTCCTCTGGGCCAGAGCTTATGCAGCTTCAGATTATGGTGAAGGCCTCTTTTAGGTCACGGTTTGGCCTTTTCATTCCTAGGGTTGGTCCCTGGCCTTTCTGGGTGAGGGAAGCCATTGCTAATGTAGGCATTATTCCTGGTCTTCATCAGGTTCATCCTTAGGCCTTGGAATACTTCTGTCTTGATATCATGGTCTAATGGTTAATCCTGGTCTACTTTCACTTTAGGTGCTTAGCATGGGCCTTTTCAGGGGCCCTGTTGGCCTGGGGTACTTTAAGTGTGTCGCTGTGTCCAGGTAGTTTATGTGTTAGAGTTAAGCCTGGTTATATTGATATTCTGGGACTGTTGGTACCTGTTTCTCTTCAGGGTTGAAGCAGTGGATAATTTTGAGTGCAGGTTTGACGGGAGCTACTTTGTATTTGTAATTAGCCTTGAATTATGCTCAGCCTTTCTGAATAAAAATAACATGTGGATATTGATAGAGGACTGTATTTATTGTTTTTCTCTTACATCTCAAGTATATTCTGAGGAACATTTGCTCTTTCCAAGGGAAATGGGCACAGATACCAACATACAGCACAGACTCCAGATGAAATAAACTACATATTACACAAGAAGAAAGGGGAAGTAGGGAAGAGACAGTGGTGCTTGGGAGAGTCCTTGCTGTTGCATTAGTGACTGTGGCCATGGTAAAGAGGCACCATGAGCTCATGTGGAAAATTGTTGCTTCTCAATAAAGATAACAAAATAGCGTCCTAACAAGATCCCTGCTGCCTTTCCTTCCGTGATCTGCTCCCATGAAGGCATATCACAGGGAGTTAATATAGCAACAGAGGCTGGTCCTCCATTGATTTAGAGGCTGCCTTGATAGGCACATGAGGGTTGTACAGATCTTCGTGGGGCCTGTTATGCAGTGTGGGCATGGTGTCCTCTCCTGTATGTCATTCATGGCATGCACTATGAGGCTGTTCCTCTGGTCCTTGCTATGGAAACACTTCTCAAAATGTCATTTGTCTTCTACCTTGAAAATCCCTGGAACAATGAACCATGACTTCGTGATCTCTTTCAAGAAAGCTCCTTGTCATGTCCACTCACTGATGTGAGATCAGGACTTCCCACAAAGAATGTCTGCACTGACTTACCAGAAATTGATTCCTGCTCATGTTATTATTGTTGTGAATCACAGCCAACTTTAATAGAGTAAGCTGCCAACCTGTCAAGAGCACACATGTATCCATGACAATGATTCCTTGTGTAGTGTCACAGAGGCCAGGCCACACTCTGCTCAGGGAAGCACAAAGGTGGTGAAGCTATGCAGGTGTCTTTGGACTGGTAATTAGGGGAGGTGCCTGAAGGCTTCAGTTTTCATCATTGCTTGGGGACAACTTCCTATCTAATCATCATTTCCTACTACAGAACTTCACTGCTGAGAAGAGGAAGGTCATTGGGGAAAGGTCAGACTCAGTCCATATTACATGGTTCAAATATTGGTCTATCATTTCTGAGACTCAGTTTATCATCAAGAGTCTCTCATTATGGGGCTTATATTGTGCCATCTGCAGTACCTGGGGGTTGGGGAACAGAGCTGTTTGAAATTTGCCCTCCAGCCTGTCCCTTCACCATCATTAAACACACCTTGAAGTCGGATTGACCAGAAAGCAAAAAGCCATGAGGTTTTCCCTACCTCCTCTCATCATGGTAGTTGATGACTTCTGAGGCTGTCACTCACTGGATAGCAGTGTAATAGCACTTCATCCTGTCCCATTTGGAATGTGGAGTCCTGGGACGGGTGCTGAATCTGCCTCAGCTGTTGTCACCTTTTCTAACAAACACAAGTGGAGATTAGGAGTAGAAAACAATGGACATATCTCCCTCTGAAAAACCCCTTCCCAATCTCCCACTGTCCCTTGCCTTCATGCCTCTCTCCTTCCCTGAAAGTTTATCCCTGAAGGCTGGTCTCAGATTTCCAGCAATCCTTCTAACTCAGGGTCTTTTATTGTTGGGTTTCCTTTTTATTCTTCTTTTCCATGGATGCTTTTTTCCTGCCCTAACATGACATTTGAAGGACAATGGTAAGGAGGCATCTTAGAGATCTGAGGTATCACAGTGTTCCATTCCTCTATCTTATTGTGGATGGAAACCTACACTTAAGAACTGTGGCATGCAAAAAGAAAGAGAACAAAACCGAATTAACATCTTTTTCTACTGGTCCTCAACCAATCAAATCTCAGTTATAAAAGAAAAACTTTGGGGAGATTCTTACTGTGATTTCTAGATGAAGTGTAAGCATTGTGCTACCCTCAGAACCAAACAGGATTTAGGGAAGGGTGGCCTCAATTAAACCAGCTATCTAATCACAGAGCTTGAAATACTTTTCCTGTTTGCAGCAGCAGAATCTGAAAGAGAAGTTATACAGTTGCCCAACAGGGATGCCTCTTTGCTGTCTCAGGCTGGATGCCAGTGGCAACAGTTGCAGGAGGAACAGCCCACCTGGAAGTCTTCCTGTCAGCATCACTGGATCCTGGGAACCCACAATTTCCTGTTCTCCACCAAGTTCTGGATGGCCAGTAAGCATAGTTAGACTTACTTGATGGGGGTGATTTCCTATAAAATGTGCAGTGGAAGAGGAAGGAGAGACTGAAAACTTATCTGTGCTTGGTGTCAAATGGTATCTGAGGGACTTAACATGTGACATAGATTGTAGATATCCATCTAAGAAAGATGCTGAAACATCTACACATTGTTAATAACATGGTAGAAAACATCAGTGCTCTAGAAGCATGAAAGTTCCATGCACAGAGTGAAGCATGATCAAGCATGCCCCACCCCACTGTAATAGTGCAAATATTCCATCATAAAGGACGAGGGCACCATCAGTGTTGTGCCACGATACACACATGCTTGTTTCCAAACACACACAATTGTTTGCCCACATTCATACATTTAAGAACATGTGTCCACAACTTTGCATGCAGACAGACAGACACACACACAGAATTATACTTTGAAATTCAATTAGATGTACAATAAATTGGCATAACAAGAAATTAAAAAGAAACAAACAACCTTTGTGGCATTGGTATGCATGTATATGGTATTCATGTTGTATGCAGAACTATGAGTATAGTTATTTGCACATTTTATAAGTACCTATATGATATACCTAACATGTACAACCATATCTAACTGCATATACATGTGTATATAAATATAAAGATAAACTGAAATCCCAACTCCCAGACACCAGCCAAGGAGGCAGCAGAACTTTCCGAGTGGCTGGCTTGATGTGTCAGCTCTTTCCTGCCTTCAACTCTGAGTGACTGTTATGTTTATTAACAGTATCATTCATTTGAAACAAAATTCTGCACAAATTTTTCACAATGCCCTTTAATATTAAAATATTCTCTAACTTTCAGAACCACAAGAAAACACTCAAAGGCAGAAAGCCACGAGTCGATCATGAAAAGTACCAGGGAAGTGCCAATGAGATGGCTAGTTGGGTGGAAGGAAAGAGCTGACTCCTCCTAATTTGTTCATTGACCTCCATATGAACAGAATGACAGAATGGCATGGTGTGTATTGTATGTTCATTCTCTCTCTACCATATGTATTTATTTCCTCATCACAAAATAGATAGATAGATGTTATTATTTTAAATACCAATCAGAAGATTTCTATATAATTATATAATATAATTAATATTTAAAGTATTGAAAAAAATCTCATGCAGCTCACAACTGTTTGTAACTCCAGGACCAGAAGAGTTGACACTCTCCCACAGGCATACATAAAGGCAATACACAAATGTACAAAAAATTGTGAATAAACAATTAAATATTTCTAGGAGCTAGTGTGGTCAGGAGCCCCACAAGCATCCCACAGAACTAACTAACCTAGGCTCATAGTGATTCACAGAATGAACCACCAACCAGGGAGCATGCATGGGACTGTCCTAGGCCCTCTCCATATATTTTACAGTTGTATAACTTGTTCTTCTTGTGAGACTCCGAACAGTGGGAGCAGGGCTTGTCTCTAATGCCTGCTTTTGGGTTCCATTCCTCCTACTGAATTGCTCCATCCAGCCTTAATGTAAGAAGTCATGCCTAGTCTCACCACAACTTGATATAACATGGCAGGCAGATGCACAGGAGGCCTGCCCATTTCTGAAGAGAAAAAAAGTAGGAGGAATGGATGGGGAGCAGGAAGATTGGAGGGTTGGGGAGGGACTGAGAGGAGAGGACATAGGGGAAATTTTGTTTAGGATGTAAAAACAAAAATAAACAAATAAATAAAACCAAATTTATCCCAAAAGAGGGAGAATATTGATGGTTACCATATTTAAATTTGAGATACTAAAAGAATGTCCCTCCAGGGACTTTGCCACTTATATTAATTTTATAATGTGTTTGCAGTTGTAAGGGATTGCTGGGGATGACTTTCTGTATGCTGTGAATGTGTTGCTCTGAGTGATTGATAAATAAAACGCTGATTGGACAGTAGCCAGGCAGGAAGTATAGTATAGGCAGGATAAGCAGAGAGGAGAATGCTGGGAGTGGAAGGCTGAGTCAGGAGAAGCCACCGCCACCATGAGAAGTAAGATGTAAAGTACCTGTAAGCCACAAGCCACGTGGCAACTTACAGATTAATAAAAATGGGTTAATTTAAGATAAAAGAACTAGATAATAAGAAGCCTTCCACAGCCATACAGTTTTTAAGTCTCTGTGTGTTTACTTGGGTCTGAGCAGCTGCAGGAGCTGGGTAGACAGAGGAAAACTTCAACTACAAGGGATAATTAAATCATGTTAGACATAATTTTGAGCTAGTCTAATACATAATGTCTTTGTGTTGTACTTGCAATAATTATATCATATTTAGGCAATATTAAGACATGGCTATTGTATTACATTTGGAAATTAGACATGACATAAAAAGATATAATTGTGTGTGAAGGTGACAAGGGTGCAAATGTGATATCTATTTTAGTTTGTCACATTTATTACATCTGGAATTAACTAAAAAACCCAAATGGAGGGGCACACCTGTGAGGTACTTTTGCTTAATTTGAAGAGAGAAGATCCACATCTAGTCCTGATCTTTGCATTATGGAGATACTCTTTTAATCTGGATATTGACGAGGAAAGAAACACCTATAACTCAGATGTTTTGAGCCCCAAAACCCCAACTGTAATCTCAGCCAGGCCTTGTGCTGGAAGCCCATATAACGAAATGGAGGAAGGGAGCTTTTCTCTTTAGCTGCTTGCTCTCACCTTGCTAGCAAGTCCATTCCTTCACTGGCATTGGAGCCAACTTCCTTGGGATTCCAGACTATACTGCTGATGGGATGAGACATCAAGCATAGTGGACTGAGCAACTCCTGGATTCAAGGACTTTCCCATTATAGCCAGCCAATGTTTAATTAGCTGGACCACAGCATCTAAGTCATTCTAAAATATAGCCTTTTGTATATATAGAAATTCATTTTGTTACCCCATAAAACCCTGACCAATGCACCAGACAGGTATAGAACTTTTAGAGTAGTTTGGGCCTGACAGCAGCCTTATCTCACTTATAAATTCCACATGGTCACATTCCCTGTACCTGCTTTTTAGATGATGCTTTGATGCTGGCCTAGTAGGCTTCTATAGCTTCTGGGCAAGAAAGTAAAATAACACAAGTCTGAAATTTCTCAAATGGAACACACAGTAATCTAATTAAACAAGTAATTATATGAGATGGAATGATTCTAGCATAAGTGATGAATGAAAAACCAGATGTCTTAGCTTCTGTGGGCCAAGACCTGGCACAGCCCCACCGATGAAGACCAGAGGACACAATGTTATTTTTACCCTTGATGTGACAGCTCCAGTCTGGAGATCCACGGGATAACTTCCTTTACACATGAACTCTCTGAATCACTCTCAGTGTCAGGAGTCAGATCTATTCCAGAGGAGCTTCACAAGAGTCAATCACTCATCTGGAAGAACTTTCTCAATATAATCTGAGATCTGCTGTGGTAAAAGAGCAGCATCAACTACCTTCTCCTGTTTTTAGTCTTGCACAGAATCACTCTGCACCAGAGACATGTGGCCCCTGATGCAGGCTCCACCCACTCCACCTAGTCATGAAGTTCCTCCCAACATTGCTTATCTGGACCATCAAGAGGGATTCCTCACCCCACCTGCACCCCAGGACAGTCTTCTCAATTCTGCATTTCATCAGACAGTCTTAATACGTGTTGTCAACCTAGAAGAGATCTAGCAAATCTGTGCCAGTCTGACAGTCAGTGATACTGGGGCAGGATCTTGAACCGATGAGAGCCCTGCATGGATGTGTGGCAGCCTAAGACAATTAGCATGCCTGTCCCAACAGGTTTCAAGAATCTTTTGGTTGGGAGTGATCCAATCCACCTAAGACAGCACACATGGCTGGGAGGACAAGGTCAGTTGCAGAGACAGGAGAGATGGCTCATCCATGAAGAGCACTCATTGCTGTCTCAGAAGACCCACAGGACAGCTAACAAACCTCTCTAACTTAAATTCCAGGTGAAATCTGTCCTCACCTGGCCTCTATGGGAATTGCATGTACATGGTGGCCAAACACCCTTAAGTATAAAGAAAAGCTCCACAAAATATCCCAACATGTTTTGCAGGAAATTATCTCTTCTTCTCGGTTATCATTCATGGTATATTTCAGGAAAACTAGAGGCAGATTGCTTTTCATTTTCTGATTTCATTTATACAATTTTAATGAATATTCTTATTTCAGAGAGGCCTGGAGCAAATACTTGTTTTTCCCTTTAATTTGGTGTACATGATGATTTCATGAACATGTGTGTACAGTGTACCACACTTTACTGGCAGCTAAATATATGATGTCAATGATACAATATGTCTAGTTTTTCTGTTATGTAGTGGGTATCCATGGAGTAGGCTATTCCATCTGCATACAAGGTGCCATCCCCCTGTATAGCCCTAAGACCTCTGGCTGAGAAATCCTTGTGCAGCCCAAGCAAGATTCCTGGAACTGGCTGAGATACATCCAAGCCTGTGAGTTCAGGGTTTACAGCAGTGTGAAACCTCACCTGACTAAAGAAGAGTCTCAGAGTGAAGCTAAAATTGGATTTTATTCATAAAAACATTTATTATACTCAATGGGGTCTTTCAAAACAGTAGTCATTATATACAATGTATAGCCTTAGCAAACTATTAAAACCCAATAACAAAAATTAACAAAAGCTTAAACTAAAATGAAGAAAACCAAAATCTAAAGCATAAATATCCCATCATATAAACAAAACAAATTAAGCAAATTTCAGGATCCTTTGGAATTTCATTATGGGAGAGCAAATGAGGTGAGGACCTAGCTTACTCTCTGCAGTGAATTATCTTCAGCAACACTAGCACATGACATGACATCAGCTTCAGCACTGCACTAGAGAATCTTACGTTTTGGTTGTGGTCTGTCTGGATGGCAGTGTGATGTTAACACAGTCTTCCTTTCCAGATTTCCATCACATACGGAATCAGCTTGTCAAAGCCCTTGATAGGAAGCTGACAGAAGAACTCTTGCTCACCCACATGTCCTCTTCCATGTTGTTTTGGCCCTCACTGGGGCCACGAGCTGATGGATGTCAGTGTTCTTAGTAATTTGTGTTGTGTCCTCTGAATCTCAGACTATTTCTGATACAATCTTTTCTCTGGGAATATAGAGCCAATGTATGTGGATCAGACTGTGGCTGGACCGCCTGATGGTAGGTTGATATGTGCCTCACTAGTGAGTTCACAGCTAAAAAGAGGTGGCATTTTCTGAGGAGGCCTTGAACCTGGAGTGTAGAATGTCATGCCTTCAAGGTGTCTCTGGCTTCTTCCAGCCTTCTCAGTTTTCTGAAGATGTGCTGTCATGGAAAATCAGTAAAGAAAATAGGATTTGGAAACAGTTTTGCTGTGCCACTGTAAAAAACAATCAGGGCCTATTCATCCCTAGTAAACAAAAGTTAAGGAAGGAAACACACCCCATGAACACCCTGGCTGCTGGGATGGGACTCAATGGTGGCTTACTTGCCTGGAACATAGTGTTTCTGCACCACCAGCTCTTTCTGCATGAGGCTCTCTTCCTGGGCTGTGGTCTGCTCCAGTTCCTGCTGGAGGTTTTCAAACCTAGGGGAGGAAGGCAGCTGGGGCACAAGCCTGGTGGGGACCTGCCCTGTCAGCTTTTGAGCCCCCACCAGCTCTACTCAGCTAGTCAATCGAGCATTACCTTTCAGCTGAGTTCATTCCCTGCTTCCCCAAGGGAAAAGGGACAGAGAGCTACTGGACAGGATTTTTTTCTCAGCTTTTAAAAACTGCTAGAAATTGAACTGGAAAATACACACTTTGCTGGATTAGAAAAAAAAAACCCAGCATATTTCTCCAACAGTCCAAAAACACCATTTTGGGCGAAATATCAGTATGTCAAGGTCTGAGGCACAGTTCAGGAAAGATGTAGCTGGCCTTGAATAGATACAGGTGAATGTGAACTTCCTGGAAATCTCTCTGCCCACCCTCCAGTGGAGCCTACACAGCAGTGCAGAAAACGCTCTGGTTATTCCTACAGCTCAGAACCCTGCATGGGGTTAACTTGTCAGCTCCTACTCTGTTTATGACCAAGAGTAAATCTTCTCATGGGAAACTGATAAACACTGCAGAGAGCCTGCAGTCAGCAGGAGTGTGCTGTATGCAAATCTGCAAAAGGTGGACACTTCTCTCTAAACGTGATGTTCCTGATGGAAAAGATGCAGGAGGACACACTTTCCTTCATGATCAATGATCCTCCTTTCCAGGTTTCTGGCTGCTATGGGAATATTCGTGGGGAGATCTAATCTATGAGATAAGATACTCAGAGCATACTAGAGGTCTCAGAAGAGAAGAAGGGGACACAGTCCCCATGAGACCACGGAGAGAGCATATTGTTTCCTGGTCATAATTCTTGTTGACTGAGCCAGCAACGACACTCTGAGGGGTTCTCTCCCTGCCTGTGGCTGGGAGCTTTGCCAATTGACAAAACTCAAAGAGCACGGAGATCCAGGTACAGCGGACCCACTTGGATCCCCCTGGTTCTGGAAGCCTGGGCTCCTACCTCATCTGGGACACAGTGAAGTGATGCTGCAGCTTTACTGCCAAGTCCCTTTGCCAGGTGAACAGCTCCTTCTGCTTCAGCAGGGACTGGAGATTTTCCTCAAGTCTTTGATGTTCCTGTTCATTAGAAGATTTTTTTTTAGGGGAGGGCATCCTCACCATGTACATAAACATGCACACATACACACACATTCTATCTATCTATCTACTATCTATCTATCTACTATCTATCTATCTATCTATCTATCTATCTATCTATCTATCTATCTATCTATCTATCTCCAGCACACACATGTATATGGATGCACATATGTAAACACACTACATTTCATCCACACTTAGTTTCCCAGATGACACTAATAAGAGTAAGAAGAGATCGTCTGAGATACCAGGAAGAAGAAAGTTATCTTTCACTAACCTACATCTGCTCTACTCATATTCCAGCCTAGAGTCAAGAAACACAGGATGCTTTGAGCACAAGGATGTAGAGAAGATTGTGTACTTTTACTCGGTTTTGATCATTTTTCAGTTAATTTTTAGTTTATATGTGCAGGTGTTCAGCCTGCCTGTGTGTCTGTATAACAAGTGCATGCCTGTTGATATGGGAGAAGAACTCAGTGGGCAGATAAGTCAATGTGGAGCTTGCCTTGAAATCCTGTACACACAGAGGTGAACACCAGGGTTCCTTGATCCATAATCTAAGCTCTCCTAGCAAGTTCCCCAGTCTGTGCATTGAAGGCTTAGTTCCCCAGCACAGGACCACTGGATTGCAGTGGACCAGCCCCTTGCTCTCACTCAGTGCTTCCCAGTGCCTCCAAGGAGGGCAGGTTCCTCCTGAAGAAGCTCTCTATACCACAGGTTGCCTCAATTTAGGCCCAAAGGAATGAGCTCAGAAAACTAGAAAATCACTACAATCAGTAATCTATATTAACCTTTCCTTCAAATAAGAAGATTGTGTCAGAGATTTCTTTGAGTAACAGAATGTTGACTAACTCACAGCCAAATAATTGCATATATTATTCCAAACTTAACAATATCCCATGGACCACATTGTATGTTTGTACTCATCAATGGTGGGTATCTCAATAGTTGCTAGTTGGGCTGTTCTGATGAGTCCTGCTGAATCCCTGTTGTCCCCTAATCTCTGTGGACACCACTTTTCATTCTGGAATCAATGCTCCACCCGAAGACTGCAGTTCCACTTTCTGAATAATTGTACATAGCTTCTCACAGGGCTGCACCATTTTACACTACTAGCAATGTCTGAGAGATCTCATTTCTCCAACTCTCAATCAGGCAGATTTTTAACTCAGGATGAAGAAGTCTGGAATAAAAGCAGATTCTGAGTGCTGCAGACACAACATGGAGTGGGTATTTGAGAGTATGGTGAGCCTAAGCAGTGCCCTGAGACAGCCTCATCTCACACCTCAGCATATCTGTGGGACTTCTGCTCGGCTGGGGTGCAGCCACAAGCCCCTCTGCAGTTCAGAATTTTTCTGAGAAAAAAGTCCAGGCCAAGCTCCTAGGAACAGGCTAGCTGAACCAAGGTTATGCAAAGGTGAAAGGAAAATGGCAGCAGGCGATGGGGAGAAAAACAAAACAGGATTCAGGGAAGTCATTAGTGGTCAGCCTCCTTTCACCCAGAACAGAGAAGGACACAAAACCTCAGGTAGCCTTTCCTCCCTCTCAGTAGCCTCGTTCTCACTGTCATGGACCCCATTACTTTGTTTTTCTCCAGAGGATTTCTTTGCAGAGAAATAATTTTGCCTCTACAAATACCTGAAAAACTTTTAATTTGCATCAATTGTGTGGCCTTGCATGTGTAGTTAGCTGTGTGGACATGCAGAGTGATGGGCAGCTCCATCTGTCCTTTGACTTAGGCAAAGTGGTACTAACCAGATTAGGCACAGTACTTTCTCATTGAAATCCATCTCCATCATTCTTAAAGATGTTCCACTGTTCAGTGAGAGAGTGAACATTCACTTAGAGGCTCAAACACACATTCTCATTCCCGAAACACACACATAAAAACAAATCAAACACACACCTTTCTTGAATCCAGAAAGGCAAGGAAGAAGACTAGAATGTTGCAGCACCTTTTCTAATCCAGGGAAGGTAGTGGGTCCTCCCTGTAGTCTACAAGCCTCTTAGACCCAGCCACGCTCTTCTGCCCTGGCCTGAACTAATTTCCCTTCCAGGGAAGTTCTTATCACCAGACTCATTGACTGTACAGAGAAGTAACAACCTCTGCCCAACTGAATTGGACCACACAAAACCAAGTACTGGAGAAAAGGGTGGGACATGAAGCCTCCCGATAGATACAAGTTGACCCATCATAGTCTCTTCACTAAACTTACCTAGACTCCTCCACAGAAGACATTGACAGCACCAGAGACTAGAAGTCACCCATTGTCATTACCCAACAACTTTTGACCAGATTACAGTGCACATTATATGAAAACAGCCCCAGGTCAGTCAGTAGAAGGCTACTTAGGTCATCCACAGCACTTTTGTAAAATGCAGCATGCCACCCAACTATCAGTTGGAATCTGTCCATAGACACAGACAAGTACATGATAGAGTGAGCATCAAAATGTCAGGTTCCATGCTGTGAAGCCAGTAGACAAACCAGGCCTTTCCTTGGAATTTACCTTTATGCTGTGAAAGAAAAGAAGTCTACTTTTTATTTTTAAAGTAGCTCCATTGTTTGATTTTTGTTATTTATTACAAAAACGTATGAATTCCAAAGTAATAAAAATGTTTAAAAATTAAGATAAACCAACTAATCCGTTCTCTTTCTGACCAAATGAACCATTTAGCAACGAGATGAGATGGAAAAACACAGGATGCTCTACTGTGAGGAGACAGAAGATCCAAAGATCTGTGGCTATCCAGCTTAGCCAGAACAGAAATTTTCAGGTTCAGTGAGAGACCCGGGCTGAAGGGAATAAGGGAGAAAGCAACAGAGGACACTCGATATCATCATCAGACCTTCTAAAACATCTACAGATGTATGCACCCTCAGACAGGCTCACTCATACACAGACACACACCCCTCAAATCATCAGTGATCATAACACAGTGAGGAGGACATCACACAGAATGAGGATGACATTACCAGTTGGATTAATACTCCTCACACTAGCTGTTATAGCTGAGTCCCACAATTCTGCATCATTTTGGACTAAAAATGCCTGGGGAAGCATGCTGTGTTTCTGCAGGCTATGTTGATGCAGTTGGCTCAAATCTGCCACCGTGATCCCCGCCTGTTTTATGCCCTTGCCACATCCCTGGTCATCCAGTGAGCTTCTGAATGTAAGATCCAGGATGGGAGAACTGGCCAATGCCACTCACAGCAAATAGTAGTGACAAACTGTTAATTTAGTTTCTTGAATTGTGAATCAAGAGCTTGGCCAAGTAAAGAGAACACCATGGCAGTCTGGGAACAAGAGGGTAAAATGCCACATGACACCCAAAAAGATGTCTATGAGCCCCAGTCATGTGGCTTTTTCAGGGGGCATTCCTCCTTCCATGCTGTTTCTACCTCTGATCTCACATGAACCCTGCCAAGCAAATGAGACAAAGACCCTTGACCTGACTCTGTGGCTCCATCATAGCATGGCTCCTCCCATACTGACATACAGGTGAGTGGTATGTGAATAACCGTCTCCCTCAATGAGCTGTGGTTTCCAGCAGAGCAGTATGGTTTGCTTGCTTTAAGAAGATAACTCCCCAGAAAGACTTGTGAATGATCACAGAAGTGAACTATTGGATGGGATGGGTCAGTTGGATAAGTGAGTAGATGCTTACATGGGTGTGTGCATATGTGTGTGTATGGTCAGACTGGTGGCCAGGTGGGCCCTGCTGCTTCAACCTACCTGCAGCTGCCTTGTCCAGAGGTTATACATCTTCTCATGGGCCTCCTCACAGAGCCTCTTTGCCTCCTCACAGGACTCTTGTAGTAAAATCTGCTCCCCCTGCAGCTTTTTCTTGTCCTCTAGCAAGATTCTCACTTTTTCCTTCAGCTGAGTCTGTTCACTCAGGTGCTGACTGTAGAGGGTGCTGAAATATCACAAGAAATGATGTGCTCCGATTCCATCTGGCACTCCTGCCTCCCAATACCATGATTCCTGCAAGGTCCCATGTCCCCATCCCCAACAGCCCTGGGCTGGAGCCCTCATTAGCCATGGCAGCATCACTCAGGTGCAGGCCAAAGCCAGAGAATAGCCAAATTCCAGAAAGATTTACACTACTTCTGAAGACCCTGACAGCAAAAGGGATCCATGTACCTATGAAGACTGGATCTCCTACCTCCCGCACACACACCCTGGTGTTTAACTGTTCATGGTATTGGGAAAACATGAGCAGGTAGAGGAAAACCATGCTCTGAGGGAGACAGAAGACCCATCTGGAATACATTCCATCTGTGTGTCCCATGGAAACCAGCTCTGTAAGCTCATTCCAGAGCCACATAAACTATGGTGCAAACTATATTTTCTGACTAGAAGTTCCAGAAGCTGACCAGGAAAAGTTGGAAGGGGCTGTTTGACTCTTCACACTTAGGAGAACTCAGTCTAGGAGGAACAAATCCATGAGCTATAAGGCAGGCTGCTTGCTAAGAGGTAAACAGACTAGAACCTCAGCCCTCACTTTGGTTCAAAGGTAGAGAAGGGAAGAAGATGCTGTGGGATGTCTTTCTGTATGCTGTGAATATATATTGCTCTCATTGGTGCTGTGGGATAGCCTGTATGTCAAATTACTCTGATTGGTCAATTAATAAAACACTGATTGGTCAGTGGCTAGGCAGGAAGAATAGGCAGGACTAACAGAGAGGAGAAGAGAAAGAACAGGAAGGCAGAAGGAGTCACTGCAGGCCGCCACCATGACAAGCAGCATGTGAAGATGCCAATAAGTCATAAGCCACGTGGCAAGGTATAAATTTATGGAAATTGATTAAATTGATTAATTTGAGCTATAAGAACAGTTAACAAGAAGCCTGCCATGGCCATACAATTTGTAAGCAATATAAGTCTCTGTGTTTTCTTGGTTGTGTCTGAGCGGCTGTGGGACTGGCCGGTAACAAAGATTTGTCCTGACTGTGGGCGAGGCAGGAAAACTCTAGGTTACACATTGGTTAATAAATAAGCTGCTTTGGCCTATGGCACAGCAGGAAGGAGCCAGGCAGGAAAATCCAGGAGAGACAGAGAAGAAAGGCAGAGGTGGAGGAAATGCCAGGCACAACCCAAGGAGCAACATGCCAGCAGCCTGGCAATGCAGCTGCCATGTGGGAAAACACAGAATAATAGAATTGGGTTAATTTAAGATGAAAGAGCTAGCTAGCCTGAAATTTAAGCCATTGGCCATACAGTTTGTAAGTAATGTGTTCCTCTGTGTGTTTATTTCGGTCATTTGGATGCAGGAGGCACGTGGGACAGATTCCTCCTGACAGCAGGTCAGGCAGGACTGGAGAAACTTCAGACAACAAGAAGCCGTCCTTACCAAGTTCTGGAGTCGACCCAGACAGGCACTCACCGGTAGATTTTGGTCTTCTCACTCAGCTCTGTACACTTGTACAAGGCCTCACTAATTTCCTTGGGTAATTTCTTCACATCTGCCATATCCATCTTATGCTCTGTGTTCTGCATCTCATGATCAGAATTCAGCCTGTTGTAGGGCAAAGAACCCTGTGAACACAGGCCTCAGGGACCCCATGAATTAAGGATGTATTTTGCACTACCTTAGCCCACTGGATGTCACACCCTGAATCCTATGTACTGGGAACTCCTGATATGCAATAGACTTTCTACCCTGCCCCAGGGCCAGAAAAGGCTGGGTGTAAATAGTGAGGGAGACAGACCTACATGAGCTCCCTCAGTAGGCCTGGAGGAGTACACTAGCTCTCTATGTAGGCCCACAGGCATGGACCTACATGAAATCTGCAATGACATTTCCACTGTTGTTAGAATAGAAATGGTTTGTCCTTACAAGGATATCCAGAACTCATAGTCAGTATTGGCTTGAGTAGGCACTCCATGTGGATGGCTTTATAAAACTCCCAGGGGTATTCCAACGAGGCACCAGGGTGAGCACAAAGACTGAGAACAGTGATGCTCAAAGTGGAGCTCCCTGGTCTCAGCACTTATATCACCTGAAATCTTTGAAACAGGCAAATCCTCAGGCCTACTATCAATCTCCAACTCACACGATCTGAAGGGACACACACTGTAAGGGAGCCTCTCAGAGACAGTACAGAATGCACTGAGACACCAAATCGTCAGCACAAAGAGATGCATTTCCCCGCAGGGTAAGCATGGCATTGGCAGCCTGCCTCTGGATCAGGCAAAGGCAGACAACATTCAGCAGGCTTTTTTTCAGCAGTGGGATTTGAAATAGAAAGTTTGAGTCTATGCTATGGTGAGTTTCTGAGATCTGATTGGACAGGTTGGCAAGTGTAGGCGGGTAATGAATTTTGATTGTTGGACTTTGGTATTTAGTTTCAAGAATGAGTCAGTGTCCACAAAAGGGAATGAACTTTGGGAACTAAATTTAGGAATGTAATCTAATGGTTTATCAAGGGAGAGGGAAGGGAAAAGGGCAAAACTTGACACTGCCATGATTGTGATGTTTGGGCCCCTTAGAGAGCAATTCACAGGCACACGAACCCATACACAATTAGGATGTCAAGAAATGTAGGTAGGTGGCATTGTCTCACAGTATAAGGAAGAAGACCAGAGAGGAGCAGGGATGGACACCAAGCCTTCCAGTCACACACAGAAGGACCAAGTAGGACCACCAGGCCCTTCAAGCTGCTCCCAGAGCAACAAGCAAAAATATCTTGTCAAATACAGAGACTCAGGTTAAACTCAGAGACCCAGCATTTCCTACAAGCCAATACCTTTCAAGGCCTCTTGAAATGCATGTTGTGGTCTTACACCCTAATGCCCCTCTCTGTGGATTGTGTTTCAGGCCACAGGCTCTGGTTTTCATTAGGAGGAATCAGAACAGCCTGTGTCCCATCTCACTCCTACAGGCTTCAGTTCTGACTCTCAGATGCATTCAGGAAAATTTGTTTGTGCAGGTCGCCCTGCAGGTGCAGCTTCCAGAGACCCAAGGACTGCTGGAATTGACACAGTAGGGTCAAGACATTCACCAGAGAACAGGGCATGATGAATACCTCTTGTTCAACTCATTGTTGTAATGGGCCAGGAATTCACGCAGTTCATTCCTGTCATTGGTCATCATCTGTAGCTGAAGTTTCAGTTTTTCCACCTGCTTCATTTGCTGCTCCTGCTCTGTGAGGAAGAAGGGTGTGGATGATGCCTTCCTAGCAGTCCCTGTAGGTACACAAACACATGTGAATTTGTACAGATAAATGGCATAAGCCAAGAAGATCATGTGGAGTCCCAAGAGGCAGCCTGAGGAAGAGGAAAAGCATGCAACCCAGTGAAGTCCTTAAAGATCAGAACAGCTCTCCTTAAGCTGGGCCTCATAAGCCATGTGTCTCTCTCCAATCACTATGGCTAGAAATATGCCTCAGCCCTTACCAGCCCCCCTGGTCCTGAAAGACATAAGCAAGGCCGGCCATGTTGTTTTGAAATTGTCATCTCATACCTGATATGATGCAAAAATGTCCAGGGGTACCTAGTGGTTTTCACCTCCCAGCCCTGATAACCTGTGTCTACGACTAAAATGAACTGAATGTTTCAGACCTGGGTACATGGATGGAAAGTTTCCCTCCTTCATAGTTACATCAGCTATAAAGTGCAACAACATCCCATTCTGATACCGCATTAGTGGTTCTGGGCCTCCTGTTGCATTTTTTGCCATGCAGAATGAACTGAAGGAGGTTCCTGCACAGCAGCTTCAGCCTTGACCAATCCTGGCCCTCTGCCAACTAACCATCAGGAATCCTCCACCTTGGATCTGCTCTTTAGGAACCCGGACAAGCAGCATAGGCCCATTGCTTCATGATCACAGCTACTGGACCACATTACTAGAAATTCAATTTCTAGCATTACCTCCTTCTTAGGAAACTAGGGCTTTCTCTGCCAATCAGTGTGCTCAGTCTTGTCAATATGTCAATTGGTGAACTCTATAAACACTTAGTGAATGTCTCAGTGGCATCTGGCATTGCCACAACACCGGTGATTTCACAGGAAATGCCACAGGCTCTCCAGGGTACAATAGAATTTCCAAAGAATGGACTGTTAGGGCCATTGCCAATGGTCATTACCTATCTGAGAAAAAGCTCTTCCACAATTCACCAAAAGCCAAGCTTCCCTTTCCAGGAGCCTTTCCTGAGACACAGGGGAAGGCCTTCAGCACCTCCTCCTTCTAATCCCGAGATCTCTCTGATTCATTAGAATCTAGTTCATTTCAATTCAATTGTTCATCATGTGTGGATTGCAAGACTCATTTTCCACACACCACCCAGGAATGGCTGTTCATCCTGATGATCGCCAGCTAATAAGATGAGAAATTAAGGATGCTAAGAAATTAGCTCAGGACAATGGGGAAGGAAGATCAGTTCCATGAAGTGAACAAGCACATTAGAGAAGATCCACAGGGCTGCTACAATGTATGGGAATGGTGAAGGATTATGTGGTTCCTGTCGGAACAATGATGAGTCACATAGGAAATGATGGAACTTTTGCCAAAACCTCCAGCAGAATACATTCCAACCATCATGATGTTAGCAGAGGTGTTATCAGCCATTGAAAGGTATGACTGAAAATACCTAAGGACTGGGCATCTCTAGGTGAGCTTTCAGTCACCAAGAACAAATACTTACAGGAAGAGTCATGTCCCAGTCCTATACTCAAGGTAGAGGAATGAGGACTGGCTAGTGAGAGGGCAGGAACTCAGAAACCTTACAGGCCACTGACATGTGGCAATACTTGGTGGCTCCTGCCCTGCCAGTGGTTGTTATTTAAAATGTGAGACTCTCTAGCTCTGGCCAGGGGACTTTACTCTCCCTGTTATTAGTGACACACAGCAAAAGAAATCCAGTGTGGGTGAAGTGCAGGGCTGGAACTGAAAGCTCTTTAGTCCCTCTGTGCTTCCTTCCCACTCAGAGTGAAAGCAGAGGGCCATCAACAGAGCAGCTTCAGCCTTGACCATCCCTGGCTCTCTGCCAAACTAACCATGGAAAATCCTCAACTCTGGGTCTGATCTTGAAGAACTCAGAGGACCAGGATAGGCCCATTGCTTCTCAGAAACTCTGCCCTCCTGAGCCCCACTCCTGAAAGGATCAGCTGAAGCCTTCCTCCTTCAGGAAGCTCCTCATCCCTTTCCCAGTACTCACTGTGCTTTCTCCAGAACCATTTGTTTCTTGATGTATGACATGGAGACTGAAGGCCATCTTCCTCCTGCCTCCCTCTGATCTCCCTGTGCTCGCCATCCTATCTCCCAAGGATCCTGTTCAGTCTAGTCAGCATGTCTGTAGGTGAAACACGAGACACTGCACCAATGCCCCAGTGACAGTTGGCGTTGCCACAACACTGGTGACATCACATGGAATGCCAGGGCTCTCCAGGAGACATTGGAATGTCCATGTGCTGATGTCACATGGTCTAGCTATTTCATCCCTGCTTCATACCTCACCCAAAAGTGACTTGAAACCAAGGTGCCATTTCCATGAGCCTTGTGGTCACAATGGAAGCCTTTAGGTAGATCCTCCTTCCAAAGTCAGAAATCTAGCCTTCTGCTTCATTAGAGACTTTACCTAAGTGAAGTTGCATTTCATATATTTTCCTTTTTCCCAAAATATTCTTTTTATATTCCCATACCTTAAACCATTATGTCTTAGACCCCATATAAACTTTATTTGTATTCAAATCTTATTTAGCTTTAATGTTCCATATTTTTATATCTTAAACTACTTCCCCAGGTTGAATACAGAATGTATTCAATCTTTCATGACATACTTAAGCCTTTAAATTTTTATAAACATATTACATCTTAAAATGCCTTTTTTTCTATTTAATTCATTGAGTTATCCTCTGCTTGAAATTTGATCCAGTTTCTTATTACCTTAACCAATAATAATTTTTAACCAATTCTCTTAAATGATGGCAAGTATTTGTAACCATGCACATAATGAATCATGATCAAGCATGCCCCACCTCACTGTAATAGTGCAACTAGCCCATCATAAAGGATGAGGGCACCATCATATTGTGCCACAATACACATATGCTTGTTGCCATACAACACACAAATATGTGCCCACATTCATACATTTAAGATCATGTGTTTATCTACGCAATTGCATGTGAACATACACACACACACACACACACACACACACACACAAATATACTTTGAAATTGAATTAAATGTACAATAAATTGGCATAACAAAAAATCAAAAAGAAACAAACTTTGTTGTATTGGCATGTATGTGTATGGTATGCATGGCTATGAGTATAGTTATGTTCATGATTTTCTAAGTGTCTATATGGTATACATATTGTGTACAACCACATCTAACTGCATATACATGTGTATATAAATATAAAGATAAACTGAAATCCCAGCTCCCAGACATCAGCCAAGGAGGCAGCAGAACTTTCCGAGTGCCCGGATTGCTGTGTTGGCTTTTTGCTGCCTTCAACTCTGAGTGCCTATTATATTTTTTTTGCAAGGCATTATTTTTTAATCACAACTGAGGCACTGCATTTGGCTTATAAAATATGTAACATGTAACTTTCAAGAAGCAGAAATATGAGGAATAAACTTTGCTATTAGTATATAGAAATGAATATCAAAACTTCCTTCGATGCTTTTTTCTATACCTGCATATCATTTCAGTAGTTTAATATTAATCCTATATTTTATTTTTTTTCTGTATTTAATTGTTTTTCTCCCCTGAATAATGCAGTGTTCAATATATATAAGTCATGAGGTATCATTCTCCATGATGGTAGTGGCCACTACTGTCTCTATCTAAAACAGCTTCTAGTTGCCTAAAAGTCGAGTTGTTAATTTCTTCATGTACTAGTTTATGTTTCTGTGTAGACTAGGAAACATTTATTACACTAGGCTTTGGAGACACAGAGGTAACTAGGGTGAGTAGCATGGGAAGGAGATGGTGGGGGTGGGCTGTCTGCATGTGTTGGGAAAGTTCTAGTTAAATGGGTGAAAGATCACGTCTGAAGTAATAGGAGACAGAAAGACTGAACACAAAGAGAAAGGTATTTCTGACTCTGCACGCTGCTACTCAGTGTAGAACAACAGATCAGCTCTTCCCCACTGCATGACACATGGATGTCCCAGATTTCCACTTAGCAAGGTGAATTGATTGACCTGGGCTTGCTCTGCAGTGATGTATGTCTACATAGAGGATACAGGTCTAAAAGCATTTGTAACAAATACATCTAAATATATAAACCCTTACAAGATATTCTGCATCTGAGCTGGTTTATGTAAGGGATCCATGCCCAAAGGGTGGTCCAAAAGTAAAATTCTTTTTTGAGTCCATTTTTCTCTGTGATTATGTTGGATACATACTGTCTTAGTTAGGGTTTCTATTGCTGTGAAGGGACACAATGACCACAGCAACAATTATAGAAGAAAACATTGAATCAGTGGCTTACAGTTTCAGAGGTGTAGTCCAATATGAACATGGCAGGACATGGAGGCATGCAGGTAGATATGGTGCTAGAGAAGGAGCTCCATCTTGATCCCACAGGCAACAAAAAGGGCTCTGAGACACTAGGCATGGCATGAGAATAAGAGATCTCAACAACTGCCTCCCCACAGTGACATACATCCTCCAACAAGGCCACACTCTCTCCAACAAAGCCACACCTCCGAATAGTGCCACTCCCTGTGAGCTTATGGGAGCTTCTTATATTCAAATTAACAAACCTGCAAGATATCCTTAGAAGGCATAAGGAAACAATATTTTGGTGGTGCTAATAGAAGATGTTTTGTAGAGGAGAGCACTTTTTTTTAAATGGAGAATGTTATCATTTGGTTCTACCTATCTTTTGGTTCAACCTATCTTAGTTTCCTTTATAGAGACTCCAGAACAAAACAGAAATTAACAAGAGAAAAGCATGAACACTCACCTAGTACAAACTTTCACAGCACACCTCTTCCTAAGGATCAAGCACCCCCAACAAATTCTTAGACCTGAGATTCTTTTTCAAGATTGTTTTTATTCAAAATTAATTGTCAATACATAGACTATCCTTTGCTTAAGAGGTAATCCTCAAATGTGCATATTTTCATGTAATATTAAGTGAATATGAAAATTTACAACTAAAAGTCAGGTATTTTAAATGTACATGAATAGCAACATTTTGAACTTCACTTAATCTGTTTCAAATTATTTAATCATAGAAGCATATAGTATTGATGCCCAGCCACTGAGTGAGCAAGGGAGATGGGAAAAGTTGAACACAGCATCATCAGCTGCCATCCATCCCCACCTCACTATCACATGCTCTGGGGAGTGTCTAAACCTGAATCCTGGACCCTCGGGTACCCAACCAGGCACCAAGCTCATTTAGAGAGGTCCCTCTTAGACCAAACTTAATGAGCTTCCAGCTATCGGGGGGAAAGATGGAAAGAGGTAATTCTCTCTCAGACGGATGATGTGTATGAGGGTATAAGAGCAGCTGTTACCCCGTACATGCCTGCATGGTCTTAGAAAAGGGCATATTGCCTGGTCTATGCCAGCCCTAGCCAGCCTTCCAAGCCTGAAAGCCAAGAACAAAGTCAAGGACATGAACGTCTCACTAGTGCCTAAAGTCTCAATAGGATGAGCAAAGAGGAGTAGTCCATCCCGAAGAGTCCCCATGCCTCCACCAAAGGGTAGTCACACAAGCTTTACAGACTCCTGCCAAAAACTGTCCCATGTGACATCCAGCAGCTCCAGGACACTCCTTAGTTTAGAAGTGGGGTAACATCCCAGACACAGGTCATTGTGACCCATAGAGCCCATGGAGATGTTGAAAGTGCATCAGTCCTGCTGTGGTGATGATCTCAAGAGAAATTACTGACACTGCACATAGCTAGAGACCAGGACAAGTCTACCAAAGAAAGGGAGTCTTCCAAACACTCATATGGTCTCAAATCAGACTTTCCTCCCCAAATTCTACAATGTGTAGGGACAGAAGAGCACATGGCCCTTAAACTGATGGTCCCTTACTCTAGATTTCTTTATGGTCCTGAACCTTAGGGTGGGCTACAGCCTTCATGTCCACCAGAGTTCCGTCCTTCCCACAGAATGATGCCTTTATGTATCCCACATATTTCCTAAAAACCCTACCCTTCATACCTTGGGGGTCTCCGATGATATTCACCTCCTGGTGAGCCCAATCATTTCAACCATGTGGCATGGCATTGAGCCCTGGGCATGCACCATGGCTCAGGGCCAGCACTGTGCCTTTTAGAGCATATAGTAGACCTGAGAGTTTATTCCTGTGTTGATGGTAGTGGAATGTTATTAAATGTGTGTCAAAATTAAAGCAATAGGAGTCAAGCAGATGAGTGACAAATAGTGAGGGCTTTTGGATCACATCCTCTCTGTGTGCCTTCATCAGTCTTCAGATATGCGGTTGCATCTTTTCTCCATGGAGGGACATATGGTGCTTCTGACTGCTTCAGGAAATTGTCAGGAAGTCCTTCCTAGGTTTTATGAGCGGTCTCAGGGGAAGATCTGAGTCCTTCCTCACATTCATTCATCCACTCAAATAACTTCCTATGTTAAGCCCCGTGTTTTGAGATGGCATATTCTGAGTGCCATCAAGTATGAAATAAAGCCAAAGGTATGGGTATAATTAATGACTGTGTTCATATCATGTTTGTGCATGTCATTTTGCATCAACTTTTCAGTAATTCTTGTTTGAAAAGTATTTAGTGATTGAAATATATAAGGTAATTCATCTAACTGGAATGTTTTTCACTAAGTCTTTGATACATTGGTATTCTAAAATGCGCAGTAAGCATGAAGGATATTTAACTTATGAAGTGCTTTGGAAAATTTGACCCTTGTAAGAATGTTGCATTTGGTTAAGTATGTGGTGATTGCTGTAACTGGTTAAATGCTGAAGCCTGAACTGTACACAGGAGTCTCCAGAGCACTACTGATGACCAATAGCCTTAGACCTGAGAAGTGCACTAGGAACACAGGACAGACTCCCAAAGGCACAATGCCAAGAAGAACATGCCATTTCACTCACTCATTCTGGAACCTTCCTTGGTACTTTTTCATATTCACTGGTGGTTTCCATGAACTCACTTACCTGCATGACAGAGTAACTTCACTTTTGCCTTTTCCCATGAATTACTCTGGACCAGCAGTTTCTGCAAGCTGGACACACAGCAAACCTCCACACACCAAGAATTCTTACTCTTAGGGTGAGCTCTTAGTGAGAGTATCATTCATTTGAAACAAAATTCTGCACAAATTTTTCACAATGCCCTTTAATATTAAAATATTCTCTAACTTTCAGAACCACAAGAAATTCCTCTAAAGCAGAAAGCCACGAGTTGATCATGAAAAGTACCAGGGAAGGGCCAATGAGATGGCTAGTTGGATGGAAGGAAAGAGCTGATTCCTCTTAATTTGTTTATTGACCTCCATATGAACAGAATGACAAAATGGCATGGCGTGTATTGTATGTTCATTCTCTCTCTATTGTATGTATGTATGTATTTCTCTGTCTCCAAATAAGTAAATAGATAGATGTTATTATTTTAAATACCAATCAGAAGATTTATATACACTCATCATATGAAATAATTAATTTTTAAAATAATGAAAAAGATTGCATGCACCTTACAACTGTTTGCAACTTCAGTTCCAGAGCTTATGACACCCTCCCACAGGCATACATGAAGACAAAACACCAATGTATAAAAAATAATGAATAAACAATTAAATTTTTGTAGAAGATAGTGGGGTGAGGAGCCCCACAAGCATCCTACAGAACTAAGTAACCCAGGCTCATAGTGACTCAGAGACTGAACCACCAACCAGGGAGCATGCATGGGACTGAGCTGTGTCCTCTGCATGTATTTTACAGTGAGACTCCTAACAGTGGGAGCAGGACTTGTCTCTAATGCCTGCTTCTGGGACCCATTCCTCCTACTGAATTGCTGTGTCCAGCCTCAATGTAAGAAGTCATGCCTAGTCTCACCACAACATGATACAACATGGCAGGCAGATATGCGCAGGAGGCCTGCCCATTTCTGAAGAGAAAAAAGAGGAGGAATGGATGGGGAGCAGGAAGAGTGGAGGTTGGGGGAGGGACTGAGAGGAGAGAATGGAGGGGAAATTTTGGTTAGGGTGTAAAAACAAAAATAAACAAATAGATAAAAACATTCATTCCAAAAGAGGGAGAATATTATCATATTTAAATTTGAGATAGTAAATGCATGTACCTCAAGGTACATTGCCACTTATTCTAACTTTATAAAGGGTTTGCAGTTATACATAATAGTTAGATAATATTAGGCATACTTTTGAGCTGGTCTAATACATAATGTGTTTGCATTGTACTTGGAATAATTATATCATGTTTAGGCATTATTATGACCTTATTGTTTTACATTTGGAAATTAATCATGTCATAAAAAGATATAATTGTGTGTCAAGTTGACAAGGGTGCAATTGTGATCGCTATTATCGTTTGTCAAATTTATAACATCTGGAATTAACTAACAACCAAAAGTGGAAGGGCATGCCTGTGAAGTATTTTTGTTAATTAGAAAAGAGAAGATCCACATGTAATCCTATTTTTTGCAGTATGAAGAATTCCTTTAATCTGGATATTGATGGGGAAAGAAATGCCTTTACCTCAGATGTTTTGAGCCAAAAAATCCCACCTATAATTTCAGCCCATTGATTGTGCTGGAAGCCCATATAAAGAAATGGAAGAAGGGGCTTTTGCTCTTTAGCTGCTTGCTCATACCTTGCTACCAAGTCCATTCCTTCACTGGCATTGGAGCCAACTGCTTTGGGATTCCAGACAATACTGCTGATGGGCTGAGACATCAAGCATAGTGGACTGAGCAACTCCTGGATTCAAGGACTTTGCCCTCATAGCCAGTCAAATTTCAATTAGCTGAACCACAGCCTCTAAGTCATTCTAAAATATAGAACTCAGGACCTCTGGAAGAACAGCCAGTGCTCTTAACCTCTGAGCCATCTCTTCAGCCCAGGATTTTTTGTTTTTCTGTATGAAGTTAAGTATTATTATTTCCAAGTCTGTGAAGAATTGTGTTGGGATTTTGATGGGGATTGAATTGAATCTATTGATTACTTTTGGTAAGATTACCATTTTTAATATGTTAATTCTACCTATCCCTGAGCCTGGGAGATCTTTGCATTTTCTGATATTTGCTTTGATTTCTTTTTCAGCAACATAATGTTCTCATCATACAGGTCTTTTTAGTTAGCTTAGTTAGAGTTACCTCAAGGAATTTTGTATTATTTGTGGCTCTTGTAAAGGGTGATGTTTCTCTGATTTATTTCTCAGCCCTTTTATCATATGTATATTGGAGGGCTACTGATTTTTTTTTTGAGTTAATCTTGTATCCTGCCACATTACTAAAGGAGTTTATCATCTGTAGGAGTTCCCTGGTAAAATTTTTGGGGCCACTTATGTATACTATCATATTGTTTGCAAATAGGGAAAGTTTGACTTCTTCCTGTCAGTTTGTATCCCCTTGATCTCCTTTTGTTTTCTTATTGCTCTAACTAGAACTTCATTTACTATATTGAATAAATATGGCGAGAGTGGACAGCCTTGTCTTCTTCCTGATTTTAGTGGAATCGCTTTGAGTTTACCTCCATTTAATTTGATGTTGGCTGTCAGCTTGCTGTAACTTACCTTTATTATATTTAGGTATGTTCCTTGTATTCCTGATCTCTCTTGAACCTTTATCATGAAGGGGTATTGGATTTTGTCAAAGGCATTTTCAGCATCTAATGAGATGACTATATAGGTTTTTTTTCCCTTTCAGTTTGTTTATATGTTGTATTACATTGACAGATTTTTGTTTGTTGAACCACCCTTGTATCCCTGAGATGAAGCCTCTCTGGCTTCGAAGTGGTATCTGGGGATTCCAACACACAGCATGTGCCCTGCCTGCTGAGCCGTCTCTCCATCAACCCCACCCTTTAAACTTTTAATTAATTTATTTTTTAATAATTTAATAATAAAAAACTGTCGTGCTAAGTTGCCTAGATAGGCTTTCGACTTTGCAGCCCTGCTTCAGCCTCTATATGCTGATACTACAGGAGTATGCCACCATTCTTGGGTTATTTAAACTTCTCATTGAAATACGGTGTATTTATTAAAAAATGGTCTCATTACAAGTGCACATGTTGAGTTTCCTCAAGCTGGATACATACTGTATAAGAGTATCCAGACTGAAAAAGAATGCACTACCAACATCCAAAAGTCCCCTGTGACTGCTGTTGGGCCCTGGGAACCACCCCTAGAGATGTACTCTTCTAGTCAGAGGACTGGGCGGGTATTAGGCTTGGCTGCTGTGGTTTGTCAAAAGGTTGCAAAGCAAAAGCAACACAGAAAAAGGCGGCGGTGTGGAGCAAGCTCCGAGGATGGCAGACCCAGCAGCTCGGGCCTGTCACACGAGTGCTCTACCACCTGCCTACGTCCCGACCCTGTGTGCACAGGCCTTCAATCAGCAACTTGGCTTGAAGCTCTTACAGCAAAAGCCGCTATCATTGGGATCCACTCAGCTAGTCCAACTTTTCATTTTAAAAATAATCTATTAGCCTTTAGCCTTAAAGGGGGTTATAGGTAAAAAACACAAAAATTTTTTTTCCATTAGTATTTTTATGCAACTTGACCAGAGAACTGTGCTGAGGAACTGGTGACAATATGGTATGGACTGAACTGTGTGTCCCCTCCCCCAATTTCTAAGACTGTATTTGGAGAGAGGCCTGGAAACCATAGCTTAAGAAGTTGTTGGACCTGTGAGATGGCACAGTATGTAAAGGCACTTGCCACTAAGCCTGATTCCCTGAGTTAGAGCCTCAGAGCCCACATGGTTGATCCCCAGAGCCCACTCCCCAAATTTGTCCTCTGCTTCCACACTTGTGTTCACACACACACACACACACACACACACACACACACACACACACACACACTGGGGGGGAGGGAGAAAGAGATTCACACAATAATAATAAAATATCTTTTAAAAATTTAAATTGATAGCCAGGCAGTGGTGGTTCAGGCCTTTAATTCCAGCACTAGGGAGGCAGAGGCAGGTGAATCTCTGTGAGTTTGAGACCAGTCTGGTCTACAAAGTGAGTTCCAGAACAGGCTCTAAAAGCTACACAGACAAACCCTGTCTCGAAAAACCAATCAGTCAATAAATTTATTTATTTGTTTATTTTAAACCCCAATTGTAGTTTCCTCTCCTTCCAGTCCCTCTTCTATACCCTGCCCATTCCCACCCCCATTCCATTCCTCCTACATTTCTGTTTAGGAAAGGGCAGGTCTCCCATGAATATCAACAAAACATCGAATATCAAGTTGCCGTATGACTAAGTACCTCCCATGTATAAAGGCTGGACAAGGCAACCCAGTATGAGGAGAAGGGTCGCAAAATCCTGCAAAAGAGTCAGAGACAGCCCCTGTTGCCATTGTTAGGAGTCCCACAAGAGGACCAAGCGACACAACTCTAACTTATATGCAGAGTGTCTGAGTCAGTCCCACGTAGGCTCCCTGGTTGTTTATTTAGTCTCTCTGATTTGCTATGAGCCCAGGTTAGTTGATTCTGTGAGTCTTCTTTGGCTCCTACAATCCTTGCTTCTCCTCGTCTGCAGGATTCCCTGAACTCTTCCTAGTATCTGGCTGTGAGTTTGCATCAGTTTCCATCAGTTGTAGATGATGCCTCTTTGTTAACTTTTTTAAAGAGCATTTGCAGATTGCACTGTGCCCTGTGGCCACCAGCTTTATGGTCAAGTCCACAGTGGTCTTCAACCTTGGTATAGATACCAACCCTTCAGCTGATTCTTCTTCTAGCTATTTGCAAAGTTCCTAATGTAGAAGAAAACTTTGCTGCTCTGAGCATTTAAGAGAAAGTATTTAGTTACGAGTGTTTCTCCTTTCACTGAATTATTTCAGGATTCCTATGTTTGGGTGGTGACATTATGTGCCACAGTAACTCATATTAAGTGCATTTATGTATGGGGTGAAATTTAAGGATGAGAACATCATCCTGAACGTTCAGGTCCTGGTATTTTGTCCATGGCAAATGATGAACCAAAGCAATTTCCAGTTTTCATCTGCACTGCAGAGACTCAATGTTTTCATGGCAAACACATGGTCCTTGGGAACACTAAAGAAGACATGAACATTGTTGAAGCCATGAGCAACTTGGCTCCAAGAAGAGCAAGTTCAGCAAGAAGCTTACCACTGCCAAATATGGGACAGCTCTGATAGTTCTGAATGGCACACACCTTAAACACCAGGCCCTCCCATCTGCAGCTCAGAGGGCACCCATCCATCTGTGGCACCCATCCTTCTGCTATTCATATCTTATAGTCCTTGAGTCCTGTTGCTCTTCTTTGGGTTTGTAATTTCCTCATTCCCCTGAAGTTGAGCTGGATTGCACAGTTAAGGTTGTGGTTATGAGTAGAAACTAAATAAGGGAAAGAAAGACACCATATTGTAATAAATCAATACCTTCTATCCAAAGGGATTTATTTTGCCAAGCAGAGGGGAGGCTGGGGAGGAGCTGTTCCTTCAATCTTGGGGTAGCAAGCTGAAGAGCCACACAAACATTAGAGCTGTCAGTTTCCTTCCAATGCCCCTTTGATGCTAAAGCATCAGCATTCTGATTCCTAAATTTCTTCCTAAACTCCTCCTGACAGGTGCCCTTGTAAACACATGCAACTCCTTCAGACCTTTGCTGCTGCTGTGGAAGTCTGTTAGTGCTGCTAGGCAAGGGAACCTCTGAATGTTGCCTTCTTTATAGAGAAGTGAAGAGTCCTAACTCAACCTAACAGGAAGCAGGTTGTGAAAGGAGAAATTGGCATCTGTGTTCGTTTCTAAAATTGTATTGTGGATTGAATGTGGTATTGACTAGAGGCTTCTTAATCACTTCGTTTTTAGTATTTATATAAAATTTATGTCATAGATTACAAATCTACTTAAGTCAGGTGTTAAGTATTTCATATCTATAATCCAAGCCCTTGGGAATCAGGATTCCATGAGTTTGAGAACAGTGTGGGTTACACACGTAGCACTGGGCTACGTTACAGAGTGAGATCTTATTGTAGAACATACAAACAAAACATACAAACAAACGAAACATACAAACAAAATCCAAATGTATTCACTTTCATATAAAATCATTTAATGTTTTAGTTTTTTTCTAATCATGGTTTAGCTTATTCCATAAATTTGGTTATATTTTATTTCCACTTCAATAATTTTACTTTCACTATGACTTTCTCTTTTAATTTTTTGATTATTTTAAGAATGAATATTTAATTTTTTATTATTGGGGATTATCAAGATACTATTCTGTTATTAACTTGCATTTTAATTTCCGTGTAGTCAGATTGCACACATCACTTTATATCAGGTCTTCTATGTTTAATTAAACCTGTTTAGTAGCTTGTAATGTGGAGTATGTTGAAAAGTGACTTGTGTGTTCTGGGAATGCTGTCTTAAGCTGTCATTTGAGGAGGTGTTCTGTAAATGTCTGTCAGGTGAAATTGATTGACAGCAGTGTTCATGTTCTCCTTGTCCTTAATGACTTTCTCTGCTTTTCATTCTTTCTTTTCCCTTTTTACAGTAATAGAACTTAACTTGGTTGTAATTTAATTTTTTCTCATTACCAAATTATTGCCATATGGATATATCAGGAGTTAAATGGAATTTTCTATTCCAAATACAACATCTTGAAGCCTTGTTATATAGGAACTTCTGTCCCTATGTCAAAATTGCACTGAATTATTCAATATGTTCATGTTTTTTAAAAGTTTAAAACCTCATTCATTTGACAACTTCTTATTGTTTAGTTCATATAAACAAATGGTAGAAAGTGAAAGTCAATTTTTTACATATGCATTGTATTTTTTATTGATTCTTTGGGAAGTTCATACCATATACTCTAATCCCACTCCTCTCCCAGACCCTCCATATCTGCCCCGACCTCTTGTAGAGTCCCGCCACAAAGGAAAACAAAAAAGGAATAAAAATAAGATAAAAATTAACAATAACAATAAAAAAGAAGAAAACAGTTAAGCACTTTTCTCCCCCAGCCCCCATCTTTCCCACCTCTCCATCACGTCTCCATCACCTCTCCATCATCTCTATATCATCATATTGGCATTGGGAGCTGCTGTGTATCATGCAGGTCTAGTATTGATGGTGTACTGAAGCCAGGGGCCTTGAACCTGACCAACATCCCATTACACAATGAACATTTGCAAGTGAAGCTATTGGACTTTCCCTCCTTTAGTTCTGTCGACTCCCATCTCCAACTTCAATTGTGGATTTGTCAGTTTCCATCCACTTTCTCATCCAGGTTGGAGGATTCATAGTTAAATAATTTTCAAGTTTAGTGTTCTGTCTGCCTGGAAAATTGATCCCTTTTCACAACACACATGTATATTATAATATTTGTGTTATTCAGAATAGATACTATCCCTAGTAAAACTTACTGTTCAGCAGTTTACTTTGGTAGCAGCGTGGGTACTAGGGCATTTTAAAGAATTCTGCCTTTTCCTGCCTCAATACTCTGACACTCTGTCCATACATTTGTTTTCTATGCATCATAGAGTGAAATCCTGTGTGGTTGTTTATCTTCTCTGGTGATTTCTCCCATCTAGAACTTTATGTTTAATGCAGTTACATGGTTAGTTTGCGTCTTCTGTCTTGATTGTTTTCAGTTCACTGTTTTTGTTCAAAATGTCTTTTGTGTCTGGTTTTGGGTTCAGTTTATCATTCTATTTATCCCCTTACCTAGCTTGTTATCTAAACATCTTTAAAAAAAATAATAGCTGCTTTTTAGGCACTGAAGGCCTCAGAGCTACTAAACTCAGAGCTCCTTCCTTGCTAAAAATGCCAGAAAGCTACCAGACCTCTGGAGCTCATCCATTGGGTGTTATATCAGCTGAGCCAAATAATAGTTTATATTTTACAGATTATTTGTGCCAAAATTTTTGTCTTTTGTTATGGTGGAATTCAAGACTTTTGTAAACCTCTCTTAATTAAATACACATGGTGAATGACAATATGGTGATGGAACACTGTACCTTTTAGAGACTAAAACTAATGAAATGCTAAGAAATCCCTTATAAAGTTTAAATTTTATGCAGATTTATTTGCATCAACTCTGTACAACTCAGGTTTCTTGCATGATCCAATTGTTTTATATTTCCCTGGCACTATCTTTTTATGGTTCTGGGTTCCAGAATCACCTTATAGTCCTTACATTCTGTTTGGTCACAATCCTTTTTCTTACAACTGAGAGTAGGAGAATGAACTGACGTCATGTACTGCATGGGTGCAAGCCTCTCTGCCTCCCTGGGTCCATAAAATAAACCGAGAAATTATGAAACAATGATTTGAAAATTGCACATATGTGATTAGACATGTAGGTATGTACACATGAGTGCAGTTCCCACAGAGATGAGAAGAGGCTTCAGATTTCCTGGAACTAGAGATATTGGTGTTTGATTATGGGTCATTGTGATGGGTGATGGGAACTGAACTCAAGTCCTTCAAAAGAGTACAGTGTGCGATTTTCTGTTAGGCCGACTCTAGCCCCATCATTCAAAAACATTAAGAGAAGTTTGGAAGACAGTAAAAATGTAGTTATTATGTTTAGTTGTATAAAAATATGTCAGGGAAAAGGACAGAATCTCTAGTTAGTGGAAAAATACAGACCCCCCCCCCCCCCGATAAGACAGGGAACTAGATCATCTTACAGTCATGTTGCCTAGCAACAGGACATTGAGTCAGAGCCCTTGACCCTTTCACCCTGTAAACATCCTACATGAACATCCTGTTAGCTTGCACCACCTTGTGCAGATAACAGCTTCTTGCTCCCCCTACCCTGCAGGAACTATATAAACCCTCCTGGAGAAAAATAAAGTGGCACCTTGATCAGAATCTTGACTTGGTGTATTTCCTTTGTGTCTCCTGTCCCTATCATTCTCTCCTTAGGGTAGTCGAGAACCTGTTGAAGCCCTGCTGGCTGGGACAAAAATATATGAGCCCTTGTGCAAATAAGTAATTCTTTTTCTGTTTTGTTACTTCTAAAGTTAATCTTATTAATCTGTACATTTTAATTATATAAAATAAGTCATTTGTTTCTGTACACCACATTGTTTCCCAGTTATACTCCTTCCATTTAAAATATTTCCCCTCACACTTCAAAATTTTTTAGCCCTTTTCTTATTTTTCTAGATACCATTTATGAGAGAAGATATGTGTTAATTGTTTTTGGAGAGTTGTCTGTTTCTAAACTTGATGATACATAGTTGGATCAATTTTCTTGAGAATCATGCAACTTTTTTCTATAATTTTTATTTTGAATTATCTTGCATTATTTATGCATATTGTGTGGTCTTTAGTCATTCATATAATGGTGGTTCTCTGAGCTCATTCCCTGAATCATCTATTGCAGGTAGTGCAGTGATAAAACATTACACACAAACTCACCTTACATATGTAGTGATTCAGTGTCGTTCATTTCGATCAGTGTGCACACCCAGGAGTGGTACAGCAGGCGTGACTATGTTAAATTTTCATTCATAACCATCGTTACAGCATCCACAGAACCTGGAATGTTTTATTTTACAATTAACATAACGTATATGTTCTTGTTCCACCTCCTTTGCAGCATTTAAAAAATTAGATTTGGTGAAAAATGTAATCATTTTAAAGACACTTAAAGCTGAAATTATGGGGCAATCTGAATATTATTTTACTAATGTGACAAATGGGTCTGGGGCCCAAGAAAATGACTACAGAGTCTATAGTATTTGAGCCAGGCTGTAAGTCCTGCTGACAATTTATTCTATTGAAATGTTTGCCATGCATTGTTCTGAGTGGTCAGAGCTGGACCTCATATTACTGCACGGCTGGTGACCTCAAAGTGGTCCATTTGGTAAGGAGAATGTACTTGTGAGCACCTAGTTTAACTTTGCACCCATATTTGTAGTTCATATAATTGTTGGCATTTGAGATACTGTCTCAGATATGCTGATTGTGAAAAATTGTTTTCATCATGAAGAAAATGAAACTCTGCTCTCTATCTTCTTCCATACACAAGCTCTGCACCAAATGCGCCATAGACCAGATACCCTGAAAATGCCAAAGGACACAGTAGAGAAAATACTCCCACTTCTAAGCACAGGTAAGGATTTTCTGAATAGGACTCTTGTCCAATAATAAATGAGACCAAAAATCAACAAATAGGATCTCATGAAATTAAGACTTTTTTATTTCAGCATAAGAAAATATAATTTACGTGGTAGCATACAGAATATGAGAAAATCACTGGTGTAATATTGGCATCAGAGTTACTATGTAATTAACTTCCTTCTGATCTGGTGAGGCCTGCACTATAGGAAGGAATTAGTACCTGGTACTGTGTACCTGGTCAAAGACACTGGCTTGGCAGGTCATAGCCCTTTAGATGATGCTACTTTGTTACTTAGTGTAATAGCAACTGCTTTGTAAATATTTTTGTTTTATACATAGATGTCTTTAGCTCTCAGTCTTGGCCAGAGGTTCTTTTTCTGTGGTATGCAGCAGCAAATGCACAGCCCCATAACTTCAAAATGTTGAAATGACCATGAATGCTCATCCTAAATGGGACCTGTAGATCAACCACTTCCCCTAGGCATAGGAAATATCCTGGAAGTGGGTCCTGAATGTCCTGACTGAGCATGAGGGAACTGCTGTGACATGCTGTCCTTTGGACATAACATGGCCATTGCTCACTCACAAGAGCTGTGATCACCTGCAGCTTCAGGTGACCATTTTCAGGACTGACTGTGAACACACCTATCTGTCCTGAACCAGAGAACTGGAAGAGGCAGCTGGTGGTGGAAGACAAAGCCTACTAAGCCTCTCTCTCAATACAGAAAATAAGAAGGAAGCTAGAAGCTGGCCAGTTGTTTTTTTTCTTTTCTTTCTATCTTTCTTTCTTTCTTTCTTTCTTCCTTTCTTTCTTTCTTTCTCTCTCTCTCTCCCTCCCTCCCTCCCTTCCTTCCTTCTTTCTTCCTTTTTTCCTTTTATTTTATTTTACAATACTATTCACTTCTACATATCAGCCACGGATTCCCTTGTTCTCCTCCCTCATTCCCCCTCCTTTTCCCCCAAGTCCACCCCCCATTCCCACCTCCTCCAGGGCAAAGCCTCCCCTGAGGACTGAGATCCACCTGGTAGACTCAGTCCAGGCAGGTCCAGTCCCCTCCTCCCAGACTGAGCCAAGCGTCCCTGCATAAGCCCCAGGTTTCAAATAGCCAACTCATGCAGTGAGCACAAGACCCGGTCCCACTGCCTAGATGCCTCCCAAACAGGTCAAGCCAATCAACTGTCTCACCTTCAGAGGGCCTGATCCAGTTGGGGGCCCCTCAGCCTTTGGTTCATAGTTCATGTGTTTCCATTCATTTGGCTATTTGTCCCTGTGCTTGATCCAACCTTGGTTTCAACAATTCTCGCTCATATAAACCCTCTTCTTTCTCACTAATTAGACTCCTGCAGCTCCACCCAGAGCCTAGCCGTGGATCTCTGCATCCAGATCCCTCAGTCCTTGGATGGGGTTTCTAGCATGACTATTAGGGTGTTTGGCCATCCCATCACCAGAGTACGTCAGTTCCAGCTGTCTCTCGACCACTGCCAGCAGTCTATTGTGGGGGTATCTTTGTGGATTTCTGTGGGCCTCTCTAGCACTTTGTTTCTTCCTTTTCTCATGTGGTCTTCATTTACCATGGTCTCCTATTCCTTGTTCTCCTTCTCTGTTCTTGATCCAGCTGGGATCTCCCGCTCTCACAGGCTCTCTTTACCTCGACACTTGTCCTTCATTACTCCCACTCATGTCCAGGTTGTTCATGTAGATCTCAGCCATTTCTCCGTCATTGGGCGATCCTCATATCTTTCTTGGGGTCCTGTTTTCCAGGTAGCCAACCTGGTGATGTGAGTAGCAGTCCAGTCATCCTTGTTCCACCTCTAGTATCCTCCTATGAGTGAGTACATACCATGTTTGTCTCTCTGAGTCTGGGTTACCATACTCAGGAAGATTTTTTCTAGATCCATCTATTTGCCTGCAAAACCCATGATGTCATTGTTTTTCTCTGCTGAGTAGTATTCCATTGTGTATATGTGCCACAATTTATTTATCCATTCTTCAGTTGAAGGGCATCTAGGTTGTTTCCAGGTTTTGGCTATTACAAACAATGCTGATATGAACATAGCTGAGCAAGTGCTCTTGTGGTATGATTGAGCATTTCTTGGGTATATGCCCAAGAGTGGTATAGCTGGATCTTGGGGGGATTGATTCCCAATTTTCTAAGAAAGCACCATATTGATTTCCAAAGTGGTTGTACAAGCTTGCATTTCCACCAGCAGTGGAGGAGAGTTCCCCTAGTTAAACATCCTCCCCAGCATAAAGAGTCTTCAGTGTTTTTGATCTTAGCCATTCTGACAGGCATAAGGTGGTATCTCAGAGTTGTTGTGATTTGCATTTCCCTGATGATTAGGGATGTTGAGCAATTCCTTAAATGTCTTTCAGCCATTTGAGTTTCCTCTGTTGAGAATTCTCTGTTTAGTTCTATAGCCCATTTCTTAATTAGACTGTTGGTCATTTTGACATCTAATTTCTTGAGTTCCTTATATATTCTGGATATCAGTCCTCTGTCAGATGTGGGGTTGGTGAAGACCTTTTTCCATTCTGTAGGCTGTCGCTTTACCTTGTTGACTGTATCCTTTGCTCTACAAAAGCTTCTCAGTTTCAAGAGGTCCCATTGATTGGTTGTTTCTCTCAGTGTCTGTGCTACTGGTGTTATATTTAGGAAGTGATCTCCTATGCCAATGTGTTCAAGACTACTTCCTACTTTCTCTACTAGCAGGTTCAGAGTAGCTGGATTTATGTTAAGGTACTTGATCCACTTGGACTTAAGTTTTGTGCACGGTGACAGATATGGATCTATTTGCAGCCTTCTACACGTTGATATCCAGTTATGCCAGCACCATTTGTTGAAATTGCTTTCCTTTTTCCATTGTACACTTTTGGCTTCTTTGTCAAAAATTATATGTTCATAAGTGTGTGGGTTAATGTCAGGGTCTTCAATTAGATTCCATTGGTCCACTTGTCGGTTTTTATGCCAATACCAAGCTGTTTTTATTACTGTAGCTCTATAGTAGAGCTTGAAGTCAGGGATCGTGATACCTCCAGAGATTGTTTTATTGTACAGGATTCTTTTGGCTATCCTGGGTTTTTTTTTTCCATATGAAGTTGAGTATTATTCTTTCCAGGTCTGTGAAGAATTGTGTTGGTATTTTGATGGGGTACAGATTGCATTGAATCTGTAGATTGCATTTGGTAAAATTGCCATTCTTACTATGTTGGTCCTGCCTATCCATGAGCATGTGAGATCTTTCCAATTTCTGACATCTTCTTCAATATCTTTTTTCAGGAACTCAAAGTTCTTGTCATATAGGTCCTTCACTTGCTCGGTTAGTGTTACCTCAAGGTATTTTATGTCATTTGGAGCTATTGTAAAGGGTGATGTATCTCTGATTTCCTTCTCAGCTTCTTTGTCCATTGTATATAGGAGGGCTACTGATTTTTTTTTGAGTTGATCTTGTATCCTGCTATGTTGCTGAAAGTGTTTATAAGCTTTATCAGTTCCTTGGTGGAATCGTTGGATTCACTCAAGTATACAATCATGTCATCTGCAAATAGGGAAAGCTTGACTTCTTCCTTTCAAATTTATATCCCCTTAATCTCCTTATATTGTCTTATTGCTCTGTCTAGAACTTCAAGTACTATATTGAATAAGTATGGGGAGATTGGACAGCCTTGCCTCATTCCTGATTTTAGTGGAATTGCTTTGAGTTTCTCTCCATTTAATTTGATGTTGGCTGTTGGCTTGCTGTAAATTGCCTTTATTATTTTTAGGTATGTTCCCTGTATTCCTGATCGCTCCAAGACTTTTATCATGAAGGGGTGTTGGATTTTGTCAAATGCCTTTTCTGCATCTAGTGAGATGGTCATGTGTTTTTTTTTTCTTTGAGTTTCTTTGTATGGTGTATTACATTGATTGACTTTCATATGTTGAACCACCCTTGCATCCCTGGGATGAAGCCTACTTGATCATGGTGGATAATTGTTCTGATGTGTTCTTGGAGTCTGTTTGCCAGTATTTTATTGAGTTTTTTTGCATCAATGTTCAATTGTTACACAACACTTCACCTTTTCCTTAAAATATTAGTTATTTCTACAAGTTCACATTCTCCCATGGAGCTCTGCAAAGGCACTAATGGCAAACACCAGTCCTGAAGTCCCTGGTGAATCAACCATTTTATGTTTGACCTCTTCTGTAAGCACAGCCCAGTGCTCTGTCATGCCCAGTGAATTGGCCGTAAAGCACTGCTTCTCTCATATGTATTTTATCAGCAAAACCCCATCCTTCCTTCATCGTCTTCTGCGAGAGACCTCTGCTTGTGATAACCAAGCATCCCCAATGCTTCCTGTGAGCCAGTCCATCAGGAAATAATTTCTCTCAGATTTCATTCGATTACATAGCCTGTATTTCACGGGGGTGGAAGTAAGTGCATGACCTACTTTCCCACTTCTACAGCACTCAGATTGATCTCATCTGTTCTCATAGCCTACAATCCCATGAGCCAAGCTTTGGCAGAATGTTTCACTGATCTTTTGAAAGTCTTTTGTAATTCAAGCAGTTGAGAGACAGATTACTCCCTGACTAAGACAGTCTCTTTTTGTAGGCCATTTTAAGGCTCTCAAGTTCAAGTTCTAGCATGGATTTTCCTTTTCTCTGTATAAAAGGTTGAACTATGTGACATCTTCTATCACCTTTATTCCAAACAGAGAATTACATCCTAATTGTATACAAGTGTACTGAATTTTGGCCTAAGGAATTTTAATGAATACAGCAGTTTCATAAATGATCTTGATTTTTTTATCTTCCATAAAACTTCTGACTTATGATTAACTCTGTTTCCTGGCTTTGTGTACATCTTTCCATTTCCATTTAGAAAACACTATGGATTTTACCTCTTGACAAAAATTTATTTAGTGAGAAAACTTTTTTATGAACTTCATGGCAGAGAACTAATAAACACTGAATATATCAACTCATTGAATTCATTATATCTAAATTACATTTGTCATAAAAAACAAACTAAGATGATGTGTTTGCAAGTTATTAAAGTATCAAAATTTAGATGTAGGTTTTTAGCTGGTTTTAAGCACACTTGCAATTTTGAACACTTTTACACAAGACTTTTAGTGTCTCAGTGTCAGAGATCTAAGGAATGTCACATTTCAGCACGTGCAGGGGAGGATATGGATTACAAAGATTTTGGGTGGGAAAATATGGAGAATAATACCCACAGAGAAAAGTTTTCATTGTTTTAATGTAACTAGCATTTTATAAGGCCCTGTAAAAACTTAGGGAGGCAAAAATGATTATAATATCCTGGATGAATAAGGGAAGAGCAAGAAGAAGGAGAAATAGAAGAGGAAGAGTAGTAGTGGGAGAAGATGGATGCATGGATGGATGGATGGAGGTAGATAGATGGATAGATGGATTGAAGAATGGAGATAGCTGATAGATAGATAGATAGATAGATAGATAGATAGATAGATAGATAGATAGAGTATATAAAAATAGAGTATATACAGTTTTTCAGGTTATACAATACAGTGGTTATTGTGTCCACTGAAGGCAGAATGGACTCAGAACGTTTGTCCTTTTTTCCCATATTGGTCAGAGAACTTGTTATGGGTGAAGAACTCTGGATTTTTTCTTTCAGCATCTGTAGCCCTTTGAATCTGGACAATTCTAGGACTTCTGGTTCCCAGAAAGAGCCCTCAAATTTAGTTCCATTCCAGTTGTCTCTCAGTGGTCCCACTTTTACTTTAGGCTGATATATGAGGTGAGGTGGGACAAATACTGGTCATCCAGGGAGCCCTGGCATTCTAGATCCCCAAGAATCTTTTTAAATGAATGCTCCAGGTTTTGTGTAGAACTCTAGAAAAGGAACAAGGAACCCTAGATACAGCAGATGATACAGAAAGGTTGTGACAAAACAGGCTGAGTTATCAAATGGTGATATGGATTATTGTAATGGAGAGGCAAGAGTCTCTGGGTCAGGAATATGCAACAGGCTAGACACTCTGAAGATAAAGTTTAGACCACTTTTTTTTTCAGAGCTGAGGATCAAGCCTAAGGCCTTGTGCTTGCTAGACAAGCACTCTACCACTGTACTAAATCCCCATTGCCTGACTTTTTTGTTTGTTTGTTTGTTTGTTTTGTTTTGCTTTTTGTTTTTGTTTTTCAAGACAGGGTTTATCTGTGTAGCTTTGCGCCTTTCCTGGAGCTCACTTGGTAGGCCAGGCTGGCCTTGAACTCACAGAGATCCGACTGGCTCTGCCTCCCGAGTGCTGGGATTAAAGGCGTGTGCCACCACCGGCCAGCTTATCGCCTGACTTTTAAGAGAAAAGTCAGAGGGAAATGGAGGACTTAAGACTACCAATGTCTGATGCCATCTCATAGACTTCCCTAGAATGTGTTGGACTGATCGTGTTTGTCTTTGGGGGATGTTATTTTTATAAAGACAACAGACTTAGTGGGGGGGGTTGCTAGCATTGAGCTCACCAGCACAAGGATACCCCACTCAATGATTAGTCTGGAATTTTTTAAGGAAGGAGGAGATGCAGCAAGTTGATGAAATGAAATGTAGAAGTGACTGCAGTTGAGAAGTGAGGATGAGGTGGGTCACTCCAGAATGTTAACCAAGAAAAGTCAGAATAAGAAAAATTAAATATGGGAGGAACTCTGACAATATGTGAGAAAAGTCTGTATTTGTTAATGCTTTGGTGATTGTCATTACACATCATCCTGGGAATTTAAAAACTAATACAATGGGATCCTTCTTTGAGGAATCATTTCTACAATTGATATAATATTTTATATTAAATTCATGTCTCTGAAATCTTGTAAGAGAGAGGAACATTATGGACCATGTTTCTGTTAAAAGAAGTAGAAAAGAATTATTGAAGCAGATTTTGGGTTAGTCTGAGCTTCTTGGTAGGAAGGGTTATTCTTATGCTACTTTTGAGACTTGTTTGTTCCTAAAAATATCAGCTGAAGTCAAGATTTGGAGTTTTATCAGGCCACAACCTCATCCAGTATAACACCATATAATACTATGCTATGTCCATATTCATTGGTTACTCAGATGAGAGCTTGGATCATGGTGAGTGGCACATCCTGGCTTGAATGTACTGAGGATGATAAGTGTTGTAAATGGAATATATGTGATCCACACAGTTGGTACTCAGGATGTCAACTTATATCTGTACATGAAGTCTAAGAGACTAAGATCTTCAATAAACATTCTTCTGTGTGTCTCTTTTGAGGCCTTGATTGACTTTAAAACGTCAAGTGAAATTGAGGTGTGGGATCAGTGTGTCTCAAGGTTCCCTCTAACTACCACATATATTACTGATGTCCATTTGCTTTCATCTGTAAGGGAGCCATTAGATCAATTCACAACAATTGAGGTGTTTCTGGCTCCCTTTTGGTTAGGGTGTTGGATGAAGAAGAGAATATTCTGCCCACACATCCTTAAAGTTCAGGGCTTCTGACTTTAATTCTTGCTCAGTAGGCTGCAGGTGTCCACTGATAGCAGTTTATGGTCAGGATGTTTCTTCTCTTGGATTGCCTGGACTCCTTTCACACAGGGCTTGGTCCTTGGCTACTTGATATCAGTGTTTTTCCTTGGAAGAGTTCTCCATTGTGGTTGGAGCAGGTTCCATTTAAATTGTCTCTTCAAACTGTGCTTCCTAGGGTCAACATTAAGTCTGACCACGTATCTCTCATTGGGTTGGCAGGAGCTCCCTTGATTTTAGAGTTTGTGGTTTATCTTCGTGAAGGCCTATTTTTGGCCTGTAACATTTCCACTTTTGATTTTGACTGGCTTGTTCTATGAGTTTTGTATGAGCTCTAATTTCTTCCCAGTCAAAATTTGCCCCAGACCTGCTTCTTCATTTGGTCCTTGGAGAATGTCCCAGGTCGTCCACTCTCATTGTTTTGGTTCATGCTTTTGTCAGGGTAAGTGTTAGCACTCTTGCATTCTCCTTTTCCTGCTTTGCCCCCAGCCTCTTTCATTTGAGGGATTGGTCTGGGCCCACGTTCTTCCTTAGTTTGGCCCAGTCTTCTTCAGGGTCAGAGGTGTGTTGAGGCCAACTTCTCATCTTGGTGAAGGCCCTAGCTTCAGTCCAGGTAAAGTTGGGGCATGGATACTCTCCTTTTCTTTCTTTGAGCCAGGTCTTTTTCTTCTGAGGGATAGTGTAGGACTCATCTCCCTCTTGGTTGGGGCCAGCCTTCTTCGGGGTCAAGGTTAGGCATGGGCAATCTTTTCTTTTCTTTTTGTTTCATTTCATTTTGTTACTTTTCCTTCTTCTCCTTTGCCCTTGGCTCTTACATTTAATGGACTGGCCCAGGGATACCTCTGTTTTCCTCTGGGCCAGAGCTTATTCAGCTTCAGATTTTGGTGAAGGCCTCTTTTAGGTCACGGTTTGGCCTTTTCATTCCTAGGGTTGGTCCCTGGCCTTTCTGGGTGAGGGAAGCCATTGCTAATGTAGATGTTATTTCTGGTCTTCATCAGGTTCATCCTTAGGCCTTGGAATACTTCTGTCTTGATATCATGGTCTAATGGTAATCCTGGTCTACTTTCACTTTAGGTGCTTAGCATGGGCCTTTTCAGGGGCCCTGTTGGCCTGGGGTACTTTAAGTATGTCACTGTGTCCAGGCAGTTTATGTGTTAGAGTTAAGCCTGGTTATATTGATATTCTGGGACTGTTGGTACCTGTTTCTCTTCAGGGTTGAAGCAGCGGATAATTTTGAGTGCACGTTTGACTGGAGCTACTTTGTATTTGTAATTAGCCTTGAATTATGCTCAGCCTTTCTGAATAAAAATAACATGTGGATATTGATAGAGGACTGTATTTATTGTTCTTCTCTTACATCTCAAGTATATTCTGAGGAACATTGGCTCTTTCCAAGGGAAATGGGCACAGACACCAACACACAGCACAGACTCCAGATGAAAGAATCTACATATTACACAAATAGAAAGGGGAAGTAGGGAAGAGACAGTGGTGCTTGGGAGAGTCCTTGCTGTTGCATTGGTGGCTGTGGCCATGGTAAAGAGGCACCATGAGCTCATGTGGAAAATTGTTGCTTCTCAATAAAGATAACAAAATAGAGTCCCAACAAGGTCCCTGCTGCCTTTCCTTCTGTGATCTGCTCCCATGAAGGGATATCACAGGGAGTTAATATAACAACAGAGGCTGGTCCTCCATTGATTTAGAGGCTGCCTTGATAGGCACATGAGGGTTGTACAGATCTTCATGGGGCCTGTTATGCAGTGTGAGTATGGTGTCCTCTCCTGTATGTCATTCATGGCATGCACTATGAGGGTGTCCCTCTTGTCCTTGCTATGGAAACACTTCTCAAAATGCCATTTGTCTTCTACCTTAAAAACCCCTGGAACAATGAACCATGCCTTCATGATCTCTTTCAAGAAAGCTCCTTGTCATGTCCACTCACTGATGTGAGATCAGGTCTTCCCACAAAGAATGTCTGCACTGACTTACCACTGACTTACCAGAAATTGATTCCTGCTCATGTTATTATTGTTGTGAATCACAGCCAACTTTAATAGAGTGAGCTGCCAACCTGTCAAGGGCACACATGAAACCATGACAATGATTCCTTGTGTAGTGTCACAGAGGCCAGGCCACACTCTGCTCAGGGAAGCACATAGGTGGTGAAGCTATGCAGATGTCTTTGGACTAGTAATTAGGGGAGGTGCCTGAAGGCTTCAGTTATCATCATTGCTTGGGGACAGTTTTCCATCCAATCATCATTTCCTACTACAGAACTTCACTGCTGAGAAGAGGAAGGTCATTGGGGAAAGGTCAGACTCAGTCCATATGTACACGGTTCAAATATTGGTCTGTCATTTCTGATGCTCAGTTTATCATGAAGAGTCTCTCACCATGAGGCTTGTATTGTGCCATGTGCAGGATCTGCAGCTTGGGGAACAGAGCTGTTTGAAATTTGCCCTCCAGCCTGTCCCTTCACCATCATTAAACACACCTTGAAGTGGGATTGACCAGAAAGCAGAAAGCCATGATGTTTTCCCTACCTCCTCTCATCATGGTAGTTGATGACTTCTGAGGCTGTCACTCACTGGATAACAGTGTAACAGCAGTTCATCCTGTCCCATTTGGAAAGTGGAGTCCTGGGACAGGTGCTGACTCTGCCTCAGCTGTTGTCACCTTTTCTAACAAACACAAGTGGCGAATAAGAGTAGAAAATAATGGACATATCCCACTCTGAGAATACCCCTTCCCAATCTCCCACTGTGCTTTGCCTTCATGCCTTTCTCCTTCCCTGAAAGTTTATCCCTGAAGGCTGGTCTCAGATTTCCAGCAATCCTTCTAACTCAGGGTCCTTAATTGTTGGGTTTCCTTTTTATTCTTCTTTTCCATGGATGCTTTTTTCCTGCCCTAACATGACATTTGAAGGACAATGGGAAGGAGGCACCTTAGAGATCTGAGGAGTTAGTCAAGGTATCACAGTGTTCCATTCCTCTATCTTATTGTGGATGGAAAGCTACACTTAAGAATTGTGGCATGCAAAAAGAAAGAGAACAAAACTGAATTAACATCTTTTTCTACTGGTCCTCAACCAATCAAATCTCAGTTATTAAAGAAAAACTGTGGGGAAATTATTCCTGTGATTTCTAGATGAAGTGTAAGCATTGTGCTACCCTCAAAGCCTAACAGGATTTAGGGAGGGTAGCCTCAAGGCTCAGAGGTTAAGAGCACCGACTGTTCTTCCTGAGTTCATTTCCCAGCACCCATATGCTGGCTCACAACCATCTGTAATGAGATCTGGTACCCTCTTCTGTGTACATAATAAACAAACAAATAAATAAATAAATGAATCAATGAATAAATGAATAAATAAATTTAAAAAAATAAAATAAACCAGCTATCTAATCACAGAACTTGAAATCCTTTTCCTGTCTGCAGCAGCAGAATCTGGAAGAAGAGAAGTTAGACAGTTGTCCAGCAGAGATGCCTCTTTGCTGTCTCAGCCTGGATGCCTGTGGCAGCAGTTGCAGTAGGAACAGCCCACCTGGAAGTCTTCCTGTCAGAATCACTGGAACCTGGGAACCCACAATTTCCTGCTCTTCACCAAATTCTGGATAGCCAGTAAGCATAGTTAGACTTACTTGATGGGGGTGATTTCCTCTAATCTGAAAGTGCAGTGGAAGAGGAAGGAGAGACTGAAAACTTATCTGTGCTTGGTGTCAAATGGTATCTGAGGGACTTAACATGTGACATAGATTGTAGATATCCATCTAAGAAAGATCCTGAAACATCAAACATTGTTAGTAACATGGTAGACAACATCAGTGCTCTAGAAGCATGCAAGTTCCCTGCACAGAATGAAGCATGATGAAGCATGCCCACCCCACTGTAATAGTGCTACTACCCCATTGTAAAGGATGAAGGCACCATCAGTGTTGTGCCACAATACTCACATGCTTGTTTCCATACAACACACACAAATATGTGCCCACATTCATACATTTAAGAACATGTATGTGTCTACAACTTTGCATGCACACACAGACACACACACACACACACACACACGCAGAATTATACTTTGAATTTCAATTAGATATTCAATAAATTGGCATAACAAGAAATTAAATATAAACAAGCAACCTTTGTGGCATTGGTATGCATGTGTATGGTATGCATGTTGTATACACAACTATGAGTATAGTTATGTGCATATTTTTATAAGTATCTATATGATATACCTAATATGTACAACCATATCTAACTGCATATATATGCGTATATAAATATAAAGATAAACTGAAATCCCAACTCCCAGACACCAGCCAAGGAGGCAGCAGAACTTTCCGAGTGGCTGGCTTGATGTGTCAGCTCTTTCCTGCCTTCAACTCTGAGTGACTATTATGTTTATTATCAGTATCATTCATTTGAAACAAAATTCTGCACAAAGTTTTCACAATGCCTTTTAATATTAAAATATTCTCTAACTTTCAGAACCACAAGAAAACCCTCTAAGGCAGAAAGCCACGAGTCGATCATGAAAAGTATCAGGGAAGGGCCAATGAGATGGGTAGCTGGGTGGAAGGAAAGAGCTGACTCCTCCTAATTTATTCATTGACCTCCATATGTACAGAATGACAGAATGGCATGGTGTGTATTCTATGTTCATTCTCTCTCTATTGTATAGATGTATTTATTTCCTCATCACAAAATAAGTAGATAGATAGATGTTATTATTTTAAATACCAATCAGAAGATTTATATACACTTATCATATGATATAATTAATTTTTTAAAATAACGAAAAAAATCTCATACAGCTCACAACTGTTTGTAACGCCAGGACCAGAGGAGTTGACAGTCTCACACAGGCATACATAAATGCAAAACACCAATGAACATAAAATAGTGAATAAACAATTAAATATTTGTAGGAGCTAGTGGGGTCAGGAGCCCCACAATCATCCCACAGAACTAACTAACCTAGGCTCATAGTGACTCAGAGACTGAACCACCAACCAGGGATAATGCATGGGACTGACCTAGGACCTCTGCATGTATTTTACAGTTGTATAACTTGATCTTCTGTGAGACTCCTAACAGTGGGAGCAGGGCTTGTCTGTAATACCTGCTTTTGGGACCCATTCCTCCTACTGAATTCCTGTGTCCAGCTCTAATGTAAGAAGTCATGCCTTGATATAACATGGCAGGCAGATATGCACAGGAGGTCTGCCCATTTCTGAAGAGAAAAAAAAGGAGGAATGGATGGGGAGCAGGAAGAGTAGAGGTTGGGGGAAGGACTGAGAGGAGAGGATGGAGGGGAAATTTTGGTTAGGATGTAAAAACAAAAATAAATAAATAAAACCAAATTTATTCCAAAAGAGGGAGAATATTGATGGTTATCATATTTAAATTTGAGATACTAAAAGAATGTCCCTCCAGGAACATTGCCACTTATTCTAACTTTATAATGTGTTTGCAGTTGTACAGCAATTGCTGGGGATGAGTTTCTATCTGCTGTGAATGTGTTGCTCCGAGTGATTGATAAAACAAACAAACAAACAAACAAACAAACAAACAAACAAACAAAACGCTGGTTGGACAGTAGCCAGGAAAGAAGTATGGTATAGGCAGGATAAGCAGAGAGGAGAATGCTGGGAGTGGAAGGCTGAGTCAGGAGAAGCCACCGCCACCATGAGAAGTAAGATGTAAAGTACCGGTAAGCCACAAGCCACATGGCAACTTATAGATTAATAGAAATGGGTTAATTTAAGATATAAGAACTAGATAGCAAGAAGCCTGCCGCGGCCATACAGTTTATAAGTAATATAAGTCTCTTGTGTGTTTACTTGGGTCTGATCTGCTGAAGGAGCTGGGTGGACACAGGAAAACTCCAACTACAAGGGATAATTAAGTCATGTTAGGCATAATTTTGAGCTGGTCTAATACATAATGGGTTCGTGTTGTACTTGGAGTAATTATATCTTGTTTAGGCAATATTAAGACCTGGTTATTGTTTTACATTTGGAAATTAATCATGACATCAAAAGATATAATTGTGTGTCAAGTTGATAAGGGAGCAATTGTGAGTGCTATTTTTGTTTGTCAAATTTATTACATCTGAAATTCATTAAAACCCCAAAATGGAGGGGCATGCCTGTGAGGTATTTTTGCTTAATTTGAAGAGAGAAGATCCACATGTAATCCTGATCTTTGCATTAGAAAGACATTCTGTTAATCTGGATATTGATGAGGAAAGAAACACCTATAACTCAGATGTTTTGAACCCCAAAACCCCACTTGTAATCTCAGCCAGACCTTGTGCTGGAAGCCCATATAATGAAATGGAAGAAGGGAGTTTTTCTCTTTAGATGCTTGCTCTCACCTTGCAAGCAAGTCCATGCCTTCACTGGCATTGGAGCCAACTTCCTTGGTATTCCAGACTATACTGCTGATGGGCTGAGACATCAAGCATAGTGGATTGAGCAACTCCTGGATTCGAGGATTTTGCCATTATAGCCAGCCAATGCTCAATTAGCTGGGCCACAGCCTCTAAGTCATTCTAAAACATAGCCTTTTGTTTATATAGAAATTCATTCTGTTACCCCATTAAACCCTGAACAATGCACCAGACAGGTATAGAATTTTTAGAGTAGTTTGGGTCTGACAATAGCACTGAGTCCAATGGCTGGGAAATCCTTGTGCAGCTCAAGATTCCTGGAATTTACTGAGATACATCAAAGCCTGAGAGTTCAGGGTTTACAGGAGTGTGAATCCTCACCTGCCTAAAGAAGAGTCTCAGAGTGAAGTTTCAAATTGCATTTTATTCATAAAACATTCATTTTACTCAATGGGGGCTTTCAAAACAGCAGTCCTTATATATAATGTATAACCTTAGCAAACTATTAAAACAATGATAAGAATATAAGAAATAACAAAAATTAACAAAACCTTAAACCAAAATGAAGAAAACCAAAATCCAAAGCATAAATATCCCAACATATAAACAAAAAAATTAAGCAAATTTCAGGATCACTTGGAATTTCACTATGGGAGAGCAAATGATGTGAGGAACTGTCTTATTCTCTGCAGTGAATTATCTTCAGCAAAACTTGCACATGACATGGCGTCAGCTTCAACACTGCCGTAGAGAGAATCTTATGGTTTGGGTGTGGTCTGTTTGGATGGCAGTGTGATGTTACCACAGTCTTCCTTGTCAGATTTCCATCACATATGGAGTCATCTTGTCAAAGCCCTTGATAGGAAGCTGACAGAAGAACTCTTGCTCACCCACGTGTCCTCTTCATTTTGTTTTGCCCCTCACTGGGGCTACGTGCTGATGGATGTCAGGGTTCTTAGTAATTTGTGTTGTGTCCTCTGAATCTTAGACTATTTGTGATACAATCTTTTCTCTGGGAATAGTGAGCCACAGATGTGGATCAGATTGTGGCTGGATTGCCTGATGGTAGGTTGATATTTGTCTCACTCGTGAGTTCACAGCTGAAAAGAGGTGGCATTTTCTGAGGAGGCTGTGAACCTGGGGTTTAGAATATCAGGCCTTCAAGGTGTCTCTGGCTTCTTCCAGCCTTCTCAGTTTTCTGAAGAGGTGCTGTTAGGGAAAACCAGCAAAGAAAATATTCAGAATCAGTTTTGCTGTGCCACTGTCAAAAAAAATCAGGGCCTATTTATCCTTAGTAAACAAAAGTTAAGGAAGAAAACAAACCCCATGAATACCCTGGCTGCTGGTGATGGGGCTCAATGGTGGCTTACTTGCCTGGAACATAGTGTTTCTGCACCAGCAGCTCCTTCTGCAGGAGGCTCTCTTCCTGGGCTGTGGTCTGCTCCAGTTCCTGCTGGAGGTTTTCAAACCTAGGGGAGGAAGGCAGCTGGGGCACAAGCCTGGTGGGGACATGCCATGTCAGCTTTTGAGCCTCCACCAGCTCTACTCAGCTAGACAATTGAGCATTACCTTTCACCTGAGTTCATTCCTTGCTTCACCAAGGGAAAAGGGTCACAGAGCACATGGGCAGGATTTTTTTCTCAGCTTTTAAAAACTGCTAAAAGTTGAACTGGTAAGTACATACTGTGCTGGATTAGAAAAAAAAAACAGCATATTTCTCCAACAGTCCAAAGACATCATTTTGGAGAAATATCATTATGTTAAAGTCTTAGACACAGTTCAGGAAAGATATCCGTGGCCTTGATTAGATACCAGGTGAATGTGAACCTCCTGGAAAACTCTATGCCTGCCCTCTAGTGGAGCCTACACAGCAATGCAAAGAAGGCTCTGGTTGTTCCTACAGCTGAGAACCCTGCATGGGATTAACTTGTCAGCTCCTACTCTGTTTATGACCAAGAGTAAATCTTCTCATGAGAAACTGATAAACACTGCAGAGAGCCTGCAATCAGCAGGAGTGTGCTTTATGCAAATTTGCAAAAGGTGGACACTTCTCTCTAAACGTGATGTTCCTGATGGAAAAGATGCAGGGGACACACTTTTCTTCATGATCAATGATCCTCCTTTCCACGTTTCTGGCTGCTATGGGAATATTTGTGGGGAGATCTAATCTAAGAGATGAGATACTAGAGCATACAAGAGTTCTCAGAAAGGAAGAAGGGGACACAGTCCCCATAAGACCAAGGAGAGAGCATATTGCTTCCTGTTGACTGAGCCAGCAATGACACTGTGATGGTTTCTTTCCCTGCCCGTGGCTGGCAGCTTTGCCAATTGACAAACTCAAAGAGGATGGAGATCCAGGTACAATGGACCCACTTGGATCCCCCTGCTTCTGGAAGCCTGGGCTCCTACCTCATCTGGGACACAGTGAAGTGATGCTGCAGCTTTACTGCCAAGTCCCTTTGCCGGGTGAACAGCTCCTTCTGCTTCAGCAGGGAGTGAAGATTTTCCTCAAGACTTTGATGTTCCTGTTCATTAGAAGATTGTGTTTTTAGGTGAGGTTGTCCTAACCATGTACATAAACATGCATTCTCTCTCTCTGTCTCTCTGTCTCTCTCTCTCTGTCTCTCTCTCTCTCTCTCTCTCTCTCTCTCTCTCTCTCTCTGTCTCTCTCTCTCTCTTTCTCTTTCTCTCTAGCACACACATGTACATGGATGCACACATACAAGCACACTACATTCCATCCACACTTAGTTTTCCAGATAACTCTTATGTAAGAAGAGATCACCTGGGATACTATGGAGAACAAAGTTACCTTTCATTAACCTACACCCTCTCTACCCATATTCCTGCCTGGAGACAGGAAACACAGGATGCTCTGAGCACAGGGATGTGGAGAATATTGTGTGCTTTTACTAGGTTTTGATAATTTTTCAGTTTATTTTTAGTTTATATGTGCAGATGTATAGCCTGCTTGTGTGTCTGTATAACATGTGCATGCCTGGTGACCTGGGAGAAGAACTCAGTGGGTAGATAAGTCAATGAAGTGCTTGCCTTGAAAACCTGTACACAGACAGGTGAACACCAGGGTTCCTGGATCTGTAATCTAAGCTCTATTAGCAAGTTCCCCAGTCTGTGCATTGAAGGCTTAGTTCCCCAGCACAGGACCACTGGATGGCAGTGGACCAGCCCCTTGCTCTCACTCAGTGCTTCCCAGGGCCTCCAAGGAGGGCAGCTTCCTCCTAAAGAAGCTCTCTATACAACAGGTTGCCTCCATTTAGGCCCAAAGGAATGAGCTCAGAAAACTAGAAAATCTCTACAATCCGGAGTCTATATTAACCTTTCCTCCAAGTAAGTTGATTGTGTCAGGGATTTCTTTGAGTAACAGAAGTTTGACTAACTCACGGCCAAATGACTGCATATATTATTCTATACTTCACAATATCCCATGGATCACATTGTATGTTTGTACTCATTAATGATGGGTATCTGAAGAGTTTCTAGTTGGGCTGTTCTGATGAGTCCTGCTGAATCCCTGTTGTCCCCTATTCTCTGTGGACACCACTTTCCATTCTGGAATCAATGCTCCACCTGAAGTCTGCAGTTCCACTTTCTGAATAATTGCACATACCTTCTCATAGGGCTGCACCATTTTACACTACTAGCAATGTCTGAGAGTTCTCATTTCTCCCAACTCTCCATCAGGCTGAATTTAACTCATTATGAAGAAGTTTGGAATAAAAGCATTTTCTGAGTGCTGCAGACACAACATGGAGTGTGTACTTGAGAGTATGATGAGCCTAAGCGGTACCCTAAGACAACCTCATCTCACACCTCAGCATAGCTGTGGGACTTCTGCTGGGCTGGGATGCAGCCACAAGCACCTCTGCAGTTCAGAATTTCTCTGAGAATCAAGTCCAGGCCAGTTCCAAGGGCAAGGTTAGCTGAACCAAAGTTAGGCAAAGGTGAATGGAAAATGGCAGCAGGTGATGAGGCGAAGAACAAAACAGGATGCAGGGAAGTCATCAGTCACCAGCCTCCTTTCACCCAGAGCAGAGAGGGACACAAACCCTCAGGCAGCCTTTCCTGCCTCTCAGTAGCCTCTCTCACACCTTCATGGACCCCATTACTTTGTTTTTCTCCAGAGGATTTCTTTGCAGATAAATAATTCTGCCTCTACAAATACCTGAAGAACTTTTAGCTTGCATCAGTTATGTGGCTTTTGGTTGTAGTTAGCTGTGTGGACATGCAGAAGGATGGGCAACAACAGCTGTTCTTTGATGGAGGCAAAGTGGTACTAACCAGATTAGGCACAGTACTTTCTCATTGAAATCCATCTCCATCATTCTTAAAGATGTTCCATTGTTCCGTGAGAGAGTGAACATACCCACAGACTCAAACACACATTCTCATTCCTCAAAGATACACATAAAAGCAACAACAACAACAACAACAACAACACACATACACACACACACACACTCACACACACCTTTCTTGAATCCAGAAAGGCAAGGTACAAGACTAGAATGTTGCAGCACCTTTTATACTCCAGGGGGAGGTAGTGGGTCCTCCCTGCAGTCTACAAGCCTCTTAGACCCAGCCAAGCTCTTCTGTCCTGGCCTGAACTTATTTCCCTTTCCAGGGAAGTTCTTAACACCAGACTCACTGATCGTACAGATAAGTAACAACCTCTGCACAACTGAGTTGGACCACACAAAACCAAGCGCTGGGGGAAGAGGGTCAGACATGAAGCCTCCCGATAGATTTAAGTTGACCCATCATAGTCTCCTCACTAAACTTACCCCGACTCCTCCACAGAAGACATTGACAGCACCAGAGACTAGAAGTCACCCATTGTCATTACCCAACAACTTTTGACCAGATTACAGTGCACATTATATGAAAACAGCCCCAGGCCAGTCAGTGGAAAGCTACTTAGGTCATCTAGAGCACTTTTCTAAAACGCAGCACTCTATACAACTATGAGTTGGACTCTGTCCTAAGAGTGAGCTTCAAAATATCAGGTTACATGTTGTGAAGCCAGTAGACAAAACAGACCTTTCCTGGGAAGTTACCTCTACACTGTGAAAGTAAAGAAGTCTACTTTTTTATTTTTAAAGTAGCTCCATTGTTTGATTTTTGTTATTTATTTTAAGATGCATTAATTCCAAAGTAATAAACATGTTTAAAAATGAAGAGAAACCAACAAATCAGTTCTCTTTCTGAACAAAGGAACCATTTAGAAATGAAATGAGACAGAAAAAGACAGGATGCTCTACTGTGAGGAGACAGGAGATCCAAAGATCTGTGGCTATCCAGCTTAGCCAGAACAGAAATTTTCAGGTTCAGTAAGAGACTCGGGCTGGAGGGAATAGGGGAGAAAGCAACAGAGGACACTCGATGTCATCATCAGACCTTCCAAAACAACCACAGATGTATATACACCCTCAGACAGACATACTCACACACAGACAAACACCCCTCCAATCATCAGTGATCAGAATGCAGTGAGGAGGACATCACACTGGATGAGGATGACATTGCCAGTTGGTTTTAGACTCCTCACACTAGCTGTTATAAGAAAGTCCCACAATTCTGTATCATTTTGGACTAAAAATGCCTGGGGAAGCATGCTGTGTCTCTGCAGGCTATGTTGATGCAGTTGGCTCAAATCTGTCACCCTGACCCCCACCTGTCATAAGCCCTTGCCACATCCCTGGTCATCCAGTGAGCTTCTGAATGTAAGATCCAGGATGGGAGAACTGGCCAATGCCACTCACAACAAACAGTACTGACAAGCTGTTAATTTAGTTTCTGTTACTGTGAACCAAGAGCTTGTCCAGGTAAAGAGAACACCATGGCAGTCTGGGAACAAGAGGGTAAAATGCCATATGGCACCCAAAAAGATGTCTATGAGCCCCGGTCATTTCGCTTTTTCCGGGGGTGTTCCTCCTTCCATCCTGTGTCTGCTCTGATCACACATGACCCCTGCAAAAGCAAATGAGACCTAGACCCTTGACCTGACTCACTCAGATTTCTGTGGCTACCATTATAGCATGGCTCCTCCCATACTGACATACAGGTGAGTGGTATGTGATTGACCCGTCTCCCTCAATGGGCTGCGGCTTCCAGCCAAGCAGTAGGGTTTGCTTGCCTAAGAGGCTAACTCCCAGAAAGACTTGTGAATGATCACAGAAGTGAACTATTGGATAGGATGGGTCAGGTGGATAAGTGATTAGATGGTTACATGAGTGTGTGTATGTGTGTGTATGGTCAGACAGGTGGCCAGGTGAGCCCTGGTGCTTCAACCCACCTGCAGCTGCCTTGTCCAGAGGTCATAGATCTTCTCATGGGCCTCTTCACAGAGCCTCTTTGCCTCCTCACAGGACTCTTGTAGTAAAATCTGCTCCCCCTGCAGCTTTTTCTTGTCCTCTAGCAAGATTCTCACTTTTTCCTTCAGCTGAGTCTGTTCACTCAGGTGCTGACTGTAGAGGGTGCTGAAATATCACAAGAAATGATGTGCTCCGTTTCCATCTGGCACTCCTGCCTCCCAATACCATGATTCCTGCAAGGTCCCATGTCCCCATCCCCAAAAGCCCTGGGCTGGAGCCCTCATTATCCATGCCAGAATCACTCAGGTGCAGGCAACAGCCAGAGAATAGCCAAATTCCAGAAAGATTTACACTACTTCTGAAGACCCGACAGCAAAAGGGATCCATGTACCTCTGAAGACTGGATCTGCTACCTCACGAACACACACCCTGGTGTTTAACTGTTCACAGTATTGGGAAAACATGAGCAGGTAGAGGGAAACCTTGCTCTGATGGAGACAGAAGATGCATCAGGAATACTTTCCTTCCATGTGTCCCATAGAAACCAGCTCTGTAAGCTCCTGCCAGAGCCACAGAAACCATTCATGGTGCAAACTATGTTTTCTGTCTAGAAGTTCCAGAAGCTGACAGGCAAAAGTTGGGAGGGCCTCTTAGACTCTTAACACTTAGGAGAACTCAGTCTAGGAGGCACAAGTCCAAGAGTGATAAGGCAGGCTGCTTGCTAAGATGTAAACAGACTAGAACCACAGCCCTCACTTTGGTTTAAAGGTGGAGAAGGGAAGAAGATGCTGTGGGATGTCTTTCTGTAAGCCATGAATGTGTATTGCTCCCATTGGTTAATAAATAAGCTGCTTTGGCCTATGGCAAGGCAGGAAGGAGCTAGGCATGAAAGTCCAGGAGAGACAGAGAAGAAAGGCAGAGGTGGAAGAAATGCCAGCTGCCACCCAAGGGGTAACATGCCAGCAGCCTGGCATTCAGCAGCCATGTGGGAAAACACAGATGAATAGAATTGGGTTAACTTAAGATGATAGAGCTAGCTAGCCTGAAACTAAGCCATTGGCCATATATTTTGTAAGTAATGTGAGCTTCTGTGTGTTTATATGGGACCATTTTGCTGCAGGAGGCAGGTGGGACAGATTCCTCCTGGCAGCGTGGTCAGGCAGGACTGGAGAAACTTCAGACAACAAGAAGCAGTCCTTAGCAAGTTCTGGAGTCCACCCAAGTCAGGCACTCACCAGTAGATTTTGGTCTTCTCACTCAGCTCTGTGCACTTGTACAAGGCCTCACTAATTTCCTTGGGTAATTTCTTCACATCTGACATATCCTTTTTATACTCTGTGTTCTGCATCTCATTCTCCGAATTCAGCCTGTGGTAGGGCATAGCCCCATGAGCAAAGAACCCTGTGAACACAGGCCTCAGGGACCCCATGAATTAAGGTTGTATTTTGCACTACCCTAGCCTACTGGATGTCACACCCTGAATCCTATGTACTGGGAACTCCTGATGTGCATTAGACTTGCTACCCTGCCCCAGGGCCAGGAAAGGCTGGGTGTCAACAGGGAAGGAGACAGGGCTACATGAGCTCCCTCAGTAGGCCTGGAGAGGTAGACTAGCTCTCTTAGAAGGTCCACCAGTGTGGGCCTACCTGAAATCTGTGATGACATTTCCACTGTTGTGAGAACAGAAATGCTTTGTCCTTACAAGGATAACCAGAACTTATCATCAGTATTGTCATGCATGAGGCACTCTATGAGGATGGCTTTATAAACTCCCAAGGGGATTCCAGTGAGGCACCAGAGTGAGCACAAAGACTGAGAACAGTGATGCTCAAAGTGGAGCTCTGTGGTCTCAGCTCTTATATCACCTGAATCCTTTGAAACAGACAAATTCTCAGGCCTACTATCAATCTCCAACTCACAAGATCTGAAGGGACACACACACACAAACACACACACAAACACACACACAAACACACACACAAATACACACACACACACACACACACACACACACACACACACTGTAATGGAGCCTCTCAGAGACAGCACAGAACACACTGAGACACCAAATCCTCAGCACAAAGAGATGCATTTCCCCAGCAGGGCAAGCATGGCATTGGGAGCCTGCCTCTGGATCACACAAAGGCAGACAACATGCAGCAGGCTTTTTTCAGCAGTGGGATTTTAAATAGAAAGGTTAAGTCTGTGCTAGGGTGAGTTGCTGAGATCTGATTGGACAGGTTGGCAAGTCTAGGCGGGTAATGAATTTTGATTGTTGAACTTTGGTGTTCAGTTTCAAGAATGAGTCAGTGTGCACAAAAGGGAATGAACTTTGGGGACTCAATTTAAGAATGTAATCTAATGGTTTATCAAGGGAAAGGGAAGTGAAAAGGCCAAAACCTGACACTGCCATGTTTGCGATGTTTGGGCCCCTTAGCGGGCAATTCACATGCACACAAACCCACACAGAGTTAGGATGTCAGAGAAATGCAGGTGGGTGGCATTGTCTCCCAGTACAAGGAACAAGACCAGAGAGGAGCAAGGATGGACACCAGGCCTTCCAGACACACACAGATGGACCAAGTAGGACCACAAGGCCCTTCAAGCTGCTCTCAGAGCAACAAGCAAAAATAAATACCTTGTCAGATACAGAGACTCAGGTTAAACTCAGAGCACCCAGCATCTACAAGCCAACACCTGTCAAGGCCTCTTGAAATGCATGTTGTGATCTTACACCCTACTGCCCCTCTCTGTGGATTGTGATTCAGGCCACAGGCTCTGGTTTTCATAAGGAGGAATCAGAACAGCCTGTGTCCCATCTCACTCCTACAGGCTTTAGTTCTGCCTCTCAGATGCATTTAGGAAAATATGCTTGTGCAGGTCACCCTGCAGGTGCAGCTTCCAGTGACCCAAGGACTGCTGGAATTGACACAGTAGGGTCAAGACATTCACCAGAGAACAGGGCATGATGAATACCTGTTGTTCAACTGATTGTTGTAATGGGCCAGGAATTCACGCAGTTCATTCCTGTCATTGGTCATCATCTGTAGCTGAAGTTTCAGTTTTTCCACCTGGTTCAGCTGCTGCTCTTGCTCAGTGAGGAAGAAGGGTGTGGATGATGACTTCCTAGCAGCCCCTGTAGGTACATAAACACAAGTGAATTTCTACACATGAATGCCATAAGCCAAGGAGATCATGTGGTGTCCCAAGACAAGGCCTGAGGAAGAGGAAGTGCATGGAACCCAGTGAAGCTCTCAAAGATTAGAGCAGCTCTCCTTAAGCTGGGCCTCATAAGCCATGTGTCTGTCTCCCATCCCCATGGCTAGATATATGCCTCAGCCCCTACTGCAGCCCCCCTGGCCCTGAAAGATATAAGCAAGGCCAGCCACGTTGGTTTGGAATTGTCATCTCATACCTGATGTGATGCTAGGAAGTCCAGGAGTCCCTAGTGCTTTTCACCTCCCAGCCCTGATAACCTGTGTCTATAACTAAAAGGAACTGAATGCCTCAGACTTGGGTACATGGATGGAAACTTTCCCTTCTTGGTATTTACATCAGAAATAAAGTGCAACAACATCCCATTCTGATACATTAGTGGTTCTCGGCCTCCTGTTGGCATTCTTTGCCACTCAGAATGAACTGAAGGAGGTTCCTGCACAGCAGCTGCAGCCTTGACCATCCCTGGCCCTCTGCCAACTAACCATCAGAAATCCTCCACCTTGGATCTGCTCTTTAGGAACCCGGATAAGCAGCATAGGCCCATTGCTTCAGATTATCACAGCTTCTGAACCCCATACTAGAAGGTCCAGTTCTAGCCTCACCTCCTTAGTAAGTTAGGGCTCTCTCTGCCAATCAGTGTGCTCGGTCTTGCCATCATGTCAGTTGGTGAATTTTTAAGCAATTATTGAATGCCTCAAGGGCAGATGGGTTTGCCATGACTCTGGTGATTTCATAGAAGATGCCAAGGGCTCTCCAGAATACAATTGAATTTCTAGAGAATGGATAGTTAGGGCCACTGCCAATGGTCATCACCTATCTGATAACAAACTCTTCCCCAATTCACCAATAGCCAAGATGCCCTTTCCAGGAGCCTTTCCTGAGACACAGGGGAAGGCCTTCTGCACCTCCTCCTTCCAATCTTGAGATTTCTCTGATTCATTAGAATCTAGTTCATTCTAATTTAGTAGTTCATTATGTGTGGAGAGCAAGACTCATTTTTCAAACACCGCCCAGGAATGGCTCTTCTCCTGATGATTGCCAGCTAATATGATGAGAAAATAAGGATGCTAAGAAATTAGCTAAGGACAATGGGGAAGGAAGATCAGTTCCATGAGGTGAACAAGTACATTAGAGAAAATCCACTGGGCTGTTACATATATGGGGGTGGTGGAGGATTATGTGGGTCCTGTCAAAAAAATAATATGTCACATAGGTAATAATGAAACTTTTGCTAAATGCTGCAGCAGAATACATTCCAGCCATCATGATGTTAGCAAAACTGTTATCAACTACTGATAGGTATGACTGAAAATACCTAAGGACTGGGCATCCCCAGCTGAGCCCTCAGTCATCAAGAACAAATACTTACAAAAAGATTGATGTCCCAGTCCTGTACTCAAGGTAGAGGAAAGAGGACTGGCTAGTGAGAGGGCAGGAATGAAAATATTCAACTCTGGGTCTGCTCTTGAAGAACTCAGAGGACCAGGATAGACCCATTTCTTCTCAGAAACTCTCCCCTCCTGAGCCCCACTCCTGGAAGCTGAAGCTTTCCTCCTTCTGGAAGCTCCCCATCCCTTGCCCAAGACTCACTGCATTTTCCCCAGAACCATTTGTTTCTTGATGTGTGACATGGAGACTGGAAGCCATCTTCCTTCTGCCTCCCTCTGATCTCCCTGTGCTCGCCATCCTTTCTCCCAAGAATCCTGTTCAGTCTAGTCAGAATATCTGTAGGTGAAACACGAGACTCTGCACCAATGCCCCAATGACAGTTGGTGTTGCCACAACACTGGTGACATCACATGGAATGCCAGGGCTCTCCAGGAGACAGTAGAATGTCCATGTGCTGATGTCACATGATCTAGCTATTTCATCCTTGCTACATACCTCACCCAAAAGTGACTTGAAACCAAGGTGCCATTTCCATGAGCCTCTGTGGTCACAATGGAAGCCTTTAGGTAGATCCTCCTTCCAAAGTCAGAAAGCTAGCTTTCTGCTTCATTAGAAACTTTATCTAAGTGAAGTTGCATTTCATATATTTTCCTTCTTCCCAAAATATTCTTTAATATTCCCATTCTGAAAACCTTTATCTTAAATCCCATATAAACTTTATTTGTATTCAAATCTCATAACTTGTTTAAGCTTTAATGTTCCATATTTTTAGAACTTTAACTACTACCCCAGGTCCAATACAGAATACATTCAATCTCTCAAGACATACTTAAGCCTTTAAGTTTTTATAAACATATTACATCTTAAAATAACTTTTTTCTATTTAATTCATTGAGTTATCCTCTGCTTGAAATTTGATCCAGTTTTTTCTTATCTTAACCAATAATAATTTGTAACCACTTCTCTTAAGTGATGGCAAGTATTTGTAACCATTGAACAGAAATGACCAAAATCCATGTTTTTTGTTTTCGTCTCTCTCTGTCTCTGTCTCTGTCTCTCTGTGTGTGTGTAAACAAAAATCATAATTTTTTTAAATATAATGTATCCTTAACATTTTTTCTATGCATTACCAGGACAGAGAGGGGTTAAAATGGGAAGACAATGAAGAACTTGGCTTAGGAATGAAGGGAGGAAGATTTAGATTCCGAGTGTATAGGCAGTAAACTCCCCCCCCCCACTTCCCCACCTCTGCCTGCCTGTAGAGAGTGTGCATTTCCACCCTCTGTGAGAGCCACATGCATGCTAATATCAGCCCTAATATCAGCCCTGCCTGTCTTGGCCCTGAGTCTATTCCAAATTCCTCAAGGGAGACATCTGCCCACTCAGAGCCTCTTCTGCAGGGTCTTCTCACTCTGGGAACTCACCTCCCAGCTTGGGTAATTAGGGGAGGTACCTGAAGGCTAGAGTTATCATCATTGGTTGTGGACAACTTCCCTTCCAATCATCCTGTCCTGCTACAGAAGTTCACTGCTGAGAAGAGGAAGGACATGGGGAAAAGGCAAACACAGTCCATATTGAACACAGTTCAAATACTGGCCTATTATGCCTGAGACTCACTTTATCATCAAGATTCTCTTATCATGAGGCTTGTATTGTGCCATCTGCAGTACCTGGGGCTTGGGGAACAGAGCTGTTTGAAATTTGGCTTCCAGCCTGTCCCTTTACCATCATTAAACACACCTTGAAGTGGGATTGACCAGAAAGCAAAAAGCCATGAGGCTTTCCCTGCCTCCTCTCATCATGGTAGTTGATGACTTCTGAGGCTGTCACTCACTGGATAGCAGTGTAACAGCAGTTCATCCTGTCCCATTTGGAAAGTGGAGTCCTGGGACAGGTGCTGACTCTGCCTCAGCTGTTGTCACCTTTTCTAACAAACACAAGTTGAGATTAGGAGTAGAATACAATAGACATATCCCACTCTGAACATATTCATTCCCAATCTCCCACTGTCCTTTGCCTCATGCCTCTCTCCTTCCCCGAAAGTTTATCCCTGAAGGCTGGTCTCAGATTTCCAGCTATCTTTCTAATTCAGGTTCTCATTGTTGGGTTTCCTTTTTATTCTTCTTTTCCACAGATGCTTTTTTCTTGCCCTAACATGGCATTTGAAGTATAGTGGGAAGGGGGCATCTTAGAGATGTGAGGAGTTAGTCAAGGTATCACAGTGTTCCATTCCTCTGTCCTATTGAAGATGGAAAACTACACTTAACAACTGTGCCATGCAAAAAGAAAGAAAACAAAACTGAATTAACATGTTTTTCTACTGGTCCTCAACCAATCAAATCTCATTTATAAAAGAAAAACTGTGGGGAAATTCTTCCTGTGATTTCTAGATGAAGTGTAAGCATTGTGCTACTCTCAAAACCAAACAGGATTTAGGGAGGGTGGCCTCAATTAAACCAGCTATCTAATCACAGAGCTTGAAATCCTTTTTCTGTCTGCACCAGCAGAATCTGGAAGAAGAGAAGTTATACAATTGCCCAGCAGGGATGCCTCTTTGATGTCTCAGCCTGGATGCCTGTGGTAACAGTTGCAGTAGGAACACCCCACCTGGAAGTCTTCGGGTCAGCATCAATGGATCCTGGGAACCCACAATTTCCTGCTCTCCACCAAGTTCTGGATGGCCAGTAAGTGTTTTTAGATTTACTTGATGGGGATGATTTACTATAATCTGAACGTGCATTCGAGGAAGAAGGAGAAACTGAAACTTATCTGTGCTTGATTTCAAATAGTATCTGAGGGACTTAACATGTCACATAGATTGTAGATATCCATCTTAGAAAGATGTAGCTAGAGTTTTCCTGCCTGGCCCACAGTCAGGACAAATCTTTATTACCCGCCAGTCCCACAGCCGCTCAGACCCAACCAAGTAAACACAGAGACTTATATTCCTTACAAACTGTATGGCGCCGGGCGGTGGTGGCGCACGCCTTTAATCCCAGCACTCGGGAGGCAGAGCCAGGTGGATCTCTGTGAGTTCGAGGCCAGCCTGGGCTACCAAGTGAGTTCCAGGAAAGGCGCAAAGCTACACAGAGAAACCCTGTCTCGAAAAATCAAAAAACAAAAAACAAAACAAAACAAACAAACGACAACAAAAAAAAAACTGTATGGCTGTGGCAGGCTTCTTGCTGACTATTCTTATATCTTAAATTAATCCATTTCCATAAATCTATACCTTGCCATGTGGCTCATGGCTTACTGGCATCTTCACATGCTGCTTGTCCTGGAGGTAGCTGGCAGTGACTCCTTCTGCCTTCCTGTTCTTTTATTTCTCCTCTCTGTTAGTCCTGCCTATACTTCCTGCCTAGCCACTGGCCAATCAGTGTTTTATTTGTTGACCAATGAGAGCAAAACATTTGCCATACAGAACATCCCACAGCAGAAAGACCCTGAAACATCTGCCCATTGTTAGTAACATCTTAGACAACATCAGTGCTCTAGAAGCATGGAAGTTCCATGCACAGGGTGAAACATGATCAAGAATGCCCCACCCCACTGTAATAGTGTTATTACCCCATGATAAAAGAAGAGGGCACCATCATGTTGTACCACAATATACACATGCTTGTTTCCATACAACACACACAAATATGTGCCCACATTCATACATTTAAAAACATGTATGTGTCTACAACTTTGCATGCACACACACACACATATACACACAGAGAATTATACTTTGAAATTAAATTAGATGTACAGTAAATTGGCACAACAAGAAATTAAAAAGAAACAAACAACCTTTGTGGCATTGGTATGCATGTGTATGGTATTCATGTTGTATACAGAACTATGAGTATAGTTATGTGCATATTTTTATAAGTATCTATATGATATACCTAATATGTACAACCATATCTAACTGCATATACATGTGTATATAAATATAAAGATAAACTGAATTCCCAACTCCCAGACACCAACCAAGGAGGCAGCAGAACTTTCCGAGTGGCTGGCTTGATGTGTCAGCTCTTTCCTGCCTTCAACTCTGAGTGGCTATTATGTTTATTAACAGTATCATTCATTTGAAACAAAACTCTGCACAAATTTTTCACAATGCCTTTTAATATTAAAATATTCTCTAACTTTCAGAACCACAAGAAAACCCTCTAAGGCAGAAAGTCATGAGTTGATCATGAAAACTATCAGGGAAGGGCCAATGAGATGGCTAGTTTGGTGGAAGGAAAGAGCTGACTCCTCCTAATTTGTTCATTGACCTCCATATGAACAGAATGACAAAATAGCATGGCATGAATTGTATGCTCATTCTCTCTCTATCGTATGCATGTATTTATTTCCTCATCACTAAGTAAGTAAATAGAGAGATAGATATTATTATTTTAAATATCAATCAGAAGAATTCTATACACTCATCATATAAAATACTTAATCTTTAAAAGAACGAAAAAAATCTCATGCAGCTCACAACTGTTTGCAATTCCAGGACTAGAGGAGTCGACACCTTCCCATAGGTATACATGAAGAAAAAACACAAATGCACATAAATTAATGAATAAACAATTAAATATTTGTAGGAGCTAGTGGGGTCAGGAGCCCCACAAGCATCCCACAGAACTAACTCACCTAGGCTCATCGTGACTCAGAGACTGAACCACCAACCAGGGAACATGCATGGGACTGACCTATGTTCTCTGCATGTATTTTACAGTTGTATCTCTTGATCTTCTTGTGAGACTCCTAACAGTGGGAGCTTGTCTCTAATGCCTGCTTTTGGGACCCATTCCTCCTACTGAATTGCTGTGTCCAGCCTCAATGTAAGAAGTCATGCCTAGTCTCACCACAACTTGATATAACATGGTAGGCAGATATGCACAGGAGGCCTGCCCATTTCTGAAGAGAAAAAAAGAGGAGGAATGGATTGGGAGCAGGAAGAGTGGAGGTGGGGGAGGGGCTGAGAGGAGAGAATGGAGGGGAAATTTTGGTTAGGATATAAAAACAAAAATAAACAAATAAATAAAACCAAATTTATTAAAAAGAGGGAGAATATTGAAGGTTACCATATTTAAATTTGAGATACTAAGAGAATGTCCCTCCAGGGACATTGCCACTTATTTTAACTTTATAATGTGTTTGCAGTTGTACAGGGAATGCTGGGGATATCTTTCTGTATGCTGTGAATGTGTTGCTCTGAGTGATTGATAAATAAACACTGATTGGACAGTAGCCAGGCAGGAAGTATAATATAGGCAGGATAAGCAGAGAGGAGAATGCTGGGAGTGGAAGGCTGAGTCAGAAGATGCCGCCACTACCATGAGAAGTTAGATGTAAAGTACAAGTAAGCCACAAGCCACGTGGCAACTTATAGATTAATAGAAATGGGTTAATTTAAGATATAAGAACTAGATAGTAAGAAGCCTGCCATGGCCATACAGTTTATAAGTAATATAAGTCTCTTTGTGTTTACTTGGGTCTGAGCGGCTGCAGGAACTGGGTGGACACAGGATAACTCCAACTACAAGGGATAATTAAATCATGTTAGGCATAATTTTGAGCTTGTCTAATACATAATGTGCTTGCATTGTACTTGGAATAATTATATCATGTTTAGGCAATATTAAGACCTGGTTATTATTTTACATTTGGAAATTAATCATGGCATAATAGATATAATTGTGTGTCAAGTTGATAAGGGTGCAGATGTGATAGCTATTTTTGTCTGTCAAATTTTTTACATCTGGAATTCACTAAAACCCCAAAATGGATGGGCATGCCTGTAGATGTAATCATCTGTCTTATTAAATAAGAAACACAGAACCAATGCAAAGAAGAAAGCCAAGAGCTAAAACCTTACCCTTGCCCTGTGGTGGTCCTACCTCTCTGAAAGAGAGCTACTTCCTGTGTTAAAGTCTTTATAAAGACTTTCAGTTCTGCCTTCTCATTGGTTGTAAACCCAACCACATGATCACCTCATCACTGCCTGTCTGTACACACCTCCAGGTCTTCTATGGTTGGTATTGAGATTTAAGGCATGTGTCTCCAATGCTGGCTGTATCCCTGAACACACAGAGATCTAAGTAGCTCTGCCTACCAAATGCTAGGATTAAAGTCGTGCAACACTACTGCCCAGCTTTCCTATGGCTTGCTAATAGCTCTGACCCCTGGGCAACTTATATATTAACATACAAATAACATTTTAGTACAAATAAAATATCACAATATTTCCCCTTTTCTATTTTAATAAAAGGAAAAAAGCTTATAACTAACATAAGAAAAACTATATACAAAAGTACAATAGCTATATAAAATATATACAAGTAATAAATACCTAAACAATGTCTAGTTCATTTGTATTTGACAAATTCAAAGAAAATAATTCCATTATCTATCCTATTGCATCTAATTCCCTTACTATCCTAACTAATTTTCAACTATAACTAACTAATCTTGAACTCCCTCAGAGACCCAAGAAGGAAATAATATTAGCTAACAAAAATAAAAACAGGAAGTACATACAAGCAACTTCCAAACAATTGTGTGTTGACAGAAACAGCCAGCTGCTTGGGCAGTCATCTGAGGTTTCTCCACAGCTTTGGGGCATCATCTTCAGCCTATAGGCTTAGTGTATCTGACAGACTCATTTGTGAACTAGGATGTACACAAGGTCAACAGTTCAACCTCACATTGTGTGAGAGAAGTAAGTCCATGTACCAGAAACACCTGAATTCCACTAGTGTCATGTCATGATTCAGGATTTTAAATTCTGGAAATTGTTGATGGTTTTTGAATTCAGTTGTCCATTCTTCTTGGTTATGTGTGTATGTGACTTCATCTCAGCATCCCATTCTTCTCAACATCCCTCTATTAAATGCCATTCTACTACTGAGAGGCATGAGCTTAGTTACTCTTCAAGAATAACTGTTTCAGCTGCTGTTCCATTGTACATCAGAAGCCATTGGCCCACTGCCTGTTTGGTTGCCTTTGAAGAAAAGGGGACTGTACCTTTTCTGGATTGTGAAGGCCACTTCAGGGATAGTGCTATATTGTCCTAGCCTCAGAAGATGCCTTTTGATAAAGCCATAACCACACTTGTTTTGGCAAGAATAAGTAGTCTTTTGTTTCATGTCCTGTCTGTCCTGTTTGTCAGCAGTTGATTCGAGGATACTTTGTTGTCCAGTGGCTAACTTTTGCCACAATGAAAGTTAACTCCAATTGCAGTTTTTTCAATGCCCATATTTTCTCTGAAGTAGATTGGTACTGCCAGAAGCCAACATGTCTCATAGTCAAAACAAAAAAGTTATTTTCTAAGTTATTAAAACATTTTAAATGCCATATTCTGTAGATCTCTGAATGGTTTGAAGATAACCTGTCTATCTAAAATATATCTACTCAATCTTGAAAACATACCTAATATGACTACAAGTTCTATTATAATGTCTAACTACTAACTTTCATTTCTTTATAACCTAATAATTGGTAATAACAACATTTAAGGATCAGAAAATTGCATTACATTGTTAAATGAATGATATAAGTACAATTAGAAATATATATATAGCATTTTCGAACAATATCAATTTCAATATATATAATTTGTATACAATATAAAACAATCCAATCCAATGTAAAGGATTTCTATTTTTCTTTTTTCTTTCTTTTTCTTTTTTTTTAAAAACAAGAACCCTAAATCTAATCTCCTTTGCTTAGCCCTTTTCCTAACCCTTGACAACAACGTGTAACCAACCCCCCTAATCAATGAAAATTATCTCAGACCCAAAACCCATTAAAAGACCAAAAAAACCACCCACCCCACACCACCTCTTTGGGAATGTGGGTGTTGTATTCTTGAAATTGCTTCCTGCTGGGTATGGGCGAAGTTATCTTTATCCTGAAAAGAAAAAAATTAGGTTAATTGTCAAATTCTAGGAAAGGTAACTATATCCTTCGTTATCCAGTCTGTGTATAATGCCAAAGTTCAGGGTTTATCTCAAATCCGTATTCAAGTAGTCTTTGAGACTGGATCATCTCAGCTAGCTCTCTCAAAATTGTTCTGAGCACTTTGTAGTTCAAAGCTGATCTGTAGATGATGTTTGTCAGCTTAGTGATGTTATTATTGTCCATGTGGAATTGTTGTTGTTGTGGGGCCCCAACTTCTTCCTGGAGACTTCAGTTGATGTTAGGCCTGGCTGTGATTCCTGCAGAAAACTGATAAGAGACTCGAACACAAAGACATATATATGCAGCTAATTGAAGCCTTTTTTCTTTTTAGAATTAGTTAGATCTACAGAGTACTAATTTCAAATCTTAAAAAAGTTTTAAAATGTATATATATCCATATATATTAATCTTGTAAATCTTGATATAAAATTCATACTTTAAGAAAAGTTTAAAGAATCAGGATAGAATCAAAGAGTTGAGATTAGTAATAGAATAGTCCCTTAATTAATTTGGCTTTTCTCCTGTCCCATAGCAGAAGATGGCTCTTTTATTCTGGCATGATACAGGGAGTTTGCATTTTCCTTTTAACACCATGCTTGAGTTTAAAGAAGGAGAGAGCCATTCTCCTACTCCAAAGTCACCTTTAAATTTTAATTAAACTGGGACTATTAGAAGACCAATAGTGTTGAATCTTTAGAGAAAAGCAGGAACAAACATTTAGGAAGACATGAAATTTTTTAGATGATATACCATATGTCATTTCATTCTGTTTCCTGGGATAGATGATTTGTCCCTTTTCTTCAGCTGTCTCATTTGTCCAGTTTTCTTCAAATTCCTTAACCTTCATTCTCCTAAAAGACAAAAACAAAAACCTTTCCCCAAGGTTTTTTTGGGATGTTCCTTTTTGGCAAGTTATTATCTGATTAAATGAAAAGGCATGTGTTACTGGTATAAATTAGTTTAAATTGGATGTTCATGCTAGTTGATGAACTATCACCTCCTCTAATTAAGAGGTCTCTCTTGTTCAAATCGATTTTGATGGTACCCACAGCTTATTTTCTCCTGTAGAAATAAAAGCAAAACCTCGTCCCCAATGTAACACACATCTTGGTTTCCATTCTGAGGTTAGCACATCCTTAAAGTCTATAGGCTGATTTAATTCTGTAGACTTTTCTATTACCCAATGTCTCTCTGCAGCTGTTGTTCCTTTCTCATTGGCATTGAGAAAATTCAAAGTTAATAGAGCATTATGTAGTCTATTTCTGGGTTTTTTTGTTACCCCTTTCTGTTTATTTAGCATGTCCTTTAGAGTTCTGTTGGATCTTTCTATAGCTGCTTGACCTGTAGGATTATGTGGTATACCTGTAATATGGTTTATATTATAATAAGCAAAAAACTGTTTCATTTTAACAGAGACATATGATGGAGCATTGTTAGTTTTAATATGTGCAGGTATACCCATGATGGCCATAACTTCTAGCAAATGAGTGATTACAGAATCAGCTTTTTCAGAACTCAGAGCAGTTGCCCATTGAAATGCTGAATAAGTATCGATGGTGTGGTGTACATATTTCAATTTTCCAAGTTCTGCAAAGTGAGACACGTCCATCTGCCAGATTTCATTCCTCTGAGTACCCTTTGGGTTACATCCTGCTGGTAATGGCATTTGATTGTAGAAGGAACAAGTAGGACATTTCTTTACTATTTCTTTGGCTTGTTGCCTGGTTATAGAAAAATCATTTTTTAAACCTTTACTATTGACATGATGTTTTTTTAATGAAATTCTGAGGCCTCCAGCACTTTTCCTATCAATAATTTATCAATCTCATCATTGCCTTGTGCTAGAGGGCCTGGCAGACCAGTATGGGATCGGATGTGACTTATATATAAAGGATGACTCCTTTTCCTGATTGTATCTTGTAACTGAATGAATAGTGAAGTTAATTCTGAAGCATCAGGGATAAATTCTGCAGTCTCAATATGTAACACTACTCTTTCAGCATACTGAGAGTCAGTTACTATGTTGAGAGGTTCTAAAAAATCCATTAATACCAACAGAATAGCATACAATTCTGATTTTTGAACTGAATTGTAAGGACTTTGAACCACTTTACTTAAATTTTCTGAATTGTAACCTGCCTTTCCTTGTTTGTTGGCATCTGTATAAAATGTACGAACTCCAGATATGTTTTTTTCCCGTACAATTGGAGGCAAGATCCAATCAGCTCTCTTAATAAGATCTATTCTATTGCTTTTGGGAGATTTGCTGTTAATTTCTCCCAAAAAATTACTGCAAGCATTTTGCCGAGGTTCACTTTCTATCCATAATTTTTCAATGTCCTCCTTAGTTAAAGGTATGACAATTTCTGCTAGGTCTATTCCTGCTAATTGACAAAGTCTCAATTTTCCTTTCCAAATCAATTCAGAGATTTTTTCCACATATGTTTTTAATTTTTTATTTGGTTTATTTGGTAAAAATATCCATTCCAATATAATATCTTCCCTCTGCATTAATATTCCTGTTGGGGAATGCCTAGAAGGTAAAATAACCGAAATGCAATCCAGCTTTGGATCAATATGATATATGTGCCCTTTATATACTTTCTTTTCTACCAAGGCCAATTCTTTCTCAGCTTCAGGTGATAATTCTCTTGGACTATTTAAGTCCTTGTCACCTTCTAAGGTTTTGAAGAAATTATTTAGTTCATCATTTTTTACCCCAACAATAGTTCATAGATGAGAAATGTCTCCAAATAATATTTGAAAGTTATTAAGAGTCTGTAGTCTATCTCTCCTTATTTGCACCTTTTGAGGTCTACTTTTTGTAGCTCTATTTTATATCCTAAATAATTAATAGAATCTCCTTTTTTTATCTTTTCAGGAGCAACTTGTAATCCCCAGCAAGGCAATTTTTTTTTACTTCTTTAAACATTCTTTCTAAAGTATCTGCATTTGAGTCAGCTAATAAAATATCATGCATATAATGATAAATTATAGATTTAGGAAAATTTTTACATACCACTTCCAATGGCTGTTGTACAAAATATTGGCACAGAGTTGGGCTATTCAACATTCCCTGTGGGAGAAGCCTCCATTGAAATCTTTTAACTGGTTGAGAATTATTATAAGTAGGCACTGTGAAAGCAAATCTTTCTGTCTTTTTCTTGTAAGGGTATTGAAAAGAAACAGTCTTTTAAATCAATAACTATGAGAAGCCATCCTTTTGGTAACAGAGTAGGCAAAGGAATTCCAGACTGTAGAGAGCCCATTGGCTGAATTACTTTGTTAATTGCTCTAAGGTCTGTTACCATTCTCCATTTACCAGATTTCTTTGTAATAACAAATACAAGAGAATTCCAAGGACTCGTTGATTCTTCAATATGCTGAGCATTTAACTGTTCTTCTACCAGCTCTTCTAAAGCCTGGAGTTTCTCTGTTGTTAAAGGCCATTGCTGAACCCATACAGGCTTGTCTGTTGACCATTTTAAAGGTAGAGCTGTTGGTGTTTTTGGAAGATCATCAGTTGTTGTGCCCTGTTCTTGTATAATATGGATGGCTGGTGACCACTCATTAGTATGATATCTTCTAATATTTCTCTCAGAAACATGTAATAGTTTTTTATTTGTTTCTGAGATTGGAGGGATGTTAATCTGAGTATTCCATTGTTGCAACAAGTCTCGACCCCACAGGTTCATAACTATGTTAGCCATATATGGTTTTAAGTTTCCTTTCTGTCCTTCTGTCCTTTGAACCTATACATTCAAGCCATATTGCACTCTGTTTTGCTCGAGATAATGTCCCAGTTCCTAACAGTTGAACGTTTACCTCCTGAGGAGGCCAAGTTGGATGCCAAAATTCTGGCGCAATTATGGTAATGTCCGCACCTGTGTCTACCAGACCAGACAACAAAACACCAGCTATTTTTATTGTTAATTTTGGTCTTTGTTCATTAATAGAAGTTTGTGAAAAATTTTTCTTTATGTTTTTCCCTGAATCTCCTATTCTCTCTGTTTCATCATCCCGACCAATATGATTTATTCCAATAGGCATTTGGTTATTTAATTGCTCTGAGCAGGGGTTTCCTCTACAACTGCAGGAACGGTTTGAACAGGATTTAATGTGGGGGCCTGCCTGAGGCCCCTCTGAGAGTTTCCCAAAGCCCGAGGCAAAGGATTACCCTGTCTGTCCCTTGTTGATCTACATTTGTTGGTCCAGTGTTTTCCCTTACCACACCTTCTGCATACTCCAGAAGGAAGGGATATTCTGTTGCCAGTGTTCCTTGAAGAAACATTATTTCCAGGAATGACCTGTTTACAGTCCCTTTTCAAATGTCCTTGCTTTCCACATCCAAAACATCTAACATTTCTCAACCCTTTTGAAATTGCTTCTCCTACCTACATATCATCATGGTCATAAGCCTCAACATTAACCATTTCTCTAATCCAATCTTTCAAAGGTGCAGATCTTGCCTTTAATGGCCTGATTATTCTATTGCATGCTGCATTTGCTTTCTCAAAAGCCAAAGATTCAATTATTATCTGACTAGCCTCTGAATTCAGGACTGTTCTCTGTGCTGCTGAAGTCAATCTTTGTAAGAAATCTGTGAAAGATTCTTTTGGGCCCTGTATAATCTTTGTAAATGACTCAGTTTTTTTTCCTGGTTCCTCAACTCTGTCCCATGTATACAAGACTGCCATTCGACATAGAACTAGGGTTTGGACATCATATAAACATTGTGTTTATACTGAAGCATATTGGCCTTCTCCAATAAGCTGTTCCTGGCAGACTTGTATTCCTTTATTCCTCCATTGTTTTTCTATATTTTTAGCCTCATTATTGAACCACATTTTCCACTGGAGATTTTGTCTGGGTTCAAGAACAGCCTGTGCCAAATCCCATCAGTCCTGTGGTAGAATCCTATTACAAGTTGACCAGGTGTTTACATTTGCTTTACATATGGAGAATGCATCCCATAAGATGCTATTGTCTCCTTAAATCTTTGTAAGTCTAACATTTCAATTGGAATTCAAGTATTTTGTTCATTCTCTTCACCAAGTAGCTGCTGTATGGCTACCAAATAAATTAAGGGTGACGGTGTGAAAACAGGCTTTCTTTCTGTAACCTTATGATCCAATTTTGAAACAACTTCACTGTTAATTTCTTCTGTCCGAATTTGAATTTCTCTATAATTCATTTTTACAGGTTTAACAGGTTTTTCTAAGACTGTTATTCTGGCACTTAAATTGACTATCTTTTTAAATAGTAAAATGAGAATAAGAAAAGTAATAAACTGAATAATTCGATCAATATTAATCTTCTCATATAGTTGTTCCATCGTCAGAGTGCCTAAAATTTCAAACAAAGCCCAATTTTCTTCCAATATACACATAAAGCCCATTTTTTTAATGTAGAAAAATTCTCTTTTAAATGGATATGTTAATTGACTTACCAAGTCTGGGTAGAACAGTAGAAATCCAAGGGAATTCCAAAACAGCCACCTATTCACTGTGGTGGGATGTTTTGCTCAGCCTTGATGCATGGGAGAGCTTGGTCCTCCTCAACCTGGTATGTCATGCTTTGTTGACTCCCATGGGAGGCCTTACCATTTTTGAGAAGTGGATTAGGGAATGTAGAAAGGAGATGGGTGGAAAGAATGGGATGAGAGGAGGGAGGCCAATGTGTGGTAAATAAAAAATTAAAAAATGAAATTATGATAAATTTATACAATGAAATATCAGCCATTTAAAACAATGAAATCATAAATTTTGCAGATAAATGGATATTTGCAGGTAAACTAGGAAAAAAATCATTCTGAGTGTAAAAAAGTATCTATGAATAATAGATACAGAGGAAGAAGACAAGAGACTGGTCAACATCCCAGAAAATGTTTTCAACAAAATAATAGAAGAAACTATCATCATCCTAAAGAAGGAGGGCCTTTTAAAGTACAAAAGAATACAGAACACCAAATAGACTCAAGAAGAAAAGAAAATACCCTCAACACATAATAACCAGACAATAAATATACAGAACAATGAAGGAGTATTAAAAGCTAAAAGGCAAAAGACCAGTAACATATAAAGTTAGGACCATTAGAATAACACATGACCTCTCAAGGGAGGCTCTAAACCCAGAAGGGCCTAGACAGCTGTAATACAAATATTACAAGACACAGACTACTATATCCGGGAGAACTTGCAATCAGATAAGAAGGAGAAAGAAAGATATTCCATGATCAAACCAAATTCAAGCTGTATCTGTCCAGCTCTACAGAGGGTAATAGAAGGAAAACTTCAAATTGAAGAGCTTAACCACACCTGGAGGAGAAAAAAGGGAATAAATATCACCATAGAGGCAAATCAAAAGTGGTAGAAAATGCACAGCACAACAATGAAATAACGGGAATCAATAACCATTGTTCATTGAAAACTCTCAGCTACAATGGTCTCCTTTCCCTTATAAAAGGACACAGATTAACAGAATGGATTAGAAAACAAGATCCATCCTTCTGCTTTATCTACTAAACACACTTACCATCAAGGGTAGATATCATTACTGGATAAAAGTATGTAAGGAGACATTACAAGAAAGTGGAACATGAAAAAATTTAGAGGGTGTGGTGGGTTGAAAGAAAATGGCCCCCAAAGGTATTGGCACTTTTTGGAGTCATGGCTTTCTTGGAGTAGGTGTGGCCTTATAGGAGGAAGTGTGTCACTGTAGAGACAGGCTTTGAGGTCTCATATTCCCAAGATACTACCCAGTGTCTCATACCACTTCCTGTTACCTGTGAGTCAATATGTAGGGACTCTCAGCTCTTGCTCTAGCACCAGGTCTGTCTCCATACTCCCTTGTTTCCCACCATTATGATAATGAACTAAACCTCAAAATTGTAAGTGAGCCACCACAATTAAATGTTTTCCTTTACAATTCTTGCTGTGGTCATGGTGTCTCTTCACAGAAATAGAAACATTAACTAAGACTGAAGTCGGTAGGAGGGACTGAGGTAATGCTGTGATAGACCTGACCATAATTTTGTTTGATGGAATATGGACTTTGGAAGTGGATTAGAAAAGCAGTTGAACACTTTAAGTCCTGCTTAATGGGCCATACTAACAGGAGCATGGAACACAGTGGTGCTTAGTATGATTTGATGAACCTCTGGGGCCTTGCCCAAGAGATTACAGAATAGAAGAATATTAATACATGATCCAGGGATTATTCTTTTGATAGTTTGCCAAAGAATGTGCTTGATTTTTGCCCTTGTCAGAAGAGTCTGCCTGATGCTAAAGTGAAGAGTTTTGAAATAATTTGGATTAATTCCACTGGCTGAGAAAACCTAAAAACAGCTAGTATAGACTCTGTCCTGTGGTTATTAGTGGTAACTCTAATGAATATTTATAATAAAAGGAGCAAGTTGAGCAAAGAGATAAACAGATTTAGAAGTGGTATAAATGGTGTAAATGGTGACCTCAGGGCAAGATCCCACCCAGCTAAGTTTCTAACTTGTGAAAAGGAAATAAAGAAAAGTTTAGATCCAAGTGTGATGGTACATGCCTTTAATCCTAGCACCTGGAAGGCAGAGGCTAGCAAAACCTTCAGTTTGAGGCCAGCCTGGTCTAAAGAGCAAGTTTCAGTACACCCAAATTTAGGTGTGAAGGTACTCATTGAAAACAGAAAGTTGGTGTAGATGTATTTAAATGATGGGGTGCATTTTCCAGTCCCAGTAAGCAGCAGAACTTGGCAGCTCCATCCATATGATTTTGTAATTAAGAATAGAAGAAAGGAACAATGAAAACTGCCTATGTGACTAAGGAAAGCCACTGGGTCCAGACATGTGTCAGTGTTATCCCTAGAGAGGTCATTGTGTGAAGCTTTGAAGTTGAAGCCTGGATTACATTGGAGACTCCAAGATGTGCCAGGGCCTTGCAATACTTGCCTAGTGGAGTTGATAACAGGGAGTGCAAATGGCCCAAGAGAAAAAAATGTGTTGTAGTCAACAAAGTTGAACACAATTGGTGATCTGAAGAGCTTTCTGACATCAGACATGGAGAAGCAGAATTTGGAGTTTGCTCAGCTGGTTTTTGGTCTTGCTATGGTCCAATATTTTCTCCCTGTGCTCCCTTCTCTATATTTTGAAGTGGTAATGTATATAATGTATATCCTGTGCCATCATTTCATAATGGAAATATAATATCTGACTTTTTATTTTGATTTCTACAGGTGATTAAATTTAAGATATTAAATGAATCTCAGAAAAGACTTTGAATTTCAGACTTCTAAATGAGTTTGGTAGTATTATAGACTGTGGGAACTTTTGAAGTTGGACTGAAAGATTTTTGCATTAATTTGTTACAATTTTTGAGGCCAGTGAGGAAGATGTTATGGTTTAAAAGAAAACGACTCCCAAAGGGAAGGATGTTGGAGCCCATTTTTAGGTTTCCTAGTGGCTTTACCTAGCAGGTCTGCATAGAGAGAATGATTGGATCATGGTTCTGAGTGCAGGTGTCTGAGATGGTCTGCACTTGGCTGTGCTAGGGAGAGGTCTTGTGCTCCACCTCTTGGCATTCCTTTAAATACCCTAGGGCAGAGACAGTCCAGGTCCAATGGATTGGGATGCAGGCCCTATGAGGCTATCCTGCATTTCTCTCTGTTTCTCTCCCCTCTATACTTCTAACTAATATTTCCTGCTGCTCCTACTCAAGAGTATTCTGGGGGAAACGTGGGGGTGTGGGATGGAACCCCCATAGATGGTTCATTGAACAGGGATTAAGACAAACAGGAAAAAAAGTAATATCCAGTGTGCTTGGTGAAAGAAAGAGTTAGGCCCTGCCAAGTAAAGAGGGTCTGTGCTGTGGGATGTTCTGTATGTCCTGTGGGAGCCTGTTCTTGGGTTCCTCGTGGCTTTACCCAGCAGGTCCACATAGAGGATGATTAGGACCACAGGCCTGAGTGCAGGTGTCTGAGATGATCTGTACTTGGCTGTGCTGGGGGATGGTCTGTATGTCAAGTTGTTCTGATTGGTCAATTAATAAAACCTGATTGGCCGTGGCTAGGCAGGAAGTATAGGCGGGACAAACAGAGAGGAGAAATAAAAGAACAGGAAGGCAGAAGGAGACTGCCTGCAGCAGCCGCCAGGACAGGGAAGATGTAAAGTACCGGTAAGCCATGAGCCACGTGGCAAGGTATAGATTTGTGGAAATGGACTAATTTAAGATATAAGAACAGTTAGCAAGAAGCCTGCCATGGCCATACAGTTTGTAAGCAAAATAAGTCTCTGTGTTTACTTGGTTGGGTCTGAGTGGCTGTGGGACTGGCGGGTGACAAAGATTTGTCCTGACTGTGGGCAAGGCAGGAAAACTCTAGCTACAGGTCTGACCTGGTTTTGTAGTGAAAAACGTTAAATAGGGCAGGGGGTGTTATCCTCAGGAGAAAAAGAAAAACGGACTGGAAGGATGTTCGAGAATAAGGCTGCAGCACAGGATCTTCTCTATTAAGATTTCTCTCTTTCTGTCTCTCAACTTCTATCTTTGAAAAATAAGGAAGGTAGAGTGTGGTAATATAGTGCAGGAAGAAACTTAGTGTAAGGCAGTGTAGAAAAAAATTAGAAAAATAGCATAAGGAAAACTTAGCATATATTAAGCTACAAGACAGAGAAACTAAGTCTTTAGTTTTCTAATTATAGGGCTATGAACACAAACTGGGAAGAAAAAAAAATCTTCTTTGAGCTTATCAGGCAGAAAAAAATTCCTGTGAGTAGCTGTTAGTCTCAAGTGGCAGGAGAAAGCAAATCTCCCTGAGGTAAAAAAAAGTGATTGAAGCTGGGTGGTGGTGGCACACGCCTTTAGTCCCAGCACTCAGGAGGCAGAGGCAGGTGGATCTCTGTGAGTCTGAGGCCAGCCTTGGCTACAGAGTGAGTTCCAGGAAAGGCTCAAAGCTACACAGAGAAACCCTGTCTCAAAAAATGTGGTTGAAGTAAACCAAAGTTTATAAATCTTGGGAAAATTTGGTTTCTCTAAAACTAAAAATTTCTGAGAAAAAACTTGGTGGTCTTTCTCTCAAGCTAAAAGCTTTCTTAAAAAACTTAATCTCTCTCCAAAAAGTAAAAAGCTTTCAGAACTTTCTCAGTTTCTATTTCTGTAAGGACAAATATAAGAATCACCTGGGGATATTAGTGCAGGAATTCACCTGTGGTTCACTCTAAGAAAAAACAACAAACCTCTTAGAACAGTGCAAATCCTTTCTGCTAATGTTCTGTCTCTACTAGTCAGTAAAGCAGTAAAAAATCCCTCCCCAATTAGAACCTAACAAAAGATTCGTGGGAAAGTGCAGGGCAGCTTGAGGAAGCTCCTGGCTTGGAGAAAGCAATAAAGCTGAGCCCCATGTGCAGCTGAAGCAGTGGCAGCATCAGAAAATCCATCTGGGGTGAAGATCTGAGCCAGGACAGAATGAAGAACTATGCAGGAGTAAAACTCTTTTCTATCAGAGAAAGGGCCTTTCTCAGAAAAGCTTTGTGTCAAGCACTTTTGGTTTCCCCCACTGACTCCCAGTGAGGTGAGGGAGTGAAGCCCTCAGGGGTTGTTGCCTCTGTGAATAAGCCACTGTCTGAGAGTGCACAGACAGATGAACACAAACCACTGGGGAACTAGTCCAGGAGAAAGGTCTGATTAGGGAAGTACACCTGTCCTAATGTGAGCTTAGGGATTACAAAAACCTCCCTTGATGAAAAGCAGAAGCTTGATTTATGAACACAAACCACCCAGACCCTGAAAACAGAAACAGAGTAAAGCTCCTACCTCCAGAGGCAGCTAACAGAGGAACAGAACTGCAGCCTGAGACATCTGAAGCTCTGCTGTGAGGAAGGAACCACCAGGACTAGATAAAGATCTTTCAGGGAAAGTCTCTCTGAAGGAGCTGCAGGAAAGCTCTGCTTTAATTGCTTTTGTTCCTTTTCACTCACTGGCTGAGGCAAATGAACAAGCCCAGAGAGAATATTGGTATTAGGGATGCTCCCCTCTGTGCATACTAATGGGGCCTGTGTGAATCTGATCTGGGGCCAATATCAGATGAAAGAAAAATACCTAGCTAGGGCAGCTCAGGGAGAACAGAAATCTCTCCATCTTCCATGGTGAAAAAGTGGAAAACAAAAAACAAAACAAAACAAAAAACTTGACTCAAACCTCCCAGACAAGAAGCATGAAAACAAGCCTGGTAAAAGGGGACCAGAAGTTGACTCCTGGACCCGAAAGTATTTATGGGAAATGGAGTCTTTAAGATAGCTCACAACTGCAGGCTGATATAAGAGAAATGCATTCTGGGAAAGGTAGTTTTTCCACTAAAGATGGCCATGCTGCCTAGAAATACTTCTTTTTTTTTCCAACTCAAAATGAAGTTTCTTTCCTAAGCATTGCTAGAAAGTTTAGGTTTCCTTTCCAAAAAGTTGAGAGCAAACAAACAGCTTGCCTCACAAGAGATAATTTAAAAGAAAAAAAGCTTATGTGCTGTGGGATGTTCTGTATGTCCTGTGGGAGCCCTTCTTGGGTTCTTTGTGGCGTTACCCAGCAGGTCCGCATAGAGGATGATTAGGACCATGGGCCTGAGTGCAGGTGTCTGAGATGGTCTGCACTTGGCTGTGCTGGGGGATGGTCTGTATGTCAAGTTGTTCTGATTGATCAATAAATAAAACCTGATCGGCTGTGGCTAGGCAGGAAGGATAGGTGGGACTAACAGAGAGGAGATATAAAAGGACAGAAAGGCAGAAGGAGACGCTGCAGCCGCCGCAATGACCAGAGAGACTGCCAGATGCCGCCATGACCAGCAGCATGTGAAGATGCCGGTAAGCCACCAGCCACGTGGCAAGGTATAGATTTATGGAAATGGACTAATTTAAGCTATAAGCACAGTTAGCAAGAAGCCTGCCACGGCCATACAGTTTGTAAGCAATATAAGTCTCTGTGTTTACTTGGTTGGGTCTGAGCGGCTGTGGGACTGGCGGGTGACAAAGATTTGTCCTGACTGTAGGCAAGGCGGAAAACTCTAGCTACACTTATGAGATTGAGTTGTGTTTAAGATTCCAGAGAAACAATGATAGCATTAAAAAATATTCATTGTAAACTTAGAATACAGCTTTTAAAAAATTAAGGAGAAAAACTGTCTTAAGAGTTTGTTGAATGTCAGCTCCTATGAAAATCTAAAAGGACTGTGAGCTTGGAGCTGCTCTGCCTTTGACCAGTAGCAGATCTGACATACAGGCCCCTTTGAGAAAATTCCTTATATTGCCTAATAGCTGCACAAAAAAAAAATTTGCTAAGAACTTTACAGCAGTTCAATATGGTAATTTCACCCTCATCCAGAAGCCAAACTTTTGGTAGAGCAAACCAAAAGATCTGCTGTAAGAGGAACGTTTGTCTGAATCATGGCACAGAGAAGCTGCTAAGAATTTGAGTAAAGGGATAGGCTCTAGTTTGAAACTGTTTGCTAGTGAGCACATTTTCTGTTCAGGGACAGTTGAGAGAGCCTGGTAAGAAAGATAACTAGGAAAAAATAACTTTACCCCAAGGATTATAGCCTTAACAATAACACTACAAAGTCACTCAGATATATGTTATGCCCCTTAGAATGTTTTTCTTCTCATTCTTTTTTTTTTGGGGGGGGGGGGTTGAAAAATTACTCTCTGTCTTGTTGGAAGATAATGTAAATGTTAAGAAATCTTTTAGGTGTTTGGTAAGTTAGATATAGTCATAGCTCTATAGAGAGTTTGCTTAATAGTTCTTATGAATATAAGTTTGTAAAATAGATCCATAGAATTTCTTTAAGACATGTAGTAAGAATATTAACTTGTATGGTAGTCCCATAGAATTTCTTTAAGAATGTAAGCTTGTATGAATATAAGAAGTATATTTGCTAAGGTAGTCTTGTAGAGTTCCCTTAAGAGTATGAGCTTGTAAGAATATAATTAAGTATATGTTGAACGTGAGTTTGTGAAAAAGTGTAAATGTTAAATGTGAGTCTATGCTTAATGTATATGAGGAAGGAACTTGAGACACAGAAAACTGCATCCATAGTGAACTGCAAGCTAGCAGTCTGGGCTGTTTCAGAAACTTCAGAAGCTGCTAAGAATGGCAGATGCCAGAGCCACCACAATGGCCATGGCCAGGCATCCCCAGCTGAGACCTGTATAACATCAACACAGCACAGAAAAACCTGAGCTAGTAGCAAAAACGTTGCAGTTTCTATGTGATAGCTAAAAGAAAGTCTCTTTAGAGAGGACTTTCCACAACCAGCTCTTATGGAACTAACAGCTTTCTCCCTGAAGGAAAAACTGCCATAAAATGGCTGCTGTAACTAAAAATGTCTCTGGCCTGAGAACAAAAGTTGCAGAGATGCTTGTTTGAACTAAAATTGTTAACTGCAAAAAGTTTTTGACTGTAAAATGTTTCTTCATATTTGGAAGTGGAATTCTAGTACCAGAATTTGTTTGAACTTTTTGAACTTACAAAAAAAATAAGGTAAAACTAAAAAAATGTTTTGGTTATGGGTTTCTTTATATTTGGAAGGCATTTACCATAATTTATTATTTGAATTTTTGGACTTAAGAAATGAGTTGGACAGTAATGATTTCTTTACAATGGGACAGTTTGAATTTACTTATGCATATAAACTGTATCCATGGTGGTGACTTAGGAACAGTTTTATGGAATTATTTATGTTAAAAATGTAACTGTTTAAATGGAAAATTTTATTTATTTTTTACTTAGTCTCAAGATTTAGTTTTGTGAATGCATATATGCTTTAGTAACTGTGGTGATTCATGAATTTTTTTGTGTTAAAAATGGAACTGTTTATGTAAAAATGGAACTGCTTAAAATGGAGCTATTTAAATATAGAAATTTGGGTTTTTTTCTTTTTTTCTAAAAATTATAAAGAAAATAGGGAGTGTTAATATTCCTCCATCTATTTAATTTGACAATATTTTAATGTTACTTGAGTGAATTAATATTGTGTTTTGTATAGTTCTACAAAGAAATTGTTTTTGTACAGTGTTTGTAAGCAAGTATTAATGGCTGTAGTGAGAATATTGCCTTTGAATGTATGTTTGTAGGAATTATAATGGTGTATAGTAATGTTCATATAAGAATTATTATGTTAACCTATTGATATTAATGTACCCTTGTTTGGTTAAGTTAAGAAAGTATTTAAGTTTGATGTGAATACATCAGAAGTTTATCCTATGTTTTGTTAGCAAGAAATTCAAATGGTTCTAATAAGAGTTTGCTTTAAGATGTAAGATTGAGAGAATTGTTAACTGTGTATAGCAATATTCATATTAGAATTATGTTAACCTTTAAATGTTAATGATGAAGCTATTGGTGTTTTTAAGACTGATGCAGTTGCATCAGGAGTTTCTGGATTTAAAGGGCTTGTGCAGCCAAGACTGCTTTAGTCACCTTAGTCCTGTTTTGAAAAAGAAATGCCATCTTTATCATCCTCTACTCCCATACTGGGAGGCCTGACAGGTATGGAGATTGCTGTGAGCTCTTAATGGGGGCTTGTTGTTTATTATAGATTAAGAAGGGGGGACCTATTGGAGCACATTTTTAGGTTTCCTAGTGGCTTTACTTAGCAGGTCTGCATAGAGAGAATTATTGGACCATGGGCCTGAGTGCAGGTGTCTGAGATGGTCTGCACTTGCCTGTATGGGGGCAGAGGGGAAGCCTTTTGCTCCACCCCTTGGCATTCCTTGCTATATCCTAGGGCAGAGATAGTGAGGCCCTCTTGAGACTATCTTGAATTTCTCCCTGTTTCTTTCCTCTCTATCCTTCTAACTAATATTTCCTGCTGCTCCTACTCAAGAGTACTCTAGGGGAAATGAGGCAGTGAGGGATGGCTCCACACAGAGGGACACTATTAGGAGGAATGGTTTTGTTGGTATGGGTGTGGCCTTATTGGAGGAAGTGTGTCACTGAGGAGGCAGGCTTTGAGTTCTCATATATGCTCAAGATTAGTGAATCATATCACTTCATGTTGTTTCCAAGTCAATATGTAGGGACTCTCAGCTCCTGCTCTAGCACCATGTCTATTTTAGCACCTGTATGCTGCCTTCCCACCATGATGATAATGAAGTAAACCTCTGAATTGTAAGAGAGCCACAAAAATTAATTGTTTTCCTTTATAAGAGTAATAGAAACCATAACCAGAAATAAGACAGAAATAAGTTAATATTACAGAGTTAGCAGGAAAATAACATAAAAATTCCTCAGTCAGTTAAAAATAGAGTATTCACTGTATACACTAAGTGAATAATTCCAACATCATACATATAAAAACAACACATGACATGTGCTGGTCAAGGACACATCTCCACTCATGTTTACTGAAGCTTAATTTAGAATGCACACAATTAGAAATGACTTGATTGTCTTTCAACACATGAATAAAAGATATTGTATTATTTGATTTTTTAATGCAGAGAAAACATTTTTCTTTTGGTTTTGAGATTGTAATATAATCATGCCTGTTGTCATCTCCCTTTCCTCCCTTCAAATTTTCCCATACATCTATCCATCGGCTCTTTGATTATCAGGAGTTGTATCATCAGTAACTATTATTACATATATCATGCATATATGTATATACATATGTATTCCTACATACATATAAGTAGTATTCAACCTTTCAAGAAAGGTAATCCTATTATTTTGAACATAGAGATGAATGCAGAGATTATGTTCAGGAACATGAGCTAAGCACAAAAAATCAAATGCTGTCTGACCTCATTGAAACCTGGATCCTAAAGTCAATCCCCTGACCTAAGTTTGAATGGTGACTGTGAGAGGCTGAATATCAGGGTTGAGGAATTGCTTGTCAAAGAACACTTTTCAGTGACAAAAGAGGGGTAACTTAAAGAAATACTTCAAGGTGTGTGCAGAACAGCTAATAATAATAATAATAATAATAATTATTATTATTATTATTATATACATTGTTGAATTGAAAAGTACTTTGTGTATATTTTAAGGACTCCAATAATCAAATTTTGTAAGGTTATACATAAGAGACATTCATTTATTTATTTATTGAATATAATTACTTGATTTCTCCTTCCATTTATGTACTCCAAATTCTCCAGTGTAGTCCTCATTGCTCCTATGAAAATCCATGGCCTATTTTTTCATAAATTGTTGCTACCTAAGTAACATATATACATATACAAAAATTTCATTTATCTTATACTATATAATAATTATCTGTAATATATAAAAAATCATGAAATTATATCAACCGCATTTCTGATGAGAGGAAGAAGTGTAGAAATTAAGCATGATTCTATTTCATTGTGAATTTTTACAAAATATAGAGGGGAAAAGAGGTACCAGAGTGCACTAATAGCAGAACACAGATTACTGTTTTGGAACCCTAATATTTTGAATACTTGAGGTGGGAAATGACCTTCTGTACTTTTTCTGGACATCCTTACTCCTTTCTCCATCTTCATAATTATTTCTACAAGGAGGAAAGAACAGACCAGGGAGTCAAGATAGATACAAGTTCACTGTGCTTCTGAATGGCAGACACTAGAAACTGACATCACCACTTCACTCTCTTGTGAAATCATTGTAAGGAATATTACAAGTGCATGCTTTGTGGCAGCCAGCTATGGTTTTTTCTCAGTGTTTATAATTTTTATCTGTGTCTTCCAAAATAGCAATCTAAATCAAACAATCTGGATGACCCACAATTCTGTCTCAGGCTATGGTGCTCTTGAGAAGTCACTGTGGACCATTATGAAATCATAGAGGTGGGGGGAAGAAGGAAAGAAACAAACATGTTTTCCACCAGCATAGAGGATGCAGGTGCAGAGCCCCAGGACTAAGATTCCCCAGAGCACACGCATGAGAGGGGAATAGAAGCAAGAAAAGCCAGCACATTCAGGGCCACTCTAGTTACAGTTAGAGGAGAAGCTGAGCACTCTGACTGACCCTCTGTTGTCTGGACTTTGCTTCTGTCTGTGCCCTTGTCTTTCATGAGAACCATAGAGTATGTGCAGCCTGAGAGCCTGATGCAACATCAGGAACAGCTGCAGCATACAGAGTCTCCTCTGATACTGTTGAGGTCTGAGCCTGTTCCATGACCTAAGCCAATCATCTCCTCCACAGCTCAGTCTAGTTGCAGGGCATTGTCTCTGTGTGGTGCAGACCCTGACATGTCCCTTCCTTTGCTTTGTCTCTTCCTACTCCTGCAGTCTTTGTTTATATTAGGTGAAATGAATCATCAGAGATGCTTTGATTACTTGAAGCCCAGAAGCTACATGAAGGCTGACATAATCCTAGGGGCATTTGTTCCCATTTACATCACAATGGAAGGATTCGAAAAAAGCCATATATTTTTTGAGATCAAACCGGATATATTTGATAATTTTCCGTAAGTATTTGTGTGTCTGTGCTAAGGGTTCTGGCTACATGACAGTGCATGCTCCTCTGTGCACATGTAATTCCTTTGAGTATAATGAACTGTATAGACACAAATGTGAAACTCATTTGCAAACTTTCCTCCTCCTTATGCATCTTACAGACCTTTGCTTTCCTTTTGTTTATTTTTCAGTCAGGTAGAGATCAAAGAGGGAAAACAACTTTTGTGTCTGTCCATTCTGTGAGTCCACAGACAGGCTTATATTATTTTCACACATTGACTCTAACATGACAAGGGGAGGCTCCACCCTGTTCACATATATTTGAGAATCTAAATGACTCTTGTTGGAATGTCTGTTTCTTTCTACAGACCTGGAGAGTTTCTGCTAAATCCCCATGTCTTTAATACATATCTTAGCATTTCCTATTCCACAGGTTCTTTGATCGGTCTCTTTAAAATATCTCAGGGTTTGGACACTGTGGTCATGTTTATTACTTATTAATTCCTTATTGATATTTTAATGCAGTGTTCTGAAATCACATCCTTTATGCCTGATTAGTCTATCTTCTGCTTAGTCAGTTCTCCTGGCATCACTTTTCCCTGTGTTTTGTTGGAGGTTTTGTGTTTTTCATTTCCAACGTTTCTATCTGTTCTCCCCGCTGGAAGAATCTCAGTTTCCATTTAGGATTTGATTTTCTTGGTACTGAGTCTTTGAGATATATATATATATATATATATATATATATATATATATATATATATATATATATATATATATATATACATACATATATATATATATATATATATATAATTGCTGTTGTTCTTGTCCCTTAGCCTTTGTTTTCCTGTACAGTGTTGCATCTTGTCTCAATGCCCAGTTGGTTTTTCTTGCTTGTTTCTATGTTCTTTTGAGACATCTTCTTTTTGCCTTTTGAACTACTAATCTGGCACTTGGTCTCTCTCAGTATCGTTGAGTTCTTTTGTTGGTTTTTTATGATATTGTGGAGGATTTATTTGGCCTTTCTTTTCCATATTTCCTACTTTTTTCTATTGTTGCTATTGTTGGTACCTTTGTTCATTTGAACATAAATTCTAGATTAAGATGGTCCTCACTGAGAAGTATCTTCTTTAAGATCCAATCCATGCACTGCTCTGTGAGCAGGAAACAGTCTTCCAGGCCTGTAGTCCTGATAGTTGTGGTATTATGGGGTATGTGAAAAGAAAAATGCCAACATACATGCCTAATTTATTTAGCACTTAAAGTTCTCTTAGGAATGCTTTTACAAGACGGAAAGACTGTAGTTCAGTATTCCGCTACAGCAGGAGGTGGAGGGAGTCCCAAGGCCAGGAGGAGAGAGTCCATCCTCAGGGATAGACAGTAGAGAGGAAAGCTGGAACTGTTTATTGACAGGAGCTTTTTTCGGGAGTTTGTTTTATCTGTCATAGGTTGAGTCAAGTCATGACTGCCTGAAGCTTCCATTAATTTTTTTAAGTTACTCTCGGAGATCAAAGTTTTAGATATATTGTCATGAACACTGTCTGTAATCTGTGCTCAAATCCTCATTGTATAAAAGAACAAAACCAGTGTTTGTGTGCAGCTGGGGTAGACTTGTACTTTATAGACTTAGTAAAAACTTGGGGACCCAAAGGATGGTTCTCAGTTACAAATGTGAATCCTTTTTCTTCTGGCCAAGTTTTACACACACACACACACACACACACACACACACACACACACACACGACATGGATATTTTCAGCACAATCAGCCAGCAGCACTTTTAAGTCTATGTTTAGTAAACAATGAAAGAAAATTAAAAATTTTGGACTGTGACTATGATAACAGTAGCCAGTGCTTTACCAAGGATAGATTACTAGCTTATCAGAACTACACATACTACTGTCATAAAATTCTGAAACTTAGAAATCTTTAAGTCTTATTTTCACATACCTTGAGTCACTTCCTCAGACCTTTGCAACTTGTGTGTACATAATATATCCCTTCCTATGACCCTCAAACTTACATCAACTTTAATCCTTTTTTTTTCTATCCAATCATTTACCAGAAGACATATATGGCTCATTAATAGGAAGAATGATTGAAAAGCAAGTTCCTTTAATAAATGAACAGTAAAAAGTTTTTTTTTTTTCTTTTTGCCGAGTAATAGCACTATAGCTTCGGTTTGGTTTTCATTTAAACCTAGTTTGTGAGGATATCTTTTTCAGTATGAAGCCTGTCAGCAAGATGACACTGTCTGTGAGTCTGCCTTCTTCAGCAGATGACCTATTATTTTAAAAATAAACAGGACATAATTTTCAAATGTTATGTGGACTGACCATGCAGTTGTAGCATTTTTGGGAGGAGCTGGGTAGGTCTGCTTGTTTCTGCTAAACTTATAAAACAACAACTTGTTAGCACCACCATCAGAAATCAGAGAGACAAATTTGAGTAGGAAGTATATCAAAACAACCCCTGTATTAGTTAAAATGACAGAGACTTACCTGATACCTAAGCATCCATCTGGAATTTTCCATGGTGGTCTCTATGACTCTGTTGGGAGCAGGGCTCTCACTTTTTGGGTGTCACACAAGACACTATTAAGACTTTGGTTGACACAGGGGAGCATCTACCTTCAAACACCAGACTCATGAGGTCTGAGAGATGTTTCTGTGAAGGAGGAACTAGGGAAAATTGACCTACCTTGGCTGGGCAGAGTAGAGCATCTAACTCAATAGTGTCTACATTTTGTTGTGGACCTGGGGGTAGGTAAATGGTGTGCCAGGTATGAGCCCAGTTGTCCACATTAGCACAACCCAGGAAAGATCAAGGTGGAGTATGTTCTTCCACCATATTTGTGAATAGTCTCAGAAGCTGATTCTAGAAGCTGGTATTTTTGTGTATCAGGGGAAGCTTTTTTTGTTAAATAGTCTACATTCTATATTCAGCAGATCTCTCTGAGGGACATCATCTAATTTATTAACTATACCTGATTTTAAACACTTTACTTATTTTCAGTTACTTACTTCATGTTTATCCTTGATGGCATGTACATAAGGCTATGGCTTTCCCCTCTGTAAATGAATTACATTTATTTATACTCAGCATCACCAAAACCACAGTTGGGAGCACAGTAAAAAGTTTGATCATTTATAAAGTAACTGACTGTTGCTTAGATTCTAATGGCTCCCTTGTGGGAGGGGGTGAGAAGGCACAGCATCATTGGCACAGACACCAAGACATTAAAGGCAAATAACGAACTCCCTTATTCAATAGCAGGGAAGCCCTTATATACCTTCCTCCCAGTGCCTAGTCTGTGTGGTCATCCCTCATTGGCTGGGCATGATCAGGAACTTAGACAGGGACTATTGCTATGTCCTAGGCAGACTCTGCATGATCAGGAACTCTGACAGTGACCAGGACCTCTGACAGTGATCAGGAACTCTGATAGCTCCTGTTGCTAGGCCCTCAGGCAGACTCCAGGTTGGCTCTGGGTTGGAAGTACATTATGTGCATGCCTTGGCTACTGGTCTGAGCCATTTTCCTTGACCCTATGGGCCTATCTAAGTACAACTGACCATTAACTTATGTGTCTTAATTATCTTCTACAATTTATACCAAGTTCATAGTTTATATAAGATTAGAATTTTACAGTTTTATCCCTGTAAATCTGAGCCTTAAAATTTTGAGTTGAAGATTTAATTGAAGATCCTTTAGCATCAAAGTAAAACCTTAAACCATAAATACAGTCCACATTGTACAGTTTAGCTTTGTCAAAAATCAGATGTTCATAGGCATGTGGATTAATGTCAGGTCTTCAATTTGATTCTGTTGGTCCACATATCATTTTTTATGCCAATACAAAGCTGTTTTTATTACTATAGCTCTATAGTAGAGCTTGAGATCAGGGATGGTGATGCCTCCAGAGGTTGCTTTATTGTACAGGTTTGTTTTATCTATCTTGGGTTTTTGTTTTTCCATATGAAGTTGAGTATTGTTCTTTCCAGGTATGGGAAAAAATGTGTTGGGATTTTGATGGAGACTGCATTTAATCAGTAGATTGCTTTTGGTAAGACTGTCATTTTAACTATTTTATTCCTACCTATCAATGAGAGTGGGAGATCTTTCCCTTTTCTGATATCGCCTTCAGTTTCTTTCTTCAAAGACTTGAAGTATTTGTGATACAGTTCTTTCACTTGCTTAGTTAGAGTTACCCCAAGGTATTTTATATTATTTGTGGCTATGGTAAAGGGTGATATTTCTCTTATTTTTTTTTCAGCCCATTTATCATTTGTATGTAGCAGAGCTAAATTTTTATTGAGTTAATCTTGTATCCTTCCACATTAATGAAAGTGTTTATCAGCTATAGAAGTTCCCTGGTAAAATTTTTGGGGTCACTTATGTATACTATCATATCATCCACAAATAGTGAAAGTTTGACTTCTTCCTTTCCAATTTGTATTCCTTTGATCTCCTTTTTTTTTTTTGTATTATTGCTCTGGCTAGAACTTCAAGTGCTATATTGAATAGATACTGAGAGAATAGACAGCCTTGTCTTGTTCTCATTTTAGTGAAATCGCTTTGAGTTTTTCTTCATTTAATTTGATATTGGCTGTTGGCTTGCAGTAAATTGCCTTTATTATGTTTATGTATGTTCCTTGTATTACTGATCTCTCCAAGACCTTTACCATGAAGGGGTGTTGGATTTTGTCAAAGGCCTTTTCAGCATCTAATGAGATGATCATGTGGTTTTTTTTTCTTTCAGTTTTTTTATATGGTGTATTACATTGATAGATTTTCATGTGTTGAACCGTCTTTGCATCTCTGAGATGAAGCCTACTTAATCATGGTAGATAATTTTTTTATGTGTTCTTGGATTCGATTTGCCAATATTTTACTGAGTATTTTTGCATCAATGTTCATGAGGGAGATGGATCTGTACCTCTCTTTCTTTGTTGCATATTTGTGTAGCTTGGGAATCAGAGTAACTATAGCCTCATAAAAGGAGTTTGGTAATGTTCTGCCCATTTCTATTGTGTGGAACAATTTGAAGAGTATTGGTATTAAATGTTCTTTGAAAATCTGGTAGAATTCTGCACTGAAACCATCTGGTCCTGTGCTTTTTTTTTTTTTTTTTTTTTTTTTGGTTAGGAGACTTTTAATGACTGTTTCTATTTCCTGAGGGGTTATTGGTCTATTTAAATTGTTTTTCCTGTCTTGGTTTGACTTTGGTATGTGGTTCCTAAATAGAAAATTGTCTATTTCTTTTAAATTTTCTAATTTTGTGGAGTACAGGTGTTTGAAGTATGACCTGGTGATTCTCTGTGTTTCCTTGTTGTCTGTTGTTATGTCTCTCTTTTCATTTCTGATTTTATTAATTTAGATGCTCTCTCTCTCTGCCTTTTGGTTAGCTTGGATAAGGGCTTTTCTATCTTGTTGATTTTCTCAAAGAACCAACTCTTTGCTTCATTGATTCTTTGATTTGTTTTCTCTGTTTCCATTTTATTGATTTCAACTCTCAATTTGATTATTTCCTGGTATCTATTCCTCCTGGATGAGTTTGCTTCTTTGCTTCTTTTTGTTTTAGAGCTTTTAAAGTGTGCTGTTATGTCACTAGTGTGAAATTTCCCCAACTTCTTTATGTGGGCATTTAGTGCTATGGATTTTCCTCTTAGCACTGATTTCATAGTGTCCCATAAGTTTGGGTATGTAGTACATTCATTTTTATTGAATTCTAGTAAGGCTTTAATATCTTTCTTTATTTCTTTTTTGACCCAGTGGTGATTCAGTTTGGCATTATTCAGTTTCCATGAGATTGTCGGCTTTCTGTAAATTTTTTTCTTAAAATCTAACTTTAAGCCATGGTGGTCCAATTGAATACATGAGGTTATTCCATTTTTTTGTATCTGTTGAGATTTGCTCTGTGACTGAGTATCTATCTGGTTGATTTTAGAGAAAGTTCCTTTGGGGAGCTGAGAAGAACATATATTGTTTGTTATTAGGGTAGAATGTTCTGTAGATATCAATTAAGGCCATTTGAGTCATAACATCTGTTAGTGGTGAGAGTGGGGTGTTGAATTCTCCCACTATTAATGTGTGGCATTTGATGTGCGATTTAAGCTTTAGTAATGTTTCTTTTACATATGTGAGTGCCTTTATATTTGGGGCATAAGTGTTCAGAATTGAGACTTCATCTTGGTGGATCTTTCCTGTGATGAATATGTAGTGTCCTTCCTGATTGATTTTAGTTTGAAGTCTATTTTGTTAGATATTAGAATAGCTACACCTGCTGGCTTCTTAAGGCCATTTGATTGGAAAGCCTTTTCTCAGTCTTTTACTCGGAGGCAGTGGCTATCTTTGAAATTGAGGTGTGTGCAGCAGAAGGATAGTTCCTGATTTTGTATGCATTCTGTTAGGCTATGTCCTTTTATAAGAGAATTGAGTCCATTGATATTAAGGGATGTTAGGAAGCAGTGATTTTTTTTTTGGTTGTAGTGTGTGTGTATTTCCCTTCTTTTGGGGTTATCTGTTGCTTGTGGTTTTGAAGGTACATCTGACTTCCTTAGGTTGGAGTTTTCCTTCTAGTGCTTTCTGTAGAGCTGGATTTGTGGATAGGTATTATTTAAATCTGGTTTTGACTTGTAATATCTTGTTCAGTCTGTCTATGGTGATTGAAAGTTTTGCTGGGTATATTAACCTAGGCTGGCATTCATAGTTTCTTATTGTGTGCATTACATCTCTCCAGGACCTTCTGGCTTTCAAAGTCTCCATTGAGGAGTGAGGTGTCATTCTGATGGGTCTGCCTTTTTAAGTCACTTGACCGAGAAAGGAGAAACTTTGCTGCTCTTACTATTCTTTCTTTATTCTGTATGTTTGGTGGTTTAATTATTATGTGGTTAGAAGACTTTTTGGGGGGTTCTAGTCTATTTGGTGTTCTATAAAGTTCTTGTATCTTCATCGGTATTTCCTTCTTTATGTTGGGAAAGTTCTTTCATGATTTTGTTGAATATATTTTCTGTACCTTTGAGTTGGTATTCTTCTCTTTCTTCTATCCCTATTATTCATAGGTTTGGAGTTTTCATGGTATCCAAGATTTCCTGGACATTTTGTGTTATGACTCTTTTGGCTTTATTGTTTTCTTTGACCAATGAATCTATTTCCTCTCCTGTATCTTCTATACCAAAAATTCTCTCTTCCATCTCTTGTATTCTGTTGGTTATGCTTGCATCTGTGTTTCCTGATTGTTTAATCAGATTTTCTATTTCCAGCATTTCCTTTGTTTGTGTCTTCTTCATTGTTTCTGTTTAAAATTTCAGGTCTTGAACTGTTTCCTTCACATTTTATTTGCTTTTTCATGGTTTTCTTGGCTTTCTTTAAGGGATTTATTGATTTCTTCCAATTTTTTTGTTTGTCTTTCCCTCAGTTTCTTTAAGGAAAAGTTTCATTTCCTCTTTAAAGGCCTCTAGCATCTTTATTTAGTTATTTTTAAGGTTACCTTCTGCTTCTTCTACATTGTGATATTCAGATCTTGCTGTTGTAGGCGGGCTAGGTTTTGGTGATGCCAGAATGCTCCTTATGCTGCTGTATGTATTTTTGCACTGACATCTACCCATTTCTTCCTCCAATAGTTGCAAGAGGTGCCTGTGTCCAAGTGAGGTGCTCTTGGTCCACTTTGTGCTTTCTGTGTCTGTGTCACGGGGGGGGGGGGGGGGGCTTCTGGGTCCAATCTTAACTCTTGGTCTAATTGAAGCTGGCAGATTGTGTATGTCAGGGAACTGCTCTTGGTCCAGTCCAAGCTAGCTGATTCTGAGACTCAGAGAGCCTCTCCTGATCTTATTAGGGCTCTTGGTCCAGTCAGAGCTGGCAGATTCTGTGTCTCAGGAAGCATCTTTTGGTCCAATATGAGCTAGCAGATTGTGTGTCTCAGGAAGCTACTGGTATCACAGGGTGATGCTATTGGGGTAGGGCATGGGTCTTGTAGATTGCTGGGTCCTATGGGGAGTTTTGGTGGGGGAGCCTGACACAGGAAATTTACCTCCTGGCCAGCAACTCTTTGTCCAATGAGAGCTGGCATTTTTCATGTTGTCACAGGTAGATGGTTATAGTGGTAAGGCGTGGGTCCTGTAGAATGCAGAGACTGATGGGGGGTTTTGGTGGAGGAGCCTGCCCACAGGAGTGTTTTCTACTGGCTGACAACTTGGGCAGATTTGGGTAGGGGTTATCATGGACAGGCTATGTCCTAGGGCCTGGACCCTTCAGGCAGGACTCTTTGGGTGGGAGAAGAGTTACTCACCTCTTGGTCTAATGAGAGCTGGTAGATAACTTATCTCTGGAAGTTACTGGGGCCACACGCAGATGGGTATTGGGTAGGGCATTGGTCTTATAGATTGTAGAGTCCACTGGGGGATTTTGATGGGGGAGCCTACCCACAACACTTTTTCTTGCTGGCCAGCAACTGGGACAGAGTTGGGTCAGGGTTCTTGGAGACTGCTTGTGTCCCAGGGCCTGGGTCCTAGAGGCATGACTGCCTGGGTGGGAGAAGAATCCCTCACCTCGTGGTCCAATGAGAGCTGGCAGATTCATCAAACATTTGCTGTAAGTTCTGTTTTCCACAAACAGTCATTGAATTAAAGTCACATATACAGTGTGCTGTGTCATATGGATCTTCCAGAACGAGAGTTAAATTAAAGTTACACAGAAGCATGATGTAGATTTTATATCTCCCAATCCTTTTTTAAAAATAAAATTTACCCTAACTTTTTGTTACAGATTTTACAGATTTTTCAACCACATTCAATGAATTTACAAAGCCTGAGATAGAGAAAGTTTACAGACTTTTCTTACAAACATAAAGATAAACTTTATACTTTAGTAAAAGTTTTAGGGATAAAAGAGAGGGAAGCAGATTAGCATCCCTGACCTGTATAGGGAATGATTTACTTTTTAGCTGTTTTTAAACACACAGCATTGTTTCCTGTGCTATTCTGCTTTCTCTACTTCTCTTGTCACAGGTTGAGTTGGCTCACCTGACACAGGGCAGATTTGAATGAAACCCTTAAACAGAAGGCTCAGGTCTGGAGGGAGAGAACTAATACCCAACCCCACAGACACTTTATTTATAGAACACAAAAGCAAGAAACAATTTTAATATTATAATATTATCCATACCCCAAAGATATGTGAATGTTTGTAAAAGTGTATCCAGTGATGAGAGTAGGAACTGGAGCAAGCAGAGAAGAAAGAAGGCTCTGAGATAACACAAGAGCAGGGAGCTAAGACCCCAGAGACAAGAGATTTTTGAGAGGAGAGAGAGAGGGGGGGAGGGGGGGAGAGGGAGAGGGAGAGGGAGAGGGAGAGGGAGAGGGAGAGAGAGAGAGAGAGAGAGAGAGAGAGAGAGAGAGAGAGAGAGAGAGAGAGAGAAATTTAGTTTGGGACCATATGCTTGTGATAACAGAAATTGTTACAGTCTGTGAGCATGTGGAAGTACAGTGTGCCATGTATATTCACTGAGCTGTCCTGAGGCCAAGTCTTTTGCAATAAGACAACTAGGATTAATGAAATCTCCAAGTCTGAGAAGGAAAAGATATTGGAGAAGGCACTTGAGGAGTATGCAGAGCAAGCTCCAGGCGTAAGGAGGGAACACACTGGGTGGGAGAGCAAGGATGGGAGAGAGAAGGGTAAGTGTCCCGGTGACAAGAATTTCAACCATGAGGTCTCCAAGTGACCTAGAGATTTGTCAGAAGGAAATGTCTGAAATAACAAGGGAGCAGCATCCCTTTCTATGTGACTGACACACAGGCTACACACACTCTAGACAACACATTCACAACTCAACATGGAGTGGCCTCAAGACTGTGTCTCAAACATTTTCACTTCATCTAAAACCAGAGAAGTTGGGATAATGGGAAACAGAGATCCCAATGTCTTATCAACAAGCATTGATTTAACTCTAGATAAAACAAACAACCCAATTTAAAACACATGACACTGAAATGAGAGTGCAGAAAACATGAAATACAAATGGCTGAGAAAGATTTTAAAGGTGTTCAATCTCCTTAGCAACCAGTGAAATAAACATTAAAGCTTCTTTGATATTTTGTCTTCCCCAAGAATGCAAATTACAACAAATGCTGGCCCTTATGTGGGTTAAGGGGACCACAGACTGCTGTAGGCCCTATGTAAATTAGTGTGGAGGCTTTCTAAAAGTGTGGGGAAAGATCTACAATATCCTCTATGTTTATCAATCCTGGGTATATACATAAAGGCCTACACATCCTACTAAAGAAATTCTTGAACATCCAGGTTCATTGTTGCTATATTCACAGTAGCCATGAAGTGAAATCATAGATGTCCCTCTACTGATGTATGGATATTGAAACTGTAGTACATGTACACCAACTGATTTTATCCAGCTGAAAACACAAATAGAATTATAAAATTTACTTGGATGCAGCTGGAATTACCATTCTGAATAGGGTAACCCAGACACAGGAAGACAAAGCCAGATGCTTTCTCTCATATGCAGATGCTAATTTTGAATATTCACGTATCTCTACTTAACTGTTGTACCCATGTAAATCAGGGAACTATTAAGGTGCAATGGAGAAGGGATTTCACTAGCAGAGGAATGGAGCACATGTGGTATTAACAGGGGAATGGAAATACTGGAGCAGGAAGGATTAGGCAGTGAGTGCTGGGAGTTCAGATCAGCAGAGGGAGTGTGTGAAGGATTAACAGTAAGACCTTGGAGAAAACTACATGGGAATGTACTAATATGGAAGCATCCTAAAATGCATACATATCTAAGGAATTTAAATGTCATTATCCTATAGCTGCAGAATATTGCTTCTCCCAGATACCGTGGGCCAACAAACAAAAATCCCAGCTCTAGGTATGTTTCAAGTTGTTTGTCAATGCTGTCAATATACACCCAAACATTACAAGCTATTTCTGTTGTTCGTGGTTACCCTCCAGAATTTGATGGTGTTTGCATACTTGAGTTATAGGACTTGGAGAAACCAAGCTGGGACTGACATGGAAACTTTATTCATACCTGCTAGCATCCACAGAGCTGAAAAATTTTATGCACATTAATAAAAAGAAAACATAATCAACTCTCTAAGCCCCCGGTGATTTCTGAAACCTACAACTATGACTGGCAGGGGAAGATATGCACACTGGTGGCATATCTTTATAGTGGCATGAATATTACAAGGGTAACGTATAATATTCTTATCATATTTAAGTCCAGTTCCATTAGACAGATCTCATGCCTCACTCCCTTAACTGACCTAAGAATCTCTGGCTAGTCATGCCATTGATCCAAAATGAGAACTACTATAATAATTATTATGCTAAATAGACAAATATTGTACCTGCCTCCTCAGTTCTTACCTTTATATGGATAGTTCAATGCATACTTCCTTCATACCTTTTCAGAGAAGCTTCATTTTCCAATAGCTGGGGGTTATTACAAAGACCTATAAGTGGTCACCAACCATATAATAAGAGACTGTGCTCAGTTCTACATGGGGCATGTTTATCATGCACTCTTGACCCAAAGCTCAGAGATCATGTCAGAAGACAGGTAAACTTTTCTGTGAGTCAAAAGTAGTAAATGATTTGGGGTGAAATTATTCCTTACATCACATGGTCATGGCACACACGAACCTACTTCACAGGATCTGCAGGAAAAGATGCCAAATACATTAATGGGATAGAGGATAATGAATAGCCTTCTGCCTGAGGAGCATTTGGCATTTGGTAGCTTCCCAGAATGGAAAATTCAGTTTTCCTTTGGGTGTAAACACTGAGAGGATCCCCATACTGCAGCAGAAGGCCTTACTACAATGTATATGCTGGTAATGCAGAGTGGACTCTATGGGGAATTACAGAGAATGCACTTGAATTTGGGTGGAGAAAGTGTCAGGAAGGATAAGGGAGGAAGAAGCGGTAATGGGGGTGGCACAGATTTGATGAACACATATGCTATGCATATAAGGTATTCTCAAGTAATTTAAGCATACATACTCTGCTAAATGGAGTGGAGAAAAATTGAATCAAATATGAAAATAAAGAAAAGAAGATGAGGACTCTCAGAAAGGAATCCCCCTGTCCTTAGTAATTTCAGACTGCCAGCTGAACATATGGAGGGAGGTCAGCTGACAGTGTGGACTCTTTTCTTTTTTTTGGCTTATGTTGTTCTTGAGTCTTTATTAGATAAGAGTATGATGTCCACCAGCCTGTGCTCATAGGCACCATTTTCCCACCTGGAACATCAGAGCCATGTAGCCACTTTGAGCTGTGAATTCTGAGAACTAGCAAGATTTTCTCACTCTTTTGGGCCAACCCCAACCATACTGCTCTGACTACTGTTTAGCTGGAGGATGTCTCCTTGGTGACTTGAGACCGGGAAGCCACCATATCATGAGAGCATTACAGGTGCTGACACTTGAAAACCTGTTGAGTATTAATCACCAAGTGAGAGGGCTGTTGTGTGACTCTCAGACTGACAACAGGATGTCACAGTCTTGGCCTTCACTGCAATGACCTCAATTGCAATGGGTTTGCAATTCTGTATTTTTTACTGACCTCATGGTCTCAGAGGTTTCATTCAAACCCCAGGATAACTCTGTAGGGAGAAGCTTGGTTTGTGGTTGCCCTGGACTGGGCTCTCTTTCTTATGTCCTTCCTGGAATTGCTTGCCTGCTGCCTAATCCCTTTGGTCCATAATTTTCCTGCACTACTGCTCTCTAAAATACACGTTCTATACTTTCTATCACTCAGGACATGAGGCAGACTAAATACAGTGCTCATAAAAATATCTCAGACAATATATTTTGATCTTTCTGCTCCCCAACACCTCAATATTTAAGATGCAATTCTATCATTTTCTCTTTCATTTTCTACCTCCAACACTATCCTGTCTCCCCAGCCCTACTCCCTCTCAAATTAATTTTGTTTTATGATTTTTATGAAGAAGTGTGCACACGTATATAAACAAATGAGTACACAGATTTAACCAGCTGAAACAATTGCTTTGTGTTGAGTATTGCTTTTGTGTCATAGGAAAAACCTCAGCCCTCAGATCAAACAGAAGAGACAAATCATTCTAGAATCAAATTTGAGTGACTATGGCTGGTGACCATAGATTTGGCTGACCCCAGATTCCATATTCCAAGGTGGGGGCAGTTTCATGAAGCTTTTGTAGTCAAATATAAGAAATTTGTAAATCAAAAGATTAGTGAAAACAACAGAGAGGAAGTCACAGGCAAGATGTGAAAACTTATCCCACAGGCCCAAGATGCTATGCAATGTCATTTTTAGCTTTTAGGTTGTTGGAAGTCAGTTGTCTCATAAGTTAGTAGATTTCAAACATATTTAATTAACTAGTTACAGGAGGTTAGCTCACCTGCAGACATGCCCAAGAAAAGACTGTTCAGGGTGCTACAGTTAACCTGGAATAAGTTAATGAGTCTCTAGACCTACAACGCTTCAACCTTCCATATCACAGAAGTTCTATTCAGTCAGTTTGCAGACACGGCTCTTTCCAGGGTTTCTCATGTATGTATTTATAAATGTGCATACAATTATACACATGTACGCATTTAAACACATCTATGAATTTGTACACATGTATGTATTTATACACAAGTATGCAATTATTATTTTTTTATTGGTATTTTTTTCCATCACAGGCAATTTATTTTGTTCTATTCATTCACAGTTAATACAGAAAATACTTGGAAACATTTCCATATAATGTTTGGCACAGAAATCATCAAATAGAAATATACAATGTTGACAGGAGGCAGTAGATTTATAATTTATAACCACAAATGTATTTATAAATTAGAAATGGAAATATCTACAAATGAAATTATGAAGGTTCACCAAAGTCATTTAATCTGTCAGTTTCTCATTCATTTTTATGTCTTAATAATATTCTATTGTATGAATAAGCCACATTTTCTTTCTCTCCAGTATTTGATAGCTATTTGAGTTGTTTTAACTTTTTTACTATTAGCAACACACTGCTGTAAACTTTCATGTACATGTTTCATAGGTACACATTTTCAGTAGTTTGAGGATATATTCCTAAGGGTAGAATTGTTGAGTAACAAAGTAACAATGTTTTGCATTTTGACCAACCACCAAACTGTTTTGCCAAAGTGGCACCCCATTTTACAATCTCACCAAATCCTTGTTTTAAAGGCTCTGATTTTTGTACAAAAGCATTCAATCATTCTGTCAGACCAAACCAGGAAAAGTAAGCTATAGTTCAGAGCTGTTCTATTCCATTTACTATGCAAAGCCATTCTTGGCGTTTGCAACTCTCAGCCCTTTTGAGTATTCTTGCAGTGTTCACCTTTTCCTCCACCAGTTTTTTTTTCTTCTTTTTTTCTGGTTTATTTCTATCTATTACAAATGTATAAAAAAAATCCTCCATCAACGCTGCTTTAGCAGCAGAACCTTGAGAAATATACCTTTGGTTTGCCTCAGAAAAGGAACACATATTGCACTGTAAAGTTTATAAAATTGGCACAAAACATTGTGATAATGTTACAATACCAGTTTCAAGAGTTCAGTGACTAATGGGGAGCCGATGGGATACATGCAGAACTGTGAAAGCAATCTCACTTAGCCAGCTGTACGCGTAGACTGTAAATCTACATTCAGATCATTTCTGAACTAAGACTATCATCTCAGTTTATCTGTTGAGGTCAACCAGGAAACCCTAGAATATACCTTGATTTTTGCAAAAAACAAAATAGGGGCAGGGGTTTCTTCAGCATTTCAGTCCACGAGTAACAGTATCCTAACAGGCAAAGTGTTCTCTCACTGTCAACATAGAATGAACTGCTGCTGGAGGTCAACTTGGGTTTTAATTTGCATTAGCACTTACATGCATAGTAGTCCAAGTTGTTGACCTCATGACTTTAAAAAGTAACTCTAAAAAAGTAAAATGGCCCTTCTTGGAAGACTAAAGAAAGACATCCAGCCACAGTTGTAAAAAGTCTCATCAAAACAATATACCCTTTTGTGAATTATGCCTCAATTAAAAAAAAAGTAGCCCCAAATAAGAAGCAACTCTGAAAAAGAAAATATAACTTAAGATATTTGAAAAAAACAAGGTGAATACAGGTTCAAAAATAATTAAGATACATTTTCTTAAGGCTACCTAGAATTAGGCTTTAAAGAATTCTACCATTTCAAGTTTACCACTAGTTACTAGATACCTATTTATAAACAAGATGTTCACTTTTTTTGTTCCTTTATCAAGAGAAAAATCTACCTTCAGACTATGAGGGTGGTGATAGGGAGGGACTAGAAAACAAGATTCAAACAATCCCATGCAAATATCACATTTTTCAAATGGAAGAACTCCAAACTGCACTAGAAGTTCCAATCACTAAGACACTTTCCATTGAAATGATTTAAGTACAACTACATGGCACCAAGGTGTAGGCCTAATATAGGCCTGACAACCAAGTCCTTGTTTTCTGGAAGAAAGGCCTCAAAAGTCCCACTCAATTCCACATAACAATACTTCAAAGATCAATTAGGTTTTCCTTTCCTTAATATTTTTGTTTTTGACTTCTAATCTTAAAGACTAGATTAAAACTTAGCTCATTTCCCAGAAGGCATTGTTTCCCTTTGCTCTATGAAAGAGTCCACCAAGACCTCTTCCTCAAAACCATCTAGCCCCCAGCCTCCAGTCTGTGCTTGTGATGCATCTTTCTCAACATCCTGAAAAGGTAATGTAGGTAAAATATGCTCATAAACATTAAAACTAGTTGTTAGAAAGACGTAACTAGCTTTATAATTTAAGTTTGTTTTTTTTTTTTTGTTTGTTTTTTTTTTTTTTTTTGAGACAGGGTTTCTCTGCGTAGCTTTGCGCCTTTCCTGGAGCTCACTTGGTAGCCCAGGCTGGCCTCGAACTCACAGAGATCCACCTGGCTCTGCCTCCCGAGTGCTGGGATTAAAGGCGTGCGCCACCACCGCCCGGTTTATAATTTGTTTTAAAACATAAATACTTGCAGCTTGATCTGCACTGACAATGATTGTCGAAGCCTAGAATTCAACATTTACAGATTCTCATTCACACACACAAAACACACTATTATCACACAACTTGTGTCTTGAGAGAATCTTCTGCTTTTTAAATCTTTGGCCTCCCAGTCAATCCCAAGTTCAACCAACTTTAACTAAAACTTCACTCAGAATTTCACCAAGCTTTTCACCCACACATTAATGCTTGTCGTATCTTTCATCAATTATCAAAATCTGAAGCCTGCGCAGAGATCGCCAGGTAAAAGAAAATAAATGAAATACACAGAGGTTATTTCAAAACAGAACATGACCATCATCAAAAAAAAAAAATGATGTCACAATTCCCAATTGGGATCATCTTTTGTTTCCACGTTGGACTATTTTACACTCCGGCATTGGCCAAAGGACACGAGAGCTGGTTCTGGAGCATACAGTTTCTCACACAGGTGTCCCCAGAGGAACACCAGAGACAAAGTCACGTGAGGCCTCTCCCGTACAGAGACTGTCTCACAGGGGCAGTGAGGGAGGACACCCACTAGTTTGTGGAGATCCCTGAGAGAGTATGATTCTTAAAATCTGGACTGTACATAATTCACATCAGCCCTGTTCAGGTACTTACTGGAAGAAAGATGCAGCTGTTTGCCAGAACTCAGCACTCCACTCTAGATCTCTGCTGCCTTAGTCTCCGTCGCGGATTTCCGAGTTCTGGACCTGGACCACTGAGGCATTGCCACAAGACTTCTTCTCTTTTGAAACATCCTTTTCTCTAGATATTAGGATAGCTACACCAGCTTGTTTCTTAGGTCCATTTGCTTGGAAAGCCTTTTCCCAGCCCTTTACTCAGAGGTAGTGTCTATCTTTGAAGTTAAGGTGTGTTTCTTGTATGCAGCAGATGGATGGGTTCTGTTTTCTTATCCATTCTGTTAGCCTATGTCTTTTTATAGGTGAGTTGAGACTATTGATATTGATGGATATTAATGACCAGTGATTGTTAATTCCTGTTATTTTTTGTGGTTGTGTTGTGTTGTCCTTCTGTGGTGTATGTTGGTGTGGGATTATCTATTGCTTGATTTTTCATGGATGTGTTTAGCTTCTTTGGGTTGAATTTTCCCTTCTAGTGCTTTCTGTAGGGCTGGGTTTGTAGACAGGTATTGATTAAATCTGGTTTTATCCTGGAATATTTTGTTTACTCCACCTATGGTGATTAAGAGTTTTGCTGGGTATAATAATCTGGGTTGGCATCCGTGGTCTCTTAGTGTCTGCATGAGATTTGTCCATCATCTTCTAGCTTTCATAGTCTCTATTGAATAGTCTGGTGTTATTCTGATGGGTTTACCTTTATATATTACTTGGTCTTTTTCCTTTGCGGCTCTTAATATTTTTTTCTTTGTTCTGTGTGTTTAGTGTTTTGATTATTATGTGGCGAGGGGACTTTTTTTTTGGATCCAGCCTATTTGGTGTTCTGTAAGCTTCTTGTATCTTCATAGGTATCTTTAGGTTAGGAAAGTTTTCTTCTATGATTTTGTTGAATATATTTTCTGTGCCTTTGAGTTGGTATTCTTCTCCTTCTTCTATCCCTATTATTCTTAGGTTTGGTCTTTTCATGGTGTCCCAAATTTCCTGGACGTTTTGTGTTAGGACTTTTTTGTCTTTAATGTTTTCTTTGACTGATGAATCTATTTTCTCTATCGTGTCTTCAGAGTCAGAGATTCTCTGTTCCATCTCTTGCAATCGGTTGGTTATGCTTGTTTCTGTAGTTCCTGTTCGTTTAGTCAGGATTTCTATTTCCAGCATTCCCTCAGCATGTGTTTTCTTTATTGTCTCAAATTCATTTTTCAGATCTTGGAATGTTTCTTTCATCTGTTTAATTGCTTTTTCTTGGCTTGATTTGATTTCTTCCCATTTTTTGTTCGTTTTTTCTTCCATTTCTTTAAGGGAGTTTTTTATTTCCTCTTTAAGGGAAGTTTTTATTTCCTCTTTAAGAGAGTTTTTCATTTCCTCTTTAAGGAAAGTTTTTATTTCCTCTTTAAGGTAGTTTTTCATTTCCACTTTCAGGAAAGTTTTTATTTCCTCATTGAGGGAATGTTTTATTTCTTCTTTAAGGGCCTCTATCATCTTCTTAAAGTCATTTTTAGGGTTGATCTCTTCTGTTTCTTCTGTCATGGTATGTTTAGGTCTTGCAGGTGTAGAATCACTAGGTTCTGATGTTGCCATATAGGTCTTTATGTTGTTGCCTGTATTTTTGCACTGGCGTCTACTCATCTTTTCCTCTGTGCGGTGCAGGTGGTGTCTGTGTCTGAGAGTGCCTCTCTTGTTCTAATTTTTAGTCTTGGTTTAGTAGGAGTTCTTGGTTAAATTGGTGCTATTGGGCTGTTTCTTCAGAGACAGCTGATTTCAGCCGGTGAATTATATACTTATGATTCTGGTGATCTGGTTTAGTGGCTGGGTAGCGCCTTCTTCTGTGTTCCCAGGTCACGTTTTGTTCGTCAACTCCTCAGCTGATCTTGTTTCTTCAGACTTCAAACTGTAGGCATCTGAATCCTCTCCCAGATGGGTTTCAGCTGAGCAGGGTAGTCTCACCAACACCTCCAAGTTGTTGGGTTTCACAGGATCAGCAGTTGGGCCCTGGGTTGTCCCCAGACAGAGTGTCCAGACTCGCCCTGTTTCCGACCCACGGAGATAGCCTCTTCCCCAGGTGTTGGGGCTAGGGGCATCCCCGTTCCAAGCTGTGTCCGCCACTCACCGTCCCCGGGCCTGTCCACCCCTGTGGCCCGCCGCCACAGGCCCACCTGCATCCACTTGTCTCCGCCGCTGGGCCTGTATGTCCCTGTCAGCTGCCGCTGGATCTGCCTGCCTCTGCGGGCGGCCAACGGGCCTGTATGTCTCTGCCGGCTGCCGCTGAGCCTGTATGTCCCTGTCGGCTGCTGCCACCAGGCCCGTCCACCTCTGCAGGTCGCCGACCTGCGTCTGCCTGTCTCCACCGCATGGCCTGCCTACTTCTGTGGGCCGCTGCCAGGCCTTAATGTCTCTGTAGGTCGCCGCCGCCGGCCCGTCCACCTCCGTCTGCTTATCTCTGTTGCAGGGCCTGTCCACCTCTGTGGGCCGCCGCTGGGCCTGAATGTCTCCGCCAGCTGCCGCAGGGCCTAAATGTCCCTGTCGGCTGCCTCTGGGCCCTGCTACCTCCGCGGGCCGCTGCCACAGGCCTACCTGTGTCTGCTTGTCTCCACCATCTTGAATCTTCCCCCACAAGTATGCAATTATATTCACATGTATGCATTTATATACCTGTATGCATTTAAACACATGCTTATACTTCTATACGTGTATATTTATACACATGTATATATTTGTACACATTTATTATTTTGTACACATGTATGCATTTATAGAAATTCATAATTCATACACAAGTATTCATTTATACACATACATGCATTTATACACATGTGTTCTTTTATAAGCATGCATAGACTATAGCATGCTATACATGCATATATTTATACATATGTATGCATTTATAAAACTGCATGCATTTATACTCATGCATACATTTATATACACATATGCATTTTTATACATGAATACATTTATACACATCTATGCATTTTTACAATATAAGCATTTATGTGCATGCATAAATTACTATACATGTATTCATTTATACACATGCATGCATATGTACACATGCATACATTTGTACACATAGATTCATTTATATACATGCATACATTGATCCACATGTATACATTTATAGCCATGTATACACTTTTACTGCTGAATATTGGTATTGGATAATCGCTGGGGAAGAATAATTTCTCCCTCTCTCCATAGCTTTCAATTACCAGGTTTTGAACAACAGATTCTCTCTTAACAGAGGATCTAGCCATAGATCTCAAATTAACACAGTGTAAACAAACTGCATTTCTTCCTGCTGCCCTCAGGCCTCTAGGTAGATTCTGCTTCAACAGAACCTAGGGGACTTGAGCTCATGAATTCTCTGACTTGTCTGCAGTGGGACTAGCCAGGCTCTTGTCAAGCAAAGTTTTGAAAGCAGCTCCTAGGGACCGCTCCCCAACCACCAAATGCCCTGTGTGAGACAGGTCAGCCCAACTTCCTGCTTCCAAATTTTCCTTTCCTCTCATTCTGAGCACGCTTCACTGCCTTCATGGATTTGGGAGCTTTTCCTCTTTTTCATATTCTATTTTCATGAACTTTGATTCTTTCACTGGCTTACACAGGAGACACTGTCACTCATTTAATCTGCAATCTTAGAGAACCTCTCCTTTCTTTATTAGTTTTTCAATTTTTAATTTTTTTTATTTTATGTCTATGAGTGTTTTCCCTACATGTCTATCTGTGTACAATATGTGTGTCTTCTGAATGAAGAGGCCAGAGGAGAACACATAACTTCTTAAAACTGGTATACACTATTGTAACCCAAAGAGTAGCTTCTTTGACCTCTTAGAGCGCTCCTCAAGAACAGCAAGTAGTCTTAACCACTCAGTCACTTCTCAAGCCCCAGAAGCACTTCCAAAAAGGTTTATTTATTTTTATGGCAGGTGTTTGAGTGCTTTCCTTATTATATATGTGTGTATGCCACATGTGTGCCTGGGGCCCAACTATGTTAGAAGAGGACTCCTGGCTGGATCTACAGATGGTTCTGAGCCACCATGTAGGTTCTGGGATTGTTGCAAGGTTTTCTACAACAAGAGGCAGAATGCCTAGTGCCTAGCTCCCTGTCTATCTCCATAAGAAACACTTTAACACTAGGTGTGCATGCAAAAAAAATTATTACACTTTTCAGAATGAGTATGAAATCAAATCATTACAAAATAAAAGGATATGAAACCCTTATTCACAATCTTAGAGAAAACATTAGTGACTCTTCCCTCGCCCAATGCTTCCATGAATAGAAACATCATAAGCACCATGTAATCATCAGCCATAGAACACAGACAAGTGACACTAAACCCACACTATGCTCTTCAAGAAACCAAGTAGTGAGACTTCATGAGTCATTCCATGATGTTTCTGAGCTGTCAGGGGCTCATTCACACAAGCTTTATGTGTCAGGAAAGAAGTCAGGACTTAATGACCTCTAATTTCCTGAATTTGCTAAGGAGTTTCTAAGAACAATGGCCTGACTGTACCCATCATTCTGCCCCTCCTGTTTAGAGGGAGATGGAAAAACTATCAATATTTGCTGGCCTTCTACTTTGCCATTGAGGAGATCAATAAGGATGTCCACCTGCTTCCCAATGTGACCTTGGGTTTCCACCTCTACAATGCCTTTAACTTCCACCGGAGAACCTTGGAGGGCCCTCTGATGTGGCTGTCTGGAAGGAGTGAGTTTATCCCTAACTACAAATGCAAAACTCAACACAAAGCTCTTGGAATCATTGCAGGAACCAGGCCTGAATTTTCGGCTGCAATTGGAACACTTTTAGAACTCTACAAAGTTCCACAAGTAAGTTGGCAAAGATTTGGTGTCCATAATCACATAAAACATCTGACCAAAAGAAAATGGAGAAGTTATCTATGTTTTTTGCTGGTGATTTCAAATGTAAGTGAAAGAATTATGTGGATCCTGGTATGATCAATAGTGGAGTGTGGTGAAAAACATGAGCAGTAAATACTGTGGGTTTCTTTTTTTTTTTTTTTTGGTTTTTCGAGACAGGGTTTCTCTGTGTAGCTTTTGCGCCTTTCCTGGAACTCGCTTTGGAGACCAGGCTGGCCTCAAACTCACAGAGATCCGCCTGGCTCTGCCTCCCGAGTGCTGGGATTAAAGGCGTGCGCCACCACCGCCCGGCAATACTGTGGATTTCTAAGAAGATCACTTAGTAATATTCATGATTCTATCTCCAGTCATTGGCAAGATGTACTTGGCAGCTCATAGCTGAGTGCTGTTCATAAGTCAAACATACAACCCAGATAACTAACTGCCCAAGCTGGGGTATAAACATCTTATAGTTAATCCTGTGGTCAATGACTGACAGATAGAGGAATAGTAAGTTCAGGACATGTAAACAAATCTGGGACAATCCTTGGTACATCACAAATGAAAACGTTCCAAGGAGTTTATTTTCTCATTCTGGAAAGTAGATCTCTGAATAGCACTCACAGAGAACATATACTTAGATACACCCTGACAATTGGCCTTTGCCAGGCACTACTGAAGCAAAGCAACCATCAGTAGGCATCACTGCAAATAGAGAAAATATTTAGTGAGTGCCTTACTCATGGATAATCAAGATTAGAAAACCAGACAGTGTAAAACTGATTATTATCACTCAGTGAAACAGTTCATACATTTATTGTATCCTAAAGTATGAAAAAATTATATACACAGGAATTTCCATCTATCTCAGAGATTTGCATTTTACATTAGTTGCTGGGGGATGACTTTGTCAAATCTCTCATTTGGGAAGTATGATGCAACAATGCTTGGTGAAGTTCCCCCAAATATTCATGATTTGCTCTTTTCTAACACAGGAGCGAAATCTGTGAAAAAATGTGTTATTTACATCCATGAAGGCAGAGGTTCTAGGGAAGGTGATGTCCTGTGGTCAGAGTAAAGCACTTGGTAATGCTTCTGCATTCTATCTCTACACCCCATACTCTGTTCCATTGTTATTGGAACAAGAGAAATCCATGGTGCCTTTAAAATCTAACATGAACAGAATATTGTTCACTCACTTGCTTCAGAGTTCTTAGTAACTATGGTGCCCATAGTACTTGACAAACCGTATTCCATCACACAACGAGAGAGAAGCTAATATCACAGAAGACAGTCTCCTTACCAGCATTCAGTTTCTTGATCCCCTTATGCGAATAATAAACTAACTTCCCTCTATAAGGGTGATAACTCCAAACACCTAGAAACTCAGAATCCCCTTTTTTTCTCTTTGCTTCTACAGGTCACATATGGAACTTTTGATTCTATGCTAAGTGACAGAGATACATTCCCATCCCTTTACCAGATGTCTCCTAAAGACACAGCTCTAACCCAAGGGGTGACCTCTCTACTGCTGCACTTTGGCTGGAAGTGGGTGGGGCTCATCGTGTCTGATGATCTGAAAGGAAAGGAGTTCCTCTCTGACCTGAAAGCAGAGATGGTATCAGAAGATATCTGTGTGGCTTTTACAGAAAAACTCCAGGCTAATTGGAAGATTCAGTTGACATCTGATGTTGGGTTGGTGAATTTGATGCAACATACACAAGCAAATGTGCATGTATTCTATGGTGATATAGATGACTTGGTATTTTTATGCATGCAAAATGAAATCATCAAAGCCATAATGAAGGTGTGGATCATGGTAAAGTCCCACTTAGTTTACTTAGAGTCTGTATTCTATGAAAAAAATTATTTGAAGGACTTTTTTGAAGGAAGCTTCTCATTTTCAAAGAAGAAAGATATCCCTGGCTTCAAGCCCTTTCTAGAGGCACTTACACCCTCCTGGTACCCAGGAGATCCTTATTTCCATAAATTCTGGATTGACAATTTTTATTGCTCACCTCCTCCTCTGCTATGTGAAAATAAAAAACCCTGCCCACTGAATACATCCCTAAAGACAAAGCAAGAAATAAATGTGATGACCACTTCTGAGCCTAGCGTTTCCATATGGAATGCAGTGTATGCAGTGGCCCACACCCTCCATAAAATGCTTTTGAGGACAACAGGAATAGGATCTCATGAAGACACAAACCATGACAGGCTTCTACCCTGGCAGGTAAGCCTATCTCAAAAGCAAGGGAAGCACTGGGAACTTATTAGTAGTTGAGTCATTGAAGTCAAATGTACAACACATTTTCATCTTATAATAAAAATAAAAGGCACAATGGCAAGAGTTCTTTCACAGTGGGTGTGTATGTGTCTGTAATTACGGTTCATGATTTGGGCTACTGTAGCTTTGATTTCAAGACATGAAATTTGTACATATTTTAACAAATGTTTTCTTTTTATGAGATGAAATTCTGTTAAAATATCCAAAATCAATTATTGTCAAAATTAGCAAGTTCAATAATAAAAATTTACACAATTTCATGGAATATGTCTGATGCCATCAGATAGAGACATAGTCACCATATCTAACAGCAGCTATTTCACATAAAATATATATTTAACCACCCAAGACCATAGGGAGAAACTTTTATGGAAAATAAAAATAGGCTACCATAACCTCAAAAGTAACTGAGAAAGAAATTGATTTTACAGATTATTTACTCTTAAATAAGTTAAAATTAATGAGAAACCAAAGACCATGCCTCCATTATTAAATATTATAATAAAGATAGTGCTCATGAGCCTAGGCCATGTCTCCTTCTTATAGTAACAAGTGGGTATGTTTGGGCTTAAACCATCCTGCTATAAACTTAGGACTCAATTATACATATGAGCCTTGATGTTCCCCTTCAAATAGGTGATCATCAAGAAGTTTGCTGAACAAACTTTTCATTTTTATTTCATTTTAATTCAGTCTAAAGTAGATAAATAGAAAATGAACTCTGAATGTTTAGTGTACTATGCAGTTTTTAGTATTATGGATAATAATAATATTTGACATAGACATGATACAGTTTGTGAACATGGCTTCCAGAGATGTGATATTAGGTAAGTTAGTGTGTCTCTTGTACAGATAACTGAATATCTAAAAAACAGTTCTTTATGAAACGAGTTGTCAATTAGTTAACACAATAATGAATCTCAGAACATGAATCATTAACCCATTGTATTTATTTAAATACATAATAAAATCAAGCTGGAGGGATGGCTCAGCAGTTAGGGGCACTTGATGCTCTTGCAGAGGACCGGCGTTTAGCTATTAGCACCAACATGGGGACTCATTGTTGTCTGTAACTCCAGTTCTTAGTTATGTGACACCCTCTTCTGCTCTCTGTAGATATCAGGAATACAGTTTGTGAATATACATACATACATAAACATAGGCAATACACAGAATTACAAATAATACAAATCTAGGGACCAGAGAGGGCTGTGAAGTCAGATGTAACTGCTGCTCTTGACAAGATGCAGGTTCAATTCCTAGTATCTACATAGCAGCTTACAAATGTCTCCAAGTCCACTTCTACTCGATCCAGCACCCTCTTCTGGTCTTAACGGGCACCAGGAACATGTGTAGTGCACATACATATGTCCAGTAAGGAAATTCATACACAAAATAAATTAATATAAAAATTTAAGAAATCTTTTTAAAAATCTAGCTTAATCACAGAACATTTGGGTTTTAATTTTGACTCCAATATTGTTCTTATCAAAGTTGAAAGACAAAAATTGTGACCCAAACTGAATTAAGGATTGGAGGCAGGCAGTGGGTCTATTTCCAACTTCATGAAGTACAAATGGCATACAAAATTTCTGCATATTAATATATATTTTCTAGAATTTGGAATTTTGTATAACCCCCTGCTAATATTTTTAAGTTCAGATACTCTCTATATCTATGTGTATACCTATCTATCTACCTAACCATACACACATATGTTCATGGTGTGCCATAAAGAAGGTAAATATATTAACACCTATAAACCCACAGACTACTGTTGCTTCCATTTTGCTCCAGATTCACTCTGAAAACATCTATATTTTCTAATTGGAGTCATTTTTCTCTTGCTGGGGAGAGAGAGACACAGGGCCTTGTTCCCACTAAAACATGTTCCACCCTGCACTATGTTCCACCCCTTAGACAACATTTTTCTTTGTGTTCAGCTACTTCTACATTAATTTCATAGGGAGAAAAGTTCATCTCACTGGAACAAGTGGGGGAGACAATTGCTCAAATGAAGCCTCTTCAAAAAGAAAGCCAGAATAGGGAGAGAGAAAGAGGATTGCTCTTAGGGACCACAAGGAGAGATTTGTATGCACTACTTATACCCAATTGATGTCTCTCTCCAGCTTCATCCTTTTCTGAGAAAAATTCAATTTACAAATGCTGCTGGAGACCAAATATGCTTTGATGAGAACAAGAATCATGTGGAAAAGTATGATGTACAAAATTTTATGGGACATACAAATCATTATTCATTTCTAGTTAAAGTAGGAGAGTTTGTCTCCAGGAGTCCACAAGATCAAGGCTTGTTCATCAATGAAGTTATGATCAAATGGCCAAGCAACTTCAATCAGGTCTGGCTGAATTTCAATATTTAATATGTAGACAAATATCTGCAAAGATTTATGAGAACTGATTGTGATGTCTCTTTGAAATTTTAAGTTATTTTTATAATCTAATTTCTTAGCTTCTGTTGTGAGCTTGTGTGTGAATTCTCATGCATGTCACTGCCTGTGCTCATTGAGGCCCCAGACAGCACTGGTTACCTTCCTCAGTTTTTCTCCATTATATTTTAAACATGGTCTCTCTCTCTGAACCCCATGCTTTCTGATTTAGCTGTACTCAACTGAACAGTGACACCCTGTCTCCATGAATGCCATATTGGGAATACAGGAACACAGTTCTACACCTCACTTTTTTATATTTCCCTTCTGCATGATCTAATTCAGGATCTCATGCTTATATTGCAAGTACGTTAAGTACTGAGCCATTTCCTTAGTTCTCTTTGATATCTTCAATTTAGAAATAAATCAATCTTTTGATTTTGACATATATATATATATATATATATATATATATACACACACACACACACATACATACATGTTCAGGTACATATACATATACACACAAGCACACACATATTGATGGATAATTCTGGTAGATAGAATTAGTTTAAATTGAAATCAATTTGGGTGTGTTCATTCATGCTGCAGTGAATGAATAAATCAGCATTCATGACTGTATATATGAGTGTGTGTTTCTGTGAGTATTCACATACATGTACACAATCATGTATATAAATATATACATATTTTCCTTATATATATGCATGTTGATGTTTAATTTCCCCTCAGTTTAAGACAACTCATACTCAAACATGCCCACAGGTTTTACAAACAGGAAATAAATTACCAATGTTTATGCAATTTCTCATTATAACTGATGTTTGTGAGCTGCCTGATTTGTATCCTGGGAGCTGAACTCAGGTTTCTCTGTGAGAGCAGCCTGCACTCTGAATCACTGAGCTGGTTCTCCAGGCCCATATGCCTATTAATATGTAGATATTTATGAAACGGACACTGACTTCCAAATCATGGCAAGAAGCATGTCTAAGGGAAGGACAGAAATATATCCTTGCATATACAATTTCCAAAACTATTAATATTAAAATTGTGTTAGGAATATAGTTGTTTTTTAATATAAATATATTTTTAATTTCTTTCTTCTTCTTTTTTATTATTGAGAAATTTTCTATTCAATTTATGTACCAACCACAGATCCCCCTCTCCTCCCTCCTCTTGCCCCACAGCCTTCCCTCCCATCCCACCCCCCCATTCCTGCCTCCTCCAAGGCAAGCCCTCAAATGGGGAGTCAGAAGAGCCTGGCACATTCAGTAGAGAAAGGTCCAAAGCCCTCCCCCTGCACCAAGGTTGTGTAAGGTGTCCCACCATAAGCACTGGTCTCCAAAAAGCCTGATCATGTACCAGAGATGGATCCTGACCCCACTGCCAGGGGGCCCCTTAAACAGTTCAACCTATTCAACTATCTCTCCTTTGCAGAAGGCATCGTGTGGTCCATGGGGGCTCCACAGCTATTAGTCCACAGTTCATGAGTTCCCACTAGTTTAGTTTGGTTGTCTCTGTATGTTTTCCTGTGGTGATCTTGATGCTTCTTGTTCATAGAATCCATCTTTTCTCTCATCAACTGGACTCCTAGAGCTTGGCCTGGTGCTTGGCTGTGGATCTCTGCACCTGTGTCCATCAGTTACTGGATGAAGCCCCCCCCCCAGTTTGTTCATGGAGATCTCATCTATTTCTCCTTTACGGGGTGATCCATTCATTCCTCTTTGGGTACTCCTTATTAGCTAGCTTCTTTGGAACTGTGGTTTTTAGTGTGGTTATCCTTTGATTTACATCTAGTGTCCACTTATGAGCAAGTACATACCAGGTTTGCCCTTCTGAGTCTGGGTTACCTCACTCAGGGTATTATTTTCTAGTTATATCCATGTTCCTGCAAATTTCATGTTGTCATTGATTTTTACTGCTGAGTAGTATTCCATTGTGTATATGTGTCACCTTTTATTTATCCATTCTTCAGCTGAGGGGCATCTAGTTTTTTTCCCAGGATCTGGCTATTATAAATAATGCTGCTATGAACATAGTTGAGCACGTGTCCTTATGGTATGACTGAAATTCCTTGGGTACATGCCCAAGAGTGGTATAGCTGGGTCTTGAGATAGATTGATTCCCAATTTTCTGAGAAACCGCCATACTGATTTCCACAGTAGTTGTACAAGTTTGCATTCCCACCAACAGTAGAGGAGTATTCCCTTTGCTCCATATCCTCTCCAACATAAGCTATTATCAGTGTTTTTGATCATAGCCATTCTGATAGGTGTAAGATGGTATCTCAGAGTTGTTTTAATTTGCATTTCCCTGAATAAGGATGTTGAGCAATTTCTTAGATGTCTTTTAGCCAGTTGAGATACTTCTGTTGAGAATCCTTAGTTTAGCTCTGTAGTCCAATGTTTAATTGGATTGTTTGGTATTTTGATGTCTAGTTTCTTGAATTCTTTATATATTTTGGATATCAGACCTCTGTCAGATGTGAGTCTGGTGAAGATCTTTTCCCATTCTGTAGGCTGTTGTTTTGTTTTAATGATCTTGTCCTTTGCCCTACAAAAGCATTTCAGTTTCAGGCGGTCCTATTTATTAATTGTTGCTCTCAGTGTCTGTGCTACGGGTGTTATAATTAGGAAGTGGTTTCCCATGCCAAGGCCTTCAAGACTACTTATTGTGGGATAATGCCCTTGTACACTGGTTTAATAAAATGCTGATTGGCCAGTAGCCAGGCAGGAAGTACAGGCAGAGTGAGTAGATGAGGAGAATTCTGGGAAGAGGAAAGGTTGAGTCAGGAGTTGCCAGCCAGACACAGAGGAAGCAAGATGACAAGGCAGAACTGAGAAAAGGTACAAGCCACATGATTAAACATAAATAAGAATTATGGGTTAATTTAAGTATAAGAGCTAGTCAGTAATAAGCCTGAGCTTTTATAAGCAGTTATAATTAATATAAGCCTCTGTGTATTTACTTGGGGGACACGAGTGGGAGAGATTTGTCCCTATAGCCAGCTAGCCAGGACACAGGAAAACTTTCAACTACAACTACTTCCTACTTTTTCTTGTATCAAGTTCAGTGTAACTGGATTTGTGTTGAGGGCTTTGATCCATTTGGAATTGAGTTTTGTGCATGGTGACAGATATGGATCTATTTGCATTTTTCTACATGTTGACATCCAGTTATGCCAGCACCATTTGTTGAAGATGCTTTCTTTTTTCCATTGTACAATTGTGACTTCTTTGTCAAAAATCAGGTGTTCATAGGTACATGTGTTAATGTCAGGGTCTTCAATTTGATTGGTCTGCATGTCAGTTTTTATGCCAGCCCCAAGCTTTATTTTTTTTTAAACTATAGCTCCATAGTAAAGCTTGAGGTCATGGATAGTGATGCCTCCGGGGTTTGCTTTATTGTACAGGATTCTTTTTGCTATCCTGGGTTTTTTGTTTTTCCATATAAAGTTGAATATTGTTCTTTCAAGTCTGTGAAGAATTGTGTTGAGATTTTGATGGGTATTCCATTGAATCTGTAGATTGCTTTTGGTAAGATTGTCATTTTTACTATGTTGGTCCTGCCTATCCATGAGCATGGGAGATCTTTCCATTTTCTGATGTCTTCTTCAATTTCATTTTTCAGAAATTTAAAGTTCTTATCATATAGGTCTTTTACTTGCTCAGTTAGAGTTACCTCAAGGTGTTTTATATTATCTTATATTATTGTAAAGGTGATGTTATCTGATTTCTTTCTCAGCCCACTTATCATTTGTATATAGGAGGGCTCCTGATTTTTTTGAGTTAATCTTGTATCTTGCCACATTACTGAAGGAGTTTATCAGATGTAGGAGTTCCCTGGTAGAATCTTTGGGGTCACTTATGTATACTATCATATCATCTGCAAGTAGCAAAAGTTTGACTTCTTCTTTCAAATTTGTATCCCCTTGATCTCCTTTTGTCACGTTACTATAGCTAGAACTTTGAGTACTATCTTGAATAGATATGGAGAAAGAGGACAGCTTTGTCTTATTCCTGATTTTAGTGGAATTGCTTTGTGTTTCTCTCCATTTGATGTTGGCTGTTAACATGCTGTAAATTGCCTTTATTATGTTTAGGTATGTTCCTTGTATTTCTGATCTCTCCAGGACCTTCATCATGAATAGGTGTTGGATTTTATAGAAGGATTTTTTAGCATCTAATGAGATAATCATGTTTTTTTCTTTCAGTTTGTTTATATGATGAATTACATTGACAGATTTTTATATGTTGAACAATCCTTGCATCCATGGGATAAAGCCTACTTGGTCATGGTGGATAACTTTTTTGATGTGTTCTTGTATTCAGTTTGCCAACATTTTATTGAATATTTTTTCATCAATGTTCATGAGGGAGATTGGACTGTAATTCTCTTTCTTTGTTGCATCTTTGTGTGGTTTGGGTCTCAGGCTAACTGTAGTCTCATAAAAGGAGTTTGGTAATATTCCTTCTGTTTCTATCGTGTGGAACAATTTGAAGAGTGTTGGTATTAGCTCTTCTTTGAAAATCTGGTAGAATTATCTGCTGAAACCATTGGGTCCTGTGCTTTTTTTTGGTTGGGAGCCTTTTTTTTAGACAGGATTTCTCTGTGAAGCTTTGGAGACTGTCCAGGAACTTTCTCTCTAGTCCAGGCTGGCCTCTAACTCACAGATATCTGTCAGCCTCTACATTCCAAGTGCTGGTATTAAAGGCATATTCCACCACACCTGGCCAGTTTGGGAGACTTTTAATGACTGTTTCTATATCCTTAGGAATTACAGATGCATTTAAATTATTTGTCTGATCTTGATTTAACTTTGGTATTAGGTACCTATCCAAAAAATCATCCATTTCTTTTAGATTTTCCAATTTTGTGGAATACAGGTTTTTGAAGTATGTCATCATGATTCTCTGGGTTTCCTCATTATCTGTTGCTATGTCTCCCTTTTCCTTTTTGATTATGTAAGTTTGGATGCTCTCTCTCTCTGCCTTTTGGTTAATCTGGATAAGAGCTTATCTATCTTGTTGATTTTCTCAAAGAACTAACTCTTTGTTTTCATTGATTCCTTTTATTGTTCTCTTTTTTTTTCTATTTTATTGATTTCAGCCTTCAATTTGATTATTTCCTGGCATCTATTCCTCCTTGGTGAGTTTGCTTCTTTTTGCTCTAGAGCTTTCAGGTGTGCTGTTAAGTCACTAATATAACATTTCTCTATCTTCTTTATGTGGGCATTTAGTGCAATGAATTTTCCTCTTAGCACTGCTTTCAGAGTGTCCCACAGGTTTGGGTATATTGTACATTTGTTTTCATTGAATTCTAGGAAGGTTTAATGTCTTTCTTTATTTCTTCCTTGACCCAGTGGTGATTCAGTTGGGCATTATTCAGTTTCCATAAAATGTTAGACTTAATGTAATTTCTGTTGTTGTTGAAATCTAACTTTAATCCACAGTGGTCTGATAAAATACAGAAGGTTATTCCAATTGTTTTGTATCTGTTGAGATTTGCTTTGTGACCAAGCATGTTGCCAGTTTTAGAGAAGGTTCCATGGGGTGCTGAGAAGGAGGTATATTCTTTGTTGTTAGGGTGGAATATTCTATAGAGATCTGTTAAGTCCATTTGAGTTATAATATCTGTTAGTTCCCTTATTTTTCTGTTATGTTTCTGTCTGGCAGACCTGTCCATTGGTGAGAGTGGGGTGTTGCCATCTCCCACTACTAGCGTGTGGGGTTTGATGTGTGATTTAAACTTTAGTAATGTTTCTTTTACATATGTGGATGCTCTTGTATTTGGGGCCATAAATATTCAGAATTGAGATTTCATCTTGGGGGATTTTTCCTGTGATGAATATGTATTGTCCTTCCTGATTTCTTTTGATTGATTTTAGTTTGAAGTCAATTTTATTAGATACTAGGATAGCTACACCAGCTTGCTTCTTATATCCATTTGATTGGAAAGTCTTTCCCCAGCCTTTTATTCTGAGGTAGTGTCTGTTTTTTAAGTTGAGGTGTGTTTCTTATATGCAGCAGAAGGATGGTTCCTGATTTTGTATCCATTCTGTTAGCCTGTGTGTTTTTATATATAAATTAAGTCCATTGATATTGATGGATATTAATGACCAGTGATTGTTAATTCTTGTTATCTTTTGGTGGAAGTGTGTGTGTGTGTGTGTGTGTGTGTGTGTGTGTGTGTGTGTGTGTATGTGTTTCGTTTCTTTGGGATTTACTGCTGTGGGATTATCTATTGCCTGTGTTTTTTGAGTGTATCTGACTTTCTTTTTTTTTAATTTAGTTTTTCTTTTTTTAATTTATTTATTTTTTATTATCAGCTTGATACAGTATAAATTCTTAGTGAAATGTTTAACTGAGACTTGCTCAGTAATTGAGTAAAACCAACACTTATTATAAGCCACAGTCATTCTAGGGTCCCCCTGCTATATAGCCTCCATGGTTCTGTGGGTTGCTGTCTGATTGTCCTTTGCTTTATATCTAGAATCCACATATGAATGAATACATACCATGTTTGTCCTTCTGGGTTTGGGTTACCTCACTCAGGATGATTATTTCTAGTTCCATCCATTTGCCTGCAGATTTCATCCTTCATTGTTTTTCTTTTCTAAGTAGTACTCCACTGTGTATATGTACCACATTTTCTTAATCCATTTTTCAGTTGAGAGGCATCTAGGTTGTTTCAAGGTTCTGTCTATTACAAATAGTGCTGCTATGCACATAGTTGAGCATGTATGTTTGTGGTATGATTGAGCATTCCTTGGGTATATACCCAACAGTGATATGGCTGGGTCTTGAGGTAGTTAGAGTCCCAGTTTTCTGAGAAACTGCCATGCTGATTTCCACAGTGGTTGTATAAGTTTGCATTCCCATCAACAGTGGAAGAGTGTTCCCTTTACTCCACATCCTCTCCAACATTGACTGTCATTAGTGTTTTTGATCATAGCCATTCTGACAGTGTAAGGTGGTATCTCAGAGTCGTTTTGATTTGCGTTTATCTGATGATTAAGGATGTTGAGCATTTCTTTAAATGTCTTCAGCCATTTGTGATTCTGTTGTGAATTCTCTGTTTAGCTCTTTAGCCCATTTTTAATCGGATTGTTCAGTATTTTGATGTCTAGTTTTTTGTGTTCTTTATATACTATGGAGATCAGTCCTCTGTCAGTTGTGGGGTTGGCTTCAGTGCAGAATTCTACCAGATTTTCAAAGAAGAACTAATTCCAATACTCTTCAAATTGTTTCACACAATAGAAAGTGACTTCCTTAGGTTGGAATTTTCCTACTAGTGCTTTCTGTAGAGCTGGATTTGTGGATAGGTAATGTTTAAATCTGGTTTTGTATTGAAATGCCTTGTTCACTCCATCTATGGTGATTGAAAGTTTGCTGGGTATACTGGTCTAGGCTGGAATCCATGGTTTCTTTGTGTCTGTATTACATCTGCCCAGTACCTTCTGGCTTTCAAAGTCTCCATTGAGAAGTCGAGTGGTATTCCGATGTGTCTGCCTTTATAAGTCACTTGGCCTTTTTCCTTTGCTGCTCTTAATATTCTTTCTTCATTCTGTATGCTTAGTGGTTTAATAATTATGTGTTGAGGGGACTTTTTGGGGAGTATAGTCTATTTGGTTTTCTATAAGCTTCTTGTATCTTCATTGGTATTTCCTTCTTTATGAAGGGAAAATTTTCTTTCATGATTATGTTGAATATATTTTCTGTGCCTTTGAGTTGGTATTATTCTTCTTATTCTATACCTATTATTCTTAGGTTTTGTCTTTTCATGGTGTCCCAGCTTTCCTGGATGTTTTGTGTTATGACTTTGTTGTCTTTAATGTTTTCTTTGACTGAGGAATCTATTTCCTCTATTGTATATTCAGCGCCAGAGATTCTCTCTTCCATCTCTTTCATTCTGTTGTTTATACTTGCCTCTTTGTTTCCTGTTCATTTACTCAGATTTTCTATTTCCAGCCTTCCCTCATTTTGTGTCTTCTTTATTGCCTCTATTTCAGTTTTCAAATCTTGAACTGTTTCCTTCACCTCTTTAATTGCTTTTTTGTTTTTTTTTTAAGGGATTTATTGAATTCTTCCAATTTTTTGTTTATCTTTCCTCAGTTTCTTTAAGGGAATTTTCATTTCCTCTTTAAAGACCTCTATCATCTTCTTAAAATCATTTTAAAGGTCAATTTATTCTGCTTCTTTTGCATTGGGATGTTCAGGTCTTACTGATGTAGAACCACTAGGTTAGGATGTTGCCATACTGGTCTTTATATTGTTGACTGTATTTTTGCACTGGTGTCTACTCATCCCTTCCTCTTCTCAGTGAAAGTGGTGTCTGTGTCTGAGGGAGCCTCTCAGTTCGATTCATACTCTTGGTCCAATGGGAACTCTTGGTCTAATTGGAGCTCTTGGTCCAGTCAGTGCTGATGGACTCTGTGTCTCAGGGAGCAGCTGTGGTTTCAAAGGGTGAGTGGGTTTAGGAGGTAGGGTGGGGCTTTTACTTACAGGGTCCAGTGGGGATGGTGGTAGTCTGACCTGCCTGCAAGAGACCTGCCTGCTGGCCTCAAACTAGGACTGCAATGGATGGTGTGGGGGCACAGGGACTTGCCCTTGGGCCCAAAGCCTGGAGGCTGGGGTGATCGATCAGCTATGAGAATAGACTCACCTCTTAGTCTAATCTGCACTAGTAGACTCTCAGAAGTATAGTTATTAAGTGATTAACTAAGCAGGCAATGGATGAAAATTCTAAGTGATGATGTCACTAATGTTTGGAAGAAAAACATAGCACTATTTTGAATATGGAGAGTCAAGGATAAAAGTCACAGTGATGGACCATAATTCAGCATCTATGGACTATCAACATATGATGGTGTCAGGAGAAGCTGTGGCCATCCACCGATGGCTATACCCTCTTTCATGGGAAATGTGAATCAGACTGAATGGTTGTGACTACAAGCTGGGAAGGTAAAGGTAGAAATGGATAGAAAAATGTGTCTGGGTTTATGTCTGAAAACTCAGCTGTTCCATAATTCATACAAGGAAGGATTTCTGGCTTTCTGCCTCACAGGATAGAATATATAGATGTCCTACACATTTCACAAAAGCCAGCAGAAGTTTGTAGCTAGAGTTTTCCTGCCTTGCCCACAGTCAGGACAAATCTTTGTCACCTGCCAGTCCCACAGCCGCTCAGAACCAACCAAGTAAACACAGAGACTTATATTGCATACAAACTGTATGGCCGTGGCAGGCTTCTTG